>NW_023416335.1:41822746-42422746 GCF_014108235.1 Myotis myotis
TGGGGGCCACCTTTTCATCAGGTCAGGAAAGGAGAGAAGGGACTTGGGAGTGTGAGTGGTGGAAAGGGTGGGGAGGCAAGCTTCCCAGAATGTCACCACCGTGACCTCTGCAAGGAGCCCAGCTTGTCCTCCTAGAGTCCCCACAGGTACCACCACCGAGGTCAGGGGACCCGTTAGCATTTTCCTCATTTGCTTTACCAGTAGTTCTTGTCCAAATTCTCATGCACATGTGCGTGGACACAGACACACACACACACACACACACACACACACACACACGGGTAAGAGTGGACCACATTTTATTATCACTATGTGCGGGACTTGGGGAGCATCCCTGTGATTCCGACAAACTGGAGGTCACCCACTCAGGCATCAGAAATTGGGGGAAATCGTGTGGGATTAGGAAAGCGCCAAACATGTGCATTCTGCCCAACAAATGTTTAAGCACTCTCTCTCCCTAGCCCTCTCCCATTGGAGCTGAAGCTTTAGAAGGGTGTTTTGCACTAAATGGTGGGAGTGAGGGCCTAGATGGTTTCACTGTGCTACACACACCGGCTCGGGGCAGGAGAACCTGGGAGAGGAGATGACCTCCTCAGGGAAGCATAGAACAGCGGTGCTGGGCTGCACGGACGGGAGGGAGGATAAAAGAAAAAGAAAAGCAGGACGAGAAAAAGAAATAGAACCGCAGCACAACAGACACTCACTCTTGCCTTCAGGTTCCACACCTGGGGAAGGGCAGGTGAGGGACAGGAGGAGCAGGAGGAGGTGGAGGAGCCAGCCCGCCAGACTTCCCCCAACCCGGGCTCCTCGGCAAAGCCCTTCAGCTCTGCCCGAGAGAAGAGACTATCCCGGTTGAGGAGGGAGGGGTGCGGGAGGCGATGGTCACGCGGGTTCTGGGAGGCTCCGCGTGGAACTGAAGGATTTGGAAGCGAGGGAGGCTCCTGAAAGGCTCCCTACCAACCCTGGCGACGCCTCCCTCTGGGGTCCGGACTAAATTAGAAAGAGGAGTCTCTGACACTGGGGACAGCCCCCCTCGGCGCCCCCCCCCCGAATTTAACCCCTGCATATCCACCCTGGAAAACAAGCTCTGCAGCCTGAAACTTAGATGATTCGTGGAGACCTGTTCAAGAAAAATTAAATTACACTTATGATAGAACTTTGGAAGAGGGGTCGGTGCCAGGGAGGGACTGTGAAGCTAGAAGTTCTTTTTCTTTCCCTGGAAATCTGCTCCAGACAGATCCGGGGGCAACCCGGGAGCGCGTTCCCAGCTCCAGGGGTGAGGCGGCAGCCCGGGGCGGGGGGGGCGGGGGGGGGCATAAATCAGGCCTCAGCTACTCGGCGGGACAAAGGCACCCCCTGCTTTGCCCCAGACACGCTTTCCTTGCCCCTCTAGAGCCCGAGCGGCGGTCCTTCCTTTGCAGGGATTTGGTTTTCTCCTGCAAACCTAGACTTGAGAAGGAGTTAGAGCGGCTGCTTAACATGTATCCCCACGGCTGTTTCGGGCCGCGCGAATGAACACGAGCCCGCGGCAGCAGCTCGCACCCGCTCCCTTTCGCCTCTCCGGGGTGCGGGGAGCCGGAACCGGCGAGCCTCCCATTCCCGACACCGGCGGGGGACACTGGGTCGGCCGAAGCCAGCACCCAACGCGCCCCCCACCCCCCGCCCCCGGGCGCCCGAGCGCACAGATCCGCGCACACTTGCTCCGCGGGTCTTTGGATACCGTTTCCTTTCCTTCTAGAAACCTGCCTCGACTTCTGTTGCAGAGGTGGAGACCTGAGGGCCCTCCTCGCCCCCAAGTTTTAGGCGAGCGTTACCCGACAGGAGTCTCTTGTGCAAAACTAGGGGGCCCTGCCCGCGCCCTCCGGTGTGGCCGCACGGAGGTCGTGACCTACCGGAGGGGGGCGGGCGGGGCGGGGGCGCGCACATCGAGCTGTGAATTCCAGGGAGGGGAGCAGGCTCACCGAAGGCGGTTGTTTTTGGAAATCTGCGGTGGATGGGCAGCCGCAGGAAAGAATAACCCACCCGTCGCATTTCCAAAGCCCCCGCCCCCGCCTGCTCGGAAAAGTTGCCCTTGGGCCTCTTTGTCTCCCTGGAGCCAGGGCGTCTTCGCCTTTGGAAGCTGGGAAAAGTGGCAAAGCTGAGTGCCCGCGCCCGCCTCGGCAGCCTCACCACCCGCCTCGCCCCCGGCTCTGTCTCTTCTCCCGCACACCGGCCGCAGCGCAGCCCCGGCTCGGAAGGAGGCCGAGGCTTGGTGTGCTCTGGCCAGGCTCTTGGGGACTAGCCCGGACCCAGGCCTCCGTGGGGCCTAAGGCTTTCCTCAAGCCTCAGACCCCCCACAGCTGGGGAAATGCCAGAGCTCCATGTTGCACCCTGGGTGCTATCTTTGCCCCTTACCTTGAGTGTAAGCAAAGTCTGCTTCGCCCACCCAGGGCTGCAAGCTCGGGCCGGGCTGCAGAGAAACGCTTGGCACCACAATGCCACGCAGGGCGTTTCAATCAATGGTTAGGATGAGCTCCAAACCCAGGCAGAACTCGGCCCTTGGAGCTGTGATCTTTTTCCTTTTTCTTTTTAACATATATATAATTTCAGAGAGGAAGGAAGAGGGAGAGAGATATGGGAACATCAATGATGAGAGAGAATCATTGAGCAGCTGTCTGCTGCATACCCCACACTGGGGATCTAGCCCAAAGCCCAGGCATATGCTCTGCCCAGGAATTGAATCGTGACCTCCTGGTTCTTAGGTCAATGCTCAACCACTGAGTCACTATAGACCAAAGGAAGGAACTTCCACAGTCTGAGCAACACTAGGATTCCCCAGACATCCTTGCAAATCAAAACAGATGTCCCTTGATAATTTGCTGTTTCTGGTATCAGCCACTCTCCAAGTTGAAACCCATTCTATCATGATTGCCAGCAGATGGGCCTGGGGAATGCTGTTAGTGAAGGAAAAAAGTTTTTTCTCACTTTTCTGCTTCAACAAAACAAACCATCAAATAACCTTACCCCTTGAACTAAGAATGTCCCGTGGCAAAAGCTTCTGCTTAATATGATTTTTGAGAAGTGAAACCCATGCATGAAAACCCAACTGGTGAGCAGATTCCTCACACGAGGCCTCACCTTGTCTTCTCTCCTTAGTTTCATGTGGGTCTTCTGACATTTTTCTGAGCCCAGGTAAGTGCAAGTGTCAGTAAACCTGGTGTAATGCTTTATTTGCTTCGCGGTTAAGAATTGGTAAGGGTAGAGAGCTGCCTTGTGCTGTCTGTGCTGAAGGAGAGGACAGAGGAACAGAGGAAGATGAGTCCTGCTTCTCATGGTATCTCAGCCTCCAACATACTCAATGGTAATGAGCAAATACCTTCACCTCCAACTCCACAGCTACCTACCTACTCACTTCTGGCTTCTGTGTGCCCACAAACACTGCCTTCTCTCCTGTGACTGCAGCCCTATAATGCTCCCCGCCCGGGTCAGTCCCTCTGCATGGCACTAGATCCATCTCTTCTCTGGCAGGCAACCTCCATGATGGTCCCTAAAGATCCCCACCTGCTATTCATGCCTCGCTACCATTCCATTCCTCTGCTCCCATTCACACTAATTCGTTGAATAACAAAAGATATCTATATTCTCCCCTTGAGTGTGGGCTGGATCCAGTGATTCACGTATAACAAATAGAATGGCAAGATGATAGGATGGCACTTCATGACCTCCTTCTCTCTCTCAGCTCTTGCTCCCAGGGAAGCCAGCAGCTGTTTTCTGAGCTGCTCCACGGAGAAGCTCTCATGGCCGCAACTGATTCCTCCAGCCAAGGGCCAGCGATGACCTGACGCCTGCCACCAGGAGAGTGAGCGCCATGGAAGTGGATCTTCACCCAGCTGAGCCCTGAGATGATGGCGGCCCTGGCTGGTACCTTGATGGGAGCTTTGCGGGAGAGACTCAGAGGACCTCGACAAGGCACCTCTGGATTTCTAACCCACAGAAGTCATGTTTGTTGTTTCCAGTCATGAATTTTTGGGGTGAATGGTTATGCAGCAAGAGATAACTAATTAAGCATGTAATCTACTTAAGGATATGGCTCAAGAAAAATCTCTCCTCTTTTTTCTGAAATATAAAATTTTTCTTCTTTAGTAAATAATTATTGTCAGCATTTAAAACATGCTATTCTCTTTTAAAAAAAAAGCTCTCATGACCCCATTTCCCCTTCCAGCTATCATTCCACTTCTCTGCTCCTGTTTACACTGAACTCATTAAAAAACAAGAGATATCTATATTCTCTATCTCTAATTCCCTGTTTCTTCTCCTCTCTAAATTCCCTCAAGTCAAGGTTGTTTCCTCCCTAAACACCATTCCACCAAAACCTACTCTGATCCAGGTCACCAATGACTTCCTAAATTGAATGATCAGTTCTTATCTACCTTAATCTACAGCATTTGACTGAATTGATTACTCCCTCCTACTGGAAACTACTTAGCTGCCAGGGCACTACACTCACCAGGTTTTTCTGCTGTCCTATTGGATGCTCTTTACCATTCTTCCTTCCTGGTTCTACTTCTCTCCAACCTCTTATCAAGTGTTATCAGAGAGATAGGAATTCATTCACTATCCTCTGCAATAAACTGAATGTTTTTGTCACCCACCCCCAATTCAAATATTAAAGCCTAAAGCAGGGGTGGGCAACCTTTTGGTGAGTGTGTGCCAAAACCAGCAAAATCTCTGACTAAAAATTCTTCTGCGTGCCAACCCTAATTTTTTGAGGACATGTTACGCCTACTTGATATCTCTTAAGGTGTACATATGTGAAGAACCTTGAAGAAATAATAAAATTCATTCGAGTGACAAAAACACAGTATATGATGATGAAAAATACATTTATTTTTAATGTATACATGTACACTGATAGTCCGACAAAAAACTTTATGACTTCGTTTGATATTATCAGTGGGACTTTTGCTGCTGCATCACTGATGACAGAGATTTTACATCAGGTTTATATTTTGCCTTCAGAGATATGCACGAGCTATACTTTCATCCATCAGGCTACTCCTATTATGAGACTTAACAAAATTCATCACTGAGAACAAAGATTCACAAGCGTATGTGGATGAAACCAAAACACTGGTTGGATCTAGGAAGGCAGGGAGAGTTAAGGCAGAGGCATAGACATTGCTCTTCCCATCTCTCGTCAATCCATGTCTATGGTCTTTGAGATAACTTGTTATGTAAAATTATTTATTTATCTAAGATGCACCTACACTGAATTTATCTGAAAAATAAAAAAGTCGATATTAAGAAAAAATTGTAGCCGAAACCGGTTTGGCTCAGTGGATAGAGCGTCGGCCTGCGGACTGAAGGGTCCCAGGTTCGATTCCGGTCAAGGGCATGTGCCTGGATTGTGGGCATATCCCCAGTGGGAGATGTGCAGGAGGCGGCTGATCGATGTTTCTCTCTCATTGATGTTTCTAACTCTCTATCTCTCTCCCTTTCTCTCTGTAAAAAATCAATAAAATATATTTAAAAAAAAAATTGTAAATGGAAGATTATAAGAGAGGGTTTCGCGTGCCAGCAAAAGTTACTGGCATGCCATGTTTGGCACGCATGCCAGGGGTTGCCCACCCCTGGCCTAAAGCCTAGTGTGATGGTATTAGGAGTTGGGGGTCATTGGGAGATTATTAAGTCATGAGGGTGGATCCTTGGTAAATGGGATTAGTGCCCCTATTAAAGAGACTCCAGACAGCTCCCTTGCCCCCTCCATCATCATGTGAGGAGACAGCAAGAAGACAGCCATCTGAGAATAAGGAAGCAGGCCTTCACTAGATACTGAATCTGTTGGTGCCTTGATCTTGAGCTTCTCAGCCTTCAGAACTGTCAGAAATAAATTTATGTTGTTTATAAGCCACCCAGTCTATGGTATTTTGTTATAGCAGCCCAAATGGGCTAAGACATTCTCCAGTCTTCAAACAAGCTTCAATCATCTTCTGATAGTACTATAACAGTTTCAGAAGGGAAACTATTATAATGTCCATTATACAGTATATCTACATAACTGACAATATAGATTTATCAGTCAGTATGAGCAAGAGTAAGCTGAAATAACATAAACCCTTAATCTCAGTGGCTTAACACAACCACCATTTATTTTCACTGCAACATGGGTTATCAGGGGAACTGCGTTCATCATTCTATCTTGACCTGTTTCTCTGACCGCCTCAGCAGCGGATACAGCATAATCACACATTGGCTCTTAAAGTTTCTCTCCAAAAATTATACAAATCCCTTCTCACATTTCTGTGGCCAAAGTAAGTCTCATAGCCAAACCAAAACTCAAAGGGGACATAGGAGTACAATCCTACCCCATGCCCAGAAGCTGGAGGGCAAGAACTATTTGATGAACTGCACTACTGACCACCTCAACAGACTTTATGTAAAACATCCTCAATCTTAAAAGAAAACATTTCCAAGTGGGCTTCTTTGTATTAAGAGACAATGTTATCTGAAAGAAAATGTGACTAAACCACCCCTGACTTAACCAGTGGTCTTTTTACCTTTCATAATTGGAAAGACTTCTCAGTGCTTTGCAGGTGCAGCCAAATTTGGGAAAGCCTTGTGATGCTCGAAGCCCTGCCTTTCATCTCAGCCTTTGATAAAATATGTCCACCTCCTCTCTGAATTCACAGCTTGCCAGGCAGTCTTACTGCTAGGGATTTCTGGAAGGTCCATAACCACACCACAGGATTGAAACTATACTTCTGCAGGGCTTTAAATAATTTTTATTTCCCATGCTTGTTGGGGGCAGGGGAACGGGAGGGAAGAAAAGCCAAACTGTAGCCCAGCTTTTCCTGCCATCTTTTCAATCTTATATCTTTACTCTTATTTTAAATTATTTTTTTTTTTACATTTAAATTATTGTTTAAAGTATTACATATGTCTGCTTTTTCCCCCCACTGACCTCTCCCCGGCGGCCGTTCCCACCCCTCAGCACACACAGGTCTCACTGAATGACCCTCGTTTGGGAAATTGTCTTGTAATTCTCTACTTTTGTCCTCCCTCCAGAGTTCTATACAACTTTCAAATATCTATTCAAATCTCATCTTCTAGATCTCATGTCCTGCCAACTTTTGATGCCACTTGCAATTTTTCTTTCTCTTTTGTTTTTCATTGTATTTCTGTTGTTCTTGTTTTTGTTCTGTTCGGCACTTGCTGGCTTAATTGAATTTAGTAACTGTATGTGTCTGTATGACACAATTGTGTGAAAAGCAGAGATGTCTTACTTACGGTGGTATATCAGTACAGTACCCTCCCCTCCCCTCAGTGCCTGGCTCACACCCTGGCCCAATGCATATTTGGAATAATTTGCTCTATTTTGTGTTGGAGCATCTTCTAGCCCTTTTGGACCTACAAATAATTGGAAACACTTCTAGCTTTAATCATTCTCAGCTTTCTCTTCTCTTCTGATCTTAGAACGTGTATGTAGTCTCACTATGATCTCCTCAGTCAATTCAAATCTAAATGCCAGATCTACTTCAAAGAAGCCTAAATCTTAACACTTAAAGACTTTAATAGAAAATCCTCTGGGCTCATATCTTTTCTTTCCTGTCTGTAGACATGTTAGGGGCAAGAGAGGCATATTGGGGACTGACTATGGTTGTGGGAAATATTGATCATGCTCTGTTAATCATGATTGCCTTGTGTTGGTTAAAGAAAGGACATTCTGAGCTGGCTGGGAGTTGAACACCCTCAGGACCTGGGAGTCAACCTTGGACCTGGAAATCAACTTGGAATGTGGTCCATTCTCATGGAAAGATTAACACCCTAGTTGCCCAAACAATGGAGTCCTACTCCAGCCTCCTACTTCCCCATGCCTGTAATCCTTACTTCTCTATGCCTATAATCCAGTTACCCTGTGTAATCTTTGTCCTACCCTATGTAAGCAGCTGGTTTATGGGGGGCGGCAGAACAGATTTTTGTGGATGACCTGCTGCTCTCCCATACATTCCAGTAATGGAATGAACAGTCCTTTTCTGAACCTCCAAGTGTGTGAGGTTTGTCACTTCCCGCAGACCTGATTTGTGCCATATCAAGTATAAGGAGCTGAAGAAAGGAGATCATTGAATACACAACACAAGAAGAACCTGTATAAGTTGGGGTGGTTAACATGTGCTGCTTTAACAAACAACCCCAGAATTTCAGTGGCACAACACAATAGTTTCTTGTTCATGCATATCACAATCCAAGGCAAGGCATGTGGTTTTTCTCTCAGTAGTGACTCAAGACCCAGACTTCTCCCATTTTGTTCCCAGGCAATCAAGTAAGGGCCTTCTGGATTCTCTGCATTCAGCTGATTGACAATCAAAGACAGCCTATGACTTTTACAGGGTTTTATGGCCATGCCTGAGAACAATGGGCATTACTTTAGCCCATATTCCCCTGGCAAACATGCCAACCTGATTACAAGGAATGTTGGGAAATTTAATTTACTGGTGTGGCAAGACAAAGAAAAGAGGATTGGTGGACATCTAACTTGTTTCTTCCAAAGGACTTCAGAAGTTATTTTGTCACTTTATAATACTGAGAACACTGCTCCAACACTTCACTGAATAGTGAGATACAAATCCTTATAAAGGGGGCATGGGGTGTTCCTCCATAACAACAATTGGGGAGATCCTCCTCCCCTTTATATTTTATAAAACCCAAAAGTCACTCGTTCTCAAAGACAAAAATCAAGAACTAAATAGTGAGCTTCTTCCATCAGATGCTGCTCTTCTCTCCCTGAACCAAGGTTACAAGAAATGTTCTAAGTGTTTCTCAGCCAAAGCAGAGCATCAGGATCAAGATGAGTTTTTGAACCTAAAAGCGCTCAAACCACTATGAAGATCTACTTAGGAGGAATTTCCTAGGACTAGACCTCAGGCATCCACTTCTAAAATATTTTCCTGATGATTTTGGTGCACATCCAGCATTGATTGAAAGAGATTGTTCAGACCTGAGAAAGAAGTGTCCAGTAGGCCCATCTTATATAATAAAAGGCTAATATGCAAATAGACTGAATGGTGGAACAACTGAACAACCAGTTGCTATGACCTGCACTGACCACCAGGGGGTGCGCGGGGAAGATGGCAGGTGTTGGCAGCAGGAGGCAGAGCACGGAACATGGGCGTTGGCCACCTGTGGTGGGATGATAGAGCAGGTGAGCAGGGGTGCCAGAGCAAGGCGAGGTGCTGGTTGCTGTCATCAGGGCAAGCCTCTGGTGGTTACTGAAAATTCTTTGCTTCCATGCACTCTGGTCCCACCCGGCGCTCACACCTGCTGCCAGAGCCACTGCTCGCACCCACTGCAGGAGCCCAGCACCAGCCCAATTGTTCAGCACTGTCAGCAGGTGCAAGTGATGGCAGGAGCGGGGCTGCCAGCAAACAAGGGACCGGGAGGCCATGTTGGGAGGGGCCGGGCGGGGGGCACGGAGGATGGGCCAAGACCTGCCCCTGTGCCCACCACAGCCTAGAGGCCCACAGTTCCTTTCAAGGTGCACGAATTCGTGCACTGGGCCCCTAGTAGTCAGATAGTTGCCATGTTTTATGCTATAGTAAACTTTTAAGAATTTGTCTTGGTCAAGTAAATAAACAAACAAAAGTAAAAATATTTTTTTTTTTTGTTTTTTTTTTAAATTAAATCTTTATTGTTCAGATTATTACATTTGTTCCTCTTTTTTTTCCCCCCATAACTCCCCTCCTCCCAGTTCCCGACCCACCCTCCGCCCTCACTCCCCACCCACTGTCCTCATCCATAGGTGCACGATTTTTGTCCAGTCTCTTCCCGCATCTCCCACACCCCTTTCTCCCCCAGGAATAGTCAGTCCATTCCCTTTCTATGTCCCTGATTCTATTTGTAATCAACAGTTCATTCTGTTCATCAGATTATTTATTCACTTGATTCTTAGATTCACTTGTTGATAGATGCATATTTGTTGTTCATAATTTGTATCTTTACCTTTTTCTTCCTCTTCCTCTTCTTAAAGGATACCTTTCAGCATTTCATATAATCCTGGTTTGGTGGTGATGAACTCCTTTAGCTTTTCCTTATCTGTGAAGCTCTTTATCTGACCTTCAATTCTGAATGATAGCTTTGCTGGATAAAGTAATCTTGGTTGTAGGTTCTTGGTATTCATCACTTTGAATATTTCTTGCCACTCCCTTCTGGCCTGCAAAGTTTCTGTTGAGAAATCAGCTGACAGTCGTATGGGTATTCCCTTGTAGGTAACTGAGTTTCTTTCTCTTGCTGTTTTTAAGATTCTCTCTTTGTCTTTTGCTCTTGGCATTTTAATTATGATGTGTCTTGGTGTGGTCCTCTTTGGATTCCTTTTGTTTGGGGTTCTCCGCGCTTCTTGGACCTGTAAGTCCATTTCTTTCACCAGGTGGGGGAAGTTTTCTGTCATTATTTCTTCAAATAGGTTTTCAATATCTTGCTCTCTCTCATCTTCTGGCACCCCTATAATTCTGATGTTGGTACGCTTGAAGCTGTCCCAGAGGCTCCTTACACTATCCTCGCATTTTTGGATTCTTTTTTCATTTTGCTTTTCCGGTTGGGTGTTTTTTGCTTCCTCGCATTTCAAATCATTGACTTGATTCTTGCGCTCCTCTGGTCTGCTGTCAGGAGTCTGTGTAATATTCGTTATTTCAGTCCGTGTATGCTTAATTTCTAGTTGGTTCCCCAATATAAGATCGAGGGTCTTATTAGTTTTCTTGTAGATCTCATTAAGTTTATCGACGGCTTCTAAACAGTTCTTGAGAGACCTTAAAAGTGTGGTTCTGAACTCTATATCTTCCATTGACAATTTTGTCCTGTTTCTTTGTCTCCACATTTTGTTATGCTTCCTTGGTGCACCCCCTAGTGGTCTTTGTTCGCAGTCTTATAGTTAAATCTTGATTGTTGTAGCTAATACCAGGGAGGGTTTGACCTCCAGGCCAGGTGGCTATGAGAATCAGCTGTGTCAGCAGTGAGAGAACTTCTGTCCTCTAGGGAGGTGCTAATCTAGCCTTTGCCTGAGGCTATCCGGCAAATGCCTGTGTGCAGGGCTTGGGCGGGGCGGGTCGAACAGGATCAACAGGGTGTGCCGGAGAGAGCAGTTATGGCGGCTCTCAGTCCTGTCCCCAGGGGCTCTGCCTCTCTGAGTCCCAGTACCCGCTGCAAAACTCAGAGAGAAAGCTGCACTCACTCTGACCGAAGCCAGACAGTCCCGCTTCTCCCGTTTGAGTCTGGGTCCCTAAAGACTCGCCCGGATCTGGAGCTCAGAGTCTGGGACTCCCTCCCGATTGAAAACGCCAACCGCACCCTCCGCCGCCAGCCCGCTCCGCGCACTCCGCACCTCAGAATTTGACTTCAGCACTGTGCCTCCTCTGAGTGTCCGTATGCGTTTCTCTTTCCTCCTAGTTGTAGGACTTCCACTCAGCCAGCGTTCCTGTGGTTCTGGGTGATGTCCCTTCCGTTTTTTGGTTTCACTTTTGAAGTAGTTGTTCAGAGCAGCAAACTCCGGCGTTAACCTATGCCGCCATCTTGGTTCTCCTCGTAAAAATATTTTGTCTCTCAATTCAATTTTGTAAAAAACTGTATTGGTGAAGACAATATAGTGTGAATGAAAAAGTAAAACTAGAAGCCAGAAGATGGGGTTCTGCAAATTTCCATTTATGTTACCTTGAACAAGTCACTTGCCCTCTTAGAGTTTTTGTTTCCTTATCTATATAAAATGCCAACATCCTGACCTATCACCAATTTTTGGAATAGATGAATGCTCTCTTCTCCTAGAAGTACCTTCTTCAATTGGCCTCCAGGGTTCCACTCACCCTTGACCTTACTCTTACCTCCCTGTTCACTCTTTTTTTTTTTTTTTTTTTTTATATATTTTATTGA
This sequence comes from Myotis myotis, assembly GCF_014108235.1. Classification (NCBI taxonomy): domain Eukaryota; kingdom Metazoa; phylum Chordata; class Mammalia; order Chiroptera; family Vespertilionidae; genus Myotis; species Myotis myotis. The sequence goes on from NW_023416335.1 coordinate 41,834,639, forward strand.
TTTTTTACAGAGAGGAAGGGAGAGAGATAGAGAGTTAGAAACATCGATGAGAGAGAAACATCGATCAGCTGCCTCCTGCACATCTCCTACTGGGGATATGCCTGCAACCCAGGTACATGCCCTTGACTGGAATCGAACCTGGGACCTTTCAGTCCGCAGGCCGACGCTCTATCCACTGAGCCAAACCAGTTTCGGCTCCACTCACTCTTGACCTTACTCTTACCTCCCTGTTCACTCTTTCCTATCTTCTTTTTTCTGGTTTCTCCTCTTTTCGCTACCTTTAAAGATTAGGATGCCCCAGGGTTCAGCCCTTGGGAATCCCCTGTCTTTGTTTACACTCACTCCCTTGCTGGTTGTATTAGTTTTCTACAATAAAATGAATATCACCAACTAAATGGCTTATCATGACACCCATTTTCAGCTCATAGTTCTGTAGGACAGAAGTTCAGGAATGGTGCTGTTGGGTCCTCTGCTCAGGGACTCATAAATGAAGTTAAAGGATATCTGGGCAGAGTTATCACTTGAAGGCTCTGGAAAAGAATCTGCTTCCAACGTCAGTTAGGTTGTTGGCCAAATTCACTTTCATGAGATTGTAGGACTGAGGTCCCCATTCTCTTGCTAGCTGTCATCAGGGAGCTGGTCTCACTCATAGAGGCTGCCCATATTCCTTGCCACATGGCCCCAGCTTCCAACTTTTGAAGCTACCAATGCTAGCAATGGAGAATTTCTTAGGCATGCAATCAATCTTGCTTCAAATTTCTCTCTTCTCTGTCTCAAAGCCAGATTCAAAGGACTCATGGGATTAGGTCAGACCCATTTGATTCAAATTAACTCAGAGTCAACTGATTAGTAACTGTTATGAGATAAATGTTTGTGTCTGTCCCATCATCCCCTATTTATATAGTTAAACCCCAAAACCCAGTGAGAGGGGCCCTCATGATAGAATTGGTACACTTATACAGATGCCAGAGCTCTCTCTCTCTCTCTCTCTTTCTCTCTCTCTCTCTCTCTCTCTCTCCCTCTCTCTCTGCCATGTAGTAACACAATGAGAAGATGCCCAACTATAAGCCAGAGAGAGAGCTTGCCCCAGAAACTGATCATGCTGGTACCCTGAGCTCAGACTCCAGCCTCCAGAACTATAAGAAAATAATTTCTGTTGTTTAAGCCACCCAGTCTGTGATATTGTGTCATGGCAACCGCTCATCTACTTAGTTTCCATGGATATGCTTATTGTGTCCATTTTATGTTAATGAAATCATACAATATATGGCCTTTTGTGTCTGGCTTAGCATAATGCTTTCAAGGTTCATCCATGTTATAGTATGCGTTCCTTTTTATTGCTAAATAATTTCATTGTAAGGATAGACAATATTTTGTTTATCCATTTATCTGTTATAGATATTTGGGCTGTTTACATTTTTTGGCTGTTATGAATAATGCTTTTATGAACATTTGTGTGGCAAGTGTTTTTGTGGCCATATATTTTCAGTTGTCTTGGGTATATACTTAAGAATGGAATTTCTGAGTGATAGGGTAACTCTATGTTTAATTTTTTTGAAGAACTGCTAGGCTTTGTCACAGTGGCTGTACCATCCAGCAATACCTGAAGGTTCCAATTTCTCCACATTCTTGTCAACACTTGTTATTTTCAGTTTTTTTTTATTCTAGTCATCCTAGTGAGTGTGAATGGTATCTCACTGTGTCATTTGGTTTGCATTTGTTTGTCTTGTATATTAAACTTTAATATACAAGACAAACAAATGCAAACCAAATGACACAGTGAGATACCATGGTCCCTTGAAATATTCATATCCCCCTCTTTGTCTTGAAGTTGGTCTTATGTTTGGTAAAGAATTCTTCAAATTAATGCATGTTTTCAACTTGAACCACTCCTTGGAGCAAAAGTTTGGTAAATGTATTCTTTGCCTAAAATAATGCTTGCCTTTGTCATTAAAAAAATAATGAATCCACTCATATTTCACAAATTACTTATTAGTCTTAATCATCTATTAGTTGAGACCTTTCATACTCAACCCCTCCTCACTCTTCAAGAGTCTGTGGTCATAATGCACCTGCCGGGGCAGTTTTCTGATAGTGCTAGTATTTCAGCCTGCGGAAGGCTCTGACTGCATGGAGAGAGTCTACATCAGAAGTGGGATGTAAGGAGGGCAAAGAGGTGCTTTGACATTTTTATCCCTGCGTAACTTCTCAGGGAGATAAAAGTCAAGCCTTGGTCAAAGACCAAAAACTGAAAAGAACTTTGGGATAAATACAAATAATCCTGGACCACAAATTCACAGCAGGAAAAGGTCAACCAAGGACTACACACACAGTATAACACAGTGGCTTTCAACTGGGAGCATTTTGTGTGTTCTTCCCACCCCCCACCCCACCCCCCATTCCCAGCATTTGGCAATATCTGGAGACATTTTTGGTTGTCTACTGGCATCTAGTGGGTAGAGGACAGGGATGCTGCTAAACTTTCTACAATGCACAAGACAGCTTCTGACAACAAAGTGCTCTCTGGCCCCAGATGTCAACAGCATAAGGTTGGGAAACCCTGATGTAATAGGATATCAAAGAGGACTTTCCTTATCTTTAAGTTTCAGTTATTACATCTGTTTGTTTCAACCTCTTTAGCTGAACCTCCAGATGATAGTGGAGAGTAGTTCAGATTTCTCTACTTCTGTTAAAAAGTGATACTCAAAATTCCGGGAGTAAAATAAAAGAAGAAAAACCCCCATTTGTGACTGCAGTCCAGTCATGTATAAAATATGTATTTATAGGCTCCAGAGGGTAAGTGAGGAGGTTGACTTAGTGTATATATGTGTGTATGATAGATAAAAATCATTGTCATACAAAGTTTACCTAGACAAATAAAAAATAACAAATATTGTAGAGGTTCAACTTGCTGTTAGTTAATAAAAAAATTTTCTGTATTTTGTTGTGTATGGGATTTGTCAGACATTTTAACTTGATAATTTATTTTATGATTTATCATTCTAAGTAGACATTTATTTGTACACATAATTTTGTATTAATTCTGTGTTATTTTTTAAAAATATATTTTATTGAATTTTTACAGAGGAAGGGAGAGGGATAGAGAGTCAGAAACATCGATGAGAGAGAAACATCGACCAGCCGCCTCCTGCACATCTCCTACTGGGGATGTGCCCGCAACCAAGGTCCATGCCCTTGACCGGAATCGAACCTGGGACCTTTCAGTCCACAGGCCGATGCTCTATCCACTGAGCCAAACCGGTTTGGCCTGTCTTATTTTTCTTGAAGACAACCCCCAAGAGACTTCAGGACCCACAGTCAGTATTCAGAGCCTGTGACCATTTTTAAAAATATATTTTTATTTATTTCAGAGAGGAAGGGAGAGGGAGAAACATATGGGGACACCAATGCTGAGAAAGTATCATTCATCAGCTGCTTCCTGCACTCTCCACATTGGGGATCGAGCTCGAAACCCGGGCATGTGCCCTTGACCAGAATCAAACCCGGCCACAGGCCAATGCTCTATCCACTGAGCCAAACCGGCTAGGGCTCAAAAGCCATTTTATCACTGTACCATATAAACCTATTTTAATTCTCTTCATTGCATTTATTACTACCTGATACATCTTATTTTATTGCCTTTTTTCCCTACATAATGAAAACTCCATTCATCTCTGTGCCTAGAGTGCTCGATAAACACTTGTCAAAGTGAATGAGTGAATCCCTGTTTTACAGATGGCGGAACCGAAGCACAGGAAGTTAAGAACCTGGAACAAAGTAGAGTCATAGATGGGAGAGTCAGGGTTTGAAGCCAGGCAATCAGTCTTCAGAGACCATCATCTTAACAACTATCACTTTCTGCTTTCTCCACCCAATAGGAGCAGCCCTGGTTATAATTAAAGACCAGAAGGGCAAGAGAAAGACCAGAAAGTTCTTCTCTCTTGGATTCAAAGGAGACCCTTCCTGGAACACGAGGAGATAAAACAACCTGGGTTTGGGGGGGGGGGTGCTATTCTTAAATACTAGAAGGTCGAATATAAATGGATTTCCAGAACCATTTGAAATCCACTCATGTCCTACTGGAACCCGTCAACTGTCTGCAAGTCAAGTCTGCAGCTGACTTTGACAATCCTGCTCCTAAAACCTTCCCAGGGATTCTGAGCATCAAGAAAGTCACCTTCGTCTTTATTCAAAATCCAAACCAAGCAAATGAAAGTCCACCTTTAGGAGCAAGTAGGGTGTACCTAGAGGCTGTCAATTTGGTATTTATTAGGTCCCCTCACAAGGTAAGCGTAGCTGGGCTGGGAAGCCAGCGCCCGCTCCCCGATACCATCATTCCTGAGAAAGTAATTTTCTTCCCCTTCTCGCAGCATTTGCTTTTAGAAAGTGGTCTCCGGGGTCCTGGGTCTGAGGTAATTTGTTTTTGCTGCAGCTGATGACTTATTGTGGCCTATTCTTCCCGGTGTCTAAGTCACTTCCTGAGGTTAAATTTGCCCATTGAGTGGCACCCTCATACAATTAATGTATAGAGGCACCACTAGGGAGTTACCTTTTGTTAATTTAAGTATATAACAGTATTTTCATCCCACCCCTGTTAACACCCTCTGCTATTTTCCCCCAGAGTAACTTACTGGTTATGTGGGGGTTTTTTTCTTCTTCTTTTTCTTGGTATCTATAAAGCAGAATACTTTCCATGTGTTGTAGACATTCTCCTTGTGTTTTCTGTTCAGTGGGTGGCAATAGAAGAGGAAGAATGAAAGGGTTGTATAGATTCCTGGAATCGAGTATTTTCAAGCTCATCACTTGGAGAAATTACTAATTCCTTTAGCAAAGGTTATTCAGTTGGAATCATGCGATTTAAAAACACATTTCTCCCTTTCAGATATAATTTCTGTGAAATGATAATAATTCAGCAGTTAGTAGAAAGAGCAGTAAAGTCATATATCAAGATCACATTCCAGCCCTCTACCCTTTCTACTTCTGACACATAATAAAGGGCAACATATTAATAAAAGAGAAATTCAGAATTTATTTTCAACTGAGAACAACTGAAAAAAGATTATTTTTGACCTTTGTCTTTCTTTGCTGAAGGAGAACTAAGACCAAACTATCAACCTTGGTTATCTTGAATTAGCCAAGATTAAATTTCTTTACATAATGGTCCTCTTATGTGTTGATTTGGAATTATTTTTAGCAAGCAAAAGGGTGGATGCACTTTAACACTAGGAATTAAAAGTTATTTTTTATATGAAGAAAGTTAAATCCTAAGTACATCAGAAAAGTGGGGATCAACTCAGTTAATATTTAAAATAAATGTTTTTGCACACGCGTGTTTCCCCCTATTTTTGGAGGCTTGGAGCATCTAGCAGACATTCCCAAAATCAAGGGCAGAGGCCATTACCAGGAGGTCAAGGGCAGGCAGTGTTTCAGTTGCATAGAGACCAATGGAACAGACCACAGTGTGCAAGTACATTCATCTTAATCAAAAGACATTGTATCACAGTGTTGGAAGTGCCCTTAAAAGTCATCTAATGCCATCACCTTGTATTCAGAGAAAAGGCTCTACTGATAACTTATCTTATGAGGCATGGAGGAGTATGGAGTTCCTCCCTAACCTGATCCAGTCTGACTGGGTAACTTCTTAATTACTTAATATTATCTATTATTTACCAACAGAAAGGTTTGACCATAAATAAAGCAGAATTCCTAGGTGGGATTCTTTGTTCATTGCTATAATTTCATGCATAGGATTGAAAATGTTGAGTGTTTGCTAAATTCATATGCTTCTTGGGTAAGGGAGGATTGGGGGTGGGGAGATGGTGAGGCCTGAGAGATCTCAATTTCCCTTTCAAGGTTCCTGGGGTCTTGGAGAGTTGAGTCCAGCTTTGGTTAAAGCTCTTCTGTAGGGGAGAATCTCACATCCCCACTTCCCCAGTCTGAATAGAAATGACTCAGGATGCTGGCAAAGTCTCCTGGGAGAGTCAGTGAAGGTCACCTCTGGAGGAGGGCAAGTACAAGTTCTGCTGGTGGAATCAGTGGGTAGGATTCTAAGTTCTTTGTGGCCAGATGATAACCAGCCATGGTGGTTGTAACTCCCCTGCCAGCCAGGGATCCTGCTCTTGAGACTCCCCTGCATCAAAAACACCGTGGAGCTTCTGAATTCACACATGACAGCAGAGCCTCCAAATTCCCCATTGTAAGTCTCATGCGAGGGCAAGCACTACTCAAGTACATCTGTGAATTAAAAGGAATCGTTCTGCTAGATTTGGAAGCCAATTGTTAAACAGTACTTGGTTTTCAGGTTTAAAAATGTTCCCCCTTGATTTTCAAATAATGGCTGATTCCAGTGATGTGTTTGGTCCCTTGAATTTCATTGCAAGTCTCAGACAATGACCACTAGATCTGCATCCTGTGGGGAGGATTGATTCTGGCAGCTGAGTCCACACGGCTGACTGTGAAGTACAAAGCTGTTTTATTTCTATCATGGCCATATTTTGATCCATAACGTTCTACTTTCTGAAGGGCCAGTTGGCATTTAGTCTGGTGGAATTCCAAGTGGCCATGTGCCACCAGTTAGGCGGCACACATTACAGGACACATGTGACTCTTCTTGCTGATTCCTTTTGCTAGAAGGATGCACTTCCCTGATAAATGAAATCTGGAAGCCTCTCTTCCCTCTAATTTGCATGAGAGAATTAGGCAAAGGGCCTACAAGGATTATGAGGGCTCTTGTACCATTCGTCTGAAGTCACACAGCAGTTACAGAGCTCCATGTAGATAGCGCAATCACCACCACATTCAACATGGAAATTACTCTGTAATTGAACTCTATTAGACACTAAGCCTGAGCCTCCCTGAGGAAGGAATTTGAACATTTGGGAATATTATCTGGGAAATTTAGATTTAAAAATATTCATTTGAAATACTTGGGTGACTGATTTAAAAAGTACTTGTCCAGAAATTTAAAATATTCAAAGAATGACCTGGATTCTTCCTTCCTATTGATACATAGGGACACATCCCCAAATTATGCACATTCTATCATAATTGCTTAGTCATTGAATTTCAGTTCTTCCTGGGGAAAGAAACCAGGTTGACTTATAAAAGACAGAAGTTCAGTCCCCTAACCCCGTCCGTGGTGGGCAAACTGAGGCTCGCGAGCCACATGCGGCTCTTTGGCCCCTTGAGTGTGGCTCTTCCTAAGCTTTAGGAGTACCCTAATTAGGTTAATAACAATGTACCTACCTATATTATATAGTTTAAGTTTAAAAAATTTGGCTCTCAAAAGAAATTTCAATCATTGTACTGTTGATATTTGGCTCTGTTGACTAATGAGTTTGCAGACCACTGCTCTAGCCTGACTGCCCTCCAGAGCCTCAGCTTCCCATCACCACCTTTCTGGACATTTGGACTTGGATGCTTTGTAATTACTCTAATCAATGCTCCAATCTCCCTTTTTGTTTCCAAGTGGTTCCCATCACCATCTGTGGAACCAATGCTTGCTAACACCTTTCTTTCCTTTGTCCCAAATTTCCTTGAGTCCCCAAGGCTTGCTGGGTGTTCCCTTGCATTATCTCCCACACTCCACCCTTCCTTTCAATTCCCATTGCCCCCAGACCCCCTGCTGCTTCCAGCCTGGCGGATTATAATAGCCTCCTAACTAATCGCTTACTTCTTTCTCCCCCTCCAATTCACTGCTGCCACAGTAATCTCCCTAAAACACCATTTAATCATGCCAAACCCTTAATTAAAAATCTTCATTATCTCTTCATTACCACCAGGATAAAATCCAAGTGCCTTAGTTTCCTTCTACTATCTGGCTTCAATCCACATTTCTGGTAATTGCCTGCACCTTCCCCACAGTTTTCGTAGACTCCACTCAAACCAGTCAAATCACACCATTCATCCACCAGAAATGGTTTCTTTTCCAGCCTCTCATTGAGATTTGTGTTCATTCCACCATTCATCCACTAGAAATGTTTTTTCCAGCCTCTCACTGAGATTTGTGTTCATTCTTTGAGACCCATGTCAACACCTTCTGCCTCTTGTGAGCCTTCTTCCCAGGACAATTGTTCGTCCTCAGAGCTCCTAGAACATTAAATGCCCCACATCATGGCCTAACATTACTTACTTGTAGTTTTGCCCTTCTTTGCATTTAGTTTTGAAGTGCTTGTGTTTTCTACTTCAACTATGTGTCTTAAGATAAAAAATTGTTCCAGATACATCTTTCTCTCGTTATAATCATCACTACTTGCTGCCTGCCATCCCCAATAAATACCAATTATGATATGATTTGGTTATAAGATATTTGGAGTTTGATGGCCATGGGAAATAACTGCTGCAGTGTGTCCATTGTGGTCTTTTTTATTTGGAACAACTCGTATGGGTGATTGGCATGCCAGATTATAAAGGAGATTTATTTGGTGTGACTGGGTGCTCAAAGTCCACCATCCTGAAAAGATAAAGTTAAAGAAATGCTGGGGGAAATCATCTGTAGGGAAAAACTGTATTATTCTCCATCCCTAAGGACTAAGGGATACAATGGAGGAACTCTTTGTGCACAGCTGTAGAATGGTGGAGAGGCTGAAGGGAAAGCAGGCACAACTGTGTTATCACCTAATTTATATTGCATTTTTCCATGTATAAGACACTATATTTTTCTAAAACCATTAGACTGAAAATCAAGGGGTGTCTTATACAGGACGGAGCCGCACCTGTGCGTAGCTGCCATACTTTGTCAAACAGGTTTCCTCCAATCATGAGCCTTATTGTTAGTGACATCAGCTGATGCCGTAATTGGAGGTGGATGTGGAGAGTGTGCAGATGCAACAGGGACTGGAGCATTCTGAGCCCATAAAGATGTCAAAAAATAAGAAGATAAATACCGGTAAGAGATTGTTTTACTCTGCAAAATTCAAATGAATGTAATCAGCTATGCAAAAGAGCATGGACATAGAGCTGCAGAGAGACTGTTTGGACCTCCTCCCACTGAGGGTATGATCAGACAGTGGAGAAAACAGGAAGAACAACTCCTGAAGATGCCAAAAAGGAAGAAAGCCTTAAGAGGAAAACGACCAAATGGGCAAACTTGGAGCAGAGGCTTAGGACTTGGATTATGGAGCAGCACCAGAGTGACTTATGTGTGTCAACCAAACTTATTCAATGTCAGGCAAGAATGTTTGCAAGTGAAATGAACACTGTTGATTTTAGAAGGGCAAAATGGTGCTTCAATTCATGAGGAGAGAAGGGTTGGCTATGAGAATACAAAAAAAGTTAGCTCAGAATATGTCACCAGTTTATGAGGATGGTCTCACATATATAGACAGTGACTCAGAAGACAGCAGTGATACAATAGAAGTTGAAGAAATCGATATGTCTGGAACTAATGGTGATGAAGAAGAGAGCAGTGATGCAACAGAGGCTGAATAAAGTGATGTGCCGCATAATATCATAGTACTGGTATGTAAACATTACCTGGGGTAATTACTAAATACAGATGTGTTCTGTTTTATGTTCAAGATATTGATTTCTTAATTTTGGGTTGGAAAACTAGGGGGCGTCTTATACATGGGGGCATCTTATACACGGAGAAATACGGTAATTCCCCTCTAAGTGTTTGGAAATGTGCAGCTCTGCCCTTCTTTGCATTTATGCTAGACTCCCATTTATGGAGTAAGGCACAGTACACAGGGCATGGAGAAGCATCAGGCGATTCTCCCGACTCTCCTTTGCATTTTAGTTCCAATTAGAATGTAGGTACCTTGTCCTGAAGAGATAGTGTCCTCCCTGCTCTACGCTGGCCAGGAGTGCATTGCATATCCAGGGCCTTTCACTCTTGTACTTCACCTCAAATCACTGCATCCTTGCAGAAGGTAAGTAAGTACTCCTCCTTGTCACTGTGGAGTCCTCAGGTCAGGCACTCCGTAATCTCACATGCTATCATCACAGGAATGAAAATCTACCTTATGGTCACGAGTAGAGAATGCCTTCTTCCTGTCTTCCCCCACTTTCCTTCCACTTTTGGGAAAGAGCCATGAAAAAAAAAACATCTTCATAAGATAAACTATACCAGGTAGTTGAGGATGTCGGGATTTCTTTCTTTCCTCTTTTCTTCTTCTTTAAAAAATATTTACTGGGGAACACCACTTGTGCATTAACATTATTTCTGGAGGTGAGAGGTGCAATCATCACAATAGTTGGCATGACCCTGGGCACAAGCCAGAGGCTTTCCCATGCTACCTGTGTCCCTACTGGACAGCTGACACTTGAAGGAGCCTCCCCTCCCAAATTAGCTGATGCCCATTGAACTGCTTGTACCCTGTTTCCCAAAGTGTCTTCTGCAATAGGCTTTTAGAATATATATATATATAGTTTCAGAGAGGAAGGGAAAAGGAGAGAGAGATAGAAACATCAATGATGAGCGAGAATCACTGATCGGCTGCCTCCTGCACGCCCCCTACTGGGGATCGAGCCAGCAACCTGGGCATGTGCCCTTGACTGGAATCAAACCCAGGACCCTTCGGTCCATAGGCCGACACTCTATCCACAGAGCCAAACCAGCTAGGGCAATAGGTTTTTCTTTGTTGCTCCCAATAAAACATTAAAAATAGTATTTCAGTCAATGAGACCCAAAGTCACAATTTGTGTACAAAAGATCCAGGAGACATTGTTCTCAGAGCTCAAAATCATTCAAGCAAGTGAACCGACACTCACATGACTTGAAGTTGTCCACAAGTTAATACTACATGTAAACATTTACAAATTACACATTCAGAATCCAATAGAGTACATGGCTTAAGGAAGTAATCCGCACTAAAAGGTGTCCTAAAAGAGGTAAATTTGAGAGATTTTGATGTGGAAGAGAGTTGTGTATAAAAAGACATGAAGCTGAGTCAGAGTAATTCCTATGAGGACAGTGGAAGCTTCATTAAGACAGAGAAATTCTAGATGAGAGTTCATTTTCTCATCAGGTTTTAAACACAGATATAGTCTAATCCAGGGGTGGGCAAACTTTTTGACTCGAGGGCCACAACGGGTTCTTAAACTGGACTGGAGGGCCAGAACCAAAGCATGGATGGAGTGTTTGTGTGAACTAATATAAATTCAAAGTAAACATCATTACATAAAAGGGTACGGTCTTTTTTATTTTAGTTTTATTCATTTCAAACGGGCCGTATCCGGCCCACGGGCCGTAGTTTGCCCACGGCTGGTCTAATCCACCTTTGCATCTGGGCAAACAGCATAGTGCCTAGCACATAGTAGGTGTGCAAAAAATGCCTGGTGAATTAATGCATAAAAACTAATTCTTGCAGAATCAAATATATTGAATAAAAAGTGAGCTAGTGCATTTCTAACTTTGCTCCATCTTGGTTACATTTTTTTCTCTTCCCCTGGTGCCTGCTGCTCTTCTTGGCTTTCTGACAGGGCTGAGTGGTAAATGCAAACACCCAGATTAATATGTTACGCACACTTGTATTGTTCTATATGTCTCATGGGGGAGGGGGTGAGAATCAGACAGGATAAAGCACTTTGGCCCCTTTATAGTAGAGAGGACATGTCAATGCCTAAGGAAGATAATACTGACAAAGCATGTTTAAAAGCTCTGTTGTTGGATGGACATGAAGGTCCTCAGAGAAAGTGGGAGAACATCCTCCAGATCACTATACGCTAATGGGAACTTTTCTATAATAGTTTCAGTTGAATTTTCCCAGGGCTCCCCCTCCCTTACCTTCTACCGCCCCCCACCCCCCCCACCCCCCTTCCCCATCTCCCCCAGGTCAAAGTAACAGTTGCCTTGACCTTTTTCTCCTTGGGTACAAACCTAATATAGCGCCCAGTCTAAAGAGGAAACTACAAGTTCACTTCACTTGGAAGGCCCCTATATTACGCAGTGGAGAATTATGAGTAGAGAAAATATGGAGGTCTTTCCCTCCTAGTGACCTTGCAGGTCTCCATGGCAACTTTGTGCTAATTGGCGAACTGTGCTTCTGCAGAAAGCCGGCAACTCCCTCCAAGACCTCCAAGCACACGAGCGCCACCTAGTGAGAAAAATCCCACTTCAAAACTTTCTAAACAACCCTAACTTTTCATTTAACTTTCCCTTGAAAATGATTACTTTAAGTTCATATAGACATGTATATAATTTTAAATATTTTAACAAAGAATCCTAATTCAGGAATCAAAAGACTAAAACTAGTCAAGTGAACTGAACCAGGAAATTCAAAGATTCAACTGCCACTTTTTAAAAATATATATATTTGTATTGATTTCAGAGAGGAAGAGAGAGGAAGAGAGAGAGATAGAAACATCAATGATGAGAGAAAATCATTGATTGGCTGCCTCCTGCACACCCCCTACTGGAGATGGAGCCCACAACCCGGGCATGTGCCCTTGACCAGAATCTAACCCAGGACCCTTCAGTACGCAGGCCGACTGCTCTATCCACTGAGCCAAACCGGTTAGGGCTCAACCACTACTTTTTAATCACACTTTGATTTCTTTCCACCTATGTATGTTTTCAATAGTGCTGATGTGTTATGATGTGTAAAGAACATCTTCAAAATTCTGGAATAAAACAAAAGAGGTATGGATGAAGGGTTGGGAATGCTGTGCAAGGAGACAGAAATAAGACTGTTCACTCTATACTCTGTTATATTGCTTATTTTTGAACCATGTGAATGTATTGCTAATCAAAAATTATATTAAGAAAAGAGCAGTGAGCACATAATTGTGTTGCAAATAGCCATTTAGTTTCAGCAAAAACAATATCACCAGTCACATTAAATTTATTTGCTAATTTGCAAAGAAAAACAATGCCTCCTCTTCATGAAGTTAAAGAATGTTTTACAAGTAAAAGTACTTGTCTGCGGGGGCGGGGTAAGAGATCAACTGAAGGAAGGACTTGTATACATGCAAAGAAGCATAACCAATGGACACAAGACACTGGGGGGTATGGGAGGCCAGGGGAAGGTCAAGGGGAGAAAAAAAAAGGAGACATATATAATACTCTTTGTAATACTTTAAGCAATAAAACAAAATTTTAAAAAAGTACTTGTCTGCTAAATGTAACCTGGTACACATAAGAACTTCATTTGAAACACACACACACACACACACACACACACACACACACACACACACGTCAAAATGCTATTTAACTTCCTTGAACAAACTCTACTAAGTATGTTACCTAATTTGACCCTTGGACATAATAACCAAAAAAGTAAGTAGAGCGCGGGCTGGTGTGGCTCATGGTTAGAGCACTGGCCTCCCACACCAAAGGGTTGCAGGTTCCATTCCCAATCAAGGGCAAGGTACCTGGGTTGCAGGGTTCCGTCCCCAGCCCCAATTCAGGCTTGTGTGAGAGGCAACCAGTGGATGTGTCTCTCTCACATCCATGCTTCTCTCTTTCTCTCTCTCCCTCCCTTCCACTCTAAAAAAAAAAAAAAATCAATGGGAAAAATATTCTAAGGATGTTAAAAGTTACAAAGCAACGCTTTAGGATATCTTTCAGGTTGTGGCAACTGCTGAAAGAAGACTTCCATCTATCTTTGGCAACTTGGAAAGAAAGACACATGGAATCCTGCACCAAATGCAGCTTACTGTCCTGACAAAGATGCTGACCCAGAACAGTCACGCTGGCCTTCTCAGTGGTCCTGTGCTGTCAGGCCACCTATTGATGTGTCCAGGCTGGGAAGACACTGCAATGTCCCCCATCACACCTAACAAGTATGATCATTGGCTTTGAGGTTATTTTATAAAACAGCCAAACTGTTTGCTTAAAAAATGTGAAAAATATCATGTAGTCTTGAATATTTTTCTGCCTTTATTTGTGCTTGAATTTTTCCTGTCCACAGACCTCTTTATGATTAGGTAACAGACCCTGGAGTCTCCACAATTGTCTCCCCAAAACTGAAACAAAGCAATGCACAAGCAAACGAGACAGCTTTGGCTCAGCAAGTGGATGCAATGTTTTTCAAGTTTGTCTTGGAATTTTGAAACAGATCCTCAGTGAATAAAAACCACACCACTACCATATTTTACTGTGTTTTGCATTTGGGATGAATATTGGGGGGGAAATGCATTTGTGCCATAGAAGCATAATACTAGAAAATAAAAATACAGATTTGGAATTTTGCATATTTTAGAAAGTAAGTTTGTAGTTGCTGGCAAGGAAAATAATACAATAATCCTATATAATAAAGAGCTAATATGCTAATTAGACCAGATGGCAACGACCTTCTGGAATGACTACTGGGGGGAGGGGAGGCCGCAAGGCAGCTGGAGCCATGAAGGCCTACTCTTGCACGAATTTTGTGTATCTGGCCTCTAGTTAATAAATAAAATTGCAAGAATAAACTTTGTTTCATGTACTCATAACTGTAGATCTACTTTTCCCATCTCTCTATGAACCTCAGATTATAGTAAAACAAATTAATCTTAATAGCATGTGTTAGCATACTTCATGCCAAATATTATCTTTTATTTTATATATATTCTACAGAAAGTATTAAATAGCCAACATTTACTATATGATATATGTTCACAATTTTCCTTACTTATATTTCATTAAAGTATTACATTGGATAGAGGCTGACAGCTAAAATGAAAAAGTTTAAGTGAGAGTGTTTGAAAATTTTAAATACATATACTCCTATCTATTACTGTATGAGCTTGTGATTTTAACAAAAAACAACAACTATAAAACAGGGTAGAATCAATGATGAGGCCATTATCCTGTAAAAATAGGAGGTTTTAATTTATCTGACAGTTGGTTTGGGCATTATTAAAAAAAAGAAAATATGTACAATTGCAACTGTTGAATGATATCCAATTTATAGCTCTAGTCACATGGCTACAAAGCTAAAAAGAAGTGAAATTGAACCATCCTCCAGTAAATTAAACTCATGCCTATATCCCATCTAAACTGTTGGTCCAACCATTCTCTTCATTTCATCTGAGTTGATCCAACCCTAACCTGTCTGTGCTAAAATTGTTCTTAGAGTGACAGCTGTGATCCAACATTTAGTAATGGATCATTAAGTAGGAGAAAACCTCCACACATCAGTCAGTCAGAATTTGATACTGGATTCTCAATTAGAAAATATTCACCTTGTCAGAGCTATAAGCAGTATGTGAAAATCTTTGGTATATATAAAGCTATTATATATATCTATATATCTATATATGTGTGTGTTTTTTTTCTAAAAGTATAATCCATTTTGGTCACTTAGTTCTTTATAGCTGGAGAAAACTAACATCCTCCATGAAACATTACAACTATTTTCTTTTCTAAAATTCCTGTGTGTTATAAGACATATTTTACTATGTACTAGATAGGTTTAAATGTCCAGCTGAGTTAATGGCTAGGAATGCCGATTGTTTTAATTTGACCATTTTAAGAACTAACTTGGAGCTAATAACCTTTCTATTCAGAATTCCACCCTAGAAAAAAACAGCAGCTCTACCAGCAAAAGTATTTGAATTACAGTAAGCTATGGTTGAGATACAATTCTTTGAACATCTACTTTATAACATGTAACTACATATTACATGATCTCAAGTACTTTAATACTACTCCCAACTATTCTGTGAACATTTCATTAACTTCCTAAGGAATCTCATTTTCTTGGTAAACTTGCTAAATAATCAGCTATTCTACCAAATAAAAATATACTTTCACTTTACAAATTATAAAATATATATATTTTATTTTAAAAAGAGAAAGACTTTCCATTCCCTAGTCATCCATTCAATAAACTAATCTTTATTGAATGTGTAGTACATGCCAGACACTGGGTATTATAACAGTAACCAAAAGAGACATGGCCCTTGCCTTCATGGGGAAGAGAGCCTTGAATCAAATAAACATAAAAATATAGTTACAAGTTCACGTGGATGAGATGGGGTGGTCTGAAGGAGAATAATAATAGCCTACTTTAGATCGGGCCTTCAGGAGGCATCTTTGAGGAAGTGACATTTAAGTTACCTGAAGCCTGAACCTGAGGCAGCCAGGTGATGAATAAGGTGGGGTAGGAGTGGCAGATAAACAATGAATAATTTTTTAGTATAAGTTTACAACATTTGGAACATACTCCCACTAAAAAAGTATTTGTTGTTTCTCTTAAAAAATTTTAATTGAGATATACTTGGCATATAACATTATATTGGTTTCATATGTACAACATAAAGATTCGATATTTGTATAATTGCAAAATGATCACCACACCAAGTCTAGTTCACAGCCATCATTGGACATATTTACAATTTTTTCTCCTCGTGATGAGAGCTCTTAAGATCTAATCCCTTAGCAACTTTTAAATATGCAATAGAGTATTAGGAACTATAGCCACCGTGTTGTACAGTACATCCCCACAAGTTATTTATTTTATAACTGGAAGCCTATACCCTTTGACCAACTTCACCCATTTCTCCCAACCCCCACCTATTGCCTCTGGCAACTACTTATCTGGCTTCTGCACATATGTGTTCTGTTGTTTCTCTGAAATTTGAATTAAACTAGGCATCCTGCATTTTATCTGGCAATCCCAGGTGGGCACCTGAGCCCAAAGCAGGTGAGAGGGTGTGGCCACTGTGGAGAAGGTGAGGTGGCTGTCCTGAGGTAATGGAAGGGAGCATGGGTGAGTTGAGGTTGGACAGCCAGAAGCCCAAGATTTCTTCATGATTTGTAAGTATCATTCTTTCATACCTTCGCTTTTGCCTAAAGCAAAGTTTTACAGCACACCAGTCAGAGGCTAGTTTCAATTTAATATGATAAGTTTTCAATTAATATAAAAATCTGAGAAACATTCTCAGCCAGCATATGAACTGCAAACTCCAGAAAGATGTGCTTATTTTCTTGAAAGACAAGCTTAAAGAAAGCTTTAGTGGATAAAGCATGTATATGTTCAATCTCTGCTTTCCACTTGGCTATTTCATCGTGAATTGGCCGAGTCCGTCACGGTATGTGCAGGGGCCTGAAAGACGCCTGCTGTCTGGAAAAACATATTGTCTTGCAGGCTGAGGTGCCCTGCAGAGGGGTGTGACTCAGCTCTCACCTATTAAAAGCTGTACACTTCAGCCCCAATAGGTATTCTCACATAAACTTCTCTGAGTAGAACATATAATTTAGCCTTTGCAGACCTTGGAGTCAAATAAAGACACTAGATTCTATTTTACAATTTTCGACTTTGTGTTAAAATTCATATCATTGTAATGAACAGAAATAGATCCAGAGACAAATGGCAGGGGCGGTGGGGGGGTTAGAGAGCAACCAAAGGACTTGTACGCATGCATATTAGCATAACCAATGAACACAGACACTGGGGTGGTGGGGGCCTGCCCGAGGTAGGAATGGTTGAAGGGGGGGGGGCGTGTAAATTGGGGGAAAAAGAGACATATGTAAAACTTAAGACAATATAAATAAATAAATAAATAAATAAATAAATAAATAAATCATATCATTGTACATATATCCCCACTACATGCCCCAAAAACCTGAGTACAAGTGTCAAAAATTTGACCATGTATTCCAAATTCATTAACACTTAGTGGTAGCTTTTTGTTAATATACAATTAAATAAGCTACAAAGTCTCTTGGCTTGTCTATATGCACATATGTGCCTCTTCTGTTAATTCATCTAAATATTGATAAAGCTCCTATTATGTGCTGCACATAGTATTTTCTAGCACTCTCAAACAAAAGGTCAAATACAGCCTTATTAAATTCAAATAACTCATTCATTGAGGGTTAAAAATCAAGTGCAAAAACAAATTTTTGGGATACTTATTAAATTATATTTAGAAATAACATAGGAAATTCAAAAAGATCTCTGAAAAAGAGAATTTGAGTAGTTACAAACTAAGGATTGCAAATCTTATTTCCATGTAAGATCACCAATGGTGCCTTTCTCCAAATACAGTTAAGACCTCTGACTTCAAAACTGCCTTCAGTAAAAGAAAAAACCAAAAACCACATGCAGTAACCCACAAAAGGAAATCTGCATTTCATATTCCCTTTGGGACTTGTATTAGTTTCCTAATGCTGCTGTGGCAGAGTACCACACATTGGGAGCCTTAAACAGCAGATATGTATTGTCTCACAGTCCTGCAGGCTGAAAGTTTGGGATCAGGTGTTGGCATCTTTGGTTCCCTCTGAGGCAAGAGGGAGAATCTGTTGCATGCCTCTCCCCTAGCTTTTGGAGGTGGGCTTTTCTGGGTGTGTAGATGCATTGTGCCAATCTTCTGTCTTTACATGGCATTCTCCCTGTGTCCTCACATCCTCTTCCCTCTGTCTCAGTCCAAATTTCCCCCTTCTCTAAGGACACCATGGTATTGGAATAAGGTCCACCCTAATGACCTCATCTTAATTTTATCATCTGCAAAGATACTATTTCCAAATAAGGTGTGACATTCACAGGTATAGGAACTTAGGGCCTCAGCCTCTTTGGGGGGAACACAATCCAACTCAGAACAGTCTAAATACCTGTGGGTTTAAAAGAAAGGAAACCATGCTAAGCTAGTAAGGTTGTTTTTTTTTAAAGCTCCATTTTGATTAGTGAAGAGCTGACATTTGAGTCCAAAACCATCTGAATCCAGAGAGTTACAGGAAAGCAATGTCACCCTAGACAACATAACACAAGATGCTATTACAGCAGACAGTCATGGGGGCACTGATTCTTACTCACTTTCTGATCCACTGATCAAAAGTCAATTATCAAAAGCTTCAAACAAAATGATTGATTTTAAAGACTATGAGTAAAGTCTGATTCTGACAAGTCAAGAGTTCTAATAAAGATGGATTGCCTAGTTATGTAGTGTAAAGGGGTAGACTTCTACTGGTTATTGCTTCTCCAGATAGCTGGTGGCTTTGGGCAGATAATGAACTTTTCTTGGTCTCAGCATAGTCTCAGTGGGACTATGGGCTCATGGAAATATCAAGGCCCCAATCACACTGAACTGTGTCCAGCACAGCCATGGTAAACCTGAGGAGGGGCGGTGAAGGATTAAAGAAAACAGACAAGAGAATATAGTTGGGGCCAGGTGGATCACGGCGCCTGGATGAGGACACAGTGACCCCGCCTGTAAACGGAATCTTTATTTTTATAGTCAGATCACACAAAGCAAAACAAGGGAGTGGTCAAGATATTTACAATGTTCTTGCAAGTTTCAAATCTGCTTCTTTCCTGTTATTGCAATTCTCTGAACTCTATCAAGCTTTGTTTTGGCAGCACTTGCTGTACCTCCGCAGCCCACATGCCTCAGCAACCCAGGACTACAAGATTGGACTATAAGGTCAAGCTTACATACAACCATAGCCTTTGGCTATAATTGTGCTGGGAGGACTTTGCCCTCCAAGCTGGGACTTGTATGTGCCTTTGCCACAAGAGGACCATGCCCTCTCATCAGTCTGAGGCTTGATCCTGTAACTGCTCTCCACATCACACGAAATGAAAAACTTAGAGCAACTCTTACCAGACAGCACATCTAGGGGCTCCTCTTGACCCTTAGTAACTTCCTCTCACTCACAAACACTGGCGCTCACTGTGTGAACAGTGCTACATGAGACATGGGCACAAAGGCCTGTGAGGGGTTGTTGGTCTATGTGGAAAGGTCACCAAACAAAGGCTTGTGTGAACTACAAGGACCATAAACACAGGGAGAAGGATCGGTGGAAGTATAGAGGAAGAGGCATTCTAAAAAGAGTGGTCAGGTCTGGGGACACTGGCCACCTTCCCTAGGATGATTCAGAAAAGCCTAGAGGCAGGCTCGACAGACTGACCTTTGTCTTTTCATAACAAGAATCCTACAACATAGTTCATAATGCCTGAGTTTCTTTCTCTGCGTGTGTGTGTGTGTGTGTGTGTGTGTGTGTACACACTAATGGCAGTCATTAGCTGAACTACTGTTTTAGCAGGTTTCCACAAGGATTCCAGCTCATATAGAGTGGAAAGTATTTGAGAGCCTCAGAGAAAGAACCCCAATTCTGGCATCCTTTTGAATCCTCGAATGCATCCTCAAAATACAAAGCACAGAAATGGGCCCATGTACATCTAGGGATAAAGACCTAGCAAGATCCTTTCCTTCCCAAAATCTTGGCCAGGCTCAGGCCAGGATTTTTGCAAACTTGTCTACAAAACGGTGTCTTTTCCTCTCTCTCTCCCACACGGCATTTGCTAAGGAGGGTCACAGGCTTCCTGGTGGGAACTGCTGGCGAGGCGGCGTGGAGGTGGGTTTGGTTTGGTAGGTGTGTCCAATTTCCAGAGGGGTTATGTGAGAGAGCTGCCTTCCTCCTAACGACGTCTATGGGAAGAAAGGCTCCTTGGGAGCCTCCTCCTATCAGCGGAGTAACTGCCATTTTCCTACCCAGGCCCCCCTTTGAATGGGGCTTCTTTCTGGCCATCATAAAGCCTCCAGCATGCCATGAAGGGACATGATTCGTCTTTTGCTGGATGTTTAGATTGGCTGCTTGGGTACAAGAATGGAACAGAGCTTTTTCTCTGAGGACAAGTTGTTGGGTCCTGTCGAGGGGCAAAGTTGGAATTGAATATCACTCACATCAGGAAGGCTAAGATCATCAATGATTTACATTGATGCTGCAGTCAAGACTTTTCCCACAGTGGGCACACTGCCAAAATCAGAGTGTTGAGTGTACGTGCATTTTTAAAAGACACATACCCCCCAGCCAACATGGCTCAGTGGTTGAGCATCGGCCTATAAACCAGGAGGTCACAGTTCGATTCCCGGTCAGGAAACATGCCCGGGTTGCGGGCTTCATCCTCAGTGGAGGGTGTGCAGGAGGCAGCCAATCAATGATTCTCATCCTCTGATGTTTCTATCTCTCTCTCCTTCTCCCTTCTTCTCTGAAATAAATTATATATATGTATATATATCCTCTTTTTAAATCAGGCATTTATAAACAAGAACACATACATTAATTACAGAAAAATAGTTTCGAATCAGAGAATAAAAATATATTTTAAAAATAAAAAGGCACATATCATAATGTTGATAGAAAGACATTTGACATGGGGGGAAAAGTCTGCTGAGGGGGACCCAGTACAGCTTCTTCTCACTGAAATTATTGATCAAATGCTGAACAATATTGTCAGGTGGAATTTTGGATTTACAGTGGGGCTTGAAACTTACTAGGCAAGAAACACAGCCACAGCAATACATACAGTAGTCTTTATGAATCTTTGAAAATATAAATCCCTAGCCCCTTATTCAGAACAATTTGGCAATGTGCTTTCTTTTTTAGTTGTCAGAAATTACTTTCAGTTACACATGTATGCAAGCTACTACCTACTCTTCCCCACTCATTCAGCTTACTACAGCCATGACAGTCCCTGGGTATAAATGCACTTAGGGGGTGTTTAATACAGAGAGATAGCAGCCTACCAAACGTTGCTTTAGGAAGGAAGAACTCATGATCATTAATGGCAAGGGTGTAAAGAGAAGTTGCAGGAAAAGAGAAAACAGTCCTTTATCACCAGCTGGTTTTACCCATCGAAGATAAAGGGAGTCCTTTGGACTGGATCAGTTGTCATCTTTGCTGCATCTCACCCTTTCATGGCCCCGTTTATCTTTTCACCTGAGATTGTCTGTGCCTTAAAGATTCCCATCCACAATAGAGATTTCAAATAGGTGGGGAAGAGAATTAAGAGCTTAGAGACATCTGGTGATAGGCAACTCAGATTTAGGCTTAGACATGACAGGATCTCCATTTTAAAACATCAAAATGATCATTTGGTGCAGTTTGAAATGTGACATTCAGTGGTGACCCTAATCCCAGGGGAGTAGTCTGCCTGACATATGTGAATTTCACTAGACAGCCTGTCTTAGCTTCCCCATAAGGAACCAAAGTAGATATGCTAAAAGGTTGTACCTCTTTCAAAGCTGATTCTCCCTGTAAGAAAGTGTTTAACTGCAGTTGGCGATGGAAACAGCCGATAAGTTGTCTACTCAGTGCCACCGCCTCCGTGGGTGACTGCTCCTTTGACATATCTGAATTTGGAGTGAGGGGCTGTTTGTAACAAAGTCTTATAGACGAAATTCACGTGGCCAGAAAGGTTTGTAATATAACGAACGCTCTAATCATCATCAGAATCTTTACAACAGCTTGGATGACTTTTTAATTGTGGCTTAATGTAGTTAATTATAGCAACTCTTCCCCATTTTCCAGGATGATGAATTAATACGACAGATCATTAACGTTACTAAATTGGCATAATGATATAGTAGATTGAA
The DNA here is from genome assembly GCF_014108235.1 of Myotis myotis. Lineage (NCBI taxonomy): Eukaryota > Metazoa > Chordata > Mammalia > Chiroptera > Vespertilionidae > Myotis > Myotis myotis. Next base: position 41,856,887 of record NW_023416335.1, read on the forward strand.
CGTCCCGGTTATGTTAGGACCTGCTTTATAATTTGGCTCTTTTGTTATTTGTCTTAAATAGGAAAAGCATGCATGATGCTTGCCTGTTAACAGTAGGCTTCATGTAACGACTTGTGTCATTTTCCTTAATAAATTATTGATATGGAAAATCCCAAATGGAAGATTTCTCCATCTTCAAACTGTCTGTGAAGCCAACATTTTCTTTCTACTATCCACTTTATCAACATAAAAGTTAGGAAGCTCTGGCTCTTGAGCCAGGTTTCATAATTAGACAAGACTGTATTTTACATCTGCAAAATACTCATGCTTAGTGGGGGGAAAAATGAGAAAAGCGATATGTTCCATTCTGTTGCAATGGTTATACCATTTTAATCTCTTAAGTTCAATATATATCCTCTAGCAGGCTATACTTCTAGGATTTCATTTTTAGATCCTTAAGGCTGCATATATCTGTCAAACCGACATAATGAATTTAAAGTGCTAATGCCTAGAAGAGCAGGAAAACATTGAAATATATCCTCGGTTGATTAAATTACCACCTCCAGCTACTTTACATTCTTATGTCCAAATAGATTTTCTTCTTACTTACCAAGTGGCAGATCTGGAAGATGTGGAAGATGTAATTTTATGGTAAAAACATGCACATGTCTTTAGACAAGAGCATTTTCTTTAAGCATCTTTTTAAAGTCTGTGCAGAATTTCTGTGATAGGACTCGCAGTTTGATTACTGGGCCTCTCAATTATGCTCAACCTGCAGGTTAACAAGTAACTTTCAAGTGTATTCTTGGAATGGAATTTATGTTAAACATCGGGAGCACTAATATTCAAATGCTCATGATAACAGGATCAAGAATAATGGGAATCAGCTTTGCAAAAGTAAAAAGGCAAAGATGAGTCCTAATCTTCATGTTAAAAGTTGTTTCTTTCAGGAACTGCTTAGATCGACAGACTGACAACTAAAGGCGGCAAAAATGACTCAGGGACATTCCTTACTCCTAAATGGGGTCCCGGAGTTACATAACTAGGCTGTCACAAAAGGGAGACAGGGTGGGAAATTGTATTCCTACTTATAAAAGATGCAGTCAAAATAATCCTGGAAATCAAAATGCTCTGGACCTCAGTGGGGAGGGAAGAACAGTTTTTCATTCAACTTTCACTCCTGGAATTGAAGTAAAGACAGTCATGTCTTCCTATACACCTGTATTCAGACACCTATTGTATACCGCCTTGAACAACCCCACATGGCCTCCTGTGCACACCTGTCACATAGTCAGTTCACACACACATGCACACTCAATTACACAATCATGAAGTCCAATGTACATGCATTTCAGTCATCACCTTGACACAAAGGAAAAATAGCAGCAAATGCAGCTGCAGTGAGTAGGTCTCATTTCCTATCGGAAGGTGGCCCATTACAAGCATCCATGACAGGACACCTTGTCCTGGCCATCAGGCATCGGAAGAACCAATTCTGACCACATAGTCACTGTCCACACCCGTCCGAGCCTGACCAAGGGCGTGAGAGAATGGCGCTGTCATTTCTAGGTTAAGTTCCCAGAGCCTTGCAGAAACAGCATGCAATGCAAAGACAGTGAGAGTCAGTGGTTAGACTTCAGGGTGCTGTGAAGTCTGGGTGTGAAACTAAAGACTGCAATGAATGTGAAATAAAATGACAAGTATCAGATGAAACAGGAGCAGGGACCGAAGGCAAGAGAGCAGATTTGTGGTGCTTTGAAATGAAACGTTATAATCCCTCCGACAATCCTGTTGACGATGAGCTATAGCACTAGGAGTACAACGCAGGAAAAAGGATACATTGTGGGATAAACAGCTTCTTATAAGGTAAAACTGAATGGCCAAAATAGATGAATAAGGAGGCACAATGGAGAGAGAAAAAAGAAATGAGTCGGTGGCAATCTAAGGAGAAGCTAAAACTGAACAGAGGACAGAAAGGCAGAGAAGAAGAAAAATGTAAATGAGTGAGACAAAAAAGCCAAAAGACGAGAAAGAGAAAGAGAACAAGAGGGGGAAAGAAGTAATATTTCCCCTGATAAAAATGCACAAAAGGGAAGATGAACTTTGTTCTTTTTCTCTTTCTACTCTCCTCTCTTTTTCTGCTTTTCGCCTCGCAGCACGCCAGCCTAAGCTGAGAGCTGTAATGTCATTAAATTGCAAATGCTTTTTCATTTCCGACACACACTGTTTACTTATCTGGCAAAAACATATGTTGGAAGGAATCCGTTAAATTCTGCCCATTGCCTTGGGTAAAAGTGCAATGGAAACGGACCCACCGAGCGTCCTCTTTCTTCTTCTTTAGCACTCCCCTTATCTACAAGACGGCGCCGCAGAAAACCGGCTAGTTCAATGAAAAATGAAGATACAGCAGGAGATTAGGGAAGAACACTGAGCACAAAATTCCTGGAGAGAGGGTCACTCCATTGCAAATGATTTCACTCCTCTAGATCTGCATAAATTACTATTTTTAAGGCATCTCCAAAGTCTGTATATTTTTCTCACTCTGTCAAACATTTAATTTCACGCCCCGTGTTCTGAATATGCTAAAATGCATATCTCTGATGCACCTTTAAGCCAGAAAAACGAATGCAAAATTGAAGATAAAATGATGTGATTTGCACTACAAGCCTATTACTTGAGGTATTTACATATAGTTTACCTCTGCAGTTCTGAGGATGATTTATTAAAAAAAAAAATCTGGATTAAGCTCATATAAATATGTATAAATCTTTGTTTAGAAAATAGATTTTGCAGCTGTTGTGTCAAGAAAGTTCTTTAAGATTCTGTGAAGAATTTTCCTTTTAGCATGCTTTACGAGGGAAAAAGGGGGACAGAATTTGACATTCTTCTCGGCAGGGGGTGGGGGTGGGAAGTATATTCCACCATCCAGCAGTTATAAACACTCCTTTATTACCCTTCTTTGCCCAAAGCAGCTTGGCTCCTCCTCACTTTTTTATTATACTTATTTAATTCTCTTTTTTGCTTTGGCCCAAATAATAATACCCGGGATGGCTAAACTCAAATTAAATACCGGTGTTTAATGACTGAAACAATTGAGAGCCTTTTGGATGTACTGTCCCATACCTCCGCGCCCCCCCCCCCCCTCCCGTCCCCAGCCCCTTCTTCTCTTGACTTTTCCAAACACATCCTCCAAGACACCAAGCCTGGGATGTGATGGGAGCGAGTTCTAGTCACTGATTTGAAAGTGATTATTGACATGCAAGCTATCTTCGCCACTGGAGAAGCAATTCTAAAAAAATTCTGGCATTTTGTTTAAACAATCCCCACATGTGCATTTTAGCCTCTCTCTCTCTCTCTCTCTCTCTCTCTCTCTCTCTCTCTCTCTCTCTCTCTCTCCTAGAGTTCTGCCTCTTTGTCTGAAAAATGCTTCCTTTAGTCTGGCCTCTTGCATTCCCTTCTCATCCCCGTCCCTCTGTAATCATTGTGGGGGAATTACTCTGCGATTTTCTTGTTAGGCTTTGGGTTTAGGAGAATTTAGATAACCACGTTGACTAATTCAGGGCTGAACACACATTGGACTCTGCAAACATACCGCCCCCTCCATGGTAAGGGCAGGGCCCAGCTTCTGGGCTGCACCTGCCAGATGCTGTGGGAACAGCTGCTTCTGGAAGCAGGTAGCGAGTGGGAACAGCTATTCCTTCAAAGCCTGCATTAATCCTTTTGCAATTAAAACAAGAAAGGGATGTTTACAGGCATTTGATAGCTTCTGGTGGAGATAGGAGTTCGCTTACAAAGATTGAATTCCAGGTCTGGTCTGCTGCGCCTGCTTAAAGTTGACTAATGACAATTTAAAGGAATGAAACGGCAGTCATTTTCCAAAGTTAAGAGTCATTCTTTTTTGCACAAATGGCTTAACAATCCCCCCTAGTGGTCTGTTTCCTGTTCCTGAGATTTATGTACACTCGGCTTTATGAAACTGCCCGCTTGGTGAGTTTATGGGTTCAAAGCAGAGAAACTGCAAAAACACAACACAACAAAACAAAAACCCCAAACCAGACTATTGAGAATTGAAATGAGTTTTCACTGAATCCCTGCTTTCCTATTCCCAGACAGTGCCCAGTCTCTCATAGTGATTGGACTAAATCCTACCAGAAAGCAGCTTTATATCTCAAGGGTTTTCTCAAAACTGTCCAGTAACCTCAGATTTCTGTGCTCACATTCCCATCGCTGAAATCAGCGACTAGACTAGGGCCGGACACACTCGGTCTTTTCAATATTTCCAAGGGCGGATTTGGGTTTCTGAAGGGAAAAGAGTAAATCGTAGAAATGGTTTGAATAATGAATATCAGTGATCTTTAGAAAAGAAAAGAAAAGAAATGGTTTGAGCCTTTTCTCAGGAAGGCTTGGCCCAAACTAGATTATTTTAATCCTTTAAATGATTTTTAAAATCCTATATGTTCTCCAATAGCCATGGAGCCCTAGCAAGCTTGGGTCAGCAGATAGAGCGTTGGCCTGTGGACTTAAGGGTCTCAGGTTCGATTCCAGTCAAGGGCACCTACCTCTGTTGCAGGTTCTAGCGTTAGGCAACCAACCGATGTGTCTCTTTCACATTGATGTTTTCCTCTCTGTCTCTCCCCCTTTCTTCCATTCTCTATAAAAATCAATGGGAAAAATATCCTCAGGTGAGGCTTAACAACAACAACAAATAAATTAATTTAAAAAAAGAAAGACTAGCCACGGAGAAATGCTTGGTTGTCATTGCTATCCAGTGTCCAATCCTTTTCTTTACTCTGCACACAAAGGTGGGGAATCTTGTTTCCTCCCATGTTGCAGGTGCGATGAACTGCCTACCAACCTCCTCTGCTTCCTTCTAGGCAGCTGCTTACTCATGGGCGGGCTGTATCTGACTTGAGGATACTGAAATCTTTCAAGCTTTGGACGTGGCAATAAGGAGATAGCCCGTTCACTGGAAAGCTGGCTTCGTTTCCCTTGGCCATGTTCGCAGTCCTGCTCCTTTTCTGGACTGTGTAGCCGTGGAATCCATCACATCTACTTATCACGGTAGATGCTACCTAGTGTTACCCCTTAATAGCTCAGATGGGGACAGTCCCTAGATTCCCTAGATTCCTGGGCATCTGTTTGAGCTCCTAGAACAAAACACCGCTGATCCGGTGGCTTACAAACAGCAGAAACTTAACTGCTCACAGTTCTGGAGACGGGAAGTCCAAGTTCGGGCATGGCCAGTGCTGGTGAAGAGCCTCTGGAGACTGCCGACTTCTCTATGTATCCGCCCTCACCTGGTAGAAGGGGTGAGGGATTCCCTCTGAGGTTCCTTTTATAAGAACACTAATCCCATTCATGAGGCTCTAATCACGTCCCAAAGGCCCCACCTCCTAATGCCATCCCATTGGGGTTAGGAATTCACCGTAAGAATTTGGGGGAGATGCAAACGTTCAGACCACAGCATGGGAATAGGGGAGGAGAATAATATTAGATATTTATTAAATGTGCATCTACCAAAAAAATGTGCAAAACTATCCTAAGTCCTTAAGCCCTGACCTACAAGAAGCTTACAACTTTAGGGAAAAAAATAACATCTGAACATAAATCCATTGCAAACCTCCTTGGTCTTCAGCCTTGAAAGCCTGCAGAACTTGAAGTCCAGTTTTCTCCCAAATATTTAGACTATTTCCTTCAATTACATTTGGGTTTGCTTCATTTCCTTCCTTTCAGTTTCTGCAGTCTCCCTCCTGGTCTATGAAGTTATCATTTCTTGCTAAAAATATTCCTAGGAGCCCCAGTGCCTCCTTTTATTTATTAATTAATTCATCCTAACTCCAGTGGCTATATATATATATATATATATATATATATATATAAAATGATGCAACTTTCCTTCTCAGAAATGTGCACAGGATCCCAATTACATCACCATGAAACTTTATCTCCTTAGCTTGGAGGCCCCCTAACAGGACTGGTCTTTTTAATCAACCATTTAGTAACACAATTGTCACCTTTCAGCTATACCCTCGACTGCAGTTAGTTAAAACTTTTTGCTCTGCCTTGAACTGCAACTTGGGTTTTTACACACACACGCACCTTGCCTATAGAGGCATATTCGGCATGAAGCTAATGAAGCCTAGTCTGCAGGGCCCATGGCTTGCATAGGGCCCCCAAATTGAATAAGCTTCAACCCCCACATAATCAGGACCTGCCCCAGGCCTCACCCTTTATTATTTCTCCTACATATGGGCATCTCCTCTTAGGACTTGCGCACATGCCTGCTTTCTCTCTCTTACGTATTGTGCTTGTGTGTGTGGTCAGTTTTAGGAGCTCTAAGGTTTCCGCTCTGTAGTTGTATTATCTTTTTCATTAGGTAATATAATAAATGGCTCCATAATAGGCATCATCTCTTCTTTATATTTTGTACCAGAATATAAGAGTTTTGGTTTAATGTACTGAAGAAACATTTTGACCAACTGCTTCTGAGGAAGTTTGAAACTGTTGGTTTATTTATAAGTATCTACATGAAAGATTATTAGAGAATAAAACTATAATTTTCCGACACCAAGATCATTTAAATAAAAATCAAAGTAAGTGGACATTTATGGAGTATGTTCATTACTGTGCATTTAAAACCAGCATGTGTGGGTAATAAATACTTGCAGAATAAATCACAGGTAGGTCAGGACTAGGAGTGCAGAGTGGAGAGTGTTACTCCCTGGCTCGTATCCCTGAAGAAACCAGGGAACATTAACTGGCTTCTGGGATGGGCTGGATCCAGAACCAATCTCTCTCTCATTTGGTTCTACTTTTTTCTGTGTTGTATTTACTTTCAGGCAGCTCTGATTCACACTCTCGCATGACCTTCAGCACCTGTAAGCATGCATTCTTTGAGCTCAGAAGGCCCAAAGTAAAAAATAAAAATTAAGTTCCTTTTTCTTAAACTTAGCAACAAAAATTGTGAAATCAAGTCTCATTGGGCCAACTGGAGGCACAACCTGAGTCTCCTTTCCCTCTTGACCTGTGCCTGGGGAATGGGCTAGGAGTACGTCTGGGGAGTAGGCTAACCACACTGAAACCATGTGGATTGGGAAAACAGTAGGAGGTGGTTTCCTAATAAAAAATTGAGAAGGCCACTTCCATTTCTTAATAGAAAATGTGAAGAATTGTGACAAGCTAATGGAAATCGTTATAAACTGCTGGTTGGAGTATAATTTGGTAGCCCTACAGTAACAGATAGGTTGAGATCATCTTGTGAAGTTGAACATTTGCGTTGTCTATGGCCCGGCAGTCTCACTGCTCGAGTGTGTCCCAGAGAAATGCTTTTCACACATGCACAGGAATATCCATGGCAACTTATTCAGATTATTTATTTATTAGTTATCTGGAGTTATAAATGGTGATAATCTATCATCCAACCTTTCTTCATTTATGCGCTGGGATACTTGTATAAAGAGAAACACCCCCTCATTTACTAATCCAGTATATATAGGAAAGACAGGGTAAATATTTGGCTTTCTTCACTTTATCAATTTTCAAAATCATGATTTGGTTTCCTTCGATGGCAACCGATTTTTTTGGTATCTGTGTGAACTCATATATTTAAACACTTTTGATGCATTTCAGTACATTACTATTCTAATTGTTGCTCAAACTGTTCCATCTTTGGACAGTAGTAACCTTTTCAAGTTGGCTTCTAAGTCCATTAGGCAAGAGCCTAGTAATCTTCGATAGTTACCCTTCTTTCTGGTTTGACGAGATGCTCTGTCATCCTCTTATACATTCTCTGCCCCAACTCTGAGGCAGCAATTTCTCCAAGGAGCCCGAGTTCCTTTGAGTGAAAAATAATAGATGGAGATGGTACTAGAGGTGCTCGTTGTTACTGGGCTCACCATTGTATCTTGTTTTTTTCCAGTGGACAGCACGAGGAATGTACACATATACATCGAGGATTCACAGTGATATATCTAATTTAAATTCAAGGCTACAGGGTTTTATTCAACTTCTGGATTACATTATATGTCTCTTTTCCCACATTGAGAATGCTGGCTCTTAAAGCACTTAATATTTGATTTTAAAAATTGCTTTTAATAGTTGATCATTTTTATTAATTGATCAGTTGAACTGGCGACAATTTTTATTGTTTTTACAGTTAGGCTCACTAAAAAATTATCTTAAAAATATCATTCTTTTCCTAAAGAAAATTTTAAGTGGAAGTATTTTATATTTAACTAGCTCAATTATTGGGATATTCCACTTCTCTTCTAGTAATGTGTAATTTTGGCAATGCTACTATTTTCCAGTTCGGGGTATAAAGTCTGAAAAACATGACTTTTGGATAATCAAATTTAGTCAGGTAAGTGTTCTTTTTACACATTTCACATTTTTGTCTATGTAAAAAACATGATGCTAAGTTTAGTGATTATTTAGTCTTGCATGAAAGAATGTTTTGTGAGAGAGCCTGGGATTAGCTTACAATGGCATCAACATAAAAAAAGACAGGCCCGGCCTTTCAGATCCTCATCAGTAAGATATAGACTTTATCAACCCTACCTAGCAGGTTGGTGGGGAGTTAGAGCCAGTCTAGGATTAAATGCCTAAAGGTGTCTTCCTAAGCAGGCTGTTCAAAAATGTAGGAATTAAAATAATGTGTCTGAATTTACATCCTTATGCGATAGAGCTGCAGTGGATCCTTGAATGATAAGAGGCCAATGTTCATACATGTTCTTTCCACTAAGGTAAAACTTGTGATTTAAAATATGTGAACTATACACATGGTTAATTCTCTACATACTCATCCTTTCTTATTTGTATATAAGTATACATGTGTACACATGTGTGTATGGGCATAAACTAATATATATATACATATGCATATATATATACACATATGTTCATATGTAAATAAAATAAAGGACAAGTATTTAGAGAGCTAAGCATGTATAAAATTCACAGATATACCCAATACATACATATGGTTGACACAATTTCTTCAGGTAATGAGTTTTATATATCTACTACATGTTTTAACAATCTGTCTTTGAAGTATACAACTAATTTAGGTCATAATTCCAAGGACCAAGTTTACCTTCTAGTCTTGAACCTTGTCAAATTCTCAGCTTGTGCTCAAGAAATATTAAATTATGACCATAATGTTATAGAAAACAAAGTGAGCAATTAAAAAAATCAAGTCATATCCAGGGAAAGAATTAATTGGTCATTTATAGAAAACTAAGTCAATAGCCATTCTGATGTCAATTCTTCTACCAAGATAGACTATAAGAAAAAGAACAAGATAGACTATAAGAAAAAGAACAATCTCCCCAGCTGGTTTGGCTCAGTGGATAGAGTGTCAGCCTGTAGACTGAGGGTCCTGGGTTCAATTCTGGTCAAGGGCACATACCTGGGTTGTGGGCTCGATCCTCAATAGGGAGCATGCAGGAGGCAGCTGATTGATGATTCTTTATCATTATTGATGTTTCTATCTCTCCCTCTCCCATCCTCTCTGAAATCAATCCTATCTAATAATAGACAAATATGGTACTTGACCATACCTTCACTATGACTCCCATGGTCTAATCAGCACAATATGCAAATTAACCGCCAACAAAGATGGCGGCTAATTTGCATACTGCAGGCAGGGCGGGACAGCGCCATCCCTCCTGCCCTGCAGCCATCTGGGCCTGCTATCTGTGACCCGGGGCTGTTTTCATCCATGTGCGACCCAACCCGGGGCAGCCAGGTGGGACAGTAGCTATCCGCTGGCCCGCCCGGGCGTCCCGTGTGTGACCCAACTGCGGCACCCCAACCCCGGATTGGCCCTGCCATGTGCACGACCCGGGGAGGCAGGGCAGGCACCGAGGGATTGGGCCTGCCATTTGCCACCGGGGGAGCGGGCCTAAGCCAGCAGGTGGTTATCTCCCGAGGGGTCCCAGACTGTGAGAGGGCACAAGTGGGGCTGAGGGACACCCCCTGCCGGGGTCCAACCCCAGCGGGTCCAGGGGTCCCCAAAGGTGTGGACGGAGTCGGCGAAGAAGGAAGGACACGGAGACAGCGTTCAGTTGATCAGCAGCCTAGCCAGGATCTCTAGCCAGGATCTCCAGCCAAGTTCTGGTCTGGATCTCCAGCGAAGTTCTGCTGTTTATTGTTTTGTTACATCCGTATTTATACCAGTTGATTTTAATCCTGTCAATTTCTATTACAAAGGTTAGGGCGTTTCTTATCTCCATTCCAGGGAGTAAAGATTATGTAGCTTAAGCATGATTGTTTGTAGTGATTAACTACCCGCCTGGCACTTAGTTAAGGAGTTTCATCCCCTCCCTGACTTCAGGGAAAAATTCCTACCTGGGGAAACAACCTTTCTCAGAGAGGTGACCTTGGTTAAAACACACAGCGCTAAGGGGAGCAAACATATTAAGAACAGTATGCTATATACACCAGGTCCCTTGAAACATATGCTGTGCAGATGTTTCTATCCTGCAGCGACTGTGTCAAGCAGCAAGGATGGACCGGCTTCCGGCAAATTCCCCCTTTTTTATTTTTTAAATGATAGCGCATGCAAATCAGTGGCCACCTCTCAGACTGGGCCATTTAAGTGTCGGAAGAAGAGTGGCAAGCAATGATAGTGAGCATAGCTATAAACATAGTGGATGGAGCGCAGAAGGAGCCTCATTCCTGTAGAAGGTTGCCAGCCTCTTCAGTCCAGGGATTTCAGCTGTCCTCAAGTTGTTGGTTTGGTTGTCTTTGTTGGTCTGGCTAGTGGGCGGCGTCACTGGCGACAGGCTTCCCGAAGCGTCAGCAAGTTGAAGGGCTGCATCAAAGGGTCCATCAGGGCCGTGGTTGATGGTGGTGTCGATGTCCGAGGAGGAGTAAGCTGTGCCCTCTGGATCCAGCTGATATGGAAAATGGAGGGTAGTAGAAAAAGAAGAGAAAGCAAAAGAACTACAAGGCATGGAAGTGTTTAGAAAAAAGAGGGAGAAGAAAGGGAAGAAGGCAGCATCCTGACACAGCCCTTTCCTTCAGCTTCCCCTTTCCCTGTGGTCCAAGGTAGAAATGGGAAACAAGTCCTGTTGCAGTGAGAGGGCAGCTGCTGTCAGCCAGTCTCTGTCTTTACCTGGGTCCCTATCTGAGCTGGGCATGGGAAGCAGGAAGCATCCATGGGGACAGGAGACCTTCCTCAGAAGGGGCGAGTGTTCAAGCCCCTGCACCATTGGGGAGGGGGGTCTGTGCCCCACCTTTGTTGCACCCCAAGTTTTCTCCTACTGGCCCCCGACTGTGCCTGTCTTAGGTTGCCCCACCCTGTGGAGTCTTACCCGTCGTTGACTACCAGCCATCTCTGGGCCAAGTAGGGTGATGTTGAGGTTCAGTTTTGTCTCCTTGATAGCCTATGTCCCTCTGGCCTCCATGCCCAGCAACTGCCTTGGGATCCCCTTGCCTGCTGGCGGGGCTCTGGCATTGATCATAGGGAACTCAGGTTTCTTCTCTAGAGAGGGCCCAGCTTACGCCATTGGGCCAGAGACAGATCCATGGTACCAGCCACCATGAGGCTTCAACCTCAGCATGAACAGAGCTCAGGCAACAGCTATGGGCAATTGGATTGTAAGAAGAGGGTCCCTCTTGGCACAAGGGTAAGAGGCGCCAATACAGGACAAAGGAGAGTCCTGGAACAGGGCTTTCTCAGCCCAGGATGTCAGGCTCTTGGCACAAGACAACTCCATGTATGGGGCATATACCAAACACCCCTAGTCATGGCATAAAAGGGAGATGCCCTTCCTGGAACAGTAGGGTAGGGAGATTCTAGAAAAGGCTGTGTTCAGGAAAGAAGGAGAAAGGCCAAAGAACCAGCAAACAAGTAGTTAGATTTTAAAAAAAGGAAAAAGGAAAGGAGATGTGGGGCAAAGCTGGGACATGTGGAAAGACAAAACGGAGGCACATGTGATCCTCCCAATGGACAGATTGTTCCAGCTCAGGGCTGCACATCTGCTGCAGACGGGCACTGGTCAGGTGTGCTAGATGAGGCAGAGATGGCGGGCGGTGAGACATAAGGTCGGACTAGACGGTCTGGAATCCACACAGGTGAGTCTGCGTCCTGTGGAAATATACAAGCATATCCTCTCCCCTGGGTTAAAAGTACATCAGGTCCCTTCCAGGCTCCTGTAAGCAAGTCTCTCCATTTGACGAGGGCTTTAGGTTTAGTTAGATCAGGGTTCCAATGCCTGTACATCGGGGAATTTCCCTCAGAATCTACATTTAGTATATTAATTACAAATTGAGCATGTTGTAGAACATGATGAGGAGAGGAATATTTAAACTCATTTTCTTGTAATATTTTGTAACAGGAGTAAATCAAACACCGCTGGGGCTATATAATAGAACTCCCATTTGAGATAAGATATCTCTTCCCCATAATGTAAAGGGGATAGTCGTAATTACATAGGGACAGAATGTTCCTGAATGTTGATCTTCATCAGCCCAAGTTAGAATCTGAGAACTCTTTTTTACATTAGATGCCTTGCCTAGTCCTACTAGGGAAGCGGAGGTGGTGTGCATGGGCCATGAAGAGGGCCAATCCTTCCCTGCTATGCAGGAAACATCTGCTCCTGTATCCAATAGACCTTCAATTGGTTTTCCCTGAATTTGTAAAATTTTTGTAGGTCTAGTAGCATGGATTTCTTGTATCCAAAATGCTGCATCACTAGATCCAAAGCCTCCGGCCCCTCTAGCTTCCTGGGTAACAGCTGTCCCTATTTTATGTATTGGTAACAGGATTAATTGGGCAATTCTCTGGTTGGGCTGAATCTGTATAGTTGTGGTGGGTGGGGAAAGTAAAATCTGTATTTCTCCTGTGTAGTCTGCATCAACAACTCCTGGGATGACTAAGATCCCCTGTAACGAGGTGGAGCTCCGTCCTAATATTAAACCTACAGTTCCCTCAGGCAGTGGCCCAGACACTCCTGTAGGAATGGCTGCTACTGGCGAGTCTGGGGTTAGTACTGCATGGGTGGTTGAGTGGAGGTCCAATCCTGCACTGCCTGGGGTTGCCCTGAAGAGGTCACTGACTGATCGAAATTTGCAAAGGGGTTGAAGGTTGATGCCCCTATTATTGCAGGGGCCTGGGGCTGGCCCCTTCTCAAGTTTCCCGATTGAGGTGATGGGATATAACCTCCTTGGGAGCTATTTGTAAAGTTTAAAGGCCGACCATTTTTATGGTATTTTGATCTACATTCCTTTGCCCAATGGAATCCTTTCTGACATCGGGGACAAACGGTTTTTGGAGGATTAATATTATTCCCTAATGTATTTCCAGGCTGTCGAGGAGCTTGCCATCTGGCCTGAGTATTATTATTTTTATTTGGGCATTCTCTGCTAAAGTGCCCAGATAAGCCACAAGAGTAGCAGTTCATATTTCTTTTATTACCTGTAGTATTGCTGGCTTGTCCTATAGCCTGTACATATTGAGGGTATGTCTCCCCTTTGAGAGCTGCAGCTATAGCTACACCCTGTATAAATGCTGGACTTACATCAGCACACTGTTTTATAAAATCATTTATAGTTCCTGTTCTGCGAATCGGCCTTAATAAAGCCTGACAGGTATTATTAGCATTTTCAAAAGCCAGTTGTTTGATTAGGATATCGGCTGCCTCTTTGTTATTGATTACTCTCTTGACTGCCTGCATGAGGCGAGAAAGGAAATCCTGATATGGTTCCTCGACCTTCTGTTTAACCTCTGTAAGGGTGGTGGTTTTTCCTGCTGTATAAGGTAGGGATTTCCAGGCACTTACTGCACAACTGGTTACTTTGGTAAGTGCCTCTGTGGGCATATTCATTTGCTCCTCAGCCGTGTTAAAATCACCTTCTCCTAATATCATGTCTAGGGTTATTCTTTTTCTGGTTTTTTCGCTAGTGGCTACAGCTTTCTTAGCAAGATCTTCATATTCAGTTTTCCATAATAAGTAATCGCCTCCTGAGAGACAGGATTTACAAACCTGTGACCAATCATAAGGAGTCATCCATTTACTGGCTAGGGTTTCTACCAAGGTTTGTGTGTAAGGAGCTAGAGGTCCATATTCAGAGCAGGCCAATTTTAATTCTTTAAGTACTTTGTAAGGTATAGGCTCCAAGGTGGGGTTTCTATTCCCACCAGACTCATTCTCATATGTAACTGGGAAGCAGAGTGAGAATTCAAGATCTCCATTAGCTTCAGCTTCTCTTATTGCCCTTTGAAATTTAGACATGGAGCTCATAGGAGCCACAGGACCTGGTTTAGGCTTCCTTTCTAATTTGGGGAGCCTGTTTTGAATGGGAGGGCCATTCTCCTCTCTACTGACTGGAAAGGAACAATGGTCATGTTTATGATATTTATTCTCCTCCCGATCAGTAGGCATAGCTAAATTGCTTTTAGATTGAGCTGAAGACAATGATGATGTGTCCTCTCTGGGTGGAGCCGAGGGACTATTTAAATTTTGAGAAAGTTCAACCGTTTTTGCCTCTGGTGCCAAGGTGTCACAGATTGAATCCCAGAGGGAAAAGAAACATGGCAGGACCTTGTCAGATTCATGGTGTTTCTTTAATTGCTTTCCTACTTCAACCCAAGTTTTTAAATTAACAGTTCCATCCTCTGGAAGCCATTGACATACTTCTTCTAAAAAACTTTCTGTCTCACTGGGAAAAACCTCAACTCCAATTCTGCTAGTAAGCATATGCGTTAAAAGATTAATACAGAGTCTTTTTTCTTTAGACTCAGTATGACCCATCTTGTCAATCTAAGTTCTGTACTAACTACCCGCTTACCCTACTTATTCTCTATGGGGGGGGGGGGGTCTGCAGCACCCTACGGTGCAGTCCTATCCGTCCCAAGTACGGGGGGACTTACCTAAGGGAACCCTGTTCGGGCGCCAGATGCCGGAGTCCAACCCCAGCGGGTCCAGGGGTCCCCAAAGGTGTAGACGGAGTCAGCGAAGAAGGAAGGACACGGAGACAGCGTTCAGTTGATCAGCAGCCTAGCCAGGATCTCTAGCCAGGATCTCCAGCCAAGTTCTGGTCTGGATCTCCAGCGAAGTTCTGCTGTTTATTGTTTTGTTACATCCGTATTTATACCAGTTGATTTTAATCCTGTCAATTTCTATTACAAAGGTTAGGGCGTTTCTTATCTCCATTCCAGGGAGTAAAGATTATGTAGCTTAAGCATGATTGTTTGTAGTGATTAACTACCCGCCTGGCACTTAGTTAAGGAGTTTCATCCCCTCCCTGACTTCAGGGAAAAATTCCTACCTGGGGAAACAACCTTTCTAGGAGAGGCATCCCCTCCCTGACTTCAGGGAAAAATTCCTACCTGGGGAAACAACCTTTCTCAGAGAGGTGACCTTGGTTAAAACACACAGCGCTAAGGGGAGCAAACATATTAAGAACAGTATGCTATATACACCAGGTCCCTTGAAACATATGCTGTGCAGATGTTTCTATCCTGCAGCGACTGTGTCAAGCAGCAAGGATGGACCGGCTTCCGGCAACCCCCCACCCCCCCTCCCCCGCCAGTGCACAAATTTTTGTGTACCAAGCCTCTAGTAAAAATATATTTAAAAATACAGAAAAAGAAAAAGAACAATGTTCCAAGTAGATTACACATTACAGGAAGTGTATTGATTTCTGTAATCCTTGCTTATATAGATGTCTTATAGTGTAAAATCTGGACCCTATAATATACATTCCTGAGGTAGGGTGTGGCAACTTAATTTTAGCATTTCAACCATAACTTTAAGTTTCTTACAATTGAAATGTCTACTGGATGAACTTTTACACAAACCTGCTCATTTTTATAATAAATTAGACCTCAGACCTGTGTATATATACTAGTATAAGGACTCATTTGTTGCAACTTGGCAAAAGACAAAACAAAAGCAACACCAATAGTAAATCTATGGGTTTTTCATAAATGCAAGGAGAGTGAACTAAATTGTAAAATTTCAACACACTATTCCATAAATGTGGAATCCCATGGGTGAATATAGAATAAAATGAAATGAGACATATCTGAAATGTAACTGTTGTATACTTACATGCTAATCACACCTTGAAGCATACCATTGTTGGTTGGTTGATTTTTTAAGTAACAGAAGCAATAAAATACTATTAAGGATTAATCTTGTGCCAAATTTTGTTTTTTAATCAAATCTATTTTGAGCTAACGTAAAAAACAAAAATGCAAATGAAGGACCTAATCCTCCAGATCTTGTGAACTTGGAAGGGCTGATACACTTCAAAGATTTTTTTAAAAACTCATAAACTAAAATCATCATCTGACATAGCAAAACATACTTATATGTAAACCTTTTAATTTTTTTATTCCATATAAAGTTTCAGCCTCATAAAAGTTTTTAGGAAGGATGGTTTGACAACTCTTACAATAGTTGTTTACTAAATAAATACTAATTTAATTTAATTTCCACATGTACAGAACTCAGACTGAAAGTGAGAATTCAGGTGTCCGACACAGCAAACGAAACCAAACAAAAACAAGAAAACCACATTTGAAAAGGGTCCGTGCTCTCGAATATGAAGCCGCATCCTCTCCAGCTGATCCACCACTTAGCACAAAGGGTGGTGAGTTTCTGCAAGGCTTGTTTGTGTAGCATTCCCCTGTGTGCTCTCCCCAGCTGGGATGGAATATTCATTAGTAGACCTAAACAAACTCTTAGAACATTTTTATCTCAATGGGAGAAAATGCTATTCAAACAGGCTGCTAATGAAGCCATCCACCATCTTGTTTGATGTTGTTCATGTAGAAGAGTGCTCTGACAGGCTCCAGGCAGTGTCTACTCCCATCCCGGCACTGTTTTAAACTTTGTGGGCAGTTGTGTAGCTGTCACACAGACTCTTCCTATAAAATGCCAACCCACCCACTGTGAATGTAAAATGCAACCATATTCATGGACACCAACTATATAATATTGGGCATTACATTTTACTGCATGAGATTACACTCTGTAGAAGAACATGATAACATGTCATTATAATGATAATTCTCCTTAGAATTAAAAGCATAAGAAAGAATGTGTTTTTGTTTCTGTCCTGAAGCCAGAGAGCACAGAAAATATTGGGGGGAAAGTGTATACTGTTGATGAAATATGTAAAACAAGTAGTTTGGGCATACAGCTTTCATAGGACTATCCCATACTACTTAGAAGCAAATATATCTTAGGAAAGCATTTTGTATTATTTCAAGATGTGTGTGTGTGTATGTGTAAACACACATATACACAAAACCATAAGTAAAATTAGAGTACATAAAATTGAAATTTTACATTAAGATTGTAATATAATAATGCAAAGAAATTTTAAGATGCTCTTACTATTCATGCGATTACTACTTTTGTTCAGTTAGATGAGTATAGTTACTTAGAAAATGAGTTTTCAGTATTTGTGCTGAAGTGGAAAAGTGGAATGTGTGCTACAGCCCATAGGTACTGTAGAAAGTCATCAAATACAGTACTTTACACCCAGATGACACAGAGGAATTTCAAATTCAGTATCTTGAAAATTAAACTCAATATTTAATCCCAACAAAATTGTCTCTCTTCATTTATTTTCTAGTTTGATTCACGATACATTCTCTGTGGTAGGCAGAATCCTATAATGACCACACTCTTTTTTCTTTTTTTAAAGAGTTTTTTTTAAGAGAAATAGAAACATCAATGATGAGAGAGAATCACTGGTCAGCTGCCTCCTGCATGCCTCCTACTGGGGATCAAGCCTGCAGCCCGGAATTGAACCATGACTTCCTGGTTCATAGGTCGACACAACCATTGAACCACACCAGCTGGGCTGAAATACATTTTTAAGACATTTTCCACTAATGTTTATGCTTCTTTATGAATTAACAAATTTGCCAAAGAAAAATTTATTTTGTAGAAAGGCTTGCAAATTTTTCATTTGCATTCTAGAAAAAAAATATTTTGCACCTATCCAGAATCTATTTCAATATTTCATCATTTTTATGCTTCTGTTTATTTATCTTTGTTATTTCTCAAAGCAAGCAGGTCTACTAAAAGTTCCATAATTTCGTGTTAGGTCTGTGAACTGAGTGAATTTTGTAAAGTCACATAAATCAAATTAATAAAAGTTATTTGTAGCATCTACATTTTAAAATCATTGAAATATTATTAAATATTCTAAGCATACTCTGCATAAGGAGAATATCCATAAATTTATCAATAGTGGTATCTGGCAGGTCAGCGCATTTTGTTTGTTTTTTGTTGATAATATTTATTTCTTTTTTTTTTTAATTAAATCTTTATTGTTCAGATTATTACATTTGTTCCTTTTTTTTCCCCCCATAACTCCCCTCCTCCCAGTTTCCGCCCCACCCTCTGCCCTCACTCCCCACCCACTGTCCTCATCCATAGGTGCACGATTTTTGTCCAGTCTCTTCCCGCATCTCCCACACCTCTTTCCCCCCCGCAAGAATAGTCAGTCCATTCCCTTTCTATGTCCCTGATTCTATTATGATCACCAGATTATTTATTCACTTGATTCTTAGATTCACTTGTTGATAGATGCATGTTTGTTGTTCATAATTTGTATCTTTACCTTTTTCTTCTTCTTCCTCTTCTTAAAGGATAGCTTTCAGCATTTCATATAATACTGGTTTGGTGGTGATGAACTCCTTTAGCTTTTCCTTATCTGTAAAGCTCTTTATCTGACCTTCAATTCTGAATGATAGCTTTGCTGGATAAAGTAATCTTGGTTGTAGGTTCTTGCTATTCATCACTTTGAATATTTCTTGCCATTCCCTTCTGGCCTGCAAAGTTTCTGTTGAGAAATCAGCTGACAGTCGTATGGGTATTTCCTTGTAGGTAACTGCTTACCTACAAGGTATTCTTTCTCTTGCTGCTTTTAAGATTCTCTCTTTGTCTTTTGCTCTTGGCATTTTAATTATGATGTGTCTTGGTGTGGTCCTCTTTGGATTCCTTTTGTTTGGGGTTCTCTGCGCTTCCTGGACCTGTAAGTCTATTTCTTTGACCAGGTGGGGGAAGTTTTCTGTCATTATTTCTTTAAATAGGTTTTCAATATCTTGCTCTCTCTCATCTTCTGGCACCCCTATAATTCTGATGTTGGTACGCTTGAAGCTGTCCCAGAGGCTTCTTACACTATCTTCGTATTTTTGGATTCTTTTTTCATTTTGCTTTTCTGGTTGGGTGTTTTTTGCTTCTTCGCATTTCAAATCTTTGCCTTGATTCTTACGCTCCTCTGGTGTGCTGTTGGGAGTCTGTATAGTATTCGTTATTTCAGTCCGTGTATGCTTAATTTCTAGTTGGTTCTTTATCATAACATCGAGGGTCTCATTAGATTTCTTGAGGATCTCACTACATTTATCGGCGGCTTCTAGACAGTTCTTAAGAGACCTTAAAAGTGTGGTTCTGAACTCAATATCCTCCATTGACAGTTTTGTCCTATTTCTTTGTCTCCGTATTTTTTATGCTTTCTTGGTGCACCCCCCTAGTGGTCTTTGTGTGCAGTCTTCTTGTAGTTAAGCCTTGATTGTTGTTGGCAATACCGGGGGTGATTTGACCTCCAGGCTAACTGGCTATGAGAGTCCGCTGTGTCTGCAGTGGGAGAGCTTCTGTGCTGGATTTCTAGGGCGGTGCTAATCTAGCGTTTGCCTGAGGCTATCTGGCAAATGGCTCTGCGCAGGGCTTGGGCGGGGCGGGTCCCAGGGGATCTACAGGGCGGGCCGGAGCTAGCAGTTATGGCTGCTCTCAGTTCCGTCCCTAGGGGCTCTGCCTCACAGAGTCCCAACAACAGCTGCAAACCTCGGAGAGAAAGCTGCCTTCGAGTTCCGACCGAAGCCAGACAGTCCCGCTTCTCCCGTTTGAGTCTGGGTCCCTAGAGACTCGCCCGGATCTGGAGCTCAGAGTCTGAAACTCCCTCCCGATTGAAAACAACAACCGTGCCCTCTGCCTCCAGCCTGCTCCGCGTGCACTCCGCACCTTAATATTTCACTTCAGCACTGCGCCTCCTCTGAGTCTGGGTATGATATTCTCTTTCCTCCTAGGTGTAGAATTTCCACTCAGCCAGCCTTCCTGTGGTTCTGGATGATGTCCGTTCCATCTTTTAGTTATTTTTTGAAGTGGTTGTTCGAGGCAGCAATCTCCGGCGTTAACCTATGCCACCATCTTGGTTTCCTAATATTTATTTCTTAATTTTGTTTTTAAATTGTCTTCCACTGAATTCCTCTAATTTTCCTATGTGTTCAGTTTGCAATAGAATATATTAAAAAAGACATTTCTAATTAAAAAAATAACATAGTAAGTCTTAAAATCAAGTCATGTGAGTCTAATTTTGTTCTTTTTCAATATTATTCTGGCTGCATCTTTAAAATCATACACTGTTAGTCTGGCTGGTGTGGCTTAGTGGGTGAGTGCAGACCTATGAAGCAGGAAGTGATGGTTTGATTACCAGTCAGGGCACATGCCTGGGTTGTGGGCTCAATCCCCAGTAGGGGGCATGCAGGAGGAAGCTGATTAATGTTTCTCTCTCATCATTGATGTTTCTATTTCTCTCTTCCTCTCCCATCCTCTCAGAAATCAATAAAAATATATTTTTTAAAAATCAAACACTGTTTAATACTAATAAAATCTTCGAAAAAAGTCAATTTTATTAAATAATTTCAAGATAGCTCGTTGGGCCAATAAAACAATAACCAATGCAATCCCTCTTTGTCCTGAAGGTCTGCCCAGTTTGTATATAGATTAGCATCTTATATACCCCATTATCATTTGTATACAAAACCATTCAGGTATATGTGGGAACATAACAAACATTGATTCAAATTTTAGAATTTAATTTTTAAAAATTTTAAAGAAAAAAAGAATTGTAACAAGAGAGCTATAAGTTAATGTTATACACTATTTCTGAAGAGAGCATTTTATGACTCTTACCAATGACATAACTCTATTGGAGGTCATTGTCAACATGTTTTACAAAATACAAGGTTGAATATTTGTAAAGGGACCAAAAAATGCTGAAAAAGTACACTTGTTAATAATGGAATGAATAAATATACAACTAAAATCATATAACAAAATGTAAGCAACGAATCTTAGTTTCCTTAACACACCTCAAGAAAAAGTATACTTTAAAAAGAGGAAGGGAGGAGGATGGAGAGATAGAAACGTCAATGATGAGAGAGAATCATTGATCGGCTGCCTCCTGCACACCCATCACTGGGATGGAGCCTGCAATCTCGGCATGTGCGTTGACCGGGAATCAAACCGTGACCTCCTGGTTCATGGTTCGATGCCCAACCACTGAGCCACGTTGGCCAGGCACAAAGTATAATACTTAATAAAAATGAACTATAACCTGGTTGACGAGAAAGAGGCTATGCTACCAGTGAAAAAATGGCTGTATAGTGACCTAGAAAAAATGGAATGCCTTTTTCTTCCCCTCTTTACAAACACAGTGCAAGCAGAACCAGTGCAAGATCCCTCCCAACAAGTGTTTTCCCTCCTACTCCTCTTCCAAAGGGGCTATGAATGTTCTGGAAAGTCTGTCAAAGTCTTTTTTGCAAATGCGAGAGAGGCCCGGGTTGTCTGTCTTCTATACAGTACAAAATACTGCATAGTTTTAATGAAAAGAAGGGAGAAGAGTGTAGCAGCTAATTAGCTTTAGAGCCTGACACGCTCAGTTCTGTCACTTAACTGTGTAACAGTGGGTAAATTACTTAATCTATTTCAACTCATTTCCTCCCAAGGTTACTGAGAGGATTACATTAAATAATGTGTACTTGGCCACTGCCTTGAACTCTGTAAGTAACGAGTAAGTTGTCACTGCTAGTTTCTTTTTTGGATTTTCCCCAAGGTAGGTGAAGCAAACACAAAACAAATAGGCCAAAGTAAGCTCATGGTTTTCAAATTAAGTGCATTTAAAATTACTTAATAACCATAATCTTCATTGGATCCCTGAATGCCAGGAACAGTACAAAGGGCATATTTCACCAAGGGCCTGGATTCTAGTCTTGGCTCTGCCTCTATGTGACATGGGATCTGCAGCAAATTATTTACTCCCAGAGGCTCTAGCTCCCTTATCCGTAAGATGAGGGGATTGTTTTAAGAGAAACTCTAAGACTCCTTTTCAAATCTATGATTTTAAGATTTGACTAAGTAATATACAGTAATTGCCACACTGCTCAGATCGAAGGAGTCAAATATTTAGGATAAAATTTTCATATCCCCTCACTCCACTCTAGCACTTAGGGAAGGTGCCAAAGCTTGACAAAGTAGGTGCCTGAGTCCTTTAACCAATCAATCAGAAAGCTTCAGCAAACCCTTGCTGACCTAGAAGACATTACACTTAATATGGCAGAAATGTCTCCAAATAGGTCATTTGAGTGTTACTTGGATTGGTAGGAAGATGGTGGCCTCTGGTACTTCTCAGGTTGACCTCCCACCATAATACCTTTATCACTTGAACTAAGTCTCCTAACAAATTATCACATGACACCTCTCTTCACTAAACTCAGTTGTAACATCTACAACTTAATTGTTTGTATGGTGTAGAGCAATCTGGATATTAGTTCAAATCCTGGATGTATTAGACAAGAAAGTTTCCTTATCTTTCAAAATTCTCAATTGAAGAGAGTAATGCTTGTATTTCCAGACCTTGAAATGGAATGTATCTAATAGTGTATGTGTTTGAAAAACATTGTGTCATAATTTGCTTAGCAATACTTTTTCTTTCTTCATAAAATTAGTGATGAATCTTAAAAGCAATGGAATTTTAAATTCAGTTAAATAGAGTAAAATTCTGCCAACTCAATACAGAAATTTTTGTAAGGCTCTGAGAAATAAATGGTCTTCAAAAAGTCTTATCAATTGTAAACAGAATGGACTGAATGTTGTCTAAAGTTTTGGTTTCTAATGTCTTTAGAAATCCTATATGAATGCAAAATCTTATTAAATTGTCTTCTCTCTGCAGAGTGAGGAAATGTGCTAACACAAGCTAAGATAAAACCATATTGGCTGCTATGATTTTCTCATTGGCCAAGGAAATCAAAGGCTGAACTATATTGATTCTTTTTAGCAGTCTTTCCCAACTGTATTTTATTCTCAGATAACATACTTTTAAAATTATGTTCTTATTGATTTTTTTTATAGTGAGAGAAAGGGAGAAGGAGAGAAAAACATCAATTGGTTGCCTCCTGTACTCACCCCACTGGGGATCAAACCCACAACCTGGGCATATGACCTGACCGGGAATTGAACCTGTGACCCTTCAGTGCATGGGATGATGCTCAACCAACTGATCCATACAGCCAGGGCAATATTAAAAAGCAAAAAATTAATAAGCTTATAAGTAGTTATAATTTATATAACTATATGTATATAAAATAAGTATTTGTCTATAAAAATACAAGCAGCTAATAAAGTGAAACTTATGTATGCAAGTCATCATCTAATAAGCCACCTTCATAAGTTATAGAATTAATCTAATGATATTATCACTGTTGGAATCTTTCTGACACTCTTCTATGCACTATTTAGAAAATCATGACTAGAAATTAATCTTTTTAAAAATTAATGTTCTTTTGCAACTAACATTTCTTATTATAAAGGGTAACATATGCTTCTTGTAGAGAATTTGGAAAATGCAAAAAATATGAGAATTTAAAATTTCGCCGCCCTGAAATAACCCTCAGTAAGATTTGGATGTGTTTTTCCAGTCTTTTATGTAGCACTATATGCATGTGTGTAAAGTTGGAGTCAGAGACTACTGGCATATATGTATACATATATAAAGTTTATATCAATATGTTTTACTTATGCTCATTTTATCAGGATCATTTTGATATCAGAAAGCATTCCTCAAAAAACCTTGCAAGATGGATTGGAACATTTTGGAAAAAGAAAACATTGGATCCATGCTTGACATAGTAATTCCTGATTCTGGTTGCACAGCACAAATCAACTGCAGAAAAAATTGAAAAACACAGTGGTCATTCCCCATCCTCAGAGATTCTAAATAAATTAGTCTGGGATGGGATGTAGGCACAATTTCTCTCTCTCATGTAATTCTAATACATAGCCCTGGCTGAGAACTGTAGTTTAACATCAAGATAAATTCCAAGTAGATTTAAAAATTGATTGTTAAAAAAACAACTGTGGAATTACTGAATAAAAATATAACTTTATATGTAATTTTAGGGTAGTAAAGAATACTACAGACAGAAACACCAAAGGAAAATATTCATATATTTAATTACATGAGAACTTTAGCTTTCCAAATGTCAAACAACAACAACAACCTACAAACAAAACTAAAAAGCAAATCACAAACTAGGAAAAATATTTCCAATATACATTATAGGCAATGATCTTAAGAAATTATAAAAAAATTATAAAGAAAAACATTTAGGACTAAATAGAAAAGTTTAGGTATAGGAAAATTACCCAGAAAAAAACTCACTAAATATATAGAGATAAAAAGTACTTTCTTTTTATTTTTTTAACTATATATTTTATTGATTTTTTACAGAGAGGAAGGGAGAGGGATAGAGAGTTAGAAACATCGATGAGAGAGAGACATCGATCAGCTGCCTCCTGCACACTCCCTACTGGATATGTGCCCGCAACAAAGGTACATGCCCTTGACCGGAATCGAACCTGGGACCCTTGAGTCTGCAGGCCAACGCTCTATCTACTGAGCCAAACCGGCCAGGGCAAAAAGTATTTTCTTTTTAAATGAAAAATAAGCTGATCGTCACTTCAGAATATATTCCTCTTTTTCTGAGTCTTCCCCCGCCCCTTAAACTCAGGGGCATTTACATTTATACCATGAAAGCTTTATCTCATTAAAAATCAAACTCCAAGCAAATATATTAAAACTAAAATATGAATACATAAAGAGGAAAGCCACCGTGACACATAAAAGTCTCATAAAATCAGATGCAAAAGAACATAACACCACTTGATTGCTGCCCAAGTCCAGCTCTGCCCAGGTTCAGCTTGCAATAAAAAGGAAGTCTTTTCAGTCCCATTAGGATGCATACTCGTTATTTTCTGATTACTTCTCTACATAAAACACACCATTTTGTACCTTGGTTTCCACACCCCTTGTACAGTATTCCTATTTTATCCTTGATGATTGTGGTAAATCACTTCAAACGCAGTAACCCATTTAAGAACAGATTTTATAAGCCAAGGGCACCCTGTCAGTGATGTGATCACAGTCATCAGATGCTCCCCTTCCCCGCAAGCACGTTTGTGTGCAGTGTGTACACAAATGACTCAGAGGCCATTATAGGCAGATGGAGTCAACTCAACCCCGTGTCTACTTCCTGGTTTCAGGATGTATCCATAGGAACCCTTTGAAATGCTTTGTTTTTTTTTAATTTGGCTCCTTGCTTTTTTTCACTGGTGCCAACACTTTCAAGATAATGCAGTTTAGACATGCCACAGCTGTTGAAACTCATAGCATGAGCTTGAACTGACAGTGTTGTATCATCAAGAACCAGAAACACCAAAACAACAGTATGATAAAGCGTAGAAGTATGAAAAATAAGAAGGCAAAGGGCAGAAAATATTGCCTTCCCCACTTCAAGCAGAGCACTGGGAGAAAACATCTGGCTCAGAGAAAACCGTGATTCTTTCAACACAGTGAAGGGTCACTGGGTAGAGTGAGGAGTGGCCAGATGTGAGAGATGGTTCCTGGAAACTTGAGCAGCCAGTGAGACGTTGATCTCTACAGGGAAATTTATATTTGAAAAGGTAAGAGATCTCTGACCTTGAAATCTAGATAGGAGCCGTCATTTGACATGTTTGCTGTTGTGTTTAAAACTAGACCTTCCTATGTCAGGAATGCTTTCCGTCTTGAATTCTCAGGTTAACTTTACAAAACACTCTATATGCTTTGAGGAGCAAGCAAAGCTGGAATTACCAGGTGATTAAAAGGAGTGTTAGTTTAGAACTGTTAAATTTTAACAAATATCGAGTATCATTTATTTTTATAAAACCAAATGTCTTTACAAAAGGTAATAAAGGATATTATAGTTTACTAATTTGACAAAGAACTTCAGTTATAGCAATGGGTGGATCTGAGAAAAAAACAATTTCCAGTTAAAAAAATCCACCCTCCCCCCCAAAAAAAACAACAACAATCTTTTACAAACACTAACTTCTGGGTAAGTCTTAAAAACTAATCTGAAAGATCTGTAAGGCTCACAGGCTAGGCAAGAGATTTAAAAGCTTATTTTGTGTGGGTGTAAGTTGGAATGTAGTCGTGTGTGGATTAGATAGAATCTTGAAGATATTCCAATCACACCTACTTTCTGCTCTAACCACATATGTATGATCATTTAAAGCAAACACTTTCCTCTCGTTGCCATTTAAATATTATCTTTAGAAATGAAAGATTAGGAAGAGCCTCAGGTTCACTGAAAGTTGCACACAACCTTCAGATCTATAAATAAAGAACATTGTGTTGAATAGGCACAAGCGTTATACATAATCTTTAAAACAATTGCATGACTTAGTAATATTAGCGGTCATCTCTCACACCTGGCCACTCCTCGCTCTTTTCAGTAAGACCCCTTCTCTGTGCTAAAAGAATCACCGTTTGCTCCATGAGAAAAATCATTGAAAAGTGGCAGGGCCAGGATTTGAAACTGACCTATCTTGCCAAAAAGTCCATGCTCTTTCCTGTATAACAGAATGCCTTCTTTATATGAAAGATTTGGGCACCTTTATGCCTAACCAGCTCTACTCTAAAGCATCTGGTGACAATAAACCTGAAATAGGAGTGATGCATAAAGCAAAATTTCAAAATAATACAACTTATTTTATTTTAAAATCATTATTGTTAAAAGTATTACATATGTCCCCTTCTCCCCCCCGCCCCCGCCACTGACCCCTTCTAGCCCACCCCTACCCCCTACTCCATGCCTTCTTCACCCTATTGTCTATGTCCATGGGTTATGCATATAGGCATACAAGTTCTTTGGTTGATCTCTTCCCACAGACCCACCCATCCCTGCCTTCCCTCTGAGGTTCTACAGTCTGTTACATGTATCTATCTCTCTGGATCTCTTTTGTTCATCAGTTTATTTTTTTCATTAAATTCTACATATGAGTGAGATCATATGATACTTGTCTTTCTCTGACTGGCTTATTTTGCTTAGCATAATATTCTCCAGGTCCCTCCATGCTGTCTCAAAGGGTAAGAGATCCTTCTTTTTTATTGCTGCATAGTATGCCATTGTGTGAATGTACCACAGCTTTTTTATCCACTCATCTACCAATGGGTACTTGGGCTGTTTCCAATTCTTAGCTATTGTAAATTGCACTGCTATGAGCATAGGGGTGCATATATCCTTTCTGATTGGTGCTTCTGATTTCTTAGGATATATTCCTAGAAGTGGGGTCCCTGGGTCAAATGGCAGTTTCATATTTAATTTTTTGAGGAAATTCCATACTGTTTTCCATAGTGGCTGCACCTGTCTGCATTCCCACCAGCAGTGCACGAGGGTTCCCTTTTCTCCACATCCTCGTCAGCACTTGTCATTTGTTGATGGTATCCATTCTGACAGGTGTAATACCTCATTGTCATTTTTAAAAAAATACATTTTTTTATTGTTGATAGTATTACAGACATCTCCCATTTCCCTCTTCCCTCCCTCCCTCCCAGCCCCTACCTATCCCTCACTACTCTATTGCCCATGTCCATGGGGGGCGGGCTGGCTGGCCAACCTCCTGCAGCCCCTCCCTCTGGCTGGCCCCACCCCAGATGGGTCCCCACCACCCCGACCAGCCCACAGCTCCTCCCCCCCCCCACAGCCCCCACCCCTGAACTCCCCCCTACTCCAATAGGGGGCGGGGCCAGCGGCCAACCTTCTGCAGCCCCTCCCTCTAGCCAGCCCCACCCCTGATGGGCCCCCACCACCCAGACAGGCTCGCAGCCCCTCCCCCCAGCCAGTTCTGCCCCCGATCCGTCCCCCCACTCTGATCAGGAGCAGGGCTGGCCAGCCAATCACCCACGGCCCCTCCCCCAGGCCGCTGGCCCCTGATCACCCCCCCACCCCATTTGAGGGCGGGGCCAGCCAGCCAATCAACCATGGCCCCTCCCCCCAGCTGACCCAGTCCTGATTGGGCCCCAATCGGAACGGGCTGGCCGGCCAACCTCCTGCTGTCTCCTCCTCCTGACAGGCCTGGCTGGACCCCACTTGTGCATGAATTCATGCACTGGGCCTCTAGTAAGTATATAAGTTCTTTGGTTTATCATTTTTTGTCCCCCCCAAACCCCACATCGAGGTATGTCAGTCTGTTTCATGCCTCCCTGCTCAGGTCTTATTTTGTTGGTCAACTCATTTTGTTCATTAGATTCCACAAATAAGTAAGATCATGTGATATTTGTCTTTCTCAGTTTGGCTTATTTCACTTAGTATAATATTTTCCAGGTCCATCCATGCTGTCCCAAAAGGGTAAGAGATCCCTCTGTTTTTATAGCTGCATAGTATTCCATAATGTAAATGTCCCACAGCTTTTTTATCCACCCATCTACTGATGGGCACTTGGGATATTTCCAAATCTTAGCTATTGTAAACAATGCTGCTATGAACATAGGGGTGCATATAGACTTTCTGATTTTTTTGGGGGGGGTGGGGGGGGGTTGGGATATATTCCCCAAAGTGGGATCACTGGGTCAAATGGTAGTTCCATTTTCAATTGTTTGAGGAAACTTCATACTGTTTTCCATAGTGGCTGCACCAATCTGCATTCCCACCAGCAGTGAACTAGGTAGGGCTCCCTTTTCTCCACATCCTCGGCCAGCACTTGCTGTTTTTCTTTTTTCTTTTTTTTTTTTTTTTTGATGATAGCCATTCTGACAGTTGTGAGGTGATATTTCATTGTGGTTTTAATTTGCTTTTCTCTGATGATTAGTGACTGAACATTTTTTTCATGTGTCTCTTGGCCATCTGTATGTCTGCTTTGGAGAAGTGTCTATTTAGGTCCTTTGCCTATTTTTAATTAGATTGTCTTCCTTTTGTTAAGTTGTATGAGTTCCTTATATATTTTGAATATTAACTCTTTATCAGATGTATCATTGCCAAATATGTTCTCCCATGCAGTGATCTCCCTTTACATTTTGTTGATGGTTTCTTTTGCTGTGCAGAAGCTTTTTATTTTGAGGTAGTCCCATTTGTTTATTTTCTCCTTAGTTTCCTTTGCCCTAGAGATGTATCCACAAACATTGCTAGGAGGGATGTCTGAGATTTTGCTGTCTATGGTTTCTTCTAGGATTTTTATGGTCTCATAACTTACATTTAAGTATTTTATCTATTTTAAGTTTATTCTTGTGTATGGTGTAAGTTGGTAGTCTAGTTTTATTATTTTTGCATGTATCTGTCCAATTTCCCAACACCATTTATTAAAGAGACTGTTTTGACTCCATTGTCTGCTCTTGCCTCCTCCTTTAATACAACTTATTTTAAATACATTTTTAAGGCCCTGGCTGGGTCACTTAGTTGGTTGGAATGCCTGTCCCATATACCAAAAGGTTGTAGGTTCAATTCCTGGTCAGGGCACATACCTAAGTTGTGGGTTGGATCCCCAGTCAGGGAGTTCAGGAGGCTGCCGATTGATGCTTCTCTCTCTCTCTCTCTCTCTCTCTCACTCTCTCTCTCACTCTCTCTCTCTCTCTCTCTCGCTCTCTCTCTCTCTCTGTCTCTTTCTCTCTCTCACTCTCTCTGTCTAAAAATCAATAAATATGTCCTCAGGTAAGGATTAAAATAAATACTCTTTTCAGAACCTATGGGTCTTGTCTTTCTAAGACATCCTCAAGAAATGAGAGAATCGGAATAGTTTCATTCTCCAAACTACTAAGGTTTATATCCTATTAAATATTCCAGATTTTTTAAAAATCTCATTAGTTTGAGATGATAAAACATTCAAAAATATAGTGAATATTCATTCTACATCAGGAAACCTATTAATACTACTCATCATATTAATAAAACAAAAGAGAAAAATCATCTGTGCCTGACCTTAAGTCACAAAGACTTCATTTTATGTGTTCTAAAGACTTTATAGTTTTATGTTTTACATTTATAGCCACGATTCCTTTTGAATTAATTTTGTATAAGGTGTGAGGCTTAGATTGAGGTTCATTATTTTGCATATCAAAGTCCAATAGTTTCATTTCTCCACTGAATTGCCTTTGCACCTTTCTCTCGCTTCTCTTATATTTTTCTGGAAGAGATTGTATATAATTATTTCTTCTTTAAATGTTTGGTAGAATTCACCAGTGAAACTGTGGAGATTTCTACTTCAGAAGGCTTTTAAACAAGAATTCTTTAGTTGTTAGAGTACTATTTTGGACACTTAGTTCACCTTGAGTGGGTTTTGGTAGTTTGGGGTGTTGGAATAGGAAACCCACCAGGACTCTATGCACCCCTGCAAGCTCTAGGTATGCCCCAAATGCAAAGCTCCAATGACTCTTTATCTGGGCCCTTTCTCAGGATTGTGTTTGCTGTGAGCAGCATTGAGCTAACATCTCCCTCTCAATACAGAGCCAGTTTTATTTATTTTTTTTCCACTTGTGTATTTTTTTTTAATTTATTGCTTAAAGTATTACAAAGGGTATTACATATGTGTCCATTTTATCACCCCGCCCTAGACAGTCCCCTAGCCTCCCCTATCCCCCAGTGTCTTATGTCCATTGGTTATGCTTATATGCATGCATACAAGTCCTTTAGTTGATCTCTTACCCCCCTACCTCCTGCCCCCCAACCCTCCCCGGCCTTCCCGCTGCAGTTTGACAATCTGTTTGAGGCAGCTCTGCCTCTGTATCTATTATTGTTCAAAAGTTTATAATGGTCTCTATTATCCATGAATGAGTGAGATAATGTGGTATTTTTCCTTCATTGACTGGCTTATTTCACTTAGCATAATGCTCTCCAGTTCCATCCATGACGTTGCAAATGGTAAGAGTTCCTTCCTTTTTAGAGCAGCATAGTATTCCATCGTGTAGATGTACCACAGTTTTCTAATCCATTCATCTACTGATGGGCACTTAGGCTGTTTCCAGATCTTAGCTATGGTGAATTGTGCTGCTATGAACATAGGGGTGCATATATCCTTTCTGATTGGTGTTTCTGGTTTCTTGGGATATTTTCCTAGAAGTGGGATCACAGGGTCAAATGGGAGTTCCATTTTCAGTTTTTTGAGGAAACTCCATACTGTCTTCCATAGTGGCTGCACCAGTCTGCATTCCCACCAGCAGTGCACAAGTGTTCCTTTTTCTCCACATCTTCTCCAGCACCTGTCATTTGTTGATTTGTTGATGATAGCCAGTCTGACAGGTGTGAGATGGTACCTCATTGTTGTTTTGATTTGCATCTCTCGGATGATTAGTGACTTTGAGCATGTTTTCATATGTCTCTTGGCTTTCTGAATGTCCTCTTTTGAAAGGTGTCTATTTAGATCCTTTGCCCATTTTTTGATTGGATTGTTTATCTTCCTTTTGTTAAGTTGTATGAGTTCCCTATAAATTTTGGAGATTAGGCCCTTATCAGATATGACATTGGCAAATATGTTTTCCCACACAGTGGGTTTTCTCCAGAGACAGTTTTAAAAGAGATAAATTCCCTAATCCATGATCGGCAAACCTCGGCTCACGAGCCACATGCGGCTCTTTGGCCCCTTGAGTGTGGCTCTTCCACAAAATAACACGTGCGGGCGTGCATGTACAGTGCGATTGAAACTTCGTGGCCCATGCACATGCCGGAAGCCAGTCCATCCTTGCTGCTTGACACAGTCGCTGCAGGAAAGAAACATCTGCACAGCATATGTTTCAAGGGACCTGGCGTATATAGCATACTGTTCTTAATATGTTTGCTCCCCTTAGCGCTGTGTGTTTTAACCAAGGTCACCTCTCCAAGAAAGGTTGTTTCCCCAGGTAGGAATTTTTCCCTGAAGTCAGGGAGGGGATGCCTCTCCTAGAAAGGTTGTTTCCCCAGGTAGGAATTTTTCCCTGAAGTCAGGGAGGGGATGAAACTCCTTAACTAAGTGCCAGGCGGGTAGTTAATCACTACAAACAATCATGCTTAAGCTACATAATCTTTACTCCCTGGAATGGAGATGAGAAAAGCCCTAACCTTTGTAATAGAAATTGACAGGATTAAAATCAACTGGGATAAATACGGATGTAACAAGACAATAAACAGCAGAACTTCGCTGGAGATCCAGACCAGAACTTGGCTGGAGATCCTGGCTGGAGATCCTGGCTAGGCTGCTGATCAACTGAACACTGTCTCCGTGTCCTTCCTTCTTCGCCGACTCCGTCCACACCTTTGGGGAACCCCTGGACCTGCTGGGGTTGGACCCCGGCATGCACAGAAGTCGGTATTTTGTGGAAGAGCCACACTCAAGGGGCCAAAGAGCTGCATGTGGCTCACGAGCCGCAGTTTGCCGACCACTGCCCTAAATTCAGTGTTCCTTGGGGGCTATACAAATCCATTACATGTGTAGCATCCATCCAGTCTTAGCAGTATTGCCCCTATGGCCTTAGGAGTTATGTACAAGCCATGAAAATCAACATGAAGCTCATGATGCTTGCTGTGCTGTGAATAATAAAGTCCTTCATCTCTAACCTAGGAATCTTGTGTCCTCTGCAGCCTCCATGAAGCATTAATAGGTTAACTAGTTAGCTGGTAAGTAGGGTAAAATCTCAGACCCCCTCATAGTTCTTGACATACAGTGCCAGGACTGACCAGCAGACCCTGAGCGACAGATGAATGGATTATTCCAACACAACATTTGCTGTGAAAAAAAGGCTGAGGGACTGCCTGGCTATAGCAACCAGACAGCCTTGAATGCCTGCCTCTTTAGCCTTTTATTGTAGCAGCAGTTTGAGATGAAGTTTATCTTTTAGATACAATCAGTAAGGTAAGTAATCTTGGGAGGACACATGTGTTTGTAGTGTCTTTTAAGCAAGGACACCCAAAGATTTAAGCATAACGATTCCAGTAAACAGCCGGGGGTCTGCTCGTGCACAGACCTGTTTGGGAAGGTCACTCCCTAAGTCAGAATTCCGATAAACAGGGAAGATGGCCTTCTGCACACTTCCCTTTTATCAGAATGTCCTCCCTACAAACTTTCCGACCAAGTCTCATGCTTCCCCACAATGCAGTTTCCAGGGAATTGGTTATTTAACCTAAATTATCATATTTATGTTAGTAGTAGTCCCCTTGGCCCCCAACACAGTATTTCCTTACTGTTGTCCTGTTAATGTCTGCAGAGTCCGGTATCTCTTTTTTCATTCCTAATATTGTTAATTTGTGTTGTCCATTTTGTCCTTTTTCAATTTTGCTAGAGAATTATCAATGTTAATGATCTTTTCAGAGAAACAGTTTTGGTTTCATTGATTTTTATTTATAGGTTTTTGTGTGATGAAATTCATTATATCTGCTTTCATCATTATTATTTCCTTCCTCCTGCTGTTTTGGGGTTATTTTTCACTTTTTAAAAAATTCTTAAGTTGGAAGCTTAGATTATTGATTCAAGATTTATCTTCTGTATAAACATTTAATGCTATAAGTTTCCTCCTAAGAAATACTTTTGTTTCCTCTAACAAATTTTGGTATGCTTGTATTTTTATTTATAGTCAGTTCAAAATATTTGGTAAGTTATGGTTAGTTTGAAATTGATTTTCACGTGCTTATAGATTTTTTCCAGTTATTTTTCCATTACTGGTTATGATTAGAGAGCATACTTTGTATAATTTCAATTCTTTGTGATTTGTTATGGTTTTTGACCCAGGATATGCTCTATCTTGATGGTCTACGTGCAACCTGGAAAGAGTATATATTCTGCTGCTGGGTCGAGTGATCTAAAAATGCCAAGTACTCCAGTTAAAGCTGTTGTTCAGTTGTTCTGTATTAGTTGATTTTCTACTAGTTTTATTGATTACTGAGAGAAGAATGTTGAGGTCTACAGCTATAATTAGGGGTTCGTCTATTTCTCCTTTTGGTTTTGTTTTCGCTGTATGTATTTTGAAGATCTGCTGCTTGCTGTATATATTTAGGATTGCATGTGTTCTTAGTAAATTGACCCTTTTATCTTTTCATGCTTTCTTTATCCCCAGTAATTTTCATAACTTTGAAGTCTACTTTGATATTAATATAGTCATTCCTGCTTTTGTTTGGTTATTGTTTGCATGGGTATATATATATATTTTTAGACCCATCATTTTATTTTAATTTACCTATATCATTATATTTGAAGTGAGTTTCTTGTAGAGAGCAAATAGTTGGGACATGTTTAAAAAATCTGTTCTGACTGTCTTTTAATTTGGGTATTTAAAACATTTACACTTATTGAAATTATTGATGTGTTTGAATTTAGGTCTATCTTTTTTGTTTTCTGCTTGTTTTTGTCTGTTTTTAATCCCTGTTTCTCCTTCCCGCTTTTCTTTTGGGTTATTTGAACATATTTTTGTACTTCACTTTAATTTTCCTATTGTATTTCTTATAAAACATTTGTGTATTTTGTTTTGTTTTGTAGTTGTTACTGTAGGGATTGCAGTATACATATTTAACTTTTCAAAGTCTACTTGGAACCACTTCATGAAAAATGTAGAAATCTTACTGCATATTACCCAAAGTAATTAACACTATTCTGGAGATACTGGCAGAAGGGATAAAAATGAGAGGGGAAAAAAATAGAATAAAAATGATCATTATTCGTAGATGACATATTTATTTACCTCAAAAATATAAGAGGACTAGAAAATTATTACAGCTGTTAGGAGAATTCAGTTAGGTAATTGGGAGCAAAATTAAAAATCAACACTCTTCACATGTAAAATAATAGCTGTATGCAAGATAGAGTGAAAGAAAAACCCAGGTATATCAAAAAATATACAAGAGCTATAAAGAGAAGTTTCTTAAAAAATGACAAACACATGCTCACATTGAGGAAATGGAAAGGTATTTTATAGCAGTTTCTTAGATCACTATGAAAGCAACCACAGATTCACACAGTTGATGATATGCTTGGCCAAAAGAATGAGCTTCCGTCTGTGGGATTAACATCCATCAGAAAGCTGAATCTCCTGCCCTGTTCAGTGTGTTTCAGTTGGTTGGGTGTCAGTCATCACATGCACCAGTTCCATTCCCAGTCAGGGCAATGCCCAGGTCTCGGGGTCAATCCCCAGTAGGGGCAGCCAAAGATTGCCCATCTATGTTTCCCTCTCTCCCTCTCCCTTTCTCTCTCTAAAAATCAATCTTTTAAAATCTTAAAAGAAAGTTGAATCTCCCTAAATTGACTTGGAAATCCAGTTTATCCACTAAAAATAATAGACAGGATTTCTTTTTCTTCTGAAAATCAGAAAAATTAATTCTAAAATCATAAAAATTAGCAAGAATAATGAGAAAAATTATGAAGAACAACACTAAAAGAAATTAATTCTACAAGACTGTAAGGCATATTTTAAAGCTACAATAATCAAAACAGTGTGGTAGTAGATCATGAATCAACAACAGTTCATTGGCACAGCTGTAAAAGCCCAGAAATGGACTAGAAACAAATCAGTAAAGAAAAGGTGGACCAGCCCTAGCTGGTTTGGCTCAGTTAATAGAGCGTCAGCCTGTGGACTGAAGGGTCCCAGCTTCGATTCCAGTCAAGAGCACATGCCTGGGTTGTGGGCTTGATCCCCATTAGGGGGCATGCAGGAGGCAGCCAATCAGTGATTCTCTCTCATCATTGATGTCTCTATCTCTCTTTCCCTCTCCCTTCCTCTCTGAAATCAATAAAGATATATTTTTAAAAAGAAGAAAATGTGGACCACACAATATATGATATTGTATTAAGTGGGCAACCATCTGAAAAAAAATTAAGTTGATTCTCTAGATCATATTTTAATATATATTTGTATTTATTTCAGAGGAATAAATTTATTTTAGAGGGAGAGAGAGAGAGAGATAGAAACATCAATGATGAGAATCATTGATTGCTGCTTCCTGCTCACCCTCTACTGGGGATGGAGCCTGAAACCCTGGCATGTGCCCTGACCAGGAATTGAATTGTGACCTTTTGACTCATAGGTCCACGCTCAATCACTGAGCCACACCTGGCAGGGCCCTGGTTCATATTTTATAGTAAAATAAATTTTAGGTGGATCAAAACTTTAAACATAAAACTACCAGAAGAAAAAAATAGAGGATTAAAACATAATCTCAAAGAGGTAAAGCATTCCACATGTGGCACAGGTAGAACACAAACACAGAAGCCATAAAAAACGTACTGATAATTCCACCTGTATTTAAAAAACAAACAAACAAAATTTACAAGCTCACTTAAGCTTCAGTGTCTAGGGTTTCCACTGGAGGTTTATTAGATAGGCATGATTAATTGAGTCATTGACTACAGGTTGAACTTAATCTCCATCCCTCTTCCCTCCCAAGTCAGGCTAATATCATTGTGACTCAAAGCACCAACCCCCTCTAAGTATGTGGTTCTGGTGTGCCTAACCTTCTTACTGAGTTATCTCATTAGCATAAACTGTCAGGTTCCATCATGGATAACAAGGACACTTCTATCACTCTGAAAACTCCAAGGATTTACGTCTTGGGAAGGGGGAGAAGGGGGAGGGGGAGCTTGAAAGGGAAGGGACTAGAAGGAGAGGAAGAGGGCCAGGCACATTTTTATGCCAAGGGAGGCTACTAGTAATAGCAAAGGACTGGAAATCAACAATGTCCAGCAACAAAGGACTAATTAAAAAAAATTAAAAATACATCCGTATAATGGAATTCTATGCAATTAATGAAAGGAGTGTGCCAACTCTGTAGGTAGGTATACAAAATAAATTGCTGAATGTGCAAAACAATCTGTATGGTGTGCTTTATATATATGTATATTTATATATCCAAGGGGCCACCTCTAGAAAAATAAACAAGGAATTGGTAATAGAGGCTGGATCCACAGAAAAGGTATCACTGGGAGAATAACTTGCTTTATTTTTATCTTTTTCAACCTTCTGATTTTTGTATAATATGCATGTATTACCTGTTTAATGAGACTGAAATATTACAATGCATTTGCACATTTCTCTGAAGATACTAAACATAATATATAATTTAATCTTTTGATTACTAAGGTCATTGTCATGAATTATCTATATATATAAAACCCTAATATGCAAATAGACCGAACGGCGGAACAACTGAACAATCGGTTGCCATGATGTGTGCTGACCACCAGAGGGTGTGCACAGAACATGGCGGGCGTCGGCAGCAGGCAGCAGAGTGCGGGACATGGTGGGCCTCTGCTGTGGCGGGATTGTGGAGCAGGTGAGCGGGGGTGCCAGACCAAGGCAGCTTGCTGGTCACTGTCATTGGGGCAAGCCTCTGCTGGTTACTGAAAATTCTTTGCTCCAATGTGCCGCAGTCCCGCCAGGCATTTGCACCTGCTGCCGACACTGGCTCTGCTCACACCTGCTGCCGGCGCCTGCCACTGGCCCCGATCGTCTCTCAGGGCATCTCCACCTCACGCTGCTCCTGAGGGGCGATTGGGGCCGGCAGCCACCTCTCGCACCCACCGATGGCGCCTGGCACAGGTC
Organism: Myotis myotis; assembly: GCF_014108235.1. Taxonomy (NCBI): domain Eukaryota; kingdom Metazoa; phylum Chordata; class Mammalia; order Chiroptera; family Vespertilionidae; genus Myotis; species Myotis myotis. The sequence continues at coordinate 41,894,477 of NW_023416335.1, forward strand.
CCGATCACTCGGCGCCATCAGTAGGTGTGAGCACCGGCTGCCGGCCCTGATCGCCCCTGAGGGCTTCTCCACATCCCCCTGCTCCTAAGGGGCAATTGGGGCAGCAGCCACCACTTGCACCTGCTACTGGAGCTGGTCCCAGTCGCTTCATGCCCTCAGTGGTGCCGGCGCTGTCAGCGTGTAGGAGCAGCAGCGGTGGGAGCGGGGCTGCTAGCAGACAGGGGACCAGGGGGCCAAGGGCAGGAGGGGCCAGGCCGGTGCACAGAGGATGGGCCAAGACCCGCTCCTGTGCTCACTGCAGCCTTGTGGTCCACAGTTCCTTTCAAGGTGCACAAATTCGTGCACTGGGCCCCTAGTATTAAACAATACAATTCGAAGTGTTTATTAAGGCCCATCGACTGTTTTCATTCACACTGCTATGGTTTGAGTGGCATTTTTATCTATCTATCTATCATCTATCTATCTATCTATCTATCTATCTATCTATCTATTATTGACAGTATGATAGGTGTCCCTCATTTACTCCCCCACTATTCTCCTCTACACTAGGTTCCAATCCCACCTCAAGCCTTCCTCACACTATTGTCTGTGTCCAAGGGTTATGCATACATATTCTTTGGTTGATCTCTTCCTGTCCCTTTCACTCCCCTCCCCTCTGAGATCTATCATTCTGTTCAATGCTTCCATGCCTCTGGACCTATTTTGTTTGTTAGTTTAGTTTTTAAATCAGATTCCACATATGTGAGATCATGTGATGTTTGTCCATCCATGCTGCTGCAAAGGGTAAGAGCACCTTCGTTTTTTACAGCTGCAGAGTATTCCATTGTGTAAATGTACCTGTGTCATTTTTAGTCTGTCTTCTCCCAGCTTTATTATTATCATCATCATTATTATTATTGCTGTAAATTATTCTTCCTCTGACTCAAACTTCTTTTAGATTGGCACTTTTAGTTTTGATGGGCCAAGAAACCAGACACATGGTCTTAATACACCATTATGTAAAATAGAGGGAAACTGCCTCTTTGATAGTTTGAGGAATCTTCTCATAACTGATGAGTTTTAGAGATTAGACTTATAACAACTATTTGACTACTCAAGATTTTTACATATTCTCAGTTCCATACAATTGAATAAAGAACAGGTAAAGTATTATTGAAGTGACAATGTGAGGTTCTATTATTTAATAATGCTATATTGCTAAGTTCATATCTGGGGCTCTTTTTCATTCATTCAAAAACATTGTTGAGCATCTAGTGTACACCAGGGAATGTTCTAGGTGCTAGGGATACAGACAATGATCAAAGTCCCTTAGAATTTACATTCTAATTGGTGAGAGATAAAGCAGTAAGTACTATCAAGAGAAAAGGGGAGAATGCAGTAGAGCAATTAGGATGGGGGAGCATTAGACAGGATGGCGTATTAGTGAGGGTCTGATGGAAACGGAGAACCACTAGGATATCACATACACACATACACACCATCTTTAACATATAAAATACGGGATTTATTATGGGGATTATAGGAAGCTGATCCTTTTGTGTCTGACAGGTGGGGATAATGGGTGTGAAGCGGGGAGGGAAGCAAGGGCACACTGGAGCTGCCAGGTGAGCAGAATCCATGGGGACTGAGTGGAACTCATGGCAATCTCTCACTGTTTCCAAGCCTCCAACAATGGGTTGTTCTGCAAACCTGGCACCCTTTGTCACGGAGTAAAACATATACCTGGCCCAGGAGTCAGAATAGCTGAAGGAGGCAACCCAGCAGCAGCTGTGGTCCCGTGGGCCTAGCTGTTGGCCTATAAGCCAAGATGAACCAGCAGATAAGCAACAACGAGGGCGAGCATGTTGCTTGGACCTTTCAATTATAAAAAGAATCTGGATCTCGCTACTTTACTTCCATCTTCTAAATCTTGCGGCAAACATCTCTTGTGGCCTATACTAACCTGGAATTATGCAGGGAGAATTCTGAGGAACATATCTCCAGCTTATCTAAATTTGCAACAAATAAATCCACTGCCAATGGTCAGAGGTGTCTAAAAATATTTGAGCTGAGAACCTAAAGAATGAGAAGGATTTAGCCATGCAACCATGCCAAGATTTGGAAGAGAGTATTTCAGGCAGAAAAAAGGGTAAATGCAAAGGTTCAGGGGCAGTGATATAACTGAGGTTATTTTTAATAATGAGGGTGGGGCCTGATGAGAGGGAGAGTGGTATAACATATCAGAGGTAGAGGAAGGGACCAGATCATGTGGGGCCGTGTAAAATATGGTAATGAGCATGGATCACTTTTCTGTAAGTGCAATGGGAAGCAAAGTTTTTAACAGGAAAATAGTAGTTTGACCTGATTTACATTTTTTTCTCTATTGTAAACTAATTTAAAAGTTAAAAAAAGGCGTAAGTTTAGCACCAAGAATTCTATCATCCAGCTTTGCTTTGCAGAGAATGGGCTTTAGTGAACAGGGCCACTTTTTCCATGACACCGAGCCTCCTGGTAGTCTACGTCGATGACTCCTAGAACACAAGGCACATGAAGCCCTTCAGTTGTGCAGGGAGGATGTCCAAGTGTGGAAGCAGCAATATTACTTAGAGAACTACTGCAGGAGTTCCAGCCAAAGATCTACACTAGTTTTCTTAACTCACCAGTCTCATTCACATAGTCTCAATTCATGAACTCAGGTTGAAACAAAAATAGTATTACCATTTGGTCTCAAATTGACTATCGCAATTCCCCCAAACAAAAAAAACCCTAAAAGATTCGTTACCACTAAGTTATCCAGAGAATGTTTCACAAATCATTTTGGGTTTTCCAGAGACTTAGAAGCATGAACAGACTGTTGAACCTCAGAGGGAAGGTAGGGGAGAGTGGGTGGGAAGAAATGAACCAATGAACTTGTATGCATATATACATAACCTGTGGACACAGACAATGGGGTGGTGAGGGCCTGGGATGGGGGAATGGAGAGGGCTGGAAGAAGTTAATGGAGGAAAAAGGAAGACCTACGTAATACTTTCAACAATAAAGATTTAAAAAATAATAATTTCGGGTTTTCAAAGCCTTTCCAGAGAATACGCACAACCTCCTAAGGGAAACATTTTGAAGGGCGCAATGTTCATGCTAATTGTAAATCCTACTGTCATTATGTTTAAGTTGGCCTTAAACTTGCATATCTTCTATTTTCATCAGACTTGTCTTACTTTACTTGAGAGCATGAAAAACTTCCCTAAAGCAAGCTCTTCTGCCTGGATTATCTCTCCCTGCTAGCAATGCTTTCTTGCTGAAAGCCAAGGTTCAAATATTGAAGTGTGCTGAGGTGCCCACTTAATTAAGTAGGAATTAACATTATTATACATATCAATACAAATAAACATCTTTTATACCTTTCTAAAGAAAAAAAACCCAAAATGTTTCTTTCTTTTCTTTTTTTTTTTTTAAGAAAGGGCTCTGGACAGACCATTCATCTTTAAAAAATAAAATAAAAATAATTTTTTAGAAATTGTTATTAACAGAGAAAGAAAATAGAAAAGTTTTGAACTTTAAATAGTTTGCATTATACACTCATCTTTCTGTAATCTTTAGTGACATATCTCCATGTAAACATTCAGAAAAAGGGGAATGCTATGCCATGACTTAAGAAATAATAAATTTTGGCTCTAATTACTAAACTTTATTAACAACTCTTTTGTAAAAATATATTTTTATTCATTTTTTACAGAGAGGAAGGGAGAGGGATAGAGAGTTAGAAACATCGATGAGAGAGAAACATCGATCAGCTGCCTCCTGCACACCCCTCACTGGGGATGTGCCCACAACCAAGGTACATGCCCTTAACTGGAATCGAACCTGGGACCCTTCAGTCCACAGGCTGGTGCTCTATCCACTGAGCCAAACCGGTTAGGGCTAACAACTCTTTTATACATTAATTAACAATTATTTTACTTTCTTTAAAAATAGCTCTTAATAACAAAATAAATTATCAGCAAATTCAACCATAAATTAAAAAATAAAGTAAAAATACCCTTGAAGTTTCATAAACATGAGCACAGTAATATATATATTAGTACTGATTACAGTGTCTATGTTCTTTGTGTAAGGTAACATAAAGATTATTCTCTTGCCATTGTTGTAAGTTCACAAACTTTACGAAAAGGCTTCACTATTTTTTCCCAGCTTAATTAACTTGCACTTCAGTTGAACACAAGACAATAATGGTGTTATTAGTGAGATGTGGTAAAAGAAATGGTCATGACCACTCAGCAGATCATGTAAACCTAAAATATCCCCCAGACTTTCCAGTCTCAACCTGTAGATCTCATTATTAAATAATTTAGAAAGAACTATTAGAGATGACTTCATGAGCAGACTGAACTTTGCCACTTTGCCTTTTGCCAGTCACAAACACATGTTATTTTGCCTTTAAAATGAAACAATACTATTCATTTCCAATGAGACTAGGTGTAAGGGAAAAACAAAGTCATGGATTTTTTTGTTGTTGTTGTTAATCCCCATGGGAGGATATTTTTCCATTGATTTTTTTAGAGAGTGAAAGGGAGTAGAAGAAACAGAGAGAAACATCGATGTGAGAGAGACACATTAATTGGTTGCCTCTTGCATGCACCCTGACCAGGGCCAAGGATTGAGCCTACAACCGAGGTACATGCCCTTGACTGGAATTGAACCCGGGACCCTTCAGTACATAATCTGATGCTCTATCTACTGAGCCAAACCAGCTAGAGCAAGCCATGGATATTTTTAAGTTGCACTACATTATTTTAACTATTTAACTAAAAAGTTTAATTACCAGATCAGTGCACCATTTTTTTTTTAATCCTCACCAGAGGATACGTTTATTGTTTTTTGTTTTTGTGTTTTTTTTTAAGAAAGAGAGAGAGAAACATCAACTGGGGATCAAACCCAAAACCTTTTTGGCCATATTGAATGACACTCCAACCAACTGAGCCACCTGGCTATGGCAAGTGCACCAGTTCTTGCATAAACATGTAATACCTTTGGAAGTAGATTAAAATAATCTTTCACAATAAGCCAGAGGTAAAAATGAACAGACCTGAACAGCGTGACAAACAGAAACGGAATAATTTCCAATCAGTGACCATTAATGGGAATACTCATTTTATATAACAGCAGGTTTTAACAACCATTTAGCAATTCTTTAAACAGGCACTTGATAGAGTATTTTTTAGCTATCATATTCAATACAGGGGCATCACAGACACAAAAAAATATTGCTTTATTACTAAGGATTCAAGATGGCAACTACTTAGATTCCATTGCCAATATGGATTATAACAAATCCAGTGAGTATTTTGTTTTTCAATTATTCATAGAAAATTTAATCCTGATTAAGTATCCTTGGGCAGGAATTCATAGGTAGTTGATGACTGAAACCAACATTTATGTGAAATGCTTCTGTTAATTTAATCTGTGTATATGGCTTAATTATGATTGGGGATTCAATGTAAGAGAAATGAATTATATCAGGATTAAATTAGTACCATATCACATAGTATTTTTTCCTTCTTTCTTTTTTAACATGTGAAACTGCTTGTCCCTTTACCTAAATACTCAGGTTTTAAAACCCTTTGTCCTTAAAACACATGTAATATATCTAATTTTATTTTTCATAAACTGTCCAAAACTCTTTGCTAATCAAACTAAAACTGGAATTAGAGCAAAATGATTGAAGAAAATGGAGAAAACCCCCACCCACAAATGAACAAAAGCTTATTCATTTAACTATGAATATAATTTATATTTATTTTCTGAATTTTACTTTCAATTCCTTTAAACTCCAATATGAAATGCATTTTCTTTAAAGCATTAAAAGGAAGTAGTTTTTAATCAGTGTACTAAACTGATTTCATAACTGGACTTAGTTCAGATATGTATAAGCAAGTAATCATTTAACTGATTACTTTTTATAAGACTATCAAACCTGAGTTAACTATTGACATAAAACGAGGCATTATAAGTGGTGAATCTCTTACCAAAATATCATATAATTCTTTTCCATCTTTATTTCCACATGGAAATCACATAAATCACCTTATAACAATACTCTTCAAAGTTTAAGTATTTTTCAAAACATTTCATTTATTTCCTTTTTCAGTTTTGGTGCTGCTTAAATGCAGTTGTGTAAATAACATGCTCTGCTCTCTATGTTCAATTTTTCATACCAAAGTATGGAAAAAAGTCAGTGTATTTGGATCCTTATTGCACTCTGTTTAATCAATTCACTTTTCCTTAAAGAAAATCAAGTATCAGAAGTGAGGCCGACTTTTGTGTCCAGAGGATATGGTCAGTGGTAGTGTTACTGAGGAGAGTGAAGAAACTTCCCAGTACAGACTGTGGGACAGAAAGAGTCTGTAAAGAATAACCATGGAAACAGACTGGCAAAGGATAACACCTATTGTAATAACCTGAAAAGAACAGAAAGAGAATGCTTTTACTGCATGCAAAAACAGAGAATTCAATTAATCACAAGCCTATATGTACTTTATATATACATATAAGATATTGCAAAAGTAGGTTTATAATTTTCATATGGAAAATAACACAATTATTAATAAATAGTATAAGAATAAACCCTGTGCTTTGTGTACTCACAGCGTTGCCCCACCCTGCATATGTACACACACTATCCTTCATCTCTCCATGGGTACATTTTATCAAATTCATTTTCAATAGGAAAATATGACTAATGTTCAGAACTATAATTGTTCAAAGGTTAAATTCCTTTAACATTCTATAGACAGCAAAATAAGACAGAAAAGAGTAATATGCTATGCCATTCTCTCCTTACGGTGCATGCACTACAGAAAGTAATGAGAAAAACCTGGCTCCCGGCTAATCTAGTAATGGGAATAAAACATGCCCCGAGTCCTTTCAAAAATCCTCAAGTTGCTTCTCTATTTTTGTAGACTTCCTTCCTATCTACTTACTCTTTGTAAATACCTTAGGCTCAAGACACATTTGTGAGTTCAAGCATATACTGCACTGCTTGTGAAGGGCTCTTGGCAGAACTCCACTTTGAAATGATGGAGCTGTTCACCTAACAAGGTAGGTATCAAAACAATCAAAATGTGGTGCACCTGAACATGGCACTCCAGTCCACAGTCTGTGAAAGCAACTAGACTGATTTTTATTAATCTATCTTGATTTTTACTATTACACAGCAAACATTTTTCTTAACAAAGATGTGTTATGAACTCTCTAATTTATTAATGGCACTATGAAATAGGTTATAATATGCATGACAAAACTATTTTCCATCATTTTGCTTATAAACTAAATTTAAAAATTTGTCTTTTATATTTTAAACTTCTAAATTATACCCTCACCAGTTCAGTATTTTGTTTCAAAGTTTTATTTTGAAGAGCTCAAGAAGCTTCTGAAAGGATAAATAGGCCCAATAAGAATTACCAAAAACTATTTTTCTCATATATACTACTTACCTTATCTCTTTGGTAGTCGTTAAACATGAAAGATATGCATGCAAGAACTGGGTGGCATAAAAACCACAAGACACAGCCCTGAAACAAATGAAAAGTAAGTCAAGTAAGTGCAGCTATGTCTTTATTTTCAGAATGTACCAGATAAAACACAGTAGGCATATTTAAGAGGTTTTGATTGATATCAACCGGACTTTAGAGAATTTGCAATAAAAAGGTAGAAATAAATTTGCTGTTGCTACTTTGTTTCTCATCAAATTTTCTAGAGTATTTAAAATCATAAATCTACATTTGGACATTTTGATACACTATGAATATATTAAGTAACAAATTAGTAATTGAGAAAACCAATGTACAAATATATAATATTTCTGTAAAAAAATAAGACTGTATATTCATATTTAAAAAATATATATTTCTATTGATTTCAGAGAGTAAGGGAGGAGAGAGACAGAAACATCAATGATGAGAGGGAATCACTGATTACACACACACACACACACACAAAGAAATTGTGAAAGAATACACAAAAAAGTGACTGATGGTGGTCACCTGTTTGAGGGTATTAGTACAACAGAGAGTGCAACTGGGCAAGTAAGAATGGAAGCTTTTTAACAATATACCTTTCAAAACTCTCTTTTCTATTTTTCCCAAAACCTTGGCAACATATTCTCTTTTCCAAAATTAAATTTGAAATAAAATAATAAGTTAATAAATAGTTGTTGAGATGCTTAGTATATTGAAAATAAGGGAAAAAAAGATATAGAAAACTTGTTTACTATGCTACCTCTTATATAAAAAGAAGGGAAAAACATAGAATTATATATTAAAAATTCTCTGGGAGGATGTATTAAAACAGCAGTGATAATATGAGGAGGTGATAATTGAGTGGATGGAAGACAGGTAAGAAACATGTTTTGCTACTCTTTAAGTACTTTTGAATGTTTGAACCCATTCAAAAAGTTAAATTATAATATATAAAAATAAATGTTTAGGTTCAATGAAAGAGTTCAATATTGTTTTAAACATAAGACAAAGAAGAAATTAGTTTTTAAACACCTTAAATATATAACCACCTTTCAAACAATAAGCACTGCTTTCCTGTAAAAATTCGGAAGCAAAATGGCCTTTCCTTGCCTGTTTGGGTTTCTAGGCTGCAGCCGCTTTAAACTGTGCACCAGGAGTAAAGGAGTCTGGCCCCTCTTCCACCGTGGCCTCTGACTCCTCAGAGATTTCTGTGGAGCAGGGTGGGCTGAGGAACAGCTCATCAGAGCGCTATTAAAGTTGTCACAATGAAGGAATATGGATTCTCTCAATCTGACAGGAAACCATAACCTTCTACGGAGGAAGGCTTGCAGTGTCACTGCCCAACCTCTCTCCTCATCTTTCCCTTTATTAGATGGGTATAGAAAAAAAATCAAATTTGCTTTTAGATCTCACTAGCATATGAAGGACAGTGGGGGAATAAAGTGAACATCTCACATGGAGGCAGTGAAATGGCTAAAACATAATATGGACTCAGCTTCCTGACCCATCTGCTTATGCCAATGGATAGCTCCTCACAATCTGTTAGCTCCTGCATAATTCTGAGTAACAGTATCTAGTAATAGTCAACTAGTAACTGTTTTTTGAGAAATGTAAACTGTATTCTAATTTAAAATTTTTTTACAATTCTGATACTACAGAAAAATGTCAATTCCCCATTGGTAAAGAAATCATGAACGAGACAAAATTGACCTGCCCAAAATTACATGGAAACCACTGTTCTATGGGTTCTATAAAATGAGGATAGTATTATCGACATGTCATAGGTTGTGAAGATTAAATAAGCACATGAAGGGCTTACAGTAGTGCCTGGCACATAATAAAAGTTTAAGAAGTGTTGGCATGTAGTTGCCTATATACTTCCTAAAGAAAGCAGAACAAAGCTGATAATCAGAAGCCACTTTCTAACCAAACCCGTACTTTGGCGAAAGTGATGTAGAACTCTCTTTTCAGGGTGCTCCTCTCCACTGTGATGATCTGGTAGAGTCCACAACCTAATGACAATGCCAGGCAAATTCTTAAAATGATTAGCAGGATCCCTGCTAAGTTGTGGTGTGAATAATAGCTGTGAGGACTGGTCTCTTCAAACTGTTCCCAAAGTAGCAAAATACTCTGCAAAAAATAAAAAATACATTTTGAGGAAAAAAAATCGTATCTACTTACAATTAGCACTTTTAAACTATTTTAAACATCCATTTAAACATACCAACATTCCTAAGAGGTTCTAAGACTTATCAGACTATAAAGTTGTCAGTTAATAAAGCACATGCAGTCTTTTCCTTGTTGATACCCTAAGCTAGAGAAAACGATTACCAAATGAGACCACAAACAAAAGATAAAAAATTCTATTGCTATCATGACTCCAGTAAGATACCTATAAGAATAAAAAGAAGTTGAAATGATTAAGAGAATAAATATAAACTTTGTTACAAATCCATCTTTTTCTTCAACACTGTATTCGAAATCAAACTGTCCTGCATTCAAGCCTACTATCTCAGGATAACTTCCAAATATCTCAGTATTTTTTGTAATCCAGAAATAGGTTAGAATTGCTGATTCAGATTTTATTCTTTTTCCATGGTAACCTTCCTGGGTAAAGGAGAATATATTTTTAATATTCATTATAAACACCAAGAGCACAGTTACTTATCCTTACTTGTTACTGTAAAAGTAAAAAGCTCAGGAAGTTCCTCATCAAGCTGTTCTGTTCATTGCTAGTCAGTAGAAATCTGTTCATATTCCTTCCTTCTTTACCAAACAGCAGTCACTTAAATAAATTACTATAATAATCAGTAAGCCTCTGTGCTTCCTTCACTTCCAACCCAGATCTCAGAATTGTGTCTTCTGTGGCTTCCAAAGAATTCATATCAAAATTCAAGTATTGCCCTAACTGGTTTGGCTCAGTGGATAGAGCATAGGCCTGCGGACTGAAGGGTCCCAGGTTCGATTCCGGTCAAGGGCATGTACCTTGGCTGCGGGCACATCCCCAGTAGGAGGTGTGCAGGAGGCAGCTGATCGATGTTTCTAACTCTCTATCCCTCTCCCTTCCTCTCTGTTAAAAATCAATAAAATATATTTTAAAAAAACCTCAAGTATTAATTCTAATTCTTAGACCTTATTAACCAGCAACCACTTCTTTTTCTCATTCTCAAATCTTGCTATCATTCTTGATAGGTGATCTCCTTTGTTATCTGGCACACATGAATTTCCTTCTTGGACTAAATATTTGCTCTGTATTATTGAAAATGTTACTCCTCTACTTACCCAATTACACCCATCTGATTTCTTAATTCACATTTCTTTTTTTCCCCCATTAAATATATTGGGGGACATTGGTTAATAGGATCAAACAGGTTTCAGGTGTGGATTTCTGTTACAAGATCTGTATACTGCACTGTGTGCCAACCACCCAAAGTCAAATCGTCTGTCACCATATATTACAAACCACTCACCCCTTATCCTCCCATTCTCCATTTCAAACTTAACTTTTACAACAAAAAAGCGCTATTATAGAATTACCATTTCCTGCTATGTATGTGAGGTAATGCATATGTTTATAATCATCTCACAATGTATATGTATACCAAAACATCACATGTACATCTTAAATATATATAATTTCTAGTTGTCAATTATACTGCAATAAAGCAGAAAAAAACCCTACCAATTCCCATGACTCACATTTTTACAATTCGAACTCCCATATTTTCATATATGTATGTGAATACATGACCTATGGAATATACATAAGTATTCATATAGTCTCTGGTTGCATCATTCCCCTTGTCTGAGTTGTTGAGTACCAGGGTTAGGTCTAATGTATTCACAAATGCTCACATACAGTCTAGGGTAGTGTCATAATCTCAATTCTTAATTTGTATTTGTCCAGGATAATCAAATTAAATTACAATGACATAAAAATGTAAATTTTTAAAAGTTATTGAGACATGAGAATTTAACCTGATATTAACACTACATTCCACAAATCCTGAGTCAAACACATTAAGTTGGTAGAGTCTTGTCCTTGTTTTACTTATTTCTAATTCAGTTTTTCATCTTTATTGTTGAAAGTGTTACATATGTCTCCGTTTTTCCCCCATTGGACCCCTTCTAGTCCCCCTCCCTCCCCCCGCCCTGCACCACACTATTGTCTGTGTTCATGGATTATGCATATATGCATACAAGTTCTTTGGCTAATCTCTTCCCACCCACCCACCCCCACCTTCTTTCTCATTAACCTTCCCTTCCTGGCATTATCTCTTTCTAAATACCATATCTGTGATATAGTCTCTTTCTAAATTCAATCATGTAAATTCAAGACACCTACTTCATTCTGAACCTACTGTACTTACTAAATACTAGAAGTACAGGGAAGAATGAAGCACAGACCTTATCATTCCTTAATGAATTTTGCAACTATTCAATACATTAAAATTTAGATTATAATGTCATTGACAGAATCCAGGGTATATTTCATTTTTATCTATAGCCAATGATGGTTACAAACTCAGTACAAATTTTTATGTTTGTACCTTTCTTCTTAACTTTTATAAAGCCATTGCACGCAGGCATATGGAGACTGTAGAATAACCTCTGTACTATCGCTGTAGAGAGAAAAAAGGCACAGAGGACCTTTCTAGAACCTGAAATTTGTTTTTGTAATTGTTTTTAAAAACAAGATTCCATTCTTTTTTTTATACTACATTTTGCTTTTTCATTGATCTCAGATATTCACTTAAATTATGTCATGCATAGCCGAAACCGGTTTGGCTCAGTGGATAGAGCGTCGGCCTGCGGACTGAAAGGTCCCAGGTTCGATTCCGGTCAAGGGCATGTACCTTGGTTGCGGGCACATCCCCAGTGGGGAGTGTGCAGGAGGCAGCTGGTCGATGTTTCTCTCTCATCGATGTTTCTAACTCTCTATCTCTCTCCTTTCCTCTCTGTAAAAACTCAATAAAATATATTTAAAAAATAAATAAATAAATAAATAAATAAATAAATTATGTCATGCATAAAGTAGAAAAACTGAACCTACAGATCCTTGCCAGTGAATGAATCTCAAATTCACTGATTCACTCCTTCAATGTTGAGTACTTACTATGTGCTAGAAAATATGAAAAGAAAACTATTAAGTAGGAAATAAGAATGTAACCTAGTATTAAATATATTGTACTTGAATAAGGGATAGGAAGCACAAATTCAGGTAAATTACAATTAAATTCAGTACTAAGATTAATAGGTTATTTGATCTATGACTCTTTAAATTCACACTTTAAAAGGACACAAATGCCCTAATTGGTTTGGCTCAGCGGAAAGAGTGTCAGCCTGCGGACTGAAGGGTCCCAGGTTCGATTCTGGTAAAGGGCATGTACCTGGGTTGTGGGCACATCCCCAATAGGGGGTGTGTGTGCAAGAGGCAGCTGAATCGATGTTTCTCTCTCATCGATGTTTCTAACTCTGTATTCCTCTCCCTCTCTCTTCCTCTCTGTAAAAAATCAATAAAATATATTTTAAAAATAAAAAATAAAAGGAGACAAATTACTTATGGGTCCCAAGTTTCAATTCTGATATGAGATATATCTAGATTTGCATTTCTGAATATTGAAAAGCAGAAACACTGAGTGCCAATACTCACCTGTGTTATGACAATGAACACAGCAATGCCAGTGGACGCGGGAGTGGAATCCCACTGCAGAGGTCTGCTCTGAGACTTCTTCATTCTGACTATTGTCCAGCCCATGCATAGACTCAGAAGTAGGAATAACATGTGAATTTGGGAAGTGATGTCAAAAACTAATGGGAAATGAAAACCAAAGATAACCAAGTTTTCATAATACAAAGAATGTGGTCCCTCTTGAGTTGAGAATAGAATTAACTTTTAAACTACAAAAAGATGGGCATTTTCAAAGAGAACTGATGAAATTCAATAATAAGATATATTCATATGTAACAATTCTTAAAAAAGTAAAATTTTGCCATTAAATTTGTAAATATTTATGAGAATAGTTAAAGCAAGGTCAATGCTCCTGTTTTAGTACATGGACATGCATGCCAATAACACATTTATGATTCTGGTCAAGGGCACATGCCTGGGTTGTGGGTTCAATCCCCAGTTGGAGGCGTTCAGGAGGCAGCAAATCAATGATTCTCTCTCATCACTGATGTTTCTATCTCTCTTTCCCTCTCCCTTCCTCTCTGAAATCAATAAAAATATATTAAAAAAAACTTTAAATCTCTGTTTCCCATTTTTCTTAGCTTCTTAGCTTCTTTAAGTACATAATCCTGTTTATAGCTGACTGCTTATTAAAAGAAACAAATTTTAAATATAATTTCTGCCATGTAAAGAATACTGGTGCCTTCATTTTTCAGTTGCTAATTTTTTTTGAAGGCTGAACTATAATTTGAAGAGTATTTTCTAAAACTATTCATAAGAAATAGCATGACAATAAAACACATAGCTGCAGTAACATGTAATTATGTTGGCTTCAGTGTCAGAGTCCTGAGACAAATAAAATACTCCACGCATTAGTGTCATGTGCCACCAGGTGGCCATCACGTACAGTGCAGGGAAAGCCTGCTACTTCAAAGAGGATGCAACAAAATCACCTGCATGCACCCTGTTCAGCGCCACAAGAAAAAAATTACCTATAAATAATTCAAGGCCTATTAATTTTAGAAGAGAGTATTTACTGATTTCAAAGAGATTATCACTTTTCATAGTGTACTTTAATCTGGATTTTAGAATGAACATGTGATCACAATTTAACAAAAGAAAACTTTTTTCAAATTGCCATCCGTAACTTTGAGGTCTACAACTTTTAACTTCTTTTATATAAAGAAATTCTTGGAGAAACAGATAAAACTAGTTATAGTCTAATACTTATATTTAAAAGTTACAAGCCAAAAACCTGCCAAAAACCTATTATATATATTTTTCATATATATTTTGACACATTTCCCCCTGCTCTGCCATTCAAATTAAAACTGGATACTCTACATTTATGCTTATATATTTGTAATAATGAATTCTGATAATAAACTGTCACTACATTTGAGTGAGATAAAATATAGCCTTTCAGATCAGTTTTCTTTCATAAATTTTAAATTACTATAATGCTAATTATTTTTATTAAGCATTTCACAAGTACATATTCAGTTACTTAAAGAAGTCATAGCCAAAGAAACATTCCTACATAAGTTGCTAATCTGCAAAAACAAATACCTGGGGGGAAAAAAACACCTGACTTTTCTGGTTCATTTCTTTACATACTACGTTATACACATCTATACACTTGATCTTAGCCAAAAGGCCGAGAAGTGATATTCACATCTATAATAATAAAAGCGTAATATGCTAATTAGACCGGATGTCTTTCCAGATGACCTTCCAGACGAAGCCAGGGTTGTGAGGGTACCCCTGGTCCCGAGTGCCAGAGGAAAACTGGTGCCGGCAGTCAGGGGAAGGAAGGCCTACTCTTGCACGAATTTCATGCATCGGGCCTCTAGTATTGATATAATACTGTAACTTTGAGGATAGGTAAAAATGTTTATTTGTTGTTAAAAAATAATTAACTGTAGGTAAAATACACAGATTTCATTCTGTGGGATTTGATTAAAAATCTTAAAATTCTTAAAATTTTAACCATTTAACTAACCAAACCTGTTGTCAAAACTACCAAAATGAATAATATTGATTTACTGCAGTTTTATTTAAAAAAAAAAAAGACTTTTGCTTTGCCCAGCCAACATGGCTCAGCGGTTAAGCATCGATTTATTTATTTATTTTTTTAATATATTTTCATTGATTTCAGAGAGGGAGAGGGAGAGAGATAGAAACATCAATGATGAGAGAGAATCATTGATTGGCTGCTTCCTGCATGCCCCCAACTGGGGATCAAGCCCTCAACCTGGGCATGTGCCCTTGGCAGTAATTGAACTCGGGACCCTTCAGTCCGCAGACCAATGCTCTATCCACTGAGCCAAATTGGCTAGGGCTAAGTGTCAATTTATGAACCAGGAGGTCAAGGTTCAATTCTCAGTCAGGGCATATGACTGGGTTGTGGGCTCGATCCCCAGTGTGGGGCCTGCAGGAGGCAGCTGATCAATGATTCTCTCTCATCATTGATGATTCTATTTCTCTCTCCCTCTACCTTCCCCTCTGAATCAATAAAAGTATTTTTTTAAAAAAAGACTTGCTTTTTAACCCACAGTGAAGATACACAGTGTAGACACTTGCTGTCTATTTTAAGATTCTAAAAATCTTCTAGAACCTTTCATTTTCCTTGTGAAGAGAATGTGTACTGCTCCTCTCTTGGGCACGAATAAGAGTTGCTTCTCCTTTTTTAACATCATCTAGAGCCCTTTTTACCCCCAAAGTTTCTCACACTCTTTTCTCTTAGATGACTCTGAATGTTTACTAGAAACAGAATATTTTAAAGCTGGACAGAGCTTAAATAATTTAGCTTATGCATTTTAGATGAGGAAATTGAGGCCTAAAGAGGCAAAACACATAGAAGCCCATCAAAGGCAAAGCTGCAAGGTCAGCTCAGTTATACTCTATGGCTGTGGGTCAGAAAAGAGGAAAAAAAGTTAAAAAAAAAGGTTAAAATAGGAAAACTTCAGTTCTGGGTCAGAAAACTTGCGTCTGAGTCTTGGCTCTGCCACTCAACAGCTGACTGACATTTGGAAATATGCTTCATGCCACTGAGCCCTGATTCTTTATCTGCAAAACAGGAATAAGCAAACCTATACCTTCCTGAGGTTTTATTGAGGATAAACTGGGAGAACACATATGAATATGTTCTAAAACCAATGAACAACTACACACACTGCCTATTATTAAGAAGAAACTAAATAGGGTTTATGGGAACTAAAACTGCAGCCCTGTGTTCAGTCATGTTAAATTCAAACCAACCTTGAATAGAAAAATTGTATTAGGACAGAAATCATTTACAAAAAAGAAAAACAAACAAGAAGTAGGTAGCAAGTTTACTTTAAAAAATAAATAAAAGGCTCAAAAAGATACTCACCTTCTGCCAAACTTCCCATAAAAGGTAACCCTATTCCATCTTTGGAGTAACTGAGGAATTGAAGAGGAGAGTATCAGTATAAATTACAAGTGTGAAAAAAAATGTTTATAATCAAATCAAGCATAATTTTGGTGGACTAATTAGGATTAATTAGACGTAATGATGAACACAGTTTTAGTGGTTGTAAGTTACCTGGAGAAATGAATGTAATTAGCTAAAGCTGAACCAGCTTGTAACAGCAATGCAGTTGTCAGAACCTTTAAAATCATGTGCATGGGTCCTCCTTTATTAATAGCCTGCCACAATGATTGAGCATAAATGCAAGCAATCACAAAGTATACTAGGACTAGGAGGAAAAAGAACTCATGTAACCCTGTGAAGAGAAGAAAGGAGTTTGCTTCAGTAAAACAAGCCAGTTATTGTATTGGGTTGCTTTCAAATTTCCTATCAATACATTTCTAGAATTTGTTTTTTAACTGAAATCATAGCATTCACTTTTGTAAGAGGGGGAAAAAAAAGAGATAATTGATATTTAAAAATTTTATACTTTTGGACAGTTCTAACTATAGCAAGACAGATTAAACTAGTTAATCTATTAAAAAGCGTAGTGGTCAAGGCATAAGCCCAAAGACTACCCATAAGATCAAAGTTTTGTTCAAAAATAGTAAATTAAAACAATGATTTCAGCATTGCTAGATATACTTTTTAACCTCAAAGTGGATTTCTTTTGTAAGATACTTAGAAACAGATTTAGTTAATAAACAATAGTAAAATATACCCTGACAACAGGTCTCAAAGTGGGATCCAAGAGCCGGTATCAGCAGCATCACTAGGGAACTTGTTAGAAATGAAAATTCCTGAGCCTCATTCCAGATCTACTGAATCAAAAACTCTGGGTGCAGGGCCCAGCAATCTGTGTTTTAATAAACCCTTCAGGTGATTCTGATTGCAGCTAAGTGCGAGAGCCACAGCTCTGGAATGTATTACCTTAAATTTCCATTTGGACAAAGCTTCAAAATACCTGTCCTTCACAGTTAACTTAAACTATAACACCTGACGAAATGGCCACCAGTCCAAAGACTAGCCATTGGCCAAAAAACAGCATAACTTGGTTCTCAAAAATAAATTAGGCTAATCATATTCTCAAACCATAAAACATGGAAAGGATTAGGCAACAGAAATTGAAGCTAAAAAGGGCTGATATTGGGATAGGCTAAAGGAGTCAACCCAGACCATGATAAAATAAAAATTTTGAGTACATTGAAATGTTGAATGATCAAAGGGAGCTGGCTGGTAAAAACAAAGTAAATGTGCAGATTTCATATTAAAAATGGTGCCAGTCATTAAGCGGCCTCTCGCTCCCTCCTACTAGCAGCTTTTCAGTTCAGACTTCCTGCATCTTCATGATAAATCCCTCCCACCCCTTTCTTGCATTACCTGGAATATTTTGACTGTCTTAATTTTTCAGAAATTTCAGAAAATTTTTATAATAAACCAGAAGGCTAGCTTTGAGTTTAATGAATTACATTTACTTGGTTACATCTAAAGTTAGTCTTCAATATTAGGGCTTTTATATCCTATGTAAATAACACTAGTGACAGTGGATATGGATAGAGCTCTCTCTATTGAACCTGTGGATGAACAGTCTAAATTGCAATCACTTCCGTTCCAATTGTGAATACTGAATCTACTCCAATTCTCATTTGTGGGAAACTCCAGTCAAAAGGCAGAAAAGGGAATATTTCCATTATATGGAAAATAATTTTAGAAAAGCAATCCAGATACTAATAGGAAAAATAGTCAATAAACAGTTCAATCTCAATCATGTTTTTGGCAGGGTTAGGAGAAAAAAGAGAGATAAGAAGTATTTCAGCCACTGGGTGTCTCTCCTGCTCTATGTATACAAATGGCGATAGTCCACTCTAGTCCAGGTGAAAAGGCCTGTTTACATTTAGTCTTCAGGAAGAGAAAATCAAATAACAGAAAAGGCATATTTGATAAAATTCCCTACATAGAAAAAGTATTCAGCTTTAGAAATAAAGGGACAATAAACCTGGGATTGTAATAGTTATGGAACAACATGGAAAATATGCTGATTATATTATAACTCAGTAAAATTCTTTTTGCTAGCTTGTGTTTTAAATCCTAGTTTTTATCTTTCATTCTTAGTATAAAGAATTAAACATGGCATTCTATTTAAAGTTTTACTTATTTATAATTCTGTACAGAATATCCATTACAAGGTAAAGTTTTATTTAGACTTCATTAGGTTACAAAGCTAGCATGAAAAGAAAATCCTCAGACTATTTACTGAGTAATCAGAATAATATAGAAGGAGGAAATTTTGAAAATAAGACATGTCACCAGCAAAAAAGTGTTTTAGGATTATTCAAGATTAAGTGTATCTTTTGAAAAAGCTAACATTATAATCAACAAATTATTTCATTGAGGTAATATATTAAATACCTTGAACTAGGTCATTTGTCCTACACTTAGTTCATTGAATTTTGCATAAATTATTTTTACCATGACCCTGTCCACAAAACACTTTAAAGATAAAACATGGCTGAAACCGGTTTGGCTCAGTGGATAGAGCATCGGCCTGTGGACTGAGGGGTCCCAGGTTCGATTCCGGTCAAGGGCATGTACCTGGGTTGCGGGCACATCCCCAGTGGGAGATGTGCAGGAGGAGGCTGATCAATGTTTCTCTCCCATCGATGTTTCTAACTCTCTACCTCTCTCCCTTCCTCTCTGTAAAAAATCAATAAAATATATTTAAAAAAAAAAAAAAAGATAAAACATGAATTCTGCCCTCAGTGTTCTTTTAAATAAATCCCCTTCAGAAAAAAAATCTTTTTTTCTCTTCAGCTATCAATTTTACTTTTGTTCTGCCACCATCCTTCACAAGAAAGCAATCTATGTTCACTTTGAAATTAAAATCTAATTTTAAAACAGATGGGTACTAGGTATTAAATTTTACCTACACACAAAAGAAGAAAAATGCTCTTAAATGAGCATGCAACAAGTGACAAACTCTTATATTATTAGGAAATGTATAGACTTTAAGGCAGTGGTTCTCAACCTTCTGGCCCTTTAAATACAGTTCCTCATGTTGTGACCCAACCATAAAATTATTTTCGTTGCTACTTCATAACTGTAATGTTGCTACTGTTATGAATCATAATGTAAATATCTGATATGCAGGATGGTCGGGTGACCCTTGTGAAAGGGTCGTTCGACCACCAAAGGGGTCGTGACCCACAGGCTGAGAACCGCTGCTTTAAGGTAAGCTTAATAGGAAGAAGCATTGGCAACATTCAGTAGTAAGAAAACTTAACAGGACAGCTTTAAAAACTTCAGCTCCAGCCCAGCTGGTGTAGCGCAGTGTTGAACATCAACCCATGAACCAGGAAGTCACAGTTTGATTCCCAGTCAGGGCACATGCCCAGGTGGCAGGCTCGATTCCCAATAGGGGGCATGTAGGAGAGAGTCAATCAATGATTCTTTCCCATCATTGATGTTTCTCTCTATCCCTCTCCCTCTCCCCCTCTCCTCCTCTCCCAGCCTCTCTGGAATCAATAAAAACATATTAAAAAGAACAACACAAAAACTTCAGCTCCAACTAAAATGATAGGAGATGGGAGACAAGAGGGTAAGAGAAGGGAAGAGAGTCACTGGGTCACAGGCAGCACCTGGGACACTCTAGCCTACCCATGATGCTTGCTCTCTCAGAGACACAGGATCCATCCTGCCCTCAAGTGTCTCAAGATATATCTTAACTAGAGGCCCGGTGCATGAATTCGTGCAAGGGTGGGGTCCGGCTGACCTGCCTGATGGGGGCCCATCGGGCCGGGCCAGCCGGGGAAAGGGGCTACGGGAAGTTGGCTGGCTGGGCCGGCTGGGGGTGGGCCGATCTGGCCCTGGATCAGGCTGGTTGGCTGCCGCAGTGCGTGTTGTAGCCACCGGTCGTTCTGCCGTTCCAGTCACTGGGCTTTTATATATATAGACTAGAGGCCCGGTGCACAAAATTTGTGCATGGTGGGGGGGTGTCCCTCAGCCTGGCCTGCACCCTCTCCAGTCCGGGACCCCTCAGGGGATCGGGGATGTCCGACTGCCAGTCACAACCTAGAGTACTCCCATGGTCCCTCCCCGGCTGGCCAACCTCCCGCGTCCCTCCCCAGCCCTGATGGGGACCCTTGGCCTGGCCTGTGCCGTCTTGAAATCCAGGACCCCTTGGGGGATGTTGGAGAGTTGGTTTCGGCCTGATCCCACAGGCTAGGCTGAGGGACCCCACTGGTGCACGAATTTGTGCACCGGGCCTCTAGTGAAAAATAAATGCCAACATCTTTCAGAAAGATAAGAGAAATGGTAGCACTGACTTAACTTCTAATAGTAATCTACAATTGTTAGTGTAGGTAGCTAGATATTAATAAAGGAAGGAAGCAAAGGGAATCAGACATCAAGTCTAAAAAACTAGAGAGCTGAATCAGACAATAAACCTGCTTCATCAGGGAGTTACAGCTTCACACACTCTCCAGGAGACCTTGCTTCCTCTATCCTCAGGACCTAACAGGCAGGAAGGATCTTTTAGTCAGATTACTGAGGGAGAGATAAAATAGAAGAAGAAATTCCTCTACTGGGCACATGTACAGTAGAAGCCAAGATGGCACAGGGAGAGAGGTTCCTCCATTCCTCCACTTTCAGTCTAACATCTAACAAATTCTCTCTCTCTCTCTCTCTCTCTCTCTCTCTCTCTCTCTCTCTCTCACTCTTGCCCCATGGTTTCTCTCGCATGTTCTCTCTCCATAGCAGTCATGCGGCCCTAGCAGCCAGCAGCCAGAAGCTGTGGAACTCCAAGCATCAGCCTGCCACAGCAGCAGCCCAAGTGCAGGCAGGAACAGACAAAGCTAGCTGGATAAGGTCAGAAGCTAAACTGGAGTAAGGTGCAGCATGGCAAAATTTTTGGATACTGGCCTTTGTTCTGGGCCTGATGGAGACAAGGCTGGTCATTTTCCACAGTGGGTCGGATGGAGATGACACCCCAGGAACCTGGGGAATGCTTTCCATTTCAACCCCAATAAATTTTTTTAAATATATTTTATTGATTTTTTACAGAGAGGAAGGGAGAGGGATAGAGTTAGAAACATTGATGAGAGAGAAACACCGATCAGCTGCCTCCTGCACACCCCCTCCTGGTGTTGTGCCCGCAACCAAGGTACATGCCCTTGACCGGAATCGAACCTGGGACCTTTCAGTCCACAGGCCGACGCTTTATCCACTGAGCCAAACCAGTCAGGGCAATCCCAATAAATCTTACAACACCACTTCAATCTCCCATGGGTGGATCCCTACAAAGGCTTTTCTTATTTCTACTGGCAACACAATGATCCAAACTACCATTAGGACTGACTTAACTTCCAATAACACGATACAATGAACCAAACTACCATTAAGTAAAAATAATCTTTAGGTTAATTTGCATTCAAAACAACTTGAGTAGCTTATCCTTATGAAATTTCCTTTACATAAAAAACTTTCAGAACTTACTATTTCAAAACATTTAGCATTTCATTTTGTCACTATATAGATACATATTTTTCAGACCAAAAGATATTTTAAAAAAAGTTGATCTCTTCATACATTTACTTGTAACCTGTTGTCCTTAACACATGCTCCTTGAGTTGCTTTTCTGTGGCAATTTATATTTTGAACTAAACAATCAGTTTTGTATAATGTAGCCTCAGCTCCTGTTCTACCTCCACCCATCCACCTTGATGGCCAATGAGATGCAATGGGATTAAATTTTTCTCTAAGCAGACTGGCTCTTCCAAATGGCTAATGAACTCATGAATCTTATTTTCTTTGACAGATGGCCTATAGGTCTTAGTTTTCATTCTGACATGTTAATTTACAAATCTATTAGGATACTTTCTGGCATGTCTATCATGAATCACAAGAAATCATTCATTTCTGTTTGGGCTAAGTATCTCATTTCAGTAGTACCATATAATCAACCTAAAATTTTGATGAAAAATTTAATGGGAGTACACCTAATTTTGGAAAGCATTATAAACTTTGATCATTCTTAAAATAGTTGAAAGCTCCAATAAATACAATCCTTAAATCTGCTCAACCTATTAAAAGGATAGTCATACAAAGTAGCATAGTTCTAATAATAGATAGAGGCAGAGCTGCCTCAAACAGATTGTCAAACTGCAGCAGGAAGGCCGGGGAGGGTTGGGGGGCAGGAGGTAGGGGGGTAAGAGATCAACTAAAGGACTTGTATGCATGCATATAAGCATAACCAGTGGACATAAGACATTGGGGGATAGGGGAGGCTAGGGGACTGTCTAGGGCGGGGGGATAAAATGGACACATATGTAATACCCTTTGTAATACTTTAAGCAATAAAAAAAAAAAAAAAGTAGCATAGTTCTAATCTCTCATGGAGTTTCCAATTTCAGTTACTTAACTTATTAATATTTTTCTGTTTATAAAAATAATGCTAGGTTATTATTTTTTAAAGATTTAGAATATATAGGATAAAATGAAATTGTAAATTTCTACCACTTAACATGGTAATAATCTGTTAATATTCTGCACTTCTTTTCTGCATTTCCTAACATACTTCAAATCATACAGTATAAAATTTAGTGTTTTGCCTTTTTAACTTAATAGCATAGCTATTAAAATGCTATAAGGAGATTAATTTAATCATTTCTCTACTATTAGACACATAAGTTTTTAATTTTTAATATCTAAAAACATAAAAAAATTTGCGCATACTGGTAGATCTTTTTCTGTATTTAGTATATTTAAATGTATATTCTTACCAGATTCTCCAGCACTAAAATGATCAAGTGGATTCCCTTCAGCATCTGGATTTAGTAACATCATTTCAAATGGTATATCTTCCACCTGAGAATTCTCATTGTCATCTGTGCACGTATACTTGTCTGCATAAAATACGTGCCATGTTTGTGGATATGGAATCTGGGATACTGTCAGATTATGTTCAGTCTGATTCATGGTCACTTTAAAGAGAAAGAAGATAGCACTTTCAAAGCAAAACTCTCACATGTATTTGTTTTAGTCATACAATCAGTTTGAAGTTAGAATTCTCTTAATTCTTTTTTTTTTTTTAAGTTTTTTTGTTTTGTATTTTTATTGATTTGATGTCAAAGAGGAAGGGAGGAGAAAGAGATAGAAACATCGATGAGATAGAATCATTGACCGGCTGCCTCCTGCATGCCTCCTACTGGGGATCAAGCCCCCAACCTGGGCATGTGCCCTGACCTTGAATTGAACCACAATCTCCCAGTTCATAGGTTGAAGCTCAACCACTGAGCCACACTTCGTTTAATTCTTATAGCCTTAGAAATTCAAACGTTGTTGTAGTATTGGCATATGGTCTGTATATCATGAAGCAGAGAAAAATAATGTATCTTAACCAAAGGAATCACTATGATAGTACTATGAAACACCACAAATGAGTAGAATGGTTTTGCTGAAACTCTGATTTTTCATTTTAAATGTTTCAAATTTTTCAAGTAGGTTAGTGACATTAACATTTTTTAATTAAATTTATTGGGGTGACATTGGTTAATAAGATTACATGGGTTTCAAGTGCACATAATCTTAACATTGGTTAATAAGATTACATAGGTTTCTATGATACATGATCTGTATATTGCATTGTGGTAAAATATACAAAAAACAAATTACCATTTGAACGATTTTTAAGTGTTCAATTCTGTGGCATTAAATACATTCAAAATGCTGTATAACCACCACAATGACATTTTGAGTTAAATTTCAAAGGGAACATTCAACTTAGAAAATCATATCTAATAACTATGACTGACAAATACCTTCAAAAGATTTTCCAAAATCTTTTTCTAATTGTCAATTCTTAAAAAAGGCACTAAAAGCAAAAAAAAAAAAGAAAAAAAAGAAAAAGAACTTATAAGTCACTAGCAGTGATTCTGAGTTATTACACTGGTCAGGTCTATATAGTGGCAGGAGAGAGGGGACTCATGAATGTTGGCATCACACAAAGCTGTACTTGATCCTGGCTCCAATACTTACCTTCCATGTGACCTTGGGCAAATAACATAGCAATGACTCACTTACTTCAGCTGTAAAACGAAGGTAATACTTAGAGCAAAGAGCTGATGTAAGGACCAAATTATATGTCACTTGGCATGGTATCTGTCACATGATTGTTGCTGAATAAAGATTTATTCTCTTTTTCCTTTCTTTAAAACAGGATGGTTACACTAACAAGTGGTTCTCAATACAGGGTAATCCTTTTCCCTTCTGGGGAATCTGAAAATGTGTAGGGACAGTTTTATTGTCACAATAGTTGAGAAGATACTTGAAGGGGGCCATGCTAAGCCTCATGCAATCCAAAGTCTGACAAAAAAGACCTGTTCCTCCCAAAATGCCAATAGTACCCTCTTTGAGAAACACTAAATGATGTTTAAGATCCCTCAATTCAAATCTATGATGCTGACCTAAGACGCACTTACTAACACTATCACAAAGTTAAAGGAGAGTAGTGTCTCACACACTATCCTATCTAATAATAGAGAGACATGGTAATTAACCGTAACTTCGCTACCCTTCCCATTGGCTAATCAGCAAGATATGCAAATTAACTACCAGCCAAGATGGCGACCGGCAGCCACGCAGCTGAAGCGAACATGAGGCTTGCTTGTTCCAGTGATGGAGGAAGCCAAGGTTCCCCGCCTGCCGCAGCCCAGCTCTGAGCTCCAGATGCAACAATGTTGCAATTATAGAAGCTAAGCAAACCCCAGGTACCTGCTTTCAGCCGGCAGCGGGCTCAGAGCTTAGAGCGCCAGTGATGGTAACAGAGTTTCAATTATAGAAGTTAAACAAACCCAGATACCTGCTTTCACCAGGCAACGGCCTCAGAGCTGGAGCCAGCTCTCAGCTCCAGTGACAGCTATAGAAGGTAAATAAATCCCAGAATAAAAAAAAAGA
The DNA here is from genome assembly GCF_014108235.1 of Myotis myotis. Taxonomy (NCBI): domain Eukaryota; kingdom Metazoa; phylum Chordata; class Mammalia; order Chiroptera; family Vespertilionidae; genus Myotis; species Myotis myotis. The sequence goes on from NW_023416335.1 coordinate 41,920,023, forward strand.
GGCTGGGAGCTTCAGTCACCCGCCAGCCTGAAAACAGCCCTCAGCTCATCACCCAGACTGGCCAGGCACCCCAGTGGGGACCCCCACCCTGAAGGGGGTGTGACCAGCTGCAAACAGCCATCAGCCCGTCATCCAGGCTGACCAGGCACCCCAGTGGGGACCCCCACCCTGAAGGGGGTGTGACCAGCTGCACACAGCCATCAGCCCCTCACCCAGGCTGGCCAGGCACCCAAGCGGGACCCCCACCCTGATCCGGGACACCCTTCAGGGCAAACCAGCCGGCCCCCACCCATGCACCAGACCTCTATCCTATATAGTAAAAGGGTAATATGCAAACTGACCCTAACAGCAGAAAGACTGGGAATGACTGGTTACTATGACACACACTGACCACCAGGGGGCAGATGCTCAATGCAGGAGCTGCCCTCTGGTGGTCAGTGCGCTCTCATAGGGGGGAATCTCTGCTCAGTCACAAGCCAGGCTGATGGCTGCCAGTACAGCGGTGGTGGTGGGAGCCTCTCCTGACTCCTCAGCAGCACTAAGGATGTCTGACTGCAGCTTAGGTCTGCTCCCCGCTGGCAAGTGGACATCCCCCGAGGGCTGCCGGGATGCCAGAGGGATGTCTGATTGCCATCTTAGGCCCAATCCCCCAGGGAGCAGGCCTAAGCCAGCAAGTGGTCACCCCCAAAGGGGCCCAGACTGCGAGAGGGCACAGGCTGGGCTGAGGGACCCCCTACTCCCGAGTGCAAATTTTTGTGCACCGGGCCTCTAGTATATAATAAGAAGAGTAGAAGAGTTAAAAGAGCAAGTCTTAGCCCTACTACTTAACAACATATGACTCAGCAAATAAATTACTTAACCTCTCTAAATTTGTTTTTCGGTAGTACAGTTAAGATACCTGCCGTAGCTAGCCCAGAGGGGAGCAAATGAGATAATATATGAAAATCCTATGTAAAGAGTCTCATTCTGTATGAAGTCAAGTATTCTTAAAATTTAGAATTATCATAGGCCTGATTCCCCCAACTCTAGACTTCCTGCACAGCATGCCAACTAGTCTCAAACTATTTCTCAACTGAAGGAAAAAACTTTTTAATAAATAAAAGGCATGTCTCGAGATAACTGTTGAAATTTGTATTTGAAAAATATTTTAGAGGACAGTATGGAATAATTCACTTTAAGAAATCTTAGCTGTAGTACAGTATTGCGGTTAAGAAGAATGTCCTTACTCTTATACAATGTAGGCTGAACTATGGTGGGTTGAACTGCTCATGACACCCACAGCTTATTTTCATGTGGCTTGATTACAAACAAAAATCACACACATACAAACACAAAGCAAATGTAACAAAGTATTAACAATTACTGAATCTAAGCAAAGGATGTACAAGTGGTGGTTGTACTCACTTTAAACTTTTCTGTATGATTGAAAATATTCCTAATAAAAAATTGGAAAAATGTTATTTATATAAAGTTGTCTTTATAAGTGAAACATTGATGCATCTAGTCAGGATTCAAATTTTGAGGACTTGGACTTTATAATTAGGAATTTCATTAATAGCAGTTTAAATGGACAAGATGATTTTATCAACAATACTACAGCATTGTTTTTCTGGCTATCTAAATTTAGCTGACATTTATACTGTTGTTGTTTTTTAACTGTATAGCTGCTGGAAAATGTAACAAAGACTCTAATTTCTGTTAAATATTTGAAGACCTTTAGTAAGAATTCAATATACAGTATAATGAATACATGGCTCGCCAGCCCATGTGGCTCAGTGGTTGAGCACTGATCTATGAACAAAGAGGTCACAGTTCAATTCTGGTCAGGGCACATCCCCAGTGTGGGGCATGCAGGAGGCAGCTGATCAATGATTTTCTCTCATCATTGATGTTTCTATCTCTCTCTCCCTCTTCCTTTCTCTCTGAAATCAACAAAAATACATTTAAAGAAATACATACAAACATACATGGCTCAGAAATAAGGTTTTTGAAATGTACAGCTTGCAATTACAGAATTTGGACCTGATTATATAAAAGCTCTGCAATGTTGCTGTTCTATCTATCACTTGCACTTTTCCTCTTAGATAAAACAATGTAAAAATTAGCCATTATATCTTCACCAATACACTTTTTAATGTTTCATTTTAAATTACGCAGACTTACATCATATTAAAACAAGAGTGTGCTTCAGAAAGTGTTACAGCCTTAACTTTTGGTCTTGTTGCCTTTTTCAGCAAGCCTGGGAAATAAGCCTCTTAACAAAACTGTATATTCATTGTTTTTGAGACAAAAGACTACAGCACAGCACACATGTTCTATGCTGATGTAATCAGTACCTCAACTATTAACAAAACTTGAATTTCAGAGAATAATGTTATATGGCTAATTATCCTATATAATAAAATGCTAATATGCAAATCAACCAAACGGCGGAACAACTGGTCGCTATGACGTGCACTGACCACCAGGGGACAGACGCTCAATGCAGGAGCTGCTCCCTGGTGGTCAGTGTGCTCCCACAGGGGGAGCACCGCTCAGCCAGAAGCTGGGCTCATGGCTTGCAGCGTCGGTGGTGGGAGCCTCTCCTGCCTCAGTGGCAGTGCTAAGGATGTCTGACTGATGGCTTAGGCCCAGAGAGCGGGCCTAAGCCGTCAGTCAGATATCCCCCAAGGGCTCCCAGACTGCGAGAGGGTGCAACCCCCTCCCCGACACCGCTGAGTGCACGAATATTATAAAAGGAAATGAATACTGTTAACAAAAATACACAGCATAATATACTAAAACTTTTGAAGGAATTATAAACATGACAAATGTACAAAAGAAAATATATGCACATGATGTACAAAGACATATGAACATGTTTTATCTGCAAAATTATATTTAGCTCTTCTAATCTGACAGTAAGTTATTCTTAATCTCCTTGCTAAATTTTTTTACATAAATTTATTTTCAGTGCTTTTAAATGCCTTGTTGGCTTGCTTTAAGACCTACAAAATATTTTATGATTTTTAAAGCTGATGTTTTATGACATTACTAAAAGAGAACAAAGGAAGACTGAAAACTAATTTCTCAAACATTCATTTGGGCAAATGTATACTCAATTGACAAGCCACATTTGACAATAGGGGATTTTTCAAATCTGCTAGTCTTTTCATTGTTCATAGCAGCAGTAAAGTTTTACACAGGCGTTAGGAATAGTTAATAAACTCATTACTAAGTAGGTGAAAGACTATTAATTCTTAAAGTATCACTAATGGCCACAAAATAAGAATTATTTCTACGATAAATTATTTTAAAATGTGGTACTATTACACTGACATGAATTTAAGGACATACTTTTTGTTTCAGTGCACGAAAGCTCCTAAACAATAACAACTAATATATAAGTTAGAGAACATACATTTTCTTAAGACTTGGCTTTTGTTGTTGGAAAAAGAACTGATGAAATAAGTAGAAAGTGATTAATGTCTAACTAGTACTTAATTTACTTCAGGACCCAAAATTTAACAAAACAATCTTCTTCCTCAAAAATTCCTGTTTCTTGAGATCTTCTGTTCCAATAATTCCAAAGAATACTCTTGTACTCAAGAGAGTGGGGAATTGAACCGGAAAATAAAAAAGAAACAACAGCAAGAGGTTTTATAAGTTACAGCTCTATGTATATGCAACTCCATCCTAAAGAATTATAATAAGAATCACAGCATTTTAGGAGTTTCAGAAACCTTAGAAAAAACTAGTCCAGATTCCTTGTTTACAGATAAGTAAAGTGTGGCTCAAAGTAAAGTGCAAGTCACTAGCAGTGATTTTCAGTTTAGCAGTCTTTCAATTGTACCATACTGTCTTCCTGTATACCTAAGTTCTGTGACTGAAGGCATATTATGACTGATACAAAAATTATGCTTTTGCAAGTGTATATAGTATGGGCCACGTGATATAAAGAAACAAATCCTTCCTACAGCTCAAAGCTTTAAACCACCTGGTAAGTTTTTATTGGAGAAATAAAAAGACTTTGAGGTATCCAATACAAAGCAAAACACCTACCAACCAAAAAAAACCCTTAAGCACTAAGGTCTATGATAACTCACCCTACAAATATTTAGTAAATGCTTATTAACCTAGCACTAGAGAATCCTGAATTCTCATTCTCATAATACCACATAACTAACATCCATAATACTTATCACAATTGCAGTATCACACTCACAGTGATGTGATTCTTTCCTGTCACCCACTAGCCTTATGGACTCAGAGTGTCAGTATTTTGGTCCATGATTTATCACTAGTGCCTAGCATACTACATGAAACAATAGAAGTGCTCAGTGAGTGAATCAATAAATGAACGAATGAGTAGACCAAAAGAGCACTGGTACTCTTACTGATTGCTTTTATAACAAATAGATAAAATGAAAAGTGGTAACTACAATAAGTGCTGTAGGGAAAACAAGAGGCTATAAAAACTCAAGTGTTAACTTAGAGGAGGGAGAAGCCAAAGAAGGTAGGGAATAACAAGAAGAGGAAAGCCTGTATAAAAGTCCAGAATAACACAAAAATTAAACAAGCGCTACAAATAAAATGAGGCAGGAGGGGGCATTACTGTGAAATGAAGCTGGTGGGGAGGGGCCGGTAAGCAATGGCCAGACAGAGAAGGATCAGCATGGCTGCAGTGACCAGGTAGGAGGCTACTGCAACAGTATAGGCAAGAGATTATGGTAACCTGGAATAACATGGTAGAGGTGGAGATGAAGAAAATTAGATGAATTCAAGAGGTATTCCGAGAGGGGAGTGTTGGAAAACTCCTTGGTTTCCAGCTTGTGTCCGAGATGGATGGTAGTGCCAGTTCCTACAACTGGGAACACTGATAGAGGACCAGGTTTGGATGGGCAAGGACTATTTATACATACGTGGAACATTCAGGTGAGCAAACTGGTGTATAAAGAAAAAAAGATAATTGATAATGAGCATTTGCACGAATTTCTCAGGTAAGTTCTGAAATTCAGGGTTGAGGTATCTAACTTAATATAACTGTCTCTCCTTAAGTCATGCAGACTTCTTCAGCATACTGTCAAAGTCATCTCACAAATCTAAATAAAAGACCCCCCACAATGGGTGGCAAGGACTGGAGACTTCTACTCTTATCCCTATTCTGGCTCACTGCCTTCTGAGGGAATCAGAGAGCTGCTAAGGCTAGGAAGACTGGGTGTTTAGAAATGGCAGTGTGTTACTTGACTAGACTAACAGAAGATTCAGAGATCCATCAATATGGAAAACAGGATAGAGAAAACATAGAGGAGAAAAGGGAAGAGAGATCATTTCCATTTTTTCTCATGGATGCTTCATATTCCTAATGAAATGGGTAGAATGGCACATGCTTGTCATTTCTATATTAAAAAGTCTGTACTCACTCTGGATGGCTAACACCCTAATGCATGAGATAGTGTTGATGAGAATGGAAGAGCTCAAGGATACAGATAACTAGAATAAAAGCAGTACCTCTCTAGAGGCAAACCTAAAGGTTTACAAATGATGTGGTACTGGTACATCCTAAAATGACATACTGTGTCACCACATGACGAGGTCCTATGTTCCAATAACATGTTGCAAAACAACATTGCTTGGGCTAACTTAGACAATTAACTGAGATAAGACCTGTTTAGTGCTTAGCTCAGTGCTGGCATATAATAAGTACTCAACAAATTCACTCTGTGCTGCTACTGGGTCAAAATATATCTGCCATATTAGTATGAATAATGTGACCTGTAAGAAGTCTGAATGAAGGAAAAAGTTTGTCCTTGTAAGTTATTTGGATATATTTTCAAAAATTTTGCATGATAAAGGGGGAAAAAGGCATTCTATCTTTTAATCAAGGAAAAGGTCAGTTTCCTTAAACTTCAGTTTAAAACATACCAAAGTATCACCACAGCGTAATGTGTGCTGTGTCCTGAAACACCCTGGTATGCAAACACTACATTTAACATTAAGGAAGAAAAAAAACATACCCAATAATCAAATAAAAAAGGATATACTCACTTGTCAACTGAGCTTTGGATAATTTTTCACTACAACTATAACCATTACTGTTTTCCTGCAGCTTTAGCCATTCCTGGGCTTGGAATAGGTGGAGTTTAGCTTCTTTTCCAACAGCTACTGCTATGTTGTTGACTCTGACACACAGAAGAGCATGATCACCTGGACATTGAAACAAAAATTATCAACTAGTTTGGTCTTGTACAAAAGCAAGATAGTAGGACAATTCACTTTTACTTATCAAAGTTGGAATTTAAAGAACACAATTGTTCTTAAATCTCACTTAACTAGGTAGATAACATTAGTATGAACATCCCATTCAGATGCAAGTCAAGAGATTATGCACATTAATTACCCAAATCAATGTGTGGCCTTTCCTTATACTTCAGCTAACTGATGACATTTCATTGAATAAACATTTGCTGTATGTGCATCTTCACTGTAATAGAATTTGTGCCTCATTTTACAACCACTCCACGTCTTTAACATGTTCATAAATTATCTATAGAAATTTACTAAGTTTCTTTTGTTTTTCAATATAACACAGCTGTTAATATTGAATTATACTTTTTAATTTTTTTTTTTTTTTTCAGAGAGTAAGGGAGAGGTAGAGATATAGAAACATCGATGATGAGAGAGAATCACTGATCGGCTGCCTCCTGCACGTCCCCTATTGGGAATCAAACCCTCAACCTGGGCATGTGCCCTGACGGGGAATCAAACCCTGACCTCCTGGTACATAGGCCAATGCTCAACCACTGAGCTGTGCTGGACAGGCAATTGAATTATACTTTTAATGTAAAAAAGTAAGCATAGCTAATAGCAAGGAAGTTTAAATAAATGAGGTTTTGGGGTAGACATCTTATACCTGACAAAATCTGACATGTGACTTTTACAATACAACTTTCAGAATATGTTGTAAGACTACTATAGAATGAGCCTGGCTGCACACATCAGCTACATTTAAGGCCCAAAAATAAACATTAGAAAAATAGATGCTCCTAGGAAATGGACTCTGGGTGAGAAGTAAAGCATGAGACTGATTTTTCATTTTTTTAAAAATATATTTTATTGATTTTTTACAGAGAGGAAGGGAGAGGAATAGAGAGTTAGAAACATTGATGAGAGAGAAACATCGATCAGCTGCTTCCTGCACACCTCCTGCTGGGGATGTGCCCGCAACCAAGGTACATGCCCTTGACTGGAATCGAACCTGGGACCCTTCAGTCCGCAGGCCGACGCTCTATCCACTGAGCCAAGCCGGTTAGGGCTGATTTTTCACTTTAAAATTATCTTATTGTTTTTACTTTTGTTATAATTATCATTTTGATTAAACATGTCAAGTAAATTTAAATGTATAAGTATGTATCAAAGAATGTGTAAGTCTCCTATATAAATTGATTACATTATAAATTATAAAAAGCCCTGGCCGGTTTTGCTCAGTGGATGGAGCATCGGCCTGCAGACTGAAGGGGCCCAGGTTCAATTCCTGTCAAGGGCACATGCCGGGGTTGTGAGCTCAATCCCCAGTGGGGGGCATGCAAGAGGCGGCCGATCCATGATTCTCTCTCATCATTGATGTTTCTATCTCTCTCTCTCCCTCTCTCTCTTCCTCTCTGAAATCAATAAAAAATATATTAAAAAAAATTATAAAAAGTTAAGAATGACTTTAAGGTCCTATTAACACCTTAAATTGCATTCTGAATCAGAGTTCATTATTTCAGTACAGTTGTGGTATTATTTTATTAAACTTGCATTAAATGAAAATTGCAATTACACACACACACACACACACACACACACACACACACAGAGAGAGAGAGGGGGCCGTGGGGAGAGGGGGAGAGTGTTAAAATACTTGGATCACTCTATTCCGCAAGCTTTCTTGAGAAATCTGGACTTATTACATATGTTTCTCCTGTTTACCAGGTAATCATCATGACGACTGTCTAAGTCTTTCTTCTAGACATTGTGCCATTTACTGTAGTGATATTGCTTTCATTGTCAAACTCAAAGTTGATTAAGAAACGTAAAATGTTATCTAAAAAATAAAATTCTGGCCTTAGCAGGTTTGGCTCAGTGGATAGAGCGTCAGCCTGTGGAGGAAAGGGTCCCGGGTTAGATTCCGGTCAAGGGCACATACCTTGGTTGGAGGCTTCTCCCCTGGAGGGGCCCTGGTCAGGGCTCATGCAGGAGGCAACCAACCAATGTGCTTCTCTCACATCGAAGTTTCTCTGTTTTTCCCTCTCTCATACACTTTCCCTAAAAATTAATGGAAAAATATCCTCAGGTGAGGATTAACAACAAAAATAAATAAATGAAATGAAACTCTGTTTCTAGAGTTTCTATTTTATTCACCCAAGATCTATTCCACATTGGATTTTGGAAAACTGGATTGCATCTCCTTTTCTCAGCTATTTTGAAAACTTTGGGTTAAAAAAACAAAACACTTCCCTCCCTTGAACCACCAATTCTGTAACTTTCTAATACTTTAAATTGCTCTCCCACACAAAATAGCTTCTCATTTGTATTTTCTTCTCTTAAGAATCCTCTCTAGGATAATATTCTTATGTTTAACTCCAAAGACTATGTAAGTCAAGGATCCCAGCCCCATCAAGGCAAATAATTGTTTAAAATATAGTAGTAGTCAAATTAAGAGCACCAAGAGTGTGTACCAAGAAAAATCTTGAGGGTACAAGTGAATTCGGTAAAAATGAGGATAAACTGTAAATTCATTCATTGTTGACTTACTGATTTTTGAAGGAGACCAGAAGATAAGAATCGAATGCAGTTCTGATTTCAGAAGAGCCAGAGAGGACACAAATTATGAAGCTCCCAGGACACACTTTCATGCACTTCTGTCAACGTAATTCTAGGCCTAGTGATTTATAGTTAATCTCCTCCTTTAGTAGCAGAGTAACTAAACTGTTCTAGCAATAGTGACAACTAGATTACCAGGTGTTTTATCTGGTTTCCAAAACCTCTTTGTCATAAGTACTTTTTATCGAACTGATCTTAATAACAAACCCAAGAAATCTACATTCTGGGGCTTAAACTCACACGCAGTGACAGTGCCTTAGTGCAGTGGTTCTCAACCTTCCTAATGCCGCGACCCTTTAATACAGTTCCTCATGTTGCGGTGACTCCCAACCATAAAATTATTTCCGTTGCTGCTTCATGACTGTAATTTTGCTACTGTTATGAATCGTCATGTAAATATCTGATATGCAGGATGTATTTTCATTGTTACAAACTGAACATAATTAAAACATAGTGATTAATCACAAAAACAATATGTAATTATATATGTGTTTTCCGATGGTCTTAGGCGACCCCTGTGAAAGGGTCGTTGGACCCCCAAAGGGGTCGCGATCACCAGGCTGAGAACTGCTGCCTTAGTGTACACATAATCAGGTTGAGCCAGAAGTGAGCAACTGATGCTTCTTTGAGGGAAGGATCTTGATAAATGCAGCAGGCGAGTCATCTGTACTACGTTTGTATGGGAGGGTCGGAGGAACGATCTTTAAGTGCAGAATACAACCCCCAAGCGGGGAGAGGGTGCTAACGGGGTGTAGGGAGCAGTAATAGCAGGGGTCGCAGTAAACGCCTCCCCCGATGCCGCTGAGCTGCGGCAAGAGGAGGGTGGTGGGCGACGCTGCGAGTCCAGGTGAGCTGCGTGAAGTTCCCGGCCTGGCCACTCGGGGCCAGGATCCCCGCGCCAGCCGGGGGCGCGGCCCGCGGGATGTCCGCTGCCTTCATCCCGCTCCCCGCCCCCGCACCTACCATGGAACTCGAAGTGGCCGATGCTCTGGCCCTGAGAGTCTCGGGCCGCGGCGCTGCTGAAGCTGCCCCGCAGCGTCTTACCCTGGCTGCCCGGCGGCCACCAGCAGCAGGCGAGGGCCACTGCCAGCAGCCGCAGCACCCCCATGCCGGCCCGCCGCCCGGCACCCACCCGCGGCTGCTAACCACCGGCGGCACCCAGTCCCACGTCGGCAGCTGGGGAAGGGGGAGGAAAGAGCCGGACAGGCGCCTCCAGGAGACTGACAACCAATGAGGAGGGCGCCTGCGCCACAAGCCAGGGACATCCACCAATCGGAGGCTGAAGTGGGCGGGACGTGCAGATGAGTGCGCCCCATCACTTCCCAGCCTGTTGGCTAGTTCCCGCCTTTTTTTATGGAGAGTTAGGAGGATGTTGCTTCAGGTTACGGAAAAATTATTGCCCCGGTTGTCCACTGCGCATGCGTGGAATTGCTGGTCGGACCGCAGGTTTTGCAGGGCCTGCGGGACAGCAAACCCAGGCAGCACCGTTTCTGGTGAAGAGAGGGACACGCCCACAAAGCCCTGGGTGCCAGTGCAGCCTATTGGACGTTTCCACTTTAATATCTCAAAGATACTTAACTTTATAGTCCAATCGACTTTTTTTTTTCCTCCAAAGTTTTCTGTTTTCCTGAATTACATCATCACCCAGCAGGCCAGACAGTAGGGAATTACAGCGACCCTCCACCCCTTACATGCCTGCACCCAGTCAACTCAAATCAACAGATGTTTATTAGTGTGTCTTCCGGGTGGTGATGGTAGGAAGCGGCAGCCCCTATCCTCTCCAGGCCTTCATAAAATATTTTTACTTAGCCTATGGCAACTGACCTGCTGCACCAGGCTTAATTTTCTGCAGTTGGCTACATATAGCCCACTTCTAGAGCCACAGAAAGTTTTGGGAAATGCAATGTGACTGCATTGCTTTCCTTCAAAAGTTCTCAATTGCTCTTGGTACACAACCCGCTCTTTAGAATATGGTTTTTGAGTCTCTCAAATTTCCATCTCTGGTCTCTTATCTCCATCCTTACCAAGCCGTGGTCAGTTCGCTGAACACTCTAAGTTCTCCCTTCTGGGCCTAGAGCATTTGCTGATCCCTCTGGCTGGATTACTTGTCTTATTCTACTACTCAATTTCCACATCACCTTCCTTTTTCTATTTTACTCTTCTTCCCCAAGGCTCTTTTTGAAGCCTTTCTCAAACCGTCAACTCTGTGTTAGATGCCCCTGGAACAGGAATCCCCTACTTCCCTGCCCAGGCACTTCCCATATGGTATTATAAATGTTTATAGTAAGATTATTTAATGAAGAAATGTATATACATTATTTTCATTTGACAAAAAAAACGTAAGTCCTCATTTTCTCTTTTCCTTGCCTATACCTAATACCCAAAGATAACCCTTGTTAATAGTTTAAGGTGGATCCTTTCAGACATGCATTTGTAAATATATGTGGTATTAGCAAATCAAGAAGATGAATCAAACTGGTCCTGAAAATAAAACCAGAATATGGATCTTGAATGCTGTGAGACCTTTTTTTCTGTCTCTTGTCTTTCTTCTCTTTGTTATCAACTTTGTTTTTCCCTCTCACTGAAGACAGGCTTCTAGATTTCCTCAGTTCACTTGAATGAATATGGCCAAAAGCAAGCCCAAAATTTGTAGGTCGTCAGAGTTTAACCAGACTATCCAAGAACCTTACTCAACTCCCGATCCCAGGAAGAGGCTTCCGTTAGACCTAGGGTGAGTCAGATGCCCTTTCTGGGGCCTGCAAGGAGGGAGTCAAATTGGGGCAATGATAAAGGGTGGGGAGTCTGGTCATATAAGACCATAAGTATCCACCATGAATTTGGTCCTCATTCCATGTTGGTACATTATTTTAAAAGACTGTATATCCGCCCATTGGATTTAAAAAGTGCAATAGTATTAGTAGACATTTACATTGTGTCTAATTTTTCATTATTAAGAACAATATAGCAATGAACATACTTGTGTTTTCCTGCAATTACCTATATTATACATCATAGAATTTGGGGACTATAGGATATGTACACATTTGAATTTGCCCACCAAAATGTTGTAGTAACAAATGACACCTCTACATACTCATATACCAGGTATTCCCATTCTTTTTAGGCTCTGCCAGTACATTGTTAAAAAACCCAAAAACCCGTAAGATTTTTATTCGCCTATTTAACATATTTACTGAGTTTGTTCTGTGCCAAGGCTTGGTCCCAGGCCTTTGGGATTCTATCAGGAAACAAAACCCCACCCTCATGGGGCAGGAACAATGATCAGTTCAACATAAATGTTGATAACTGCTACGGAGAAAAATAAAGAGTAAAGTGGTTCGTCTGAGCTGGTCAATACTAGGCAGACATCTGGGGAAACAGCACCCAGGTCTAAGGAAGAAGCATGCCAGGCGAATCCAAGGAAAAACAAGGATACAGGCTAGGGCAGAGCAGGAAAAGATCTTAGAGTAGGACTCGCAGTGGTCAGCAAACTCATTAATCAACAGAGCCAAATATCCACAGCACAACGATTGAAATTTCTTTTGAGAGCCAAATTTTTTAAACTTAAACTATATAGGTAGGTACGTCGTTATTAACTTAGGGTACTCCTAAGGCTTAGAAGAGCCACACTCAAGGGGCCAAAGATCCGAATGTGGCTCGCGAACCGCAGTTTGCCCACCAAAGAGAGGGAACATCTTTACCCTGATTGCAAGCCGCTTGCGCTATCTGTAATAATATTAAAACCAACAGCAAGAGGTCATTCTGCTATTCCAACCTCTCATCTCTATACTTGGTCAGATAACTGCCCGGAGTTCACAACTCAACTGCTGCGTAATCTGTGGAGATCGCTGTTGCACAAGAATGAAAAGAAGGGAATCATGCATAACTCCGACCACCTGGGTATCTACGTAAAGCCCGATTCATGCTGGTGACACTCCCCCGGAAACCTCCAAGACCCCCCTTTCCCAGACACCCCTCCTTAGATGCTAGCAAACCCGCTTGCGCACCCGAGGGCTCCGCCCAGCCCTCCAATGGGCGGGGAATCCGCTACGTTCCCGAAGCCGCCCCTGTAACTTTGGGGGGCGGGGTGTCGGGGGGAAGGGGCGGGAACGAGGCGCGTCGTAAAAGGTCGCGGTGGAACTTCCCTACGGTCTGGACACCTGGCACTTTACGGTGCCAGGCGCTGCTGACCCCGGAGATGTCGGCTGCCTGTTGGGTGGATCCCCTGGGTCCTCCCAGCAGCTTTGCGAAGCGGGTGCTGGTGACCGGGGGCGCTGGTTTCATGTAGGTAACGGCGTCGCTGGCCGAGTCGTGGCTCCCCAGAAATCCCAGCCTTTTCCTGCGGCTCTGCGTGCTCTGGGCAGCTTGGGACCCGCTTTGGGTGTCTGAGACGGGGACAGTCTTAGTGCATGACCGGTATCTGCCTGCCTTCTCCCCGCTCCTGGCCTGCGAGGACCTGGTTCCTTTGAAACTGCGGCTTCTTTAAAACGCCTTCCTCCCCAGGCGGAGGGGCGGGGTACCCGCCCTCCTACCTGGCCCGAGGTGCACCTGCCGCTCTTCTGAGTGCGCCCGTAATTGCAGAAAGCTGCTCGCCAGTTGCTTCAACCCTCCCGACCCCCTCCCCTCCAATACACAGGTCTTGTCGCCAAACAATAAATTTTTGTAATGTGATAGGACATTGATTTAGTCAACTGACTTAAAATTCTCTGTTGGTACTAAACGTTTGCGCCTCTTTCCCTCGCACCCACAATCAAGTCCTCTCTCGCTACTTCCAAATACAGTGGGGCCTTGACTTACGAGTTTAATTCGTTCCGAGACCGAGCTCGTTAAGGAGCTTGTTAACTCAAATTACTCTATCAACTCATTGCAAAAAATCGGCCTAAAAAAACTCGTTAGTCGGGACACTCGTAAGTCAAGGCCCCACTGTATAGCCACAAGGCCTCTTCTCACCCCCTTCCCCTTGCACCCAGCCCATGGTACTTTCTTCTTTTGCCTGGACGACTGCTGTAGCCTCCTGATTGGTCACAGTGCTTCCAAGTCTGTTTCTCACAAGTCAGTGTTTATTAAGTAAGCCTGCACAACGTTTACTCTGATGATTCCTATCAGATTTAGAATGAAAGCCAGACTCTCTCCCCTATCTAGAAGACTCTCACATGCCCAAGCATTACTTCTCCACTCTGATCTCCTGCCAGTCTGCCCCTAGCTTTTCTGTGCCGGCCACGCTTGCCTCTTGCCTTCCCTGGAACACAGGAGGCTCCTTCCTCCTTTCTTGAGGCCTCTGTCCTTGCTTCCCCTTTGCTTAGGCTGTTGGCGTCACTCAGTTCAGATGTTTCCTCAGACGCCACCTCCTCAGGCCTTACCTGACCACCCTATCTAAATAAAGTAGCCCCTCCCTACTAACACACTTACCACTCCCGGAAATGGTATTACACATTGTGCGTATTGTTATGTGTCGTTTATTGCTTGCATCCCCACTTCAGAATGTAAACGGAATGAGGGCAGAAACTGCTGCTCTCTTAGCACCCGGAAGAATGCTCATTTTATAAAGGTCTTCAGTAATTGTTGAATGGATGAGTGCATAAGTGCAAACAAGAAACATTCCCAATGCCTCATGGAAGAAGAGGGACATGGGACTCTTTCTCCCAAGCCCATTAGCACATTAAATCTTCTCTTCTGAGCTGAAAGTGACTTGGAGAAGGGTACCAGCAGGCAAGGTTCACTTAATGAGAACAGGAGCATGGACATGAAAGGATGGTACCGGTGTGAGAGTGCTGGTCCAGGAAGGGTATTTCTAGAAAATGCTATGAAAGGCCTGTTAAGTACAAACTCTGAATGCAACATTTGATCGAGGGCTGTCCTTGTTCCTGCCCGTGTTTGGTGTCTATGATAAAATCTGGTGGATCATCTCACTGAGATATGCCTCTGGTTCCACTTCAGGGTCCTCTGAAACGCAGGAGCCACTGTGGATATCTAACTCAGATGGTTTCAGCTAACCTTGCAAACCTAGGTTTAGTCTAGGACCCCCCCCCCCACCCCCCGTTGTTTACATCATCAAATTCCGTACTAAGAGATAGCAATTGCAGTAGGATTACATTGAGCATAGACAACTCCTATGCTCATACTAACTTAATGTTTACATAATTATACCTACAGTCTCTGAAAAGGCTCATTATAGTCCATTTGCACTGACCACCAACCATTGCATTTATCATCCTGCTTTATTCCCATACTCAAAGCATGCATGGACAGATCATTTGTTTAAACTAATTTTTTCTATACCCAGAACCAGTAAATTGTCTTCTCCATAGCGTAAAGGGAATATAAGGCTTTGTATATTGATACTGTTGACAAGGTTAGTGTGTGTATATTCAGTGTAGTTATATTTCTTGTAAAAATGTAAAGGTATCTTTCATTTGTTGCCTAATACTTGATAGTTTAGAGCAGTGGTCGGCAAACTGCGGCTCGCGAACCACATGCAGCTCTTTGGCCCCTTGAGTGTGGCTCTTCCTAAGCCTTAGGAGTACCCTAATTAATAACAATGTACCTACCCATATAGTTTAAGTTTAAAAAATTTGGCTCTCAAAAGAAACTTCAGTCGTTGTACTGTTGATATTTGGCTCTGTTGACTAATGAGTTTGTTGACCACTCTAAGCCTTAGAGTAACATTAAAGAATTTATGGAAAAGGTGAAATTTTCTACTAACAACATATACTTTTTTCTTATAGTGCATCACATGTGATTGTCTCTTTAGTGGAAGATTATCCAAACTATATGATCATAAATCTAGACAAGGTGAGTTTTATAAAAATGAGTTCATGCACTGAAACTTATTTATGTTTTTTAAAATATTAGAATTTTGTCATGCTAATAATTTCATTTTTTTATCACTTTAGTAACTTAGGGGCCTATAGTTATGTGTTCATGCTATATTTAATCTTAGTAATAAAGTCCTTTGAAACTTTTTCATTTATTATGATAGCCTATAAAGTAAAGGTTTTAAGAGCAGTATTTTTACCCCTCAAAAATCTTCACCCTAAACTCAATATTCAGTGTAATTTTGTGATTATTAACCTTTTTCTGAATTGGAATATTATGATTATTTGATTTTATAATTTGATTTTATAACTGTCACCTCATGGAAAACTGTATATTTAGTTTTTAAATTAAAATGTAATTAATTTAATTTTGAGAATTTTTTAATAATAGTCAGACTCTCCCTAGAGAATCTGAAACCATGATTGGTAATCACTGATTTTTAAAAAAATTCATTTCAGAGAGGAAGGGAGAGGGAGAGAGAGAGAGGAACATCAATGATGGAAGAGAATCACTGATCGGCAGCATCCTGCCTGCCCCACACTGGGGATTAAGCCCCCAGCCGGGGCAGGTTGCCCCACCCGGGAACCGAGCCCTGATCACCCGTTACATAGGTCAACACTCAACCACTGAGCCACACCTGCTGGGCAGAGGAAATACCATGATTACTGAATTTTTTACTTTAAACACAAGATGCAGTTAGTTACCTTCATTTCACAAAATGTAATAGGAAAAATACATAGTCAAAGAATAATCCATAAGTCCTAGAAATTTTTACCTGCCTTGCTTTCATAGTAATTTTTTTCCCCTCCAATTTACCAGCAGTTAACTCAGAAAAAGTGTAATGAGCTTATAATATGTGTAACACAGGTGTAATTGTTCTCAATCACTAATTCCTTTTCAGTAAGGAATAGTAAACTTTTCTAGCCACCAGAAGCTGGAGGCAAATCTGGGCAGGAAAATTTTTTAAAGGAGAGGTTTATAACAAGTGTGTGTGTATGTGTGTTTTGAAACGATAACAAAATTACGTTTTTGCTTTTTACTTTTAAGATATTAGAAACTTTTAAAAACACAAAAAGCAATACTTTAAGAACATATATTCTTGTATTACAATCAGAACATCTATAGTCTTTAAAATAAATTGATATTTTATAGGAAAAACTATTATCACTTTTTGTATTGTTTCTCTACCCTTCTTTCTCTTACTTATTATAAGCTGGATTACTGTGCAAGTTTGAAGAATCTTGAAACCATTTCTAACAAACAAAACTACAAATTTATACAGGTATGAAAGTTTCTTGTAATTATATAACTATTATAGATTGCCTCTTTACTTATTCAGACATTATATCTTCCTTCTTCACAACCTTGTGTAATATGGGCTTAGAAAACATGCTAATTAAAGACGTTTTAGTTTCCAGAAGTACCACATGCTATAGAGAATACTACTTTTGGATTGACACGATATATAAAGTTACATGTGATTTTTGGTACTTTGGCACATCTATGAGTAGCTGATTGAACTTACATGGTTTGTGACTTTTAGGTCCTCACTATCTTTCTTAATAAGGCCTTGCTGGGATTTAAGAAGATTGGGGTGTTACACAGGCCAGATGCCGGGGTCCAACCCCAGCAGGTCCAGGGGTCCCCAAAGGTGTGGACGGAGTCAGCGAAGAAGGAAGGACACGGAGACAGTGTTCAGTTGATCAGCAGCCTAGCCAGGATCTCCAGCCAGGATCTCCAGCCAAGTTCTGGTCTGGATCTCCAGAGAGGTTCTGCTTAGGATCTCCAGCCAGGTTCTGTGTCCATGTTCTCTTGCTAGGTTCTCCAGCCAGGTTCTGTCCAGGTTCTCCAGCCAGGTTCAGTCACCAGGTTCTAGTCAGGTTCTCTTGCCAATTTCTGTAGTCAGGTTCAGTCCAGGACCTTTTGCCATGTTCTCTCAATCTAAGTTCTGTGTTCTAAGTTCTGTGTTCTAAGTTCTGTCTCTCTTGGTTCCGTATTCTAAGTTCTGTGTCTTGCTGTCTTATTACATCTGTATTTATACCAGTTGATTCAATCCTATCAATCTCTATTACAAAGGTTAGGGCGTTTCTTATCTCCATTCCAGGGAGTAAAGATTATGTAGCTTAAGCATGATTGTTCGTAGTTAAAGTGATTAATTACCCACCTGGCACTAGTTAAGAGGTTTTATTCCCTCCCTAACTTCAGGGGAAAATCCCTACCTGTGGAAACAACCTTTCTCAGAGACCTTGGTTAAAACACATAGTGCCAAGAAGGTGAGCAAACATATTAAGAACAGTATGCCATATATGCCAGGTCCCCTGAAACAGCAAGCATGGACCGGCTCCCGGCAAATTCCCCCTTTTTCATTTTTTAAAAGCAGGCATTAAAAAGAAAAACCCCAAATGCTCTCTTGTATCCATTTTAAGAGTAGGATTGGCGCTTTCCGCTATTACCTGAGTCCTGATCTATCACCCCAGGGAGAGCTTGCCAATCCTGCACTTTCCCGGGGTGGAAAGGCTGCAGTGGGGTTAAGGATAAGGCTCCTTGGGCCTACCTTCTCCCATGCCTTTACATTTACCTTTCCGGCACCTTTCCTTCCTCAGAAAAGTATGGACGTATTTCTTGTATAAAACATTCCATCTGACTGGGCGTAACCTTAACTCCTCTGCTAGCAAGCATATGTGTTAAAAGATCAATACGGAGACTTTTTTCTTTAGACACAGTATGGCACATCTTCTTAATCTAAAGATCAATACAGAGTCTTCTTTCTTTGGACTCAGTATGGCACATCTTCTCAATCCAAGTTCTGTACTATCCACCTTCTTACCCTACTGGAGTCCTATCCGTCCCGAGTGTGGGGGTTCTCAATGGGGGGGGGGGGGGCTTACCTATGGGAATCCTGTTCCAGGAGTTCCCAAAGGTGTGGACGGAGTCGGCGAAGACTATCCACCCTCTTCCTACGGTGGAGTCCGATCTGTCCCGATTGTGGGGCAAAGACTATCCACCCTCTTCCTACGGTGGAGTCCTATCCATCCCGAGTGCGGGGCGCTTACCTAGGGGTCCCTGTTCGGGCGCCATATGCTGGGGTCCTGCCCCAGCAGGTCCAGGGGTCCCCAAAGGTGTGGACGGAGTCAGCGAAGAAGGAATGACACGGAGACAGCGTTCCGCCGATCAGCAGCCTAGCCAGGATCTCCAGCCAGGATCTCCAGCCAAGTTCTGGTCTGGATCTCCAGAGAGGTTCTGCTTAGGATCTCCAGCCAGGTTCTGAGTCCATGTTCTCTTGCAAGGTTCTCCAGGTTCTCCAGCCAGGTTCTGTAGCCATGTTTCCTCGCTAGGTTCTTCAGCCAGGTTCTGTCCAGGTTCTCCAGGCAGGTTCAGTCACCAGGTTCTAGTCAGGTTCTCTTGCCAATTTCTTTTTATTTATTTATTTATTTATTTATTTATTTTTTAATTAAATCTTTATTGTTCAGATTATTACATTTGTTCCTCTTTTTTCCCCCCCCATAACTCCCCTCCTCCCAGTTCCCGCCCCACCCTCCGCCCTCACTCCCCACCCACTGTCCTCATCCATAGGTGCACGATTTTTGTCCAGTCTCTTCCCGCATCTCCCACACCCCTTTCCCTCCCAGGAATAGTCAGTCCATTCCCTTTCTATGTCCCTGATTCTATTATAATCAACAGTTCATTCTGTTCATCAGATTATTTATTCACTTGATTCTTAGATTCACTTGTTGATAGATGCATATTTGTTGTTCATAATTTGTATCTTTACCTTTTTCTTCCTCTTCCTCTTCTTAAAGGATACCTTTCAGCATTTCATATAATCCTGGTTTGGTGGTGATGAACTCCTTTAGCTTTTCCTTATCTGTGAAGCTCTTTATCTGACCTTCAATTCTGAATGATAGCTTTGCTGGATAAAGTAATCTTGGTTGTAGGTTCTTGGTATTCATCACTTTGAATATTTCTTGCCACTCCCTTCTGGCCTGCAAAGTTTCTGTTGAGAAATCAGCTGACAGTCGTATGGGTATTCCCTTGTAGGTAACTGAGTTTCTTTCTCTTGCTGTTTTTAAGATTCTCTCTTTATCTTTTGCTCTTGGCATTTTAATTATGATGTGTCTTGGTGTGGTCCTCTTTGGATTCCTTTTGTTTGGGGTTCTCCGCGCTTCTTGGACCTGTAAGTCCATTTCTTTCACCAGGTGGGGGAAGTTTTCTGTCATTATTTCTTCAAATAGGTTTTCAATATCTTGCTCTCTCTCATCTTCTGGCACCCCTATAATTCTGATGTTGGTACGCTTGAAGCTGTCCCAAAGGCTCCTTACACTATCCTCGCATTTTTGGATTCTTTTTTCATTTTGCTTTTCCGGTTGGGTGTTTTTTGTTTCCTCGAATTTCAAATCATTGACTTGATTCTTGCGCTCCTCTGGTCTGCTGTCGGGAGTCTGTATAATATTCGTTATTTCAGTCCGTGTATGCTTAATTTCTAGTTGGTTCCCCAATATAAGATCGAGGGTCTCATTAGTTTTCTTGTAGATCTCATTAAGTTTATCGGCGGCTTCTAAACAGTTCTTGAGAGACCTTAAAAGTGTGGTTCTGAACTCTATATCTTCCATTGACAATTTTGTCCTGTTTCTTTGTCTCTGCATTTTGTTATGTTTCCTTGGTGCACCCCCTAGTGGTCTTTGTTCTCAGTCTTATAGTTAAATCTTGATTGTTGTAGCTAATTCCAGGGAGGGTTTGACCTCCAGGTCAAGTGGCTATGAGAATCAGCTGTGTCAGCAGTGAGAGAACTTCTGTCCTCTAGGGAGGTGCTAATCTGGCCTTTGCCTGAGGCTATCCGGCAAATGCCTGTGTGCAGGGCTTGGGCGGGGCGGGTCGCACAGGATCAACAGGGTGGGCCGGAGAGAGCAGTTATGGCGGCTCTCAGTCCTGTCCCCAGGGGCTCTGCCTCTCTGAGTCCCAGCACCCGCTGCAAAGCTCAGAGAGAAAGCTGCACTCGCTCTGACCGAAGCCAGACAGTCCTGCTTCTCCCGTTTGAGTCTGGGTCCCTAGAGACTCGCCCGTATCTGGAGCTCAGAGTCTGCAACTCCCTCCCGATTGAAAACGCCAACCGCACCCTCCGCCGCCAGCCCGCTCCGCGCACTCCGCACCTCAGAATTTGACTTTAGCACTGCGCCTCCTCTGAGTGTCCATATGCGTTTCTCTTTCCTCCTAGTTGTAGGACTTCCACTCAGCCGGCGTTCCTGTGGTTCTGGGTGATGTCCCTTCCGTTTTTTGGTTTCACTTTTGAAGTAGTTGTTCAAAGCAGCAAACTCCGGCGTTAACCTATGCCGCCATCTTGGTTCTCTCTCTTGCCAATTTCTGTAGTCAGGTTCAGTCCAGGATCTTTTGCCATGTTCTCTCCAGCAAAGTTCTTCTGTCTGTAGGTTCTGTGTAGGTTCTGTCTTCTTAGTTCTGTGTTCTAAGCTCTGTATTCTAAGTTCTGTGTTCTAAGTTCTGTGTTCTAAGTTCTGTCTCTTTCTGTCTCGTTACATCTGTATTTATACCAGTTGATTCAATCCTATCAATCCCTATTACAAAGGTTAGGGCGTTTCTTATCTCCATTCCAGGGAGTAAAGATTATGTAGCTTAAGCATGATTGTTCGTAGTTAAAGTGATTAATTACCCGCCTGGCACTTAGTTAAGAGGTTTTATTCCCTCCCTAACTTCAGGGGAAAATCCCTACCTGGGGAAACAACCTTTCTCAGAGACCTTGGTTAAAACACATAGTGCCAAGAAGGTGAGCAAACATATTAAGAACAGTATGCCATATATGCCAGGTCCTTTGAAACAGCAAGCATGGACCGGCTCCCGGCAGCCAGACAATAGCCAAAAAACCCACCATACAGCCCATTGGATAGTCTTCTCCCATGAAAGTTGATTGATTGGCTCTGGAAGACTGATTCTTATGAGCCACTCTTAAAAGAGTCCAAAGTATAAACCAGAGAACCAGGTCATTAATTTGCAAAGGCAAATTTTAATGTCAAATGCAACTCATTATCCTATGGTTTATGTGGCGGGGTTTTTAGTGGTTCTAGAACAGCCGTGGGCAAACTACGGCCCGTTTGAAATGAATAAAACTAAAAAAAAAAAAAAGACCATACCCTTTTATGTAATGATGTTTACTTTGAATTTATATTAGTTCACACAAACACTCCATCCATGCTTTTGTTCTGGCCCTCCGGTCCAGTTTAAGAACCCACTGTGGCCCTCGAGTCAAAAAGTTTGCCCACCCCTGCTCTAGAAACTCTATTTTTAACCACATTTCATTCTTCTGTTCTTCTCTATGAAAGTGTTTTCTTCAGTCACCAAAGAATTATTGAGAATACATATTTTTATTTTATTATTTTTTTAAAATCTTTTTACTAGAGGCCCGGTGCACAAAATTCATGCACTCCAGGGGTACGGGGGAGGTCCCTCAGCCTGGCCTGCACCCTCTTGCAGTCCAGGAGCCCTCTGGGGATGTCCAACTGGGCATAAGCTGTCAGTTGGACATCCTTAGTGCTGCCGCGGAGGTGAGAGAGGCTCCCGCCACCATCGCTGTGCTCGCCAGCCATGAGCCTGGCCTCTGGCTGAGCGGCGGTCCCCTTATGGGAGTGCACTGACCACCAGGGGACAGCTGCTGCATTGAGCATCTGCCCCCTGGTGGTCATTGCGCATCATAGTGACCAATTGTTCCACTTCAGTCGATTTGCATATTAGCCTTTTATTATATAGGACTGATTTCAGAGAGGAAGGGAGAGGGAGAGAAAGATAGAAACATCAATGATGAGAGAGAATCATTGATCGGCTGCCTCCTGCATGTCCCCTACTGGGGATCGAGCCTGCAACCTGGGCATGTGCCCTTGACCTGAATCGAACTCAGGACCCTTCAGCCACAGGCCCACACTATCCACTGAGCCAAACCAGCTAGGGCGAGAAAACATATTTTTAGAACTAACTACACATCAGAAGTACTCTTACATTTACTTAGTTGTGATTAAGTACATTTTTCAAAATATCATTCCAATTGTAATAATTACTTTAAATATATTTCAATAATGGTTATCTCGAACTTTTGAAAATATGTTTAAAATTTGTCCTGTTAATACAGTGACCTTAGGTTGGCAAGAATGTTATGGAAAAAACCTAGTACAGTCCTCAGTAGTAGTTGGTGCTCAGTAAAATATTATTTTAGACATTTATTTGCAAAAATATTTTTGAATTGAATATTTTATATCCTAGGATGCTGAAAAAAAATGCATCATTCATTACTGTACTTACTTGACCTCTCAGTTAAATTTTAAGCTGTTCTCTTTTAAACTGGGGAGGGGAGAATGAATTCTTCTCTTATCATTTTGTTGTTGTTCATACAATAAAATGGTTTTTACAAATGAGAATGCTAAATGAAACTTAGTTTTTTCATGTTTGCTTTTATATAGGGTGACATATGTGATTCTCACTTTGTGAAACTGCTTTTTGAAACAGAGAAAATAGATATAGTACTACATTTTGCTGCACAAACACATGTAGGTAAGCATTGTTTTATGTTACAGTTATGAGGGGCAAATTATCTTTTCCAGTGGCTGATTAGCCTAAATCAGTGATGGCGAACCTTTTGAGCTTGGCGTGTCAGCATTTTGAAAAACCCTAACTTAACTCTGGTGCCATGTCACATATAGAAATTTTTTGATATTTGCAACCATAGTAAAACAAAGACTTATATTTTTGATATTTATTTTATATATTTAAATGCCATTTAATAAAGAAAAATCAACCAAAAAAATGAGTTCGTGTGTCACCTCTGACACGCGTGTCATAGGTTTGCCATCACTGGCCTAAATCAAAGTCCAGTAATGGGGCTGACCAAGTAGGTACTTAGTATGTGTCCTTGAGCGAGTATATACCATGCTCTACTAGAAAAACAAGCCAGGGGCCACTCTGTCATCAAGGTAATTGGTGCTTTTTAGGTCACTTTTTTTTGTGTAGATTGAAATGTAACCTTGAATGTTATCTTAAAAATATGAGTTTAACTAAAGTCAGCATAGTGATTACTTCTGGGGAGATGGACATTCAAACTGTATTTTAAAAAAAAATTTGCATTGAGTTTTTAGAGAAAGAGAGAGAGAAAGAAACATTGATATGAGATAGAAACATCAATCAGCTGCCTCCAGCACACTCCCTGACTGGGGATCGAACCCGAAACCTGCGTCTGTGCCCTGACCAGGAATTGAACTGGTGACCTTTCGGTGCACAGGATGGTGCTCACCAACTAAGCCAGACTGGCCAGGTCTCTATGAGTTTTTAATTTGGATTTTTCTTGTAATCAGGTTGAGCATCTTAAGCTTCAGGATCTTTGTATTTATTGTCCAAACTATTTATGTCTCTTCCCTATTTTACCATAGGGTTGTTATTTTTTATAACTTCTTTATAGATTGAATATATTAACTCTTTATTTCTGATAAGTTTAAATATTTTCCCAGTTTGTCATTTGTCTTTTTAATTTGTAGATTTTTCTGTTGTTTTTTTAACCATGCAAAAATTTTTATGTAGTCAAATTTATCAATTTCTTTTCTTTTGCTTCTGTATTGTGAGCCATAGTTAGGAAAGCTCCCCTCATATACCAGTTATAGAGAATTGATTCTTTAAAAGTGAATCCTATATAATAAACGCCTCATATGCTAAGTGTCTGATCGTCAGGTTGGCCATTCAACCAATCAAAGCGTAATATGCTAATGATAGGCTAAGGCCGCTTAACTGTTCGCTATGATGTGCACTGACCACCAGGGGGCAGACGCTGCAACCAGTAGGTTAGCTTGCTCCTGAGGTCCGGCCGATCGGGACTGAGCGAGATGGGCCAGACACACCCTGGAACACTCCCGCGGTCCCTCCCCGGCTGGCCAACCTCCCATGTCCCTCCCTGGCCCCGATTATGCGCCATTAGGGTCCCTTGGCCTAGTCTGCGCCCTCTTGCAATCCAGGCTGAGGGACTCCCCCCCCCCCAAGTGCATGAATTTCGTGCACCGGGCCTCTAGTTTATGTATTATAAAATAATTTGTCCAATAGTTGTTGTTTTCAGCAATAACATGTTGAGCTGAAAAGCCCAGCCCTCTAGCTTCAACATGAAATTTCAAAAATTTTTTAAATTTAAATATTATTTTACATTTAGATGTATTATTTATTTATTTTTCTTATGGAACTAAAAGTTTCCTGCAAATCTAGCACTGATGGTTTTCTAGGCTCTAAGAATGTACACGTACGATGTAATTTAGGCTTAAAGAAATCATAATAGCCATGTGTTTTATGTTATTTTTAAAACTATCGCATGTGTAGTGAATGAAGAGAAGTGAATAGAGTTTTCCTTAAACCGGAGTCTACCATTTGGTATTTATTTTATCCCTTGGATGGAATTGTTCTTGCTTTCTCTCTTTTCTTTAGATCTTTCATTTGTACGTGCCTTTGAGTTTACATATGTTAATGTTTATGGCACTCACGTTTTGGTAAGTGCTGCTCATGAAGCCGGAGTGGAGAAATTTATTTACGTCAGCACAGATGAAGTATACGGAGGGAGTCTTGATAAGGTAAGCTTAGAAAATATATATTTCATCTACTTACCATGGACCTTGCAACAAACCTTAAATATTAAGACTTTCTCTGGGCTTTTTTCAGCCTCTGATTATACAACTCTCCAGTTGTCATTCCATTGTGCCTCTAGTCAAATCAAATAATGCCACTCCAATGGCAACAACAATACTCACGGAAGAGATGTAAATGTAATATGACTGACAATGTTTTACAAGAGAACAGCAGATTTCATCTTTTTGTCCAGTCTTATTTGCATGATGAATGTTACTTGCATCAGCTAGAGCATGTGTAAATTAGGCTGCAGCATGCTGCCTGTTCACTCAGGAAAGCACCCTGGGATGTCAAAGAGTTGAGTGTGAAATTATTGTAGAAACTGGAATCTGATCTCCTTTTTTAATCATATGTAAATGTCATACTTTTAATGCAAAAAAATGGCTCCATTTTCCAGTCTATATTCTTTATAGTCAGTAATGACCTCATTCTGTTTTATTTTGTTTTCACCAAAACATATATGAGTGAAAAAAATCAGGTAGTTTGGAAAAACTTATAGTGAGAAAAAGAAGACCCTAACCACTTTTCAATCCACAATCCCACCTCTGAGAAGCAACCATTTTCATTTCTCCTTGCATTTTTATATGCTGAACTTCTTCCTCCTTGTACCTTGTCACCCTACATCTGATGTGACACAGTAGCCAGAATATTTATTTATTTAAATGATTGCTTGCTGCCAGACAGCTAAGGGCATCTTTTTTAAAAAAATATATATATTTTATTGATTTTTTTTACAGAGAGGAAGGGAGAAGGGTAGAGTTAGAAACATCGATGAGAGAGAGAGACATCGATCAGCTGCCTCCTGCACACTCCCTACTGGGGATGTGCCAGCACCCAAGGTACATGCCCTTGACCGGAATCAAACCTGGGACCCTTGAGTCCGCAGGCCGACGCTCTGTCCACTGAGCCAAACCGGTTAGGGCCAGAATAAATTTTTAAATGTAAGATCATGACATTACTACTCTGCTCAAGGTCAGTTCATGTTTTGATGCTGGCCTTCAAGGTTCCACATATTCTGGCCTCCCTCTAGCTCTCCAACCTCATCTCCCATTTCTCTTCCGTGTCAGTCCCCTTGAACACACTTCTTGTAGTCCCCTTGAACACACTTCTGTCTCAGGGCCTTTGCACTTGCTGTTCTGCCTCTTGCCTCATTGGGTGGTTGTGAACTTTAAATAGGTTACTACATTAAAGTGCTCAGAGAAATGCTTGGCGCGTAGTTGGGGTTCATTAATGTCTTTTTTAATGTAGTGATTAACATTTCAAGTTTGTGATATGTTTTCTGATTTCTCTACTTAGAAAGTATGCATAGTACTTTTTAAAAGAAATTCATCTTTTTAAAATTAGGAATTTGATGAATCTTCACCCAAACAACCAACAAATCCGTATGCATCATCTAAGGCAGAGGCTGAGTGTTTTGTACAATCTTACTGGGAACAATATAAAGTAAGAACTTTAATTTAAATTTTAATTTAAAACTCTTGAATCATTTTTCTTTGGACTTAGATGTTAAAACATCAAGTTAGCATTAGCAATATTTCATTTCTAGAGTAGAAGATATGTAGTGAGAAAAGTTACATATTAAGGAATTTTAAAAATCT
This sequence comes from Myotis myotis, assembly GCF_014108235.1. Taxonomy (NCBI): domain Eukaryota; kingdom Metazoa; phylum Chordata; class Mammalia; order Chiroptera; family Vespertilionidae; genus Myotis; species Myotis myotis. The sequence goes on from NW_023416335.1 coordinate 41,946,932, forward strand.
GATTTTCTATAGCTTGTGGACAATGTAGGACCTACTTCTTGTTTAGTTCATCTTTTAAAGGAATGATTTGTATGGTTTTTTTTTTTTCTTACTTCAGTAATAGGTAGAGTATTACAGCTAACGTGAAAAGCCCTGTTCCCAGGAATCCTGGGAGAGAAGGAAGAGAGGGGGAGGGCAGATTCGATTACCGCCTCTGTGCTCCTGTCTGCACAATTCACCTCTCGTGGCTCCTCGTGAATAGGAGGCAGAGTTCCCCGGTGGCTCTGACAGTGTCAGCGGGGAGCCTTACCCAGTATGAATTATCAGCTCGAACCCCCTACATTTGGCTTCCCACTGATCTGTGGGAGTAATTAGGGTCTGGGCCAGAAAGGCAAGGCAAGGAATGACTTACGGTTCTTTTGCCTTTTGTGTTCCAGTAGCATTGGTCCTTTTCCCTTTTCTGGTAGGTGTTTTTATTTGTAAGGGTTGGTACAGCAGAGAAAGCCAATTTGAAGTATAACATCTAAGCAAACCTTTAGGTGGTCTCTGAAATAATCAGGTGGAAATTTCCTTCATTTTCTTCTGTCAGACTTACAAACCTGCCTTCATCTGTACTTGTCCTCCCCTTGTCCCAATAAAGAAAAAATTCCTCTTGAAACCTCTGCCTTTATCTGAATCCCATCCTCTCCCGTCTTTTCAGGAGTCTTACATTAGAAAAAAAATCCCTTTGCTCTGTCTTTAAGGTGTGTGGAATTATTTAGCCAAAAGTGCCATATTTTAAAGCTGCTTAACTTTAGATAATTATTATTTTGGACCTTTCCATTATCTTACTCTCGAATACTCTTTAAGTTTCCAGTTGTCATCACAAGAAGCAGTAATGTTTATGGACCACATCAATATCCAGAAAAGGTACATTTTATTTCTAAATTCAGGGTGTTTTAGTGATTGTAACTTATAATAACCTCTCTTCAGTTATTCGTTCAACATTTATGTTGTAATGATACGTAATTTATAGATGCTATATAGGCCACATGCAGATCTCTGGTTTAGAGTTGGAAGACTTGAGCTTAAGTCTTGACCTTACATTCATCAGCTGGCATGACCTTGGGCCCTTTGAGCATCATCTTTCGATTGAGGAGTAAGGATAATATTAGAAAGGATTTTGAGGAATCCAGTGAGATGATACACGTGAAAAGGCCTTGCACTTTGCAGGATTCCCAAGCTCTGCTATCACGCTGCAGTTTAGACTCCTGGTTTGCAGTAAGACCAGTACATCAGGCTATACATGAATGTAAAAACTAGTTAGAGAGTGATGGGGGAAGCTTGTACAGAAATTGATCTGAGGCTCCACAGCGATGGGATGTTAGTATGGAGGAAAGCATCTCCAGTGGGCAGAGACACCATAGAAATCAGCCATGCTGGTGCCAAGAATCCTGAACTGGAAATGCTGACCTCAGAGTGCATTTTGGAAAGCAGGACTCCAAAGTCAGGGAGATTTAAAGAGACAGATGGTGCTGTGCACTAATATTTGCCCAGTGAAGGCAAGAGGGAGTGCTTTGCGTGTGGTAGAGCTTTGGCAAACCTGTTTTATTCAGGTTTTAGGTAACCTCTCTGTGCTTAAAGTGTTCCCCAGAGAGACTGTGCACTTGAGGCCTTTGGAGAACATTGTTTGTTTCCTGCTACTGTATGAAATCCCCAAATAGGTCACATTAGTGTCTTTATCCTTTGATTCAATTCTGTCTATAGCACTTCTAGAGAGTGCAGTGTGTGGCCCCTGAGGATGGCAGGGGGATAGGACAACCAAGGTTTGGTCCCTGTCCTCAGAGTAATATTTGGAGTGAACTGAGGTAAGGGCTGGAGGGAGCTAAGAGACTGGATAAAAAATAAAGGGGGGAAAAATAAATTTATCTTGCAGTCATCTGGTTAACTGTCCTCCAGCTCCTCTTTATTGTTGCAGGCCTGAATGTCTTCCAGAAAGTAGTACAAGTAGTGAATAAAGGAATGTAGTCAGACCCTGCTGGTGTGGCTCAGTGGCTGAGCGTTGACCTATGAACCAGGAGATCACGGTTTAATTCCCAGTCAGGGCACATGTCTGGGTTGTGGGTTTGATCCCCAGTGGGCACGTGCAGGAGGTAGCCGATTCTCTCTCATCATTGATGTTTCTATCGCTCTCTCCCTCTTCCTTTCTCTCTGAAATCAATAAAGAAAAAAAATAAATAAAAGGAAATATAGTCAGCCCTAGTTGAGTAGCTCAGTTGGTTAGAGCATCATCCTGATACATCAGGGGTTGCAGGTTCAATCCCCTGACAGGGCACATACAAGAGTCAACCAATGAATGCATAAATAAATGGAACAACAAGTTGATGTTTAAAAAAGAAATGTAGTCAAATATAGTTAATGCCTGTGTGATTGGTTCTGTACCATTAAGCCCAATTTTAAGTAACTATGCTCCCTCTCATCCTAAATTTAGGGCGAGTTTTTCACTTCCCAGCTGGTTGCATTAATCTGTTTGTCCAAAGGAAAGGGCCTTATCATGATCTGCTGGTGTTAATATCTACTTTGCTTAAGTTTTGGAGTATCTTTAACAGGTTTATTATAAAATTAGTAGTTTATCTCACCTTGTTTAACATAAGTTTACTTTGAATCCAAGGCACTGGAATGTACTTTTTTAATTTTTATTTTTAATTTTAATTTTATTTTTTAAATATATTTTATTGATTTTTTACAGAGAGGAAGGGAGAAGGATAGAGAGCTAGAAACACTGATGAGAGAGAAACATCTATCAGCTGCCTCCTGCACATCCCCCACTGGGGAAGTGCTTGCAACCCAGGTACATGCCCTTGACCGGAATCGAACCTGGGACCCTTCAGTCCGCAGGCTGACGCTCTATCCACTGAGCCAAACCGGTTTTGGCTGAAATGTACTTTATTAATTTCACAAGCACTTATTGAGAAGGTGTTATATATAAAGCAATTGCTCTTATACAGTCAACACAATAGTGAGTTTTGTGATGAAAAAGCAAATTGTTCATGAAGATTTTCTGAAATTTTCCACTATTTATAATATTATCTTATTTTCATATTTTTCTAGAAGATAACTTGTTTTTGTGAAATACGAAGCTGTCTTAGAGTTCTTTTACTTATTGAAATTGTAATAGGTTTTTCTTGAACTCTGATAATAATTGGAATTCATCTATATGTGTATTTCTTTTTTTTTAAAAAAAGTTTTTATTGATTTTAGAGAGAGAGGAAGGGAGAGGGAGAGAGATTGAAACATCGGTGAGAGAGAAACATAGATCGGCTGCCTCCTGCATGCCCCATACTGGGGAATGAGCCCACAACCGGGCCTGTGCCCCAACCAACGACCTCTTGGTGTGTGGGTCGACGATGCTCAACCACTGAGCCACATCAGCTGGGCTATATGTATATTTATTAACAATAATATGATGAGCTTAGATTCATATTAATGAGTAAATTTCCAAGGTCTAAAGTGATATTTAAATATTCTTTTAGGTTATTCCAAAATTTATTTCTTTACTACAACACAACAGGAAATGGTATGTTACTATTTACCTTTGTACCCATAAGCTTTTCTGAAATGTTGTGGAATTTCTTCTACATTTAGTCAATAGTTCTTTAAAAAATAAGTATAATTTGTAATTCATCTTTATAATTTATTTACTAAAATCATTTCAGTTCTTAAGTGAAGGGACTAAGCAAAATACAAAAACAAAAAAACAACAACTCATAGACACACAACAGTATGGTTATTACTAACGGGAAAGAGGTTGCGGGGAGGTAGAATGGAGGAAAGGGGAATAAATGGTGACAGAGGGAAAAAATTCAGTTCTTAAATGATTTATCCTGGAACTTTCAGTTATCGCATAAAATTTGCCATCTATCTGTATATAACTTTACTTTTTGAAAGGATTTATTTAATTCATAAAACTGTAGATATTTCTTCAAAATAAATTTATGGTATACAATTGATGAATAAATATTTCTCAGAGGGTCACATATATTTGCCACTTTTATACTGAGTACCCTCAGGAGGTTTGAAGATCATTTAAGAACTATGGATAAAATTTAGAAAAGTTGTGAAATTTTGTGTTTTCAGTAAAAGATTTCTAGGATCGCATTGGGAATTGGCTTTTCTGGAGTTGTGCTCAATTGTTGCCTTACTTTGGTTTGGAAGAGCTTACTTTTTTGCATTTTATGATTTCCTTTTATTTAATCTTTTTAGCTGCATTCATGGATCAGGGCTCCAAAAGAGAAATTTTCTTTATGCTGCTGATGTAGTAGAAGCATTTCTCACTGTCCTAAAAAAGGGGAAGCCAGGTGAAATTTATAACATTGGAACCAATTTTGAAATGTCAGTTCTCCAGCTTGCCAAAGAACTAATACAACTGGTACGTATATGTTGTGAAAGGGTAGTGTTTTCAAAATTTAGTGATAGCAATGACTAATTTAGTCAAAATCAACAATTTACAGTTTATTAAATTGAAAGTTAATAAATAATACATAAAATTTATAGTTATATATGCCAGCAATTTTTGACCAGAGTGCTGCAAGAATTTTTTAAACATGTAATAATACCTAACTATTTAGTCAGGGGCACTGACCTCTTTTCAGAGCATGAGGTTGTAAAAAAAAAAAGACAACAGCCAACACAACAATGGCCATCTGGTGTGAATGAATAAAAATAATATCTATTTTTTTGTCACATCAGCAAGAAATATACTTTTGGTGTGCCACAGGTTTTAGTCATTAGTTTATGTGCCATGAGATGTAAAAGGTTGACAGTCACTGATGTTTACTATCTATACACTAAGATGTGTCATTTGAAATTATATCACTCATTTAGTAACAGTTTTTCAGGGGGAAAAATCCTAATATATTAAATCTACCTACCCAATAAAAGATATATCTCAATTTTAGAAATAAAAAGCTTTAAGTCTTAGAATAAAGGAGCAATGATATGTAAATAATTATGGTTATGAGTGTCTGTCTGTATTTGTGAATATCAGTGATGAATCTCAGAATTCAGTGGAAAGGAGGACTGAGTGTATTGAAAAACTGTTGTTTTCCTCTGCACTATTCTCAGAATTCTCTGTACTCCTAACGTGTGGGTTTCCCACACCGAACAATCGTCATTTACCGTCTGGGTGTTCTACAATTTAACTCAATTCTGATGGTTTCTATCTGGAGATAGTATCAGATCCCACAGGTTAACGAATCAGTCCCACAAGACTGTCCTCAGTTCAGATGCCATTTGTAAGACTTGGCTGTCACCTGTGCTTCTGACCAGCCAGCTATAAGTTGGAGGTAATTTGCTAGAGTGGCTCACAGAACTCAGGAAGCAGTTTACTTTCTAGGTCACTGGTCTTTTACACAGGCTCTAGCTCAGGAACAGCCAGTGGAGGAGACACATAGGGCAAGGTGTGAGGGAAGGGGCCTGGAGTATCCATGCTCTCTCTGGGCATGCCCCTCTCCTAGCACCTCCACGTGTTAGCAGGCTAGAAACTCTACAAACCCTGTCTTTTTGTGTGTGTGTGTGTGTTTGTTTGTTTTTTTTAATGGAGATTTCATTAAGTAGGCATGATTGATTAACACATTGGTGATTAATTCAACCTCAAGCACTTCTTCCCCTTCCTCTCCCAGGTGTGTGGGGAGAGGGGGCTGAGTTCTATCCCTCTAATCACCTGGTTGGTTCTCCTGGCAGCCAGCCCCCATCCTTAGGAGCTTCCCCAAGATCAGTTACTAACATCAACTCTGATGCAATTGAAAAGAGCTTATTATGAATAGCAAAAGACACCTTTATCTCTTATTATTTAGGAAATTCCAAGTATTTCAGGAGTTCCATGACAGGAACAGGGTTGACTACCAAACATATATTTCTTATTATAAAGACAGTATCACAATGAGTAATAACCAAAAGCCGAAAAATTTTATTTTCTGCTGTAGTATACAATATGTATTCTTTCTGAGCTTCAGGTAGAGATTGGGTTATAAAGTACAGAAAGTTACTAAAATGCTGTTCATCTTAGTTGTCTCTCCCGCTTTCAGGAAGTTGTTTTCCTTGTCTTGAATCCTCTCTTGAAAACCATTCTTATTCTCTGGTCTCATTTTGTAATTTGACTTAAAAGCCCTTTCCGTTTTGACAGATCAAAGAGACCAATTCAGAGTCTGAAATGGAAAACTGGGTTGATTATGTTAATGATAGGTGAGTAACAAGTTAAAACGTTGGGGAAGGACGTGGCATCTTAGGTACTCATGAAATTATAAAATATGTGGACTTAACCAGAAACTAGTTTGTCCATTTGAGTTTTCTACTAAAATATTTTTTTCTAATTATAAATGTCATAAGAATAAAGTGCAGCATTATTACTAACTGTGTGATTTAAAGAAAGTTACTGGCCTTTTCCAAGACTGAGGTTTCCTTGAGTGTGAAATAGAGAAAATATTATCATGCTTTTTTAAAAAAATATTTTTATTGATTTCAGAAAGGAAGGGAGCGGGAGATAGAAACATCAATGATGAGAGAGAATCATTGACTGGCTGCCTCCTGCACACCCCCTCCTGGGGATCGAACCCGCAACCTGGGCATGTGCCCTTGACCAGAATCGAACCCAGTACCCTTCAATCCACAGACCGATGCTCTACCCACTGAGCTAAACAAGCTAGGACTTATCTTGCTTTTTAAAAAGTATTTTAAGGTTCAGTTATAATATAAAGTACCCAGCCCAGGATATGAAACACAAGAGTCCTAATAAGCTTATATGCATTTATTTATTCATCAAACATTTAGGTATGACCCACCGCATTCATACTTAGATTGTGCTGAAATGAGAAGATAAGCCACAGTGAGTGTTAGGCATCTGGGATTATAGATGATTTTAAAAATATATACACTTTATTTTATAAATTCTCTATGGTCATGTCATTAGGGAGAAAATTTTTAAGAAAAAAAATGTGAATTATGGTGAAGATGCATGGATACCCATTATTTCTCTTAGTATTCAGATTTGTAAATATATTTCCACAGTGTCATTTTAAATCTGTTTTGTTTTCCAAGACCCATCAATGACATGAGATATCCAATGAAATCAGAAAAAATACATGGCTTAGGATGGAGACCTAAAGTGCCTTGGAAAGAAGGAATAAAGAAAACAAGTATGTTATGAATTGGTCATTTGAAGGATGAAGGTTGAGAAAAATTTAAAGAAAAAGTGGTTTCTTTTTAGAACACTACAAATTCAGTAGAATATTGCAATGAATCATTTTTACTTTTCAAATTGTTACATTTAATATATTTCTAGCAATAGTACTATATTTCCTAAGCATCTTGAATTTCATAGACTAACTTCTGATCAGTCTTCCTATATCTTTTTAGTATTTATCAGCTACTTAATTTCATTGTTTCTCAGGTTCACAATTTTTTACGTTTTTTCACGTCCTTAAAAGTTATGTGTTTTTACAGTCATTAGCATCTTAAAATTGTCATTGCAACATTTTTCTTTCTTAGTGGTATGTAAAATAATGGTCTACCTTAAGATAAGTGTCATTTTAGATTTGATGAAATATAGATACTTACAGTCTTCAAGTGTCTTAAGTTTTTTTTTTTAATGAATATGTTTTTATTGATTTCAGAGAGGAAGGGAGAGGGAGAGAGAGAGATAGAAACATCAGTAATGAGATCATTGATCGGCTGCCTCCTGCATGCCCCCTACTGGGGAACGAGCCCACTACCTGGGCATTTGCTCTTGACTGGAATAGAACCTGGGACCCTTAGGTCTTCAGGCCGACGCTCTATCCAGTGAGTCAAAGGGCAAGTGTCTTGAGTCTTTTTATATTGAAACAAACAAATAGGAAGCAAGTTGAATATGTATAGAAATATCTATTAAAATAGGTATATATAAAGTCTGTGTGTGTGTGTGTGTATATATATATATATATATATATATATATATATATATTCTATTTAGAAATGTAGTAATGAGAAAATATATGTCCAAACATAAATTCTTGATTCAGAGTTTAAAATACAAAATACTTGTGTTAAATTTTAAAAAGCAAATTCAAAGCTAATTTATCTTTTTAATTTAAATTAAAAAACTTTACTGATAGTATAGCAACATAAAATAATTTTGCATAGTAATAGAAGGAAACTCATATCATTTCACGATGCCTGTAATGCATTATTACTACATTTACATGAATAAAATACTACACCTATTTTCTGTAACTTTAAAACTAATGCAAATGATTTATCTCATTTCCCCTGAATTTCTTAAAATCAGAATGTCTTAAACTCTTACACCAGCAAATTAAACATTGAAGCACTTTTGAAGTTAAAAAGAAAAAAATAGTTGATTCTTAAATCTGAATTTTCGTTGATGAAATAGCTTCTGATTAATGTCAGTTCAAAATCAAATTGTCATTAGGCAGTCCTCATAAGCTGTTGGGCAAGACTTTTCTTACTTAGCAGAACTCAGTAAATTTTGGTTAACTGATGTTTAGTTTTTTAATTTTGATTTTTGTCTTTCTTTTTCCCCTATCAGTTGAGTGGTACAAAGAAAATTTTGACAACTGGAAGAATGCGGACAAGGCATTAGAACCCTTCCCAGCACAGCCACCGTTTGTGTAGTCAGGACAGTTTTTGGAAAAAGAAGAAAATTATCCTACCTCGACAAGATAAGAAATCAAGTGACCAAATGAAGTGTCTTTTTTCTTTTTCTTTTTTATTTCATGACTTTTTGTTTAAAATCCAAATGCCAAATTCCTCAATCTTTAGAAGAGTTTCAGTATTGGCATAGGATTTAAGTATTGAAATTCTTCCAGGAAACTTTTCTGAATTAGGAACCAGTAGGCATAGAAGGACTCCTTCATAGGAGTGGGCAGAAGGAGGCATTGCCTGGTTCTGAGAACACGAACACGGGCAGTGTTAGCTCGGCCGATGACAGCTTTGCTGGCACTGAACTCAGCCAGCCTCCCAGCCTTGTCCTGCCTAGAAATTCTCTGAAGTTTTCATTTTTAGGCAAGCAGGATGAGACTTAGGCCCTAACTCATCTTTTTTTTAAGGTCTGATTGCTTTAAGAATGGAACAAAATGGAAGCACTTTTTAACTTTTGATAATTTTGTAACATGAAGTTAAATCTTTTTTAAAAGAAGGACATAGTTTTTGTATTTTCAAAGTTAGTCATTGAACTATGTATAAGTAACCTTGTATCAGAAATTTTATCATGTTTAAAATGATTTAATTTATAAAATGATCTATATTTTAATGTATTTAATATAGAACATGTTTTTTTAGTAATGAATGTTTTTGTTTTCCTGTAGAAAAATTTTTAAATACTTAATTATGTATTTTTAATTCCTTTAAGATTATTTGAAAATGTAACTGATTGGACATTGTGTTGAGAAAGAGAAAAGAGTCCAAGAGTAAACCCAGCTTTCTGCCTTTGGTGCATGAATGAGGTTGTTTTCTCTGTGAAGTAGAAAGCAAGGTCATTAGCCCAGAGGTGGTGAGGGAGGGGGAGAGAAATGGAGTGAGGACCTTGAGAATGTGGAGATTGGGGAAAGAATAAGCACATCCAACATTACTAAGAGGATTTGCCAAACAGAAATCAAACACAAACTGAAGTTGAACACTTGTAACTTCAAAATTCTGAGATATGTAAAAATAGTTAGATTGAGCAAGAATTGGGAATAGTGTGAATCAGGTCGGGCAGAAGGACTAGTGAGTGAGAGGAACTGAAATGATGCTCCACAGGTCTTGGTTGTGTAGGGAAGAAATGCTTCTTGGAGGTAGCCTGTGGAAAATGGAGATCGGGAGCCAGGTGTAAGGGAGGTTGAGATGAAAGTTCAGGGAGGCTAGGAAGTTACAGGCAGAAATGGGACCAACTGAGCAATTGTGGTGGAGTCGGTCATTGAGGGTAGATGGCAAAATAAAAACACTTGCTGTATCATTTGTTCTTACATACATTTTTGTGTATACTTTTGTTTTCAGTTTTAATAGACTCACTTTATTGTTCGTCTCATCTCAGAAGATGACCTTGACAGACATTAGGAACATAGCATGAAAAACCAGTTTGTTTGTTTTTAATGCAACAAAGTATTAAAAAAAATTAATGCTCCATTTCATGTCACAAGGGAAATGCAAATTAACATAACAATGAGATACTGCTGCACACCTATTAACCCAAAATCTGGAACACTGACACCAGCAGATGCTGACAAATGATTCCACTTATATGAGGTATATAGAGTAGGCAAATGCACGGACATAGAAGGTAGAGTAGAGGTTAACCAGGGGCTGGGGGCTGGGTGGAGAGGGGAAGAGGGAGTTATTGTTTAATGGGTGCAGAGTTTATTTGGGAAGATGAAAAAGTTCTAAACGTGACAATGATGGTAATTGTACAACGTTGTAAATTGTTAATGCTATTGAATTATACACTTAAAAATAGTTAAGATATAATTTTTGTTATGTATATTTTATCACAATAATTTAAAAAATATGTGTTCCCAGACCAACTGCATTGGAATCAGTTGTTAGAATAGCAAATTCCTGGGCCCCATCTCAGACTTGATTGGAATCAGAAACTCTGTGGGTAGGGCCTACTGATTGTGATGCACCCTGTATTTTGAGAGCCATTGCTCTGTGGGGAAATTAGGCGAGAGAGGAATGTGGTGGCCAGCTCATGGAGGGCCTCGTCTGCCGCAAAAACATTCTTGGGCTTTATTCTGCCAGCAGGGAGCTAACTCAACATTTTACGGTAGAAATTGAAATTGTTAGATTTGTGGGATTTATCGATTTCCTGATTTCAAAAAGAATATCTGTTCATTGCAGAAAGCTTGGAAAACTAAATAAGTAAAAAAAGAAAATCACCCATGATCTACCACTGGAAGATAACCCCTGTTAATTGTTTAGATGGATGGTCTTCATTTCATTTATTGAAAAAAAAATTATATATATATATATATTTCTAAAAACCAAATATGGAATTATAATGGACATACTGTTTTAGAGCCTGCCTTGTTTTAACTTAGAATATATCATGAGTGTTTTTACATGTTATGAGATCTATTGCCATTCTTATTGATAGAATTACATTTCTTTTTTAAAAACATACTGATTTCAGAGAGAGGAAGGAAGAGGGAAAGAGGGATAGAAACATCAATGATGAGAGAGAATCATTTATTGGCTGCCTCTTGCATGTCCCCCACTGGGGATCAAGCTCACAACCCAGGCATGTGCCTTGACTGGGAATCGAACCGTGACCTCCTGGTTCACAGGTCGATGCTCAACCACTGAGCCACATTGGTCAGGCAGAATTACATTTTTAATAGCTTATTCTGGTAGCGGCATGGAAGATGAGTTTAAGGAAAGCAATATTGAGCTCCTACAGAGATTCAAATTATGAAGCCATTGCAGTAAATCAGACTAGCAATGATAAGGCCTAAAGCCCAGCACTATAAGAAAGGGGTAGTATGGAGAACAGATGTGAAAACACTTTAGGTTTAGAAACTTGACTGATTATATGTGGGAGGTGAAAGTTCACTTGTGTGGTACTTTAAGATTTTTAAGTGTTGCACTGTTAAGAGTGGAGAATGGCCAATTACATTTAGCAGATCTTTAGAGATCTGTGGGAGACATCTAATAAATAATCAGACATTGCTCTGAAGCTCAAATTGGTGGGCAGGTCTTGAGATCTACAGATCCAAACCGTGTGGGCCAAAGTAGGTTTACAGTTGTGACATTCCTTTGAGTTAAAGCTATTATAATCATAAACTTGCAAGTCTTTTTCTATACGAACAACTGTATTTAGGTATTAAATGGCTATGAAAACCCTGAGAATGGATTAAAATCTTCCCAAGGAGGTCATACATGTTGATGCTGGGTGTCATGATTCACAAACAAACCATGAGAAACACCAAGGTATAAGTTTTAGGCAGAGAAGGCAGAGAGATTAAGAAGGAATGGTTTAAAAAAAATAGAGGAGCAGCAGATAACAGGAGGAAATAATACCATAGAAGCCAAAGGGACATTCAGTAACAAGTAGGTGGCCAGCTGAAGTTTAGTTAAGGTAAAGACAAAAACATCTGTTCCTTTTGGCAACACAGGCAAAATTTCTAGAGTCCATTTATTGGAGTGTAGGAGAGGAGAGCATCTAGGTAATAAAAAGTAGAGGTTATGAGATAGCATAGTAATTTGGGGCAGGGAATAGAAAACACCAGACTTGTATGCATGCATATAAGCATAACCAATGGACATAAGACACTGGGGGGTAGGGGAGGTCAGGGGATTGTCAAGGGCAGGAAAAAAAGACATGTAATACTCTTTGTAATACTTTAAGCAATAAAACAATAAAAAAATAAAATAAATAAAAGATTAAACATTAAAAAAAGAAGAAGAAAACACCAGGTGACCAGAAAGCCAAGTTAAGACCACATGGCCAGAAGGAATGCCAGATAGGCTGACCTCAATGTCACCACCCCTCCACTCTCTACTCAGAAACACAGAGATAGCTGATTTTATCTCCTTCTAACTGCCAGTGTTAAAGCCACTGGCCTGCCCGCACAATGGATCAAGGTTTGACAGGAACACCTTTCTAGGGTGGCAGTAATGAACCATCTGCCATCTTATCCCCACAGTAAAGGTGCAAACATAGTTACCAGGCAATGCAGATGGAAAAAGAAAATTTCGCAAGCCTGCTTTTCCTAAAAAGTATGCCCTGTCACCAAAACCCACCTTGTCCCCAGCTTAAAAAGCAGCCAAGCAGAGCCAGCCTGAGAGCCAGTTCAGGGGACCTTCCTTCCTTTCCTCGGTGCCGCCTCCCTTGTTAAGAATCATTGCCCCATGTGATGATGTTCCCAGCATTCCTTTCTCAACCTCCTCACTCACGTGCTCTCTCTGGATATCCTCAATCCTACCATGATGCTCACCTTTCGTTTTCCTAGCACCTACATTTTTTTCCTGTATTCTACACTCAGAGCAACTTTTCACCCTTTCCAAAGCCAGTAGCTTTGAGGCCATCCTTGACTCTTCTTTCTTTCCCTGCCCATGTTTAATTATAAATCCTGCAATTCCTCCTTAACCGTCTCTGAATTCTGGTGTCTCCACTTCAACTCTCACTGCCACTGCCTTAGTACTTAACTGTGACACCCTCCAGCTGGTTTCCCTGCCCCAAGACCCTCTCCACTCAGACCTTTATACTTCCCCAGACTTGTATTTATTTTTTTAATTTTTAATCTTTTATTGTGGAAAGTATTACATATGTCCCCCTTTTCCCCCATTGACCTTTTCTAGCCCACCCAGACTTGTATTTCTATAAGTCAAACCACTCTCTGACATAGAAAATACTTTTGGTTCCCTTTTGCCGAATGCTTCAAACTCTATTCTAAAGAGTTACCATACCCAGGCTCGCTGCTTCCTTCCAGCTCCATCCTCAGCTGCCTTCACACATGGACACCCTGGCCTCCTCAAGGTGCTGGGCTCTTCCATGCCCTTTGAAGGCCCTGTTCCTTTGCACAGCTATCTGTCCGTTCAGAAAGGCACCTTCCTCTTCTTTGTCTGAATAACTCCTGGTCAATCTTCAAAACCCAACCCAAATGTCACCTACTCACCAAAGTTGGCCTCACCTGCAGCTGTTGACATTCTGCCCTCTATATTACCATCAGATTTTACTCGGAGATTCATCTGTTTATAGGTTTGTGTGCCCCACTAGACTTGTTGCTTCTGGGATTGTCATCATCTCTGTACCCCAGGACCCAGACACTCAGCATCTCTATTCGCTTGTGGGGTTTTAAAGGAGCAGATTATTTGTCACTGTCTTTTTGTCTCTCTCAGTTTCTCTCTGCCCTTCTTTCCACACAAACACATCTGCTTTTCCACCCCACCCCAGGCAGAACCCCACACTTCTTCACACACCACTGACCACATAAAACATACTTTCTTCCTTGAACCTCACACTTTTAAGAAAGAGGTAAACCAGTTTCACAAGTCTTATGCTTGCTACTGATTTCACTTATGTTTTATTGTTTAGAAGGACTGATCTTTAATCCTCACTTTGGTGCTTCTTTGTGGAAACTTCTTGGAATAATTGTTCTTTGATCTTTGCTTAGCTTTAATAGTCAGTGTTTCTAATATTGTGTTTATAGCTAAACTCACCATGCTTTAATTGACACACTCTTAGACAAGCTTTACCTAAGGGTGGAAAATACCCTGTTTTACCAATGTAATCTTTCTATCCTACATTGGGAAAGGAGATGCGGGGTAGGGAGAAGGCAGGAGAGAGTAAAGTGGGGGCAGGGGGCTTAATGGTGATGGAATGAGAAATGGGGTGGTGAACACAATACAATATACAGATGATGTATTATAGAATTGTACACCTGAAATCAATAGAATTTTATTAACCAATGTAATTCAATAAAAAAAGCCCAGAAAGTAGGAAGCCCCCTTTTATCATTATGACTTAATTAGGTCAGTTTTGAGAAGCAAAAAAGCAATTTTAATTCACAGTTTCCCTCTCTTGGCTTTAAACTGCTGGAAAATCTTGCAATAAAAAGTCTTTTCTAATAACAGTTCTGTTCTTTGCTTAATCCCTTAATACTGACTTGACTTGGAACACTTAATGAAGATAGTGGTGAGAAACAGCGAAACGGGTAAGAGAGGAGGGAGAGCACATTTTCAGGTTAAAATGCTGCATAAAAATTACAGAGATGAGAAATATTACATAAACTAGGCCAAATAAGCCCTTGAGAAACATCTTTCTATTTCTAGCAAATTTAAAAACTTTGATGAATGGTTCTGCAGTTCTGCCCTTCACATTTTTTAATCGAATAAACTTAGGTGAAAATGTAAGGCAATTTTTCTTTGCTCAGAAAAAGCCTCCATAGTAAAATGTACATTATAACTTATTTGGATGTTACATTTCAAGTGCAAATTCCATGTGTTAATATTTAGAAAACACTCATTTCCCTAAGATTCATCTACTCTGCAGGCTTTCCTTTTGCCCTCATAACATTCTAAAGAAGTATGCTGCCTCTGACTTACTCTGCAAATATTTCAGCTATCATAAAAAAAAAAAAAAATAGTGTACCACACAGCTAACATTAAATCAGTTTAAAATTCTCAGGAGTTAAAAGTGTGGTTGCTTAAGTTAATGGACTAATCAAGCCAAAGCTTTATATGGTGTTTCTGCAATACTCTAATTACTGCAATCTGATTTTCCTTAGTAATTGTGAAGGTCAAAACTGAAAGCCTGATTCAAGAAGGAAATGAAAAGTTAAGAATAAAAGACAAAGGAAGACATTTTTATCCCGAACATATGTCATGATAGATTAAGTTGACCTTGTAAAGTTAAAGATTTTTCAGTAAGTCACATTGGAGTTGACTACAGGGTATGGAAATTGTGTCCCAGACCTTGAAACAGTATCATTTCATTTAATTGTGTTATTTTTCAGTAAAGGTGCTTCATGATATATTAAGCAAAAAATCATACTTATGCATATTTTGATGTTATACCTTTGTAAGGCTTTCATGTGAGTAAGAACAGAAGGGAAAAATCCTTTGTCAGCCCCCATGTCCTGATTAGGTGATTCCAAAAATATGGTCCTGGTACATACAGGACAAACTTCAGCAACAGATGGACAAATGGGCTATTTGGACTGATTGTGGATTTAGTGAAGAACCTCTCTATTCTCACAAAATATATTCCTTCTCACATTCTGACACCTAAAAACCCATCAATAAGAAACAAAGTTTTTCACTATGTAGTGAAAAATAGCATTACAGTTCAGAAATTCCTTGGATCTGTAACATAAGGCTCATATTTATCTTTTCTCAAATGTCATTATAAAAATTTAAAAGATACCTTTCCTCACTTAGATTGAACAGTTGTTAACATTTTGCTGTATTAATTGTATTTGTATGAGTGTGTGTGTGTGTGTGTGTGTGTGTGTGTGTTTATGTTTGAGACATTTTAAAGTAAACTGTAGACAGCATGACACTTCAACACCAAACACTTTAGCATAGATAGCCTAAAATCCATAGTATTCTCCTACATAATTATAATGCCATTTTCATACATAAGAAAGCTGGTGGTCATTTCCTGACCACAGGAAGCAGCAAAGCTCTACTCTTTTCTCTCACCCCTTCCCACCCATTTACTAACGTCCTCCAGAAAAACTCTGCCCGGTGTGTGCTAGGAAGACAGGGAAGAATGGTAGAGAAGAGCTGACTGTTGTGAAGACTCCTGGGTAAGTGTCACGTGGATGAGGAATTGGTCAATGGTGAGACATGGGGGTGTGGTAAGGGTATAAGAGAACAGGACTAGAGAAATGGATGAAAGCAGTGACAGTCAAGAATATGAGGTTCCCGGGAGGTTGGAGGGGACTCAGGGCCAAATAGCACAGGCACCTGCCTCTCTGTCCTGGCCTCCTTTTCTGAGCCTCTGGTCATTTAACACTACCTTGCGCATTTTCACTGGGGAAAAAAAAAAGAGACTAATTATTTTTTGTTTCTGACATTTAAAAAAATTATTAAGGGTTTAGGAAGCTCCTGCATTACATTTATTGTGTCTTATTTCTTTGGGTGAATAATCAGGCCTTATCCTTTCATTACTAGACAGGGGTGGTGGGGTAGGGAGTTGGGCAGGGATGCAGTTGGGAGGCTGGCCCACTTCATTAAAAAAGAGAGACAAGCAATTAAGTTGACAAGTATTTAAAGAGTGTGCAAGCTGCTGAAACTCAAGCTCTGGAATCCAAGTTTTTGGGCCTTTAGGCCATTGTGCAGGGTCCACATGATTAGTTAGGCATTTGCTTGATGGATGTGGGAGGATGGGATTAGGACATATGAAAAACTCGGTAGGTTGTTCTTGAGTATAATTTACTTAATTGTTTCTGGCCTGGTAGGTATACCTAGAGGCTTTATATCGACGTATGTGATTCAACAAAAACAAAAAACAATAAGGTCTTTATTGACTTGTGGTTTAATGGCTTTAAATAAATGAACTTCTTTTGGATCAATTCAGTACACTGATGATTTTGCAATCTATTAACTTTTTTATACTTCTCCCCCGAAGTTACAACATTAATATATAACTTTGAAGAAATCACTTTATAGCCATCAAGCAAAGGTATTATTTTTTGTACACAGAGAATTTCAAATGTGTAGACATGCCCATATAAAAACCGAGCCCTCAATACCAGATTCCAGTTGAGGATTTAGACTCTCAAGCCAATTTTTAATTGAAATAAGGTCTTTCTTTAAAAAAAAAAAAACATATTAGGAGCATTTGGTGCAAACTAAAGAATATGTTCTATAGGTCAGCAGTCAGTTCTGCACTAAACTAATTGTGAAACTACTATGGATGGAATTGTGACACCTCCTCCCCCAAATTCATATGTCAAATCCCTAACCCCCAAAGTGATTGTATTTGGAGACAGGGCCTTTAGCGGGTAATTAAGATTAAGGAGCTCGTAAGGATAGGGTTGGAATCTCTCTCTCCATGCACATGCATCAGGGAAAGGTCCCTGTGAGCACACAGTGAGAAGATAGCCACTTGCAAGTCAGGAAAAGATCTCTCACAAGGAACCTAATTGGCAGGCACCTTGATCTTGGACTTCCCAGACTCCAAACTGTGAGAAAACAAATTTCTGTTCCTTAATCACTGTCTTCCTCTCCCCCAAATGTTTGTGGTGGTTTGCTATGGCAGACCAAGCCAATCTCAAGCAAGACAATAACCGTAATCAAGTTGTTTATAGCATCTCTGGGCCTCAGTTTCCTGGTATGTGCAAGTTGTGGGTGAGACTAAATAAGCCCTAAATTCTTCTCTGTCTCTAGCATTACTTTGATTTAAACTGAAATTGTCTGGCTCCAGAAGTTTTTTTAAAAAATTCTGACTTTCCAATTTTTATAAAAATTACAAAATGGTACAAAGAAGTTCCATCTTTCTTTTATCCAGATTCAGTAACTTGTAATATTTCCCTCCCTTTACTTTTTCATATTCCCTTCTTTTCTTTTTCTGTGTGTGTATTTATAAGCATACTATTTTCTTTTTCTGAACCACTTAAGAGTAAATGGCAGATATGATATCTCTCTGTTCTTGAATACTTCAGTATGTATTTCCTAAAAAGAAGAATATTTTCTTACCGAACGATGGTTGCCAGTTTTAGGAAATTTAACACTTACATGAAACTTTTATGTAATCTACAGCTCATATTCCAATTTCTTCAATTGCCCCAATAATATTCTTTAAGGCATCTACCCCTCCCCGCAATGGGAACCAGTCCAGGATCACATATTGCATTTAGTGATTATGTCTTTTTAGCCTCTTTCGATATGAAACACTTCTTTGCTTTTCTCAGCTCTTTGCTTTTATGAATTTAACAGTGTTAGTAATACAAGCCAGTCATTTACCAAAATGACCTTATTTTGGATTGTTTGTGCTGCCTCCAGCTTAAATTCAGGTTATGCATCCCTGGCTGGACTGTTACATAAGTGACAAAGTTGTGTCCTTTCCAGGTAGTCACATGAGGTGGCACATGATATCTGAATGTCCTTCATTGCTGATGTTGATCTTGATGACCAGATCAAGGCATTGTCCAGTTTCTCCATAGGTTCTATTCCCCCATGCAACTATTAAGCAACATGTGGAGAAACACTTTGAGACCATGCAATGATCCTGCTCATCATATAACTTTCCCCTCAGACGTTGCATCCATTGATGATTCTTGACTGAACCAATCTTTACTATAATGCTTGGAAAATGATGACTTCCAATGTCACCACACCCTTCATATTTATCAGTAGGTGCAAGTCATTCACCCATAAGCCAGAATTCTCAGTGGTATTGTGCTCCCTGTTATTGTGCTCATAGATATTGGTTTTATTCAATAGGTAAATAATCTATTACCTGCCTTATTTATTTTGTTGCTCAGATTGTCCTAAATTTGACCACTGGGATTCCCTTCAAACTGGCTCCTATGCTTTTTATATATTCCCATATTTTTTTAAAACACTTGAGAAATACTGATTAAAATCAGAGGCAAATCAAAGTAAGTGCTATTTTTGTGCTGTGGGGTCCTGGAGGCAAAGTTAAGGACAAATTACAGTTGACAGCAACTCAAAAATGTATTAGATGCTGTAACTATATACAACATGTGCTCTGTAGTGGTTTTAGTCTCAGGTCTTCTCATAATTAGTTTTCATAGTCATCCTAGGTAATTAGACTGGAGTTGGCTGAAATCCATGGGCTAATTTGCGGCCTATGTCAAACTGCTTTTCAACATGGAGTCTTCTTCTTCAACGTCCTTCTCATTCGAATGCCAACTTCTTTCTCATTTGTCCCTTACTGTGACGTATGTGCAGGTTTTCACTTTCCTGGAGCTCTTGGCACATGGTCTCTGTGGAGGTTCTGATGGCTCTTCTTGCCTCTGCAGTCTTGCTGAGCAAAGCCAGATTTTCTCCTAAGCTCAGTAATAATTTTCATTCTTACTATCAACACCAAGGCACTAAGCTAGAGGTTTTCAAACTTTCTCTGTTCCTAATGCTTAGTGTCTAATAATCTTTTCCAATGCCTCAGGCCAAAAGAAATACCAAACAGTTCATTTAATATTTATTTAAAAAATTTTAAAATCCTTACTCCATGGCATGCTTATTGATTTTAGAAAGAGGGGAAGGGAGATACATCCACATCCATCGGTATATGCCTTGACCGGGGATCGAACCCGCAACCTCCAACCTACTGTGCCACATTGGCCAGGGCACAAACAGTTCTCAGGCTCAAACAACTCAAGCATTTATGTCCAACAATTTTGTAACTGTTTGGAAAAAATTATACACATAAATGGAAAGAAAAATTCTATTTTTCTTTTATTTATAAACACTCATCATGATTTACCAATGGGATGTGTGCACCCTGTAGATCGTGCACAATTTCTCCAGCCGTGGAAGCAGACTAGACACCGCCACTCTTAGTTCCTTTACACATTTATTTTCACGGGCAATTGCTTTCTTATCACAACGGCTGAAAACCTAGTTTCTTGAAGAGATAATGTCCCTGAAAGAAATGTAGCGTTATCTATGGCTGAAACTATGAGCTACCTAGTAGGTTGTGCAGTGTCCCACAGATGTCCAATATCACCGCGTTTCCCTCAAAAATGTACCTACTAATATGCAGCACTGCAGTATCCCATGGCACCTGGCTGCGCAATTTGGGAATTATGACACCCAGCCCGGGAAAATCTCCTTTATAAAACAGCAACAAAGACTGTGCTGATGATAAAAAACCTTTTCACTAATGGTGACACTAGTAGAGTTCATTACGTAGAACAAGCTGTGGCTCTTTTTCACAGTTCGTAAACTGGGTGGTCACATGGTTATTTTCCAGCTCAAGAGTACATACCACGGTTCAGAGAGAACAGATGTGAACAAGGACTGTTCAGGGCAAACCAGTGGTGTGGCCACCCGGTTAATCCATGACATACATCACAGCTCTTACATTCTGAAATCCACCTTTACTCGACAAATGATCACTATTACAACCTAGTTTCTATTATCTTGTCATTGGCCAAAGGATGCTACCACATTAAATTGTAAAATATGAAGTTTATTGGTTGTGCTCTTCCTTTTCTTACCTCTCCGATCCTTTTTCCTCCGTTTCCCCTCAGACCCTGGACCTCCTCCCCCCCCGCGCCCCCCCCCCCCCCACACACACACACCCCTCCAATCCCTTCCAAACGTCCCGGCACTTGCCTAGTCACCCAGGTTCAAGTCTGTCTTACACTGTTTTGAAGAGAATGTGAAAGGTAGCTACATTCATTTCGCACAAGAAAGCCTGTAAAAGTCTTTTTTTTATCTCTTTCTTTATGTATGACCCGCACAAGGCAGATGCTTCAAATTTCTCCTTCTTTCACTCTAAGCCCACCAAAGCCTTCACAGATCCCTATCCGTCCCCAAGTTCTCCGGTCTCCTTCCCCGCCTTAGCCAATCCCTTCTTTTAAATCCCAACCTCTTCTGTTATTTGGATTTGACACAAGGAAGGAGCTCAGAAAGCGACTCTGCACCTTAGCGTTTGCAAACAAGTCCCAATATCCTCCCCCCCCCCCCCCCATGGGAATGCAGGCATGCGTCCATCCCTCAGTGCTGGCTGTGACGCCCGCTGTAATGCAATGCTCTGAGCAGCGGGCTGAAAGTGCGCTACGATAATCACCCCTGCCTCCAGCGAACTGCAGTTTAATTGGAGAAGAGAAAATAGGATGTCTAGGCCTTGCAGAATGTCTGCCCGGCACGTAGAGGATGTCTCCGAAACATGACGTACGGGCGGAGGAAGCAGGACCGCCAATGGACAATCGCCCTAAAGAGCACGCCAGGCTTCAGGGCGCCTGCAGAGCCTGGCCCCTCGCACACAGCCGCGGTGCGGTGAAGGGGCGGCTCGGGCCCAATCCTGCCTCCACGGCCTCGTCCACGCCCCGATCCCAGGGGCGGGTTGGAGGGGAGGGCCGGGGTTGGCTGGGGGGACCGCCCTGCCGGGTCCTGGGGAGCAGCCCAGCTCCGAGGAGCCCCAGGGGGTGGTCTCCCCGCTGCGCGGCGGCCGCCGCCGCCCCCGACCCCGCTCTTCCCGGGGCGGGCGCCGGGGCCCACCGACCGCCGGAGCCGGCAGCCGCACACGGGCCCGTCCACGATCCCCGCTGAAAATTAAGTCAGAAATTCGGGTCACGTTGAAGAAAGTACGTTACGTATACAGGGCGGCTAATCGTGGCTTGTAAAAAGTAAGACAAAAGAATTCTGATATAACCATTTAATGAGACAAAAGAGAAACGCTGCAATTATCTAAGAGACCCAGCGGGAAGACGCGAAGAATTCAGTAATATCTCGCTGCAAGACGAGCGTGAGAGGAGCCGAAATAGCTCAGTTGGGAGAGCGTTAGACTGAAGATCTAAAGGTCCCTGGTTCGATCCCGGGTTTCGGCAGGATCACCTTCCCTTTTCTTTTTAAGGCGAAGGGACTCAAAATTCGTAGGATCCTCTCCGAGGAGTAACCTGACACATTAATGCCAGCGCTGGTAAAAACTGGGACTGGGAGGCTGAGGGAGGAGTCAACACGTCCGTCCCCAGTCACTCCTAGAGCAGCAGCCACTCGGGGCCGCCATCTCTGAGGCGAGCGGGAGGCGCTGCTGCGCATGCGCGGTGGGAGCCAAGGACAGAGGCTTGGCTGCTGCGGGAGCCGCTGTTGCGCATGCGCGGTGGGAGCCGGGGACAAAGGCTCGGCTGCTGTGGGTGGCGCTGCTGCGCATGCGCGGTGGGAGCCGGGGGAGGAGGGCGGAGGACTCGGCTTCTCGGGCGCCGTCCTTGTTTCGGGCGCAGTGCAGGGAGTCCGGCGAGAAAGCAGTGGTTCTGTCTCGGGGGACAAGACACCTTCATGCCAAAGTTCATCCCCCAAAGCATCCCAATTGAAAAGCAGAACCCAACTGTTGAATCAAATGGCTCGCACCTGGCCTTGCCCGTGAATGGAAGCGGGGCGGCTCGGTATTTCTGGTTAGAGGCGCAGGCAGGGTAGCTCGCATGGCCCAATGGATAGAGGCAGGCAGCTTCACGGCCCTGTAAAAGGAATCAGCCTTGCAGCTAAACACTTATTTGGACTCTAGACCAGGGGTTCTCAAAGTGTGGTCGCTGGTCCAGAATCTCACGTTCACCTGGGAACTAGTTAGAAATGAATATTTTGGGCCCCGCCTCAGACCTAACAATCAGAAACTCTTGTTCCCAACACTGTTTTAACACACCCTACAAGTGAGGCTCTGAAGAAACTAGAGTCTGACATCCATTTATCTAGCTATTCCTTTCTATTCCTAAAAGAGCCCTTTACCAAGACTTTTTGTGAACGCACTTTTCCTGTTTGCTGTCTTTTGTTCTGCAAGTCTGAAATAAAACTTTGACATTCGCTCAAAATTATTTTTTCTTAAAGAATTTTTGCTTTCACAGTGAGAGTGTGTTGGGAGTGGAATGTGCAGGGGCATCCCCTTTCCTAGCTATCCATGGGAGCCCACCAGGAGGCTAAATTAGGAAGAGGCCCCAGGCATCTAATTCTATAATAGAGGCCCGTGCACGAAACTCATGCACTGGGGGTGGGGGATGGGGTGGGGGTGGGGGGCGGGATGGGGTGGGGGGACGTCCCTCAGCACCTCCTGCACCCTCTTGCAGTCTGGGATCCCTTGCTCCTTACCCCCCGCTTGCTGCTCTGCAATTGCCGCTGCAACTGCCCCTGCATCCCGCAAGCCTGGCTTCTGGCTGAGTGGCGCTCCCCCTGTGGGAGCGCACTGACCACCAGAGGGAAGCTCCTGTGTTGAGCGTCTGCCCCCTGGTGGTCAGAATGCATCATAGCCACCAATCGTTCTGGTCATTCTGCCATAACAGTCATTTAGGATTTTATTATATAAGTTGTGTGGCTCCTTTAGCTGAGCCAGGATTCCGGGGTTGAAGGTTCAGGGATGTAGATCTGAATTACAGGAGGAAGAAATTTTAATCTATTGGCGTCACTACAAAATGGGATATACAGTTTAGTGGGGTGCTGAGTTGCTGGCCTACAGATGAAAGAGTCACCTGTTGGATTTATACATTTGGTCTTGTGTATCTTTTGCTTCTATTGGTCTGAGAGGAGAAGGAAACTCATATTTATGAAATACTATGTGCTCTCACGTTGTTAATTCATTCATCAATTGGACATTAACTAATTGACCTCCCACTATGTGTCAGGTATTATTTGATCTTCGTACCTACCTTATGAAGTACGTAACGTGTAACAGTCCTTGTAGGTTTGCAAGGACTAAATATGTCAGATAATATCTATCACCTCCTAAATGTCACTATACATGAATACAGTATGTGTTGGGATGTTTGGTTAAGATGTGTGCATAAAAGTGGAAGTAATTGGAGGAAAGTAAAAGCTTTTGCTGGTTAATCTGAAAAGGCTCTATGGGGAAGTAGGTCTTTTTTTTATTGTCTAAAGTTTTACAGATGTCTCCTTTTCCCCCCAATTGATCCCCTCCCCCATCCCTTCCCAGCCTGGGCAAGCCCCCATTGCCCCAGTGTCTGTGTCCATTGGTTATGCTAATATGTATGCATATAAGTCCTTCGGTTGCTCTCTAACCCCCCCTCCCCTACCATTTGTCTCTAGACTAGTGGTTCTCAACCTTCCTAATGCTGTGACCCTGTAATACAGTTCCTCATGTTGTGGTGACCCCCAATTTCATTTTACAAATTGAACATAATTAAAGCATAGTGATTAATCACAAAAAAAATATGTAATTATATATGTGTTTTCCGATGGTCTTAGGCGACCCCTGTGAAAAGGTTGTTCTACCCCCAAAGAGGTCGTGACCCACAGGTTGAGAACCGCTGCTCTAGATCGAACTATTCTTGTTCATCAAATTATGTTGATCATTATATCCCACATATGAGTGAGATCACGTGATATTTATCTTTCTCCGACTGGCTTATTTCACTTAGCATAATGCTCTCCAACTCCATCCATGCTGTTGCAAATGGTAAAAGTTCCTTCTTTTTAATAGCGGCATAGTATTCCATTGTGTAGATGTACCACAGTTTTTTAATACACTCATCTGCTGATGGGCACTTAGGGGAAGTAGGTCTTGATTGGGCCTTCAGAGGGAGATTTCTTGAGTAGGGAAAGACTAAGCAGGAACAACCAGCTATCCATGTGTTTAAATGGGAGGGGAATGGTGTAGATGCTGGAAATGAGAGTCATTTCAGACACTCTGAGGGCTGATTACCCTGTGGGACCAATGCATTAACCCCACATGATTTTAGAAAGAAACCTGGGACATCTGGCTCATCTGACAAATTTCTAAGGTGATTGGCAAACATGTTACTAAATGAAGGCTTACTTCTTAATTATTCTGGATACTATTTTCATTTTAGGCCAGGTTTATGATATAATGAAGATGTTATAATTGTTATATACAATAAAACTAGATGAGCATTTAATAACTCATTGGGGCCTCTTGTGTAATCAATGTGTACACACATTAATGCCCATTTTATAGTCTTGGATCATACTTCTACTCTTTTAAATGATAGTGCTTTATAGTTGCTTAGTTTCATGTTATATTATTTGTATTATTGATATCTCTGATTTATCTGATGTTGTGCCTTGGTCAGAAATACTAGTACAACTCCTGTTTGGATTTGCCTTAGATTCCAGAAATATATGGATCCTGCTCAATCATCCTTCATACGTGGATTACCTTGTTTAAATGTAGTTCACATATCTAACTGAAAATCGTGAAGGATTGTTTGTAGTCCAGCTGCTGGATGTAATGTTTGGGAGAGGGCGAGCAGACACCCAGGGAAGCAAAGAGGGGAGCTGGGGCAAAGGCAAGGGAGTTCTTCATAACAGACCTCTGAGTCACATACCAGTTCCATAAACTCCAATTTGCATATAATGAGTTGTGTTAAAGCAGGGTGCACAAATATTTGACTATTCACTAGCTAAATATGTTTTACAGTGCACTTTGATCAACCCTTTCCCCTCCATACCTCATTGACTCTAGTATAAGGTATCAAGACTAACCAGAGTCACCATGTATGGAGTGTTGTCTGTGTGCCAGGCAGTCTAATGAGTACTTTCCCCATCAAACCTGTTAATAAACCTTTGAGGTAGGAGGCATAGATGAATATAAATTTAAAAATGCTACATAGGTGTGCTGTTGTAAAAAGTCAGCATAATTCTGAGATGTACTAAAATGGAGCATTAGCCATAAAAATAAAGTAGCAGTTGTTTTATATGTTGTTAGTGAAATCCATGTTAGAGCACTTTGTTCAGTTTTAATTAACTCAACTTAAGAGGAAAGGGTTAACAAAGAACAAAAACATGATTAAGGAAGAGGAGAATTATTTATAAAATAACAAAAAAGATATGAAATAAACTTGCTAAGATAAAAGAAAGCTAAGGGAAATTTGATTACTGTCTTCAAATTATTGTTTCTCAAGATTATATAATTTTTAGGAAAATGCCAAAAGAAGAAATGGGTTTAGATGAAGGCGTGAGAAATTTCTGTTAGTTAAAGAGACAAATTATGATAAAATATTTTATCTAGATTTGTGATTTAAAAAAAGCAGTTGGACAAATTGGGTAATCTAGAGAATTGCTGTTGAATAGATTTGTCTGTGTTTAGCCAACTTTGGTATGTAGGGGCAGAACTTTTCCCCACTACTCTCTGAGATTTTTGGCTAGGGCCTTGTAAATTAGACTGACAAGAGAAAAGCAAGAAGTTTACTATGTGCCGCATGTTTGCACTTGGGAGTACTATTCAGTGATGAGTAACTCTAAGGGGTGATTAGAACTTGAGCTTATAGCATCTTAACCAAAAAACAATCCTATCTAATAAAAGAGAAACATGGTAATTGGCGTACGACCGCTACCCTTCCCATTGGCTAATCAGCAAGATATGCAAATTAACTGCCAGCCAAGATGGTGGCCGGCAGCCAGGCAGCGTGAAACTAACATGAGGCTTGCTTGCTTCAGTGACGGAGGAAACCAACGTTCCCCGCCTGCTTTGCCGGCCTCTGAGCCTGCAGTTTAAGAAACATTGTAACGAATATAGAAGCTAAACAAAACCCCAGAAACCTGCTTTCAGTGAGCCGGGGATCTCAGAGCTGGAGTTATGCAGTGTTTCGATTATAGAACCGAAACAAACCAGATTCCTTCTTTCAGCAGCAGAAGCCTCAGAGCTGGAGCCAGAGCTAAAGCTGGCCCAGAATTAAAAAAAAAAAAAGAAAAAGAAAAAAAGGAGCAGTTGGGAGCTTCAGTCCCAGCCTGAAAAGAGCCCTCAGCCCCTCACCCAGACTGGCCAGGCACCCCAGTGGGGACCCCCACCCTGAAGGGTGTGTGACCAGCTGCAAACAGCCAATATCCCCTCACCCAGGCTGGCCAGGCACCCCAGTGGGGACCCCCACTCTGATCCAGGACACCCTTCAGGGCAAACCAGCCAGCCCCACCCATGCACCAGGCCTCTATCCTATATAGTAAAAGGGTAATATGCCTCCCGGCACCGGGATCAACGTGACAGGGGGCAGCGCCCAAACCCCCTGATCGCCCTGCGGCTCTGTGTGTGACAGGGGGCGGGGCCACAACCTCCCTATCCGCCCTGCTCTGTTCATGACAGGGGAAGGCACCCCAACCCCCTGATCAGCCCTTCCCTGAGTGTGACAGGGGGCGGTGCCCCAACCCCTCAATCGGCCCTACCCTGAGCGTGACTGAGGGTGGCATCGCAACCTCCCAATCTGCCCTGCTCTGTGCATGACAGGGGAAGGCGCCCCAACTCCCCAATCGGCCCTGCTCTGAGCCCGACCAGGGGCTGCACCTAGGGACTGGGCCTGCCCTCTGCCACCCGGGAGCAGGCCTAAGCCAGCAGGTCGTTATCTCCTGAGGTGTCCCAGACTGTGAGAGGGCACAGGTGGGGCTGAGGGACCCACCCTCCCAGCCGAGTGCACAAATTTTTGTGCACCGGGCCTCTAGTCCTATATAATAAAAGGCTAATATGCAAATTAACCAAACGGCAGAACGACCCGTCAATATGACATGCACTGACCACCAGGGGGCAGATGCTCAATGCAGGAGTTGCACTCTGGTGGTCAGTGCACTCCCACAAGGGAAGCGCCACTCAGCCAGAAGCCAGGCTCACGGCTGGAGAGTGCAGCGGTGGTTGCAGGAGCCTCACCCACCTGTGTGGCAGCGCTAAAGAGCAGTGAGCCAAGCAGTAAGGAGCAGCGAGCAGACAGGCGGTAAGGAGCGAGGGGTCCCAGACTGTGAGAGGGATGTCCAACTGTCGGCTTAAGCCCGATCCTCCAAGGGGTCTCAGCAGGCGGACATCCCCCAAGGAGTCCCAGACTGCAAGAGGGTGCAGGCCAGGCTGAGGGACCCTCTCCAGAGAACAAATTTTGTGTACAGGGCCTCTAGTACATTTGTAGAGAAGTGACAAGACAAAGGAAAAGGACTTGGAGTTTCTAGGGTGGCTGATGATGGAAGGGCAGATATATGGGGAAGCTAATAGAAGATGAGGGTTAGATGTAAAGTTTGTTATGTTGATTCTCTGGTGCCACCTCTGGGCTAATTAGGGTTTAGCATTATCTCTGGTGATTAACTTCTGTCCTTCCTGGTAGAGAGGGGAGAGGGGACATCTTTACAAATGATGTGAGCTTTTCTTGTATTTGCATGTTCCCAATTGCATTCAGCTCAAAATAATCCTTATGCCAAAGTGGTATGTTTGGGTTGGCTTATTCTGCCACCCTCAGACACCTCCAAAAAAACTACTGATTTGTGGTTTCTTTGTGGTTGTTCTGCTGACAGTTCTGGAAGGAAGGGGATGGGGTAGCATGGAATGTGGGCATTGCTGGCAGAGACCATAAAAAGGGTAGTTGGTGCCCCACCAGCGTGGTTCAGTGGTTGAGTATCAACCTATGAACCAGAAGGTCATGGTTCGATTCCCAGTCAGGGCACATGCCTGGATTGCAGGCTTGGTCCCCAGTAGGGGACATGCAGGAGGCAGCCTACCCATGATTCTCTCTCATCATTGATGTTTCTATCTATCTTTCTCTCTCCCTCTCCCTTAGTCTCAATAAAAATATATTTAAAAAAGGGGGTAGTTGGAATGGATCCTATTATCTCTTAACATTAAATAGGTCTAGAAGCCATATGGCATCTCTCCCCACCTCTATGATGAGATAGTGTGCATGTCACAATCATGTACTCTAGTCAGAAAAAAATTTCAAAAGCACCCTGTATCCTGAGATAAACCAAGCAGCCCCCAGAAGATCCCATGTCTCCAGTGAGAGTCCTCATAATAAATGAGGTTATGAGCCTTTCCTGAAAGTTATTGACTCTGCGTCAAAGATAATTTTATCATGACAATTTCAACGTTGATGTCTGAAGATGTGTGATGACATTTGTAGATTAAATCTGGTGGCAGAATCGCTGCTTTCCTATGATGAATGGACTAACTGTAAACTTGATAACATTGGTCATCTTGTGTATAGAGGTGGGTATATTGGATTTTTGGGGGGTTTACTTCAGAATTTCTTGTTTTTTTAAGCTAGTTTGTTTGCAAGTAATCTATTTTATTTTTCAAAGTGCTTTTCCCAGAACAAATGTCTGCTTAAAGATGGACTCAGTGTTAGAAAAGTAAAAATCTGGGTCCTTCAGTAGAGTTTCAGGTAAAAGAAACATGTGGAGATGAACACATGAAGGACAGAGCAGTATGTGGTGAGAATTCAGAAAAGAAAATTGCCATTTCATTCTTGAGGGCCTTGAAAGAAGGGGATAGGCATGAAAAGATGGAACGCCCAAGAGTTCCTGGTTAGTATGAAGATCTAACTTAATGTTTAAAGTGCTTTCGATAGTAATGCACACACTTAAATGACATTGATGTGTCCTGTTACAGGGGAAGCATGCTCCTGCCTGTCTGTTTTATGTAAGTTTCATGATTACCTGAAGGAAAATTTGACAGGAAAGCAGGAGTCCCTAAAGTTAGTTATCTAGGGAATGAATATTTATATAGTTATATACATTTACTTGTGTGAAGGCATATGTGGCAACAGGTTATTTCTTAAATCTGGAGTTCAGCCTCTGAAGTACCTTCCAGTGCAATGGGCTGTGTGCGGAATCACGGCAGAGCCCCCTCCTTTTCACATTGGTGTGGTTCCCTTTGAAATCCGAGTTCTCCCATAGTCTTTCTCACCTTCACAAAGTCTGTGTAGTTGCTGATTCGATTTTTCCAGTGGTCCCCTAGCTGGAGAGCCCAGCTCCAGGGGAAATGTCTTTTAAACATGCGTACAATGTGAACAGGGGTTTGCTCTCAGTCCGCATCCCTTAGTTCCCAGAGCACAGCATCTAATTCATAACATCTACTTGCTTTCTTTCTTCCCATCCTCTCTTCTTTTCCAATACCCCTCTCTCAAGTCACAGAGTCTAGTCGCACATTTAAGAGTTGGGAATTTGAGAAAATGTTTAAAAATTTTTAATTTCTTTTTTAGAAGTGATCATTGAAACACACAGTGAGAAGCTTAAACAGAGAAAGGGGTGTCCAATGAAAAGCGCATTTCCATTTTAGCTCTGTGCCTAGTTCCCCTCTGCAGAGACGACCATTGTTAGTAGCTTCTAGTATCCTTGCTTCAAGAGTTTTTGTATATACAAGCACATATGACATTTTATACAAATAGTACCATCATTATGCACACTGTTCTAAAGCTTTTTTCTAAAACTGTACATTCTTCTTTTCACACAGCACCATACTTGCTTTTTTTCTTTCTTTCTTTTCTTAACCGATTGTAAACCTGAGCTGAACTTTTAAACCATATTTAGTATCCTATAAAGTATTCAGAGATAAACTCACCCAATATCAATGGTTACATTCCTTAATTGAATTGGATTCTAAAGATATGATTGTAAAGGGTTTTAATATTAGATCCATAAACTGGATCTAAATTTGAATGGTCTGATCTCTTATTCTAGGAATAATTATTAACAAATGCTTGATTTTATTCCTTTTGAAATAATGAAGGCCTGATTTGTTAAGTAGTTTCAGCTATTGATTAAATAAGAATGAGATACAGGTATACAGCAGCATAAAAAACATATTCCTTTTAAGTATTTTCTTATGTCAAGTTGGTAAGATGCTCAGATAAAAACAATCAGTTACTGTTGATTTCACGTCTTATTTCTTGAATGCCTTCTCAATTCAAACTGTTTTTCAGGTTCTTTCAAGTTTTGCCTTCTCATGAAACCTTTCCCATAGCTCAGGCTAATATTGCTCTCTCCCCATTTTGACCTCCCAAAGAGTTCAAGGTTATACATTGGGCATATATTTCTGTAGCATCTTTCATTTTCACTTTTGAATGGGTGCTCATTTCCTGTGACAAAATGCTACCTCCTCAAAAAAGGTGGCCTTGACTTCAGGGAGAAGTACTTCAGAGTTTCCATGTTCTAGCAAGGAAATGCCAGTATTATCCAGTAGTGGTGCTCTGAAAGAGGTCATGTGACCTGGAGTAGCTGGAGGGGTGTGGGCTGAATACCCCTAGGAGGTGGAGTAGGGCTTGGGCTCTCAGAACAAAAGGAAAAGGCAAAGACAGCAAGGTGAACGAAACCAGGCAGGCAGGCATAGGGGCAGTCAAACTCTCTTTCTTGCTCTGGCCAGTGTGGCTCAGTTGATTGGCCATCTTCCTGTGCACTAAAAGGTTACTGGTTTGATTCCGGCCAGAGCACATGCCTGGGTTGTAGCTCGATCATGGTAGAATCTTAAAAGTAGCAAGAGAAAATCAGTGAAGAAGGAAAAGGAGAAGGAGGAGGAGGAGGAGGAGGAGAAGGAGGAGGAGGAGGAGGAGGAGGAGGAGGAGGAGGAGGAGGAGGAGGAGGAGGAGGAGGAGGAGGAGGAGGAGGAGAAGTCAATAAATACAAATCTATCAACAATTGAATTGAATCTAAAAATCTAAATGAACAAGGAATCTAATGATCAAAATAAACTGATGAATAAAATAGAACCAGAGGCATGGAAACATGGAACAGACTGATGTTCTCTGAGGGAAGGGGAGAGGGGAAGATAGGAAGAAATTAACCAAAGTATTTATATGCATATATGCATTATCTATTGTCGAGGAAAGGGGCCACATACTGACCTGACAAGCTCAGGGGAGGCCCGCATGGCATTCTTGCAAACTCAGAGGCCTAAAGTAACCACAAAGGATGGTCTGAAATTAAATAAACTTTAACTAAAGCAATTATGGTGGGCAGTTCCGTCCTAGGTCAGTATCTTCACTGACAAGGTCAACCTTCACCTTAACTGAGCCTATCTGTCTTTTTGCATCAATGATAACATACCCTTGAAATGTCTGGGTAACTTGTAACTTCCCTTTTTCTGGAGCCCCTGGGGCATAACCAAATGTGCTGGGTGCCAGGACAGATACCACAGATTCCTTCATTATCATGTTAATTGATCCTGCATCCACCTAAGTATGCGTCCATCATTTTACTTTTTATCCAATCCCCAGGTTTCCCCTGCTTTGCTTTATCCCCCCTCCTTAATCGATCACCAATGAATTTCATGTAACCCACCTACATCCCTCTTTTGATTGCAATGTATAAATACAAATGTAACCCCTGCCATTTTCCGGAGCATCAATTCATTGAGGTTCTGCTTCCTGGCATATGCCAACAGTTTGGCTCAAACAACTCACAAAAATTCTTTACAGGTTTTAATGTTCTTTTTTTTTTTTTTTTACATTAACATTATGGACACAGACAATAGGGTGGTGGAGGCTTGGGGCAGGGTGGGAACCGGGTGGAGGGGGGACATGGGGGTTGGGGAGAAAGGTTAATATTCTCAATAATAAGGATTAAAAAAAATCTTGTTGGTTCAATTCCGATCAGGGCACATGCCTGACTTGTGGGCTAGATCCCGGTAGGGGACCTACAGTAGGCAGCCGGTTCAATCGATGCGCAGGAGGCACTGTTAAGGCAAGAATCCTCAGAAAAGAGCTTTTATCCCAGGCAGAGAGAGCAACTTAAGGCGAGCTTGAATGAAATTCTGTTTCTTTCAAATCTGAGCTCTCAATTGCATTCATGATAGGCAGTGGAGAGCCTGTCCCCTCAGCCAGCCTGACTGAAGAATAGGAGGTGAGGCTCATGGCAACAGCCTGCAGCGGTTCTCAACCTGTGGGTCGCGATCCCTTTGGCGGTCGAACGACCCTTTCACAGGGGTCGCCTAAGACCATCCTGCATATCAGATATTTACATGACGATTCATAACAGTAGCAACATTACAGTTATGAAGTAGCAAAGAAAATAATAATATGGTTGGGTCACAACATGAGGGACTGTATTTAAAGGACCAGAAGGTTGAGAACCACTGGCTTATAGGCTTGATCTCTCACATTGGGGAGGAAAAAAAAGGTGGTGGTGCACCAAATCCATGTGCTTTTTGGGCTGCGATGGATGCAGAGGAGGAAATGTGCCGGGGTCCTGCCCCAGCGGGTCCAGGGGTCCCCAAAGGTGTGGATGGAGTCGGCGAAGAAGGAATGACATGGAGGCAGCGTTCAGTTGATCAGCAGCCTAGCCAGGATCTCCAGCCAGGATCTCCAGCCAAGTTCTGGTCTGGATCTCCAGAGAGGTTCTGCTTCGGATCTCTAGCCAGGTTCTGTATCCATGTTGTCTTGCTAGGTTCTCCAGGTTCTCCAGCCAGGTTCTGTAGCCATGTTCCCTCGCTAGGTTCTCCAGCCAGGTTCTGTCCAGGTTCTCCAGCCAGGTTCAGTCACCAGGTTCTAGTCAGGTTCTCTTGCCAATTTCTGTAGTCAGGTTCAGTCCAGGATCTTTTGCCATGTTCTCTCGCTAGGTTCTGTCTCTAGGTTCTGAGGCCAGTTTCTGTCCAGGATCTTTTGCCATGTTCTCTCCAGCGAAGTTCTTCTGTCTCTAGAGAACGTTCTGTGGAGGTTCTGTGCCTCCTGGTTCTGTCTTCTGAGTTGTATTCTAAGCTCTGTATTCTAAGTTCTGTCTCTTGCTGTCTTTTTACATCTGTATTTATACCAGTTGATTCAATCCTATCAATCTCTATTACAAAGGTTAGGGTGTTTCTTATCTCCATTCCAGGGAGTAAAGATTATGTAGCTTAAGCATGATTGTTCGTAGTTAAAGTGATTAATTACCCACCTGGCACTAGTTAAGAGGTTTTATTCCCTCCCTAACTTCAGGGGAAAATCCCTACCTGTGGAAACAACCTTTCTCAGAGACCTTGGTTAAAACACATAGTGCCAAGAAGGTGAGCAAACATATTAAGAACAGTATGCCATATATGCCAGGTCCCTTGAAACAGCAAGCATGGACCGGCTCCCGGCAGAAATGCAGTCCCCCAGGAGGCAGAGAAGGCTGAAGCCCAGGTGCCAGAGCCCTGTGCAGCCGCATGGGGAGTGGCCAAAGGCACAGCCCTGAAGGCAGGTCTGCTGGAGCTGAGCTCTGACTCCACCTATTGGCTGGGTAATGTCCGTAAGTTCTCTAACCCTTTGCAGTTTCAGTCTCCCCACTGTAAAATAGAGAAAAGGAGAAACACTTACTGTGCAGGGCTATTGTGAGAATTAAGTGAGAGAATCTATGAAACATGCCCAGCAAGTAGTGTCCTGCGTGCTCAGGAGGCTCTTCCTTCAGAAGCAGTTTAAACTACAGCTCTTTGCGGCTCCCCAGGAAAGCTTAGTTGTTCTATTCTGTGCCTCCCACACGTTATCCACATACCCATCTAGATAATATCTTATTGTATTTCAATGGCCTTTTCTGCTATGATCTGCTTAAGATCACAATTCAAGTGCATATCAGAGGGCACATAGTCGGTGCTGAACTCCTATTAACACATCTCCCTTTTCACTCTGCCAGTCGTTGCTCACCACCATGTCCTAGTCCATGGCTGCACTTGTTTTCATTATATTCCCTAACAAGAAAGCTAACTCCTTTGAGGGCCTAGACTGAGGTTCCTATTTCCTTTCTATGCCTTATCACATAGCCCTGTGCCAGAAACATTTCTCAGGAAATGCTTCTTGACATCTATCGATTTGACAATAGGCAACTCCTTTAGAAGAACTAAAGAGGCTGTGTGATTAATTTAAGATTATGGATAATTTTCAGTGTTTTTTTGTTGTTGTTAATCTGTATTTACAAATTTTTCTTATTTGCATAATTTAAAAGGAAGGGAGAAAAGAGGGCTCTAAACCTTCTTCAACACAGCAGAACAGGACAGCAGGAAGTTGGATCTCTTTGTTCTGGCTCCAAAAAGAACATGGGTTTGTCTTAATAGTTGAGTCATTTGGGGAACCGGAATCTGCCAGAGCATGAGCCCAGGTGAATTTGGGTCATAAACCCACGAGCTAGGATCATAGTCACACATGGCGAGATTCAATAAATGCCTTAATAACAGCAATCAAAACCTTCTCTCCATCTTTCAAGTTACTTAAAATGCTCTGCTATTTTTAAATGTAAGGTTTAAATAACTTGCTAGATAAATAGGTTTTAAAAACCTTTTAGATGTAACAGAGATTAAAAGCTAAATAAAGGTTTTGCGTTTAGAGGGATATAAAGAAAACAGTCCAACACAAACAGAAGCATGTCTTAATAATGCAAACGTTTTACTTAATTAATCAATTATCAGATCATTATTTGTCAATCTTCAGGAGGTGTGCTTGGGAGATCCCCTTTGAAGAGCAGCTGCTGAACATCACAGGCCATGGTGGCTCCCAGAGCATTATGCTGTCCAATGGGAATGTCAAATCATCATCTGCCACTGGCCTTTGGTAGCTGCCACATGTCTGTGCACATAGTTGGGTCCACTAGCCCTTAAATCAGTGGTTCTCAACCTTGGCTGCACATTAGAATCACATGGGAATCTTTTTAAAATCCTGATTTCTGGGCCTCATCCTCCGGAAATTCTGTTTCTTTGTTATGGGGTGGGGCCACAACATTAGTAACAAAGAAACAGAGTTTCTGGAGGATGAGGCCCAGAAATCAGGATTTTAAAAAGATTCCCAGGTGATTCTAATATGCAGCCAAGGTTGAGAACCACTGCCTTAAATAAAGGGTTCACTTTCCCTAGTTGTGGAAGGGTTTCGTGTCACTCACTAGTTTCTGGGCTGGTTCTTGAGGCCATTTTAGAAGCATAGCCCAACTTTCCCCTGGAGTTCAGGTTTATACTATCTCCAGCTAACACCCCTTTGGATGCTGGAGGAGGAGTGGGGTTGACTTCGGTTTTCCATAGAGCCTCTGTGGGGTGACAGGCGGTGTTTTCCTTTTAAGAGGGCATCCTATGCTGGGCTATACTATTTCAAAGTATTGATTATTAGTGTGTATTTGCAATTCCCCATGGCCTACCAACTTGAGGGTAGAGATGGGGTTTCGGTAATAACTCAGAGTTTTCTGATTTTTTTGCCTCAAGTCTTTATTGAAGACCTCCGCAACCAGAAAGAATCTCACCTATACCTGTTGAGGTTAATTTATATATTTTCACAAACAAATCTCAGATTGCCAGGCACCACCATTGGACTTCTGGTCTACCAGGTTTCTCACATTTCCTACTTGGCCTCAGGAGCACTGACAGAGATATGTTAGTGCCTTCAGGTGCTGAGTGCTACTGTGTTCTGCATAAAAGAGCTGCTGGTGGGTCTGGAAGCACCCTTGTCTGGCAGATCTTTATGACAGATCTCCTTCAGTTTCTGCAAGTTCCTTTCCATTGAGCTTGGTGGAGTGACAGGTACCATTTCCATATATCTCCATGTAATCATAACTATAATGCTTCCTCCTTATTTAAGCCAAAAACCTAAAGTTCCTTTGCAGTTCGTCTCATGGAAATGACTTGTCTTGGGTCTGTTACACCATTCAGTCAAACATGACCATAGATCCTGAACCTCAGTAATAGATATAACTAAAATTGTCTGCATAAAAATGGGTACATAGAATGTATTCTAAATTATATATATACTAGAGGCCCGGTGCATGAAATTTGTGCAGGGGTGTGTGGGTGTGTGGGTGGGTGTGTGGCCCTCAGCCCAGCCTGTACCCTCTGCAACCTGGGACCCCTCACAATCCAGGACTGCTGGCTCCTAACTGCTTACCTGCCTGCCTGCCTGATTGCCCCTAACCACTCCCCTGCCAGCCTCATTGATGCCTAACTGCTCCCCTGCTGGCCCAATTTCCCCTAACTGTCCTCCCCTGTAGGCATAGTCACCCCTAACTTCCCCCCCTTGGAAGCCTGGTTGCCCCTAACTGCCCTTCCCTGCTGGCCAGGTCACCCCTAACTTCCCTCCCTTGGCAGCCCAGGCACCCAAAACTGCCCTCCCTTGCAGGCCTGGTTCCCCCCAACTGCCCTCCCTTACAGGTCTGGTTCCCCCCAACTGCCCTCCCCTGCAGGCCTGGTTCCCCCCAACTGCCCTCCCCTACAGGCCTGGTTCCCCCCAACTGCCCTCCCCTACAGGCCTGGTTCCCCCCAACTGCCCTCCCCTACAGGCCTGGTCCCCCCCCCCCAACTGCCCTCCCCTACAGGCCTGATTCCCCCCAACTGCCCTCCCCTGCAGGCCTGGTCCCCCCCCTCCCCCAACTTCCCTCCCTTTCAGGTCTGGTCCCTCCCAACTGCCTTCCCCTGCTGGCCATCTTTGACCACATGGGGCGACCATCTTGTGTGTTGGAGTGATGGTTAATTTGCATAATACTCTTTTATTAGATAGGATATCAACAAGCTGAAACCAAATCCTTCAAGTAGAATTAAATATTTGGACATTTCAAGCAGTCTAATCATGTGAGGAAGTTGTGGGTCCTTAAAAATGCTGTTTTAAAATATTGATTCAACATTTATTTGGATGGCACAGGGGAGGAATTAAGGATGTGATAGCAAGTGGCAACTCTCAGCTTTGATGTTGGACACATTATCTTCTGCCTTCAAATTTCCTGTTTTACTCAACTAAGAGTGTTTAAATGACCTCTAATCACCCTCCTTAGAAGGTACTTCAGCAACTTTCAGATGTTGTTTGAGAATGTTCTTTGAAGAGTTCACTCCCACACCCAGAGCAGCTATTGCAGTTCAGTAGAAACCATCCTGACAGACTTCTACTTGACCAGTTAGCCTATGCTTTCCATTGCTTTGAGACAAATCGCCCGATGATCAGGACTCACTGAAAGCTCATGGCCAGTTGGCCACTCTCTGCTCCCAGCAGTTGAGTTGTATCCATGCCAAAAGTTATTTTATTGTTCTTGTTTCCAAACCTATTCATGCCGTTGTACTTATACTATATAATAAAAGCATAATATGCTAATTAGACCGGATGTCCTTCTGGACGACCTTCCGGATAAAAGCCAGGGCTGCGAGGGCTGAGGCAGAGGGGCTGAGGTAGCTGAGGTGGTGGCAGGGGCCGAGCCCTTCCACAAATTTCGTGCATTGGGCCTCTAGTTATTTTGTGAAAAGCAAAAGATAAAGAAATAATTGGAGTTTCTAGGAAAATGAAATTGGATTATTTTGAAAGACTTAATAAAATGGAATTGCCAGCTATAGATATTATATGCCTGTAAGGGGGGCTCAGCCCATTGACCTGTTGCATTTTCATGCACTTAACATGACTTGAGAACTTAATAGTTCTTCCCTTGAGGTGACACCAGCCTTGAAGGGAAACTTATCACTACAGATTTGAAGGGAAATTTATTTGATTACTTTGTCTTTGTTGGAGGACTAGACATGATTGGGTGGCTGACGAAGAGAGATAAATGAAAAGATAAGGGGAAATTGTGAATGTATAAAGAGGTGTGTTCAACTGTTTCATAAGAATTGTTATGACTTTGCTCTAGTGGAAATCATGGAACACGCATCATGATATAATAAATGTAACGATGTTAATTAGCCAGCTTATACTCAAACAAGGCATACATGCATCAAAAGATTTGTGAATGATGAACTGTTAAATGTTTTGAGGTAAAATAAAGTGTTTAAGGTGCCAATGTCCTTTTTTCACGATTTCCTGCTTTAACCAACTTTTTCAATTACCAGTCCTACTGACCAGCTCCAGTTCAATCATTAAGAGAGCATCTACTCCATTTCTTTCAACTAGGGTATTCTTCTGGAAGATCCAGCAATTACAGTTTGTTCTAGTTGGTTACCTGTCCTGTGGTATTTGGCCCACCTCAAGGGATTGGCACGATGCTGCCTAGTTAGCCCATCTTATAATGCTGCCTGCACCTGAGATTAAAAAAAAAAATTCCCAGTAAATATTTTAGGTAAGCTGTTAGTAAAATTTCTTTGATGAAAGGTAATTTCATAGTCTAGTAATGTAGGGAATAGCTGGGTTAAACAAATAAAATACTTTTTTTGTTTGTTTATATTTTACTGCCAAATTTTCATATCCTTTTGTGTTATAATTGGGAAAGAGAAAAGGAGTCTGGGGAGATGGGCCATCATATTTATCACTTCTCATATGTAATTTGCTTTGGAGGCCCTTTTTCAAGAATTGCCTTTTGAATATATCAGACACACTCAAGAAAATTCTTTGTAATTGATTTTTAAAGTCCTTAATCTGGATTTTCAATTCCTTGAGGCTAGGAATTGTGTGTTATTCATCATTGCGTTCTCAGGGCCTCCCACAGTGCCTGACTCACATACTCCCTCAGTAAACTTGTGTTAACTAAATGTGTGGGCACAGAGTGAGTGCCCAATTTGGTTCTTGCCATGACAGTACTCACAGCTGGGACCCCAAAGCCAAATGCACCATAGTTCAGTTAAGTTGTGAGTAGATCATCACACTCCATGAGCCAAGAGCCTTGAAGATAGCATATGTGGCCAGAATTTAGTGCCCGCATCAGATTTTACTTAGAACAAATCTGAGCTTAACCTCTCATAACTATAATCATCAGGGTCTTTAGGCTCAACTCAAGAGCAGTTACATAGGTGGTAAGTTTACAAAGGCAAGCGAAACCTTTTCAGGGTCATCTGAGCAGACACAAGCTCCTGGGTAGATGGATTTGTGGCACCACGATTCCAGAGTATCCTAAAAGTTGGGTCTTTCCTCTTCTAAAGGGGACCATTCAAAACTTGAAGGCTCTGGGAGGAAGAAAGGATATCCACAGAGGCTGCTACACAAAAAAATGCACAGGTTGAGAATGATGCCTGGCAAACAGAGACACTTGGTGGGGAGCAGCCAGGCATACATACAGCTTTGGAGCAACCATGCCCAGGACCACCAGTTCTTATAGTCCTGTGGCATGAAATAACCCACTGTGGGTGGGTGGAAGTGTGCCATCATCCCATTTCCCGGACTCTGGGCTGGACCCATAGGTGGCAGGGATGATTGCTACCTAAAATAATGCTATTAACTCTGCTTGCAAGATGTAATCTAGCATTGTGGTTGAGAGCACAGATTCTGGTGCCAGACTGCAGCCTGGCTTTGCACTCTGACTCAGCTACTGACTTTGTGGAAGTCATTCAATCTCTCCTTGCCTCAGTTTGCTCACCTGTAAAATGGGGATGATCATAACAGTACCACCCTCATAGGATTGTTGTGATCATGAAATTGCTAATATAGGCACCCAAACAGAGGCTGGACTATGATAAACTTTAAAAAAGGTGTTTTCTAAAAAAAAAAAAAAAAAAAAAAAAAGGAGTTTTTTATATTATTATATTAATTATTTGTAATATGAAGATATTCTTATCTTGAAAATTCAGTATAAAGAAATGAATGGAAGGAATTTATTAAGAGGAAATGTCTTCTTAGTATTCTCAGCTGTGCGGAGGCCCCTAGAGTTGCATTTAACACAACACACTTTGCCGTAGGACAAGCAAGGGGAAGGGAGCTGCCCACCCACTGAAGTGAGGCTGGAATGAAAGAGGTAGCTCTCTCTGTGACATGAAGAAAGGATATGCGATGAGAACTAATTCCAAAAAGCGAGGGCAGGAGCCCTTATTTTTTGCTAGGGCTTCCACAATAATGTAGCACAAACTGGGTGGCTATCGTCTCAGTTCTAGAGGCCAGAAGTCCAAGACCAAGGTGATGGCATGGTCGGCTCCTTCTGAAGGCTCTGAGGGAGACTGCTCTGTGCCTTTCGCCTTGATTCTGGTGGTGTGGAAGCGTTACTCTATTTCTGCCTTCATCTTCACGTGGCATTTTCCTTGTGTGCCTGTCTGCGTCCACACTCCTCCTTTTTCCAAGAACACCAGTCATATTGGGGTAGGGACCACGCTAATGACCCCATCTTAACTCATTACATCCTCAATAACTCTCTTTCCAAAAAGGCTGCATTCTGAGATACTGGGCAACAGGACTTCAATATATGAATTTTGGGGAACACAATTTAACCCATAACGAAGCCCTGGTGGGGTTCCCCAGAAGCCACCACTGAGGATGAACCAAGAGAAGGTTCTATGACTTCTCAGTGGGAGAAAGAGAGTGACTTTGCACAGAAGCTTAAAATGGAACAAAATCTTCCTCTTCGTCTAAGTAAAGAGTCACAAAGCAACCAGTAGAGTAATGCTGGCTCAGCTTGCACTGTCCCACCTCAGTGCACAGGACTCTGCACCCACCTGTCTGCAGCATCCCAAGGCCAGTGGCAAATGGCACCAGCAAGGGTCCAAGCTGACCGAGGAAGGGTGAGAGCTGGCAGGCCTTGGTGATAGTCAAGTTCTCTGTGTCTCATCCTGAGCAGACAGGCCATGAAAACATGGCTCCCTGGCATCCCTGCCCTGCTTTGTGTGATGTTGCCTTCAATGATTGAGCCATCGAAGGTGCCACAGCCCACTGGTGCCTGTCAGGAGCATTGCTGGGTTGACAGAGCTTCTGACATCATGGAACAATGGGTAGGTCTCTGGTACAGGTCTAAGATGCTGTGCCCCAGTCACAGCTGGTTTTGAGTTTTGCAGATGAGGGTCTTTCCTGGATGGAACAGTCTGAAGGAGAACATCTGTCCTGGGATAAAGGAGGAGGTATTAGCTTATTTTTACTGAGTTTAAATCTGCATATGGACTCTGAAACCCTTTTCTTCCTCTCCTTTCCCCTCTTAAAGTGGTTTTCAGATTCGTATACACATCTGTACACACTAGAGTTGGGTCCAAGAATGTTTACTCTTAACAAATCACTTTGACTTAGGCTCAGGGGAAATGAAAAATGATTTTTAAAAAATGAGCAAGAAAATATAAATAATCAGAAGGAGCAGGCTATTGTATGTATTTATAGGAAAGTATAGACAATTCAAATAGGGGTTTAAATACAGAAGAAGGAACTGAATCCAGGGCAAATGTGTCTCTGATCACAAAGGTGCTGCTTAGAAATGGTGTTGTTGTAAAACCTCGTAGGAAGTTGGCTAGGGAGATATGAAATGGAATGTTTAGGAAAGGATCTGTTGTTCTGCTTTCTCAAGAAATGGGTCAACACCAGTAGAAGCTGTGATACATCCTTTGCTTTGAAGTTGGAGAGCCAAGATTCCCTACCCTTGGTTATGTACTTGCTGGTGACTGCATTTGGGGGCAAATGGAGGTCATGAAAAAGAGCTTTTATCTCCTCTTAGCTCTTTCCAAGACACAAAAAGTGTATTCTAATGCTATGGACTTTCACACACCCATCACTATGGATTTTCATACACCTATCACCTGTATTAGGAAAAACATGGGACTCGACTCAGAAGGTCTGGTTTGAATTCCAGTTCTGCCAATAACTATATGGCTATGTAATCTTTGGTAAAACTTCTAACTTTCCCAGAATCATCCATAAGATGTGAAACAATACCCGCCACCCAAGATCATTGTGAGCTGCAAATAACACCACTCATGTTCAAATGAAGTCACGTATGTCAACACACCCAGTAGGCTAGAAAGCACCTCCATGTGGATGAAGGTTGGTGATGGGTGTTATTATGCTGTTATTATTTAGCATTGAATTTACAATTACTCTACCAAGGAAAAATAGCAATAGAGAAGCAAAATGTAGTATACTCACACAACAGAATATTATCCAGCCGTAAGAAGGAGTGGAGTCCTAATATAGCCTACAGCATGGATGAGCCTTGAAAACATTTTGATGAGTAAAAGAAACTCCACAAAAGATATTACATTACTCCATTCATATAAAATGTCTAAAACAGGCGAACTTGTAAAGACAGAAATTAGATTACTGGTTGCCTAGGGCTGGGAGAAATGGAGGGATTGGGAATGACAGGCAATGGGTATGGGGTTTCTTTTTGCAGTAATGAAAATGTTCTAAAATTCTTTGTGGTGATGGTTGTGCAACTCTGAATACACTAAAAACCATCGAAGTGGACACTTTAAATGGGTTAATTGTATGGTACAGATTTATATCTTAATAAATCTGTTACCTGAAAAACAGCAGCAATTGGAATTACCAAAGGGTTCTTAACATGAAACAGTATCTTTCTCTCTTTGTACTCATTAAAGATATTTGGGTCCCTCTACTGACAAGAATAGTTGTGAGCACTTGTAAAATGACAGGTATTGTGCTAAGCATATTATAAGCATTCTCTGTTTCATCCTTACAACACAGGTTTTTGTTCCTGTTTTAGAGATACGTAACAAAAGCTCAGAGAGGTTAAGCAACTTCCTCTAGAAGAGGAAGAGCATGTTGAAATGTCTGGAACTCTATTCTGTTTCCATGAGCTCTCATTAAGTTTAAAATGGTTAATCTTATTTAAATATTTACCATGTAATTTACGGTTAGGGGAGAAAATCAGAATCTACCTTTTGAAGAGAAAATTTATTCTAGGAAGGCATAAACTTGGTATCAGCAACTCCCTCTGACTCTACTGCCAGGAGCATGTTTTGGTCTTGAGAGCATGCCCAGAAGGTGTGCGTGTCTCAGTCTTTTCGTCTTCTAACCACCTCGTTAGAAAACCGGAGCTTTAGCCAGACATGACTTAATGCCTACGTGTGTACCTGTTTCCAGAGGCAAAAGGAAGGTGGGTTCAGTTGATTAATTCTGGGGAGCCGTTTAACATTTTTGTCAGATTTGGGGGGGCCAGTATGGTTTTGTGATATACTTAGCGTGAATACAAAAGGCTACACACAACACGAATCCCCCGTTTCTCCACTCGCACGCAATTGCTTTCCCCTTTGAGGCAGGGTCGGAGGCTACTTCCCAGCCGGGCCACCAGAATAGATTAATTTTGTCATTACCCTTTCTCAGTTTCTGCCTTTGACCAGACAAAAGAGGTTAATTGTGTGCCATTTCTCAGGAGAATGAGGTATCAGCATTTTAATTCCTGATATTTTATGAATTGTGGGCAGCTAATTAAAACTTAAAGATTAGAGGAGCTATTTTGGCTAAGAGGCCATTTGCAGGCTTGTGAAATGAAGAGAACAAAGGGTTGTCTTTTCTTTTTATTCCTACAGTTTAAATGAAACTTCATGCTGAAATAGAGCCTTGAATTGCTTTGCACACTGAGTATTCGTTGTATTGATTTTAATTTTAATTTTGTCGCAAGTGGTGCAATATATGAAAGCAATTGAGGGGTTAATATTGGGATTATTGGGAATCTGAACTAGCAAGATTTGTGTTTGGAGGCTCCATTTGACCCCACTTGACTTCTGAGAGACATCTTAAAGTCAGATAGGAACCACTTACAGATTCTATTAGATGTCCTTAATTACCATCTCAGAACTCAATACGTGTTTAGATTTTCTCTTCTGTTCTCCCTTGCAATTAACTGTTTGAGTTGCTACATAATAGATTAAAAGACCTGCCACAAGCCTTGGGCTTTTTCTTGGTTCATTTATTACCTGGTTGACTTTCAGGCTATCTCATTTCTTTGGACACCACTTAAACCAAAACCATCAAGGACCCACACCTTGGGATGTGAATGAAGGAAGTCACCAGCCTCTACACTACTTTGTGCAAGTTAGAAAAAAAGGCACATCTCCAGCTGATGCAATTCCCACAGACATGCCACTTGGAGACTCAAGCGTGGATGGATTTTAGCTCCTACCCACCTCCTTGACTATGCAGAATTCTGAGCAGAGCAGAACCCAGTCAACAGATTATGTGGCCATGATTTAAGCAGCTCTTTCCACCCATTTCTTATCCCTGTGTCTCCTATGCTTCTTGGTGTAAAATAATGACTTCTTTCAGAGGTGGGATTAGGTTAGATGAGATTTGAGTCAGTATCCCAATGCAAACACCTTGGGTACAAAACCAGGCCTTCCTTGATCATCTTTTATATCCCCAAGTACCTAGTTTTTTCCTTCCATCTAAAATTGAATAAGTACCAACTAGGACCCAGGAACTGTTCTAGGTGTTGGATGTTCACCAGGAAGGACACAGGCA
Organism: Myotis myotis; assembly: GCF_014108235.1. Lineage (NCBI taxonomy): Eukaryota > Metazoa > Chordata > Mammalia > Chiroptera > Vespertilionidae > Myotis > Myotis myotis. The sequence goes on from NW_023416335.1 coordinate 41,991,751, forward strand.
TACTCCAGATGCTATAGAAATTACCCTCTGATAAGATGCACTAAACAACGACACAAGTACTTAACAAGTATCGCCTCCTTATGTGCTGTGAAGGTAAAGTATAGGGAGAATATAATTAGCAAATGTGACTGAGACAGGGAGGTCAGGGAAGGTTTCTTGGAAAAGGTGACATTTACAATGGAACTTAAAAGTGAGAAATAATCAGGCTGCTGGGGAGGGAGGGCAGGGTGGAAGGGTGGTTGGGGTGGTAGTGATGGGGTAAAAGAGAAAGGACACTCCTCCAAACAGAGGAGTGTGGGCCAAGACTTAAGTTGGAAAGAATTTGGTGCATTCTAAGAATTGAAATAAGGCCAACAAGACTGAAGCTTAGGGATTAAGGAAAAGCATGAGGTGAGATAAAACTGCAGAGAGAAGAGGGCCACATCCTGGGGGGCCTGGAGTTCATGGTCCCCAAAATAAGGGTTTGGGACCTTATTTTATGAGGAATTGGACTCTAGTCAGATATTCAGGTTTAAGCAGAGACATAAAATGATCAAACTTATATTGGAAACAATAACTCTGGTCATGAAAAATGAGCCACCTGAAGGAGAGCAAGAATGGATGTGGGAGATTTGTGCAGAGGCAATGGCCCAATTCAGGCTACAAATGATGGTGAAAAGAACATCAGTGAAAGTAGAGAAAAGTGATCAGCTTTGAGAAACCATCAGAAAGTAAAGGACTTGGCGATAGACTGGAAGGGGATGAAGGAGAAAAGTGCGAAGGATGATGCCCAGGTTTCTGATATTACTGCCATTTCCTGAACTGTGGGACATAGAAAAGAGGCTTGCAGAGTGAGAGCCTCAGATCAGTTTTAAACACATTGGTTTTAAAGTGCCTGCACGACCTCCAAGTTGGGTATGCAATTATATATGTATGCTGCCTTCTATAACCCTTGAACCTAGTCAATTTTTCCCACACATTGCCAGATAAATTTTTCTAAAATACAACTCTGATTTCCTTAATCCCAGCCCCAAACCTCTCAAGCTCTTTACTGCCTTCAGTACAGCATCCACACTCCTCTGCCTCCCCCACAAGGCCATCTATACTATGCCTAGGTCTCTACTAGTATCTTCATCCTCCCCCTCACACCCTGTGCTCCAGTGACACCGATCATCTTAAAAGTACCAGCCTTTGTCATTTACTTGCCTTTCGCTGTGGTCTTCCCTTTGCCTATTTAGTCCCTGCTCTCCCTGGTTAGCACCTATCCATCTTTCACAAGTAAGCACAGCCTCCCCTGACACTGCCCTGAAGTCTGGGCCTCCTCTTGGGCTGCCTCCTCTTGGGCTGCTGTAGCCCTGGAACACCAAGAACCTTCCAGTGACGCAAGCCAGCCAAAGAATCCCAACAAGTGGGCTCCAGGGAGCTGGCCATTCAGACTCTGCAGTGGTCCATCCAACCTCCGCAGTCAGGCAGGGAAACAAGAGGGCATGGTGCAGACAGTCAGCTTGAATTCATATGTGGTGAGCCCTGTCCACCCCTCCCGTTTTTGGTGGTCTGGCTTGAGCACTAAGTTTGTCACAAAGTTTATATTTTACCAGCTCTTCTTATAGGTAAGGGCTAAGCAGGATCATCAGGGAGACAAGTTCACAAAGGTAGATTTTCCAAATTTTAGACCTCATGTAGGGTCCCTCTTGGCTCCACATGACTCACACATCAATCCACCGGTTGTCTAAGTCGGTCTCTTATCCCCAAACACCTATTCAATTGGCTTCTCCACACTGAACATATAACTAAGTTAGAGCTGTGTCACCAGGAGCAAGTGGCTGCAAATTTTCATTTCTCAGAGGGGCTGATCCAGTGGCAAAGTGGAAGCACAGATTTCCTCCTGGAGTTTCTTGGCTGGAGGAGATTTTCAAGGGCCTCTAATATAAGTATCAATCCCCTGCTTTCATCCTTCTTCGAGAGCTGGTCCTCCAGGACCAGGAGTTCACTGAGTCCTCAGGCAGCCTCACCTGTAATTGGATATCTGGGTTAGAAAGTTTCTTGATAATGAGCTGAAATCGCTCTCTCTAAACTTCCTTCTCAGATCACACACACCAGTTTTAATCCCTCTTTCTCAAAACAGCCCTTCACATTTTTAAAGGTGGCTTTCACGTTTGCCCTGAGTCTTTCTCCTCCAGTTGGAAAATTCTCTAATTTAAAACACATCAAGCTGAAAGTTCCATGTTTGTGACATTGACAATCTTCATGCAATTTGACATGATTCTTTCCTCCTTTCCTCCTTCTATTCCTTCCCTCCCTCCTTTCCTTCACTACCTTTCCCTTCTCCCCTCCATGCCAATGTTAACAGAATAATCCAATTTAAGAGATAAATAAAAGGCGATTGATCAAATAGGTCCAGTGTGCATTTATCTAAAGCCAGAAATTATTAGCCAATGTGTTTGCTGCATCATCTATGCCGACCACACAGAGTTATTGAAGGATTAAAGGAAATAATCCATAAAGTGGTCTGCTCAGTGCCTGACATATAAGAAGAATAAAATGTTTGTTATCATGACAAATAAGGCACTACTAGACAGCTTCTACCACCAGCATAATACACATAATGGTTAGTGATCAATTTTTCCTCATATCATTATGAAATGTACCCTGCTATGCACGTTCTGGACATATTTTCAGATAAATGAGGTTTGGCTATGTAAGTCATGGGAAAAAGTAAAAACATGACTAAAGAGCAGCATAATTGGGTCTTGATGTGCACGTATTTTTTGCTAATGATTTGAATGAGCAATTTCTTCTAACGTTAATGACGTGAAGGACAGAGGCTAAAACCTGTAGACTCTTGACTCTATAAAGTTAGAAGGGATTAATTAAAACTGAGCTAATGTTTTATAAGGCTTAAATAAAAATAGTCAATATAGCAGAAACGCAAACTCCACCTGTTGTTCAAAAGCAAGATGTCCTTTGATATGGGTTGATTGAAATCTACCAAGGAGAGACTCTTTTGTAGCTTAGATCAAAGGTCTTGTATCCATTAACTTGTGGTGTGAGGCTGAAAGACCATCAGAACTCCAAACTTAGAATACCAGATGGAGTTTTTAATTTTAAACTTTGTATTTTGAAATAACTTTAGACCTGCAAAGAAGTTGTAAAAAAGAGTAGAGAGACTTCTTGCTTACCCTTCATCCCAACTTAACCTTAGGTTGCTATCTTATATAACCATAGTCTAATTTTCAAAATCAATAAATGATTGAGACAATGATATTAATTAATTTAGAGACCTTATTTGAATTTTACCAGTGTCCCTGATGTTCCTTTTCTGATCCCATAGGGCATTTAGTTGTCATGTCTCTTTAGTCTTCTCTTATCTGTGAAAATCCTTTCTTTGTCTTCCATGACTTTGGACTTGTGAATAATATTGCTCAATACAATGCCCTTATTTTCCATATAAAGAAACCAAGACACAGTAACATAATAGTAAAACTGTCAATGTGCATCTGACTGAGTTTCTTTCTTTTTAAATTTATCTTTATTGTTGAAAGTATTACAGATGTCCCTTTTTTCCCCATTGACCCCCTCCATCCTGCACCCGCCCCCCAGGCCTTCACCGCATGGTTATGCATATGTGCATACAAATTCTTTGGTTAATCTCTTCTTTCCCTCCTTCCCTCTGAGATTTGTCAGTCTGTTCCATGCTTCTATGCCTCTGGATCTATTTTGTTCATCAGTTTATTTCGTTATTTAGATTCTATATATGAGTGAGATCATGTGATACTTGTCTTTCTCTGACTGGCTTATTTCACTTAGCATAATACCTTCTAGGTCCATCCATGTTGTCACATGATAAGACCTCATTCTTTTTTTTATGGCTGAGTAATATTCCATTGTATATACATACTATCAATTTTTAATCCCTCATCTATTGATGAGTACTTGGGCTGCTTCCATAGCTTGTTGTTGTAAATAATACTGCAATGAACATAGGGATGCATATATTTTTTCAAATTAGGGAAACATAATTTTTAAACTTAAAAAATATTTTAGAATAATGCAGACCAAACTCTAATTCCTCTTATTTCCCAGATTTTTTTTTTAAAAAAGACTTAGTACAATAATGGGAGAACCACCATGCCAAGAACTCTAAACTAGGATCCCAAATCCTGTGTTCTTTCCTCCAGACTGAACCAGAGTGCACAGGATAACCAAGAGTATTTCTGTAAAAAAGAAAAAAGGGATAAATTGTTTTTATGAACATTTTTAAACATTTTGGTTTACCAAATTTCATCAAACTGAACTGAACACCCCTGTGTCCCTGGCGTGTGCCAGGGTATAAAGAGGAATGAAGCACTGTCTGAGTTCTGATACAACATAGAGACTAGGGGAAAATACACAGACGAATACACAGTTTGACAAGAAGAAGTTATAAGGGAGTTGTGCATAAAGTACCTCAGACACTAAGGGAAGAAGCCAATGCAAGTCACTTTTGATTATTTTTCACAATAAAGCATCTCTTTGGCACATCACAAATCTTGCATTAGAAATCCATAGCAGTAATTTTCACAGTGGTGCTCATGGGCATTCTGAGCGGGATAGTCTTGGCTCCTGCCTATTGAATTTCAGTAACAAGACCCGCCCCCCCCAGATCAAAACCAAATGCCCCAGCACCGGCTGGGTGTGCACTGTGTTAGTTGAGAACCTTGCACCCGTTAACAGACAAGCATCCACCTGCAGGAAATCTGCTAAACTCACCTGAGAAACAAACAAAAGCAGAATGGTGCTTTCCAAACAGTGTTTGAAACATTGAAAATAGAGTATCCATTTGGAACAGATGATGTTGGCTGATGATTAATTACATTAGCCGAACACAAGCATGAAATTCTATAAAAATAGCAAAGGTTGCACCATTTACACTAGCACCTTATTCATTCGACACCTCACAAATCTGGCTTTGGATAGGATAAACTAATGTTTATTTTGTTTTGGCTTTTATGAGTTCACCAAGGAAAGACATAAACAAATAAGATAGAAAATATCTGCCCCACTTATGCACACTCAGCACCACCCATTTACAGGTAAAACACAAACGTGTAGCTAATGACTCTAATTGTTCACAAAGTCAGGGCCTCCACTTGATAATTATGTGAGTAATTTTTAAAAAGAGAATAACAGATACGCGCCTGTATTGGCTTCCTAGGGTGGCCATAACAAATGACCACAAGCTAGGCGGCTTATACCAACAGAAATTTATTCCCTCACAGTTGTCTGAGATCAAGGTGTAGGCAGGCTGCACTCTCTCTGGAGGCGCGAGTGGAGAGTCCCTCCTCATCTCTTCCAGCTTCCGGTGGCTCCAGCCTCTTCCTCCACAGACTTTCCTTCTTGCATTTGCTACATCAGTTACATTACAATGACTTGTCTCAGGGTCCTATCCTTGGGACACTCTACCTAGCTCATCGGCCCCCGGTTTTGGTGTTCTTGCCATGTGTCCCTACAGCTCTGTCACTTGCTCTATCTCACTGTGTCCGTGTGCCATGCGTGCAGGAGCCATGGTTTTCTTCTTCCTCATTATTCTAAGTCTGATGCCTAGTGCAGTGTCTGGCATACAGCAGGTGCTTAATAAACAGTTGTTTGCAGTGAATGAAGCAATAAGAAAAAGAAGGAAGGAAGAAAGGAAAGGCAGGTGGAGGATAGGAGGGTCATTGTATTTTCTGTGTGCTAACCTGTGTGCTAGGTGTGCTAACTTGTTTAATTTTCCCAACTACCTGATCAGATATGTATGATAAACACCTTCTTCATTTTATAAGTGGTGAAAATAGAAGCTCGGAGAGATAAACATGCCCAGACTGCTTTAATGCTTCTTGGAACAATTATTTTAAAAGAAAGAAACTAAAAAATGTGTATGAAGTTGGCAGTGGTAGAAAAAACTGGAAGAGCCACCAAGTATTCATGGGTTATCTCTGCGTGGTGGATTGTGCTAATAAGTTTTTGTTCTAGATTATTGGAATGATTTTTTTTTTTGGTATTTTTTATTTTTTAATTAAAGTTGACATTCACTATTATTTTAAACTAGAGGCCCAGTGCACAAATTCGTGCATGTGTGGGGTCCCTAGGCCTGGCTGGCGATCAGGGCTGATTGGGGCCCTCTCACCCAGTCCCGATCAGGGCCAGGCTGATCAGGGCCTGCTGGCAGGGGGAGGGACTATGGGAGGTTGGCTGGCTGCTGAAGGTTGGCTGTGGGAGTGCACTGACCACCAGGGGGCAGCTCCTGTGTTGAGCGTCTGCCCCCTCGTGGTCAGTGCACATCATAGCGACTGGTCGACCAGTTGTTCCCGGTTGTTTGGTCATAACGGTCGCTTAGGCTTGTATAATATATATAGATTAGTTTCAGGTGTACAGCATAGTGGTTAGACTTTATATAATGTATGAAGTGATCACCCTGATAAATCTGGTATCCAGTTGGCATCATACATACTTTTTACAATATTATTGACTATATTCCTTATTGAATGATTTTTCAAATGAAAATGTATTTAAAAAGTGAAAGCTAGCTGTGTTTTGGGCTGGAGCACAGTGGGGGTATAATCATCTCCTATGAAAAGGGCAAAGATCTGGAAGCCAGGCTGGACCATGGTTGGAAGACAAGGGTAGTTTAATAATTTCCATGGCTTGGAGCTTGAGGTTAGATCCAGGGGTCAAATGATTTCTAACTGTATTTTGTTGTTTTTGGTGATGTAAAATTGAAATGATGTTTAGCTACTGATGGACACCTTGTGTATTTGTCCAGTAAGACTCAGAGATGTAAAAAAAAAAAAAAAAAAAAAAAAAATCAGAGATGTTCTGTGTATTTGAAGTTAGGCAGGTCTAATCCATGCAGCTAATTTTGCTTTTGAACATCCTGAAGAGAATATGATTCTCTCTGTTATCCTGCCATCAGCAGCCAGCTTTTAGTGCTTCAGAGGGGAAAAGAAATCCTCCCTCAATGCTCTTACTGCTTCTGAATGGGAATACGTATCTTCAGGCTTTTAGTTGTCTTTATGCTAAATTTTATTCAGGAGCATAAATGCACAGCTTTCAAAGATTTTCTGTTTGGCTCTGATGTATTTATTTATGTTTCTTTGACAATTTTAACTGTAGGATTGAACAGAAAATCAGCAGAGTCCCCATGTTAGTTGGGCCTACCTGCTTTCTCTCACTGATGGATTGAGCAGGCCACTTGGTATCTGTAGGGTTGGTTTTCTGTACCTTTTATCTACAAATAGTCCTTGAAACACCAACCTTGGGGGCTCTGACTCATCCAACATTATTCCCTTCCTGAGGAGAAAGGAGACTTATGATTCTGTTTTGCTGTTGTCCTCAAGCCTATATTTAATTCCCGAGGAGAGTAGCTCTAATTGAGACCTCTAAAAGGTAGCCTTTTCTTACAATTTTGAAATCTTTTCCATTGAAAAGTGTAGACAGGTATATTAGTCATAGTTCTTTAGAGAAACAAAACCAATAAGATGTGTGTGTGTGTGTGTGTGTGTGTGTGTGTGTGTGTGTGTGTGAGAGAGAGAGAGAGAGAGAGAGAGAGAGAGAGAGAGAGAGAGAGAGATTTTAAGGAATTGGCGCATGTGATTATGGGTTGCCAAGTCTAAAATCTGCAGGGTGGGGCCAGCAGGCTGGAGACCCAGGAAAGAACTGATGTTGCAGTTCAAGTCCAAAGGCCATCTGCTGGTAGAATTTCTTATTGCTCAGGGGAGGTCAGTTTTTGTTATTTTAAGGCCTTCAACTGATTGGATGAGGCCCACCACAATATAATCTACTTTACTCAAAGTCCACTGATTTAAATGTTAATTTTATCCAAAAAAACACCCTCACAGAAATATCCAAAATAATGTTTGACCAATTATTTGGGCACCCAGTCAAGTTGACACATGAAATTAATGATGACAATAGGTCTTCCAGACTGGAGAGCAATTATGAGAGACAACTCAGTGCTATACCCAACATGTTCCTTGTGGGTTTTGAAGTAGGACTAGGACTTGGTGGGGACAGACAAGGGTACTGAGACATAATTGACATACAACGAACTGCACACATTTCAAGGTAAAATTGAAAAAATTGCCCAAATCAAGGTAATAAATGTATCTACTATCTCCCAAAGTTTCCTCATACCCATTTGTAACCCTATCCTCACAGCTATACCTGCCATCCTGTCCCTAGGAAAATACTCTGCTTTCTGTCACTTGAGATTAGCTTGCATTTTCTAAGTTTGTAGAAATGGAATCATCAGTATGAACTCCCTTGTCTGGCTTCTTTCACTCAGCACAAGCAGGGCAGGCATTTCCCCTGGAATCTGTAGAAATCTAAACTTCAACTACTGGCAAGTCTTCTGGGAATGGTAACCGATAATATGGAGTCAGAGGTTTGTCCTACTGTCAAATATCCCCTCATCAAATATCGTCTTATATACTATCTATAATAATAAAAGCACAATATGCTAATTAGACCAGACGTCCTTCCTTCTGGAGAAAGCCGCAGCGGGCGGGGGCCACACCAGAGGCAGCAGAGGCCCCCAGCCGCAGTGGCTGCGGGCGGGGTCCAGAGCCAAGGCCCTTGCACAAATTTTGTGCATCAGGCCTCTAGTATTAGTTATAAAAAGAGCCCAAACTGCCCTAACTGGTTTGGCTCAGTGGATAGAGCATCGGCCTGCAGACTGAAGGGTCCCAGGTTCGATTCCAGTCAAGGGCATGTACCTTGGTTGTGGGCACATCCCCAGTAGGGGGTGTGCAGGAGGCAGCTGATTGATTTTTCTCTCTCATCAATGTTTCTAACTCTCTATCCCTCTCCTGTCCTCTCTGTAAAAAATCAATAAAAAAAGAGCCCAAATTGTTTTTTCCTTCAGAGTCATGTTGCAAGAGTCTTAGTACAGACATGAAGCATTTCACAATCTATACGATGAACCTTCCCAGCACAGTGGGCCCCTGGATGCTAGCACTCTCTCTGACTGCCATGTTTTGATATGACTGACATGGTTTTGACTGAGTGAAACTTTCAGCCTTCCTCTGCTCTGTACTTCAACAACTGCAAACTATGGAAAAGTGTCTCTAGCATATAATTAAATGGAGGATAAAAGTAGATTATGAAAAGGTATATACTCTAATTCCAATTTTATTAAAAAGGCTATGGGAGAAATGAATAAATACATTTACCTGGAATGATAAACAGCAATAGATTAATTAGAATTATTTCTCAATGGTGAGAATATGAGTGATTTAAAATTTTCTTTTCCATACTTTTCTGTTTCTTAAATGGTTTAAAATGAATGTGTGTATTGTTATCAGAAGACAATAGTATGGTGATTACAAGAGTAAAAGAGGGCCTGGGTGAGGTAGAAGAGGGTAAAGGGAGATAAATGGTGATGGAAGGAGACTTGGCTAGGAATGGTGAACACACAATATAATATACAGATGGTGTATTATAGAATTGTATACCTGAAACCTACATAATTTTATTAACCAATGTCATCCCAATAGATTCAATGAAAAAAAAGTAGTGTAAAAAAATGTATATTAAACCTCAAATTTGGGCTTTTGATTTGTAAGAAATTAAGTTATTTGGAATAGTTCCCACTTCGGAGTTAACTTGAGCCCTACAGCAATGATAGTTATTGTTTGTCATTCATCATTCATTCATTCATTTACTTATTCCTCCAGTAAACACTTATTATTCAGTTACTAGGTTCTAGATTCTGTGTTAGATGTTAGATATAAAGATGAATAAAATGGTAATTCCCTTCCCTTGGGAAAATCCCTCTACAGTCAGCCAGTTATCCAGGTCATTTTACTAATTTGAAAGGGTCAGTCAAGGGTTGGGGCTTACGATTTCAATTAGGAAGTAGGCTTGGAATGAGAAGGAGAAATGCGCTGTTTTGGTTCTTAGGGATATGGCACCCATTCCAATGACAAATGCCATTCTGCATGACTGTATTGGTGCTTCCATGAGTGAACTGCAAGAACAAGGAAGGACCTTTAAAATGCTTCAATGCAGTGGTAACTGCAGTTGATTCATTTGCTTGCTGACTCCATTATTCTAGAGATATTTTTAAGGTTAACATTTTTTAATTTACACTACATCTTACTATACTTTAAAAAAGATTTTAACTTTATTTTTCAATTACAGTTTACATTCAGTATTATTCTGTATTAGTTTAGATGTACAGAAAAGTTGTTAGGAATAATGTACTTTACAGGGTGGTTCACCCACTACTTCAAGTACCCTCATGGACCCACACATACTCATCTCAATACTATTGACTCTATTCCCTATGTTGTAATCCACATCTCTGTGAGTATTCTGTAACTACCAATTTCTACCGCTAAATCCCTTAACTTTTTTTTTCCCCAGTGCCCAACCCTCTGCCCCTCTGACAACTCTTACTCTGTTCTCTGTATCTCTAGGTCTAGTTCTATTTTGCTTGCTTGTTTATTTTGTTCATTTGATTCCACATCTGAGTGAAATCATATGGTATATGTCTTTCTCTGACTGTCTTACTTCACTTAGCATAATATCCTCTAGGTCCATCTATGCTATCATAAAAGGTAAGATTTCCTTTTTTCAGGCCAAGTAGTATTCCATTGTGTAAATGTAAAAGCTTTTTTTATTCACTTATTCACTCATGGGTACTTGGGTTGCTTTCAAATCTTGGCTATTGGAAATAATGTTGCAATAACAGGGGTGCATATATTCTGTCAAGTTAGTGTTTTGGGATTCTTTGGATGTATTCCCAGAAGTGAAATTATTGGGTCATAAGGCAATTCCATTTTTAATTTTTTGAGGAATCACCACACCTTTTCCATAGCGGTTCAACCAATCTGCATTCCCACTAACTTTATCTTAGTAAAAAGGTTAATTTTTTACTTTATGATCATTATAGATTCACATACAGTTATGAGAAATAATACAGAGAGATTCCATGTGCCCTTTATCCATTATCTCCTAATGGTAACATCTTGCAAAACTATAGTACAATATCACATATTATAGAAATTTTAATGCCTACGTAAAGGAAAAAGAAAGCTTTGGCTCCTCATCAAACTCCATATATAGCAGGTACTTGTCTTTTTCTTGGCAAGCTTCTGCCACATTGGCTCTCGCTTACTCTTTAATGAAGACTTCTCTCAAGATAGGTTTTTCTTTACATCTAAAAATAAGTATTTCCTTAAAAGGTTACATGGCAATTGCCTTGTAATAACTTGGATTATTTTCTTGGATGAAGTTAATATAGAAATGTGAAGGAACAGTTTCTAGTCATCAGGTTGTAGGGACTTTCTGGACAGAAAAACTTAACCTACTTACATGAAGTATATCTGTAGGGGTGGAAGGAAGATTGATAGAAAGAATATTCCCAAAGGAGGCCATGCAGCAGTGCACACTCTCAAAGGAGCCTTGACGGGGCAACTGAAGTGAATGCAGAATCCTGTTACAACAGCCATGGTGCCATATACAAGGAGGCACAAGAGGAGCCACACTTGGACTCTAAAAAGAGGCAGTTCAAGGAAAAATCTAGGAGAGGATGAGAGGGATAGTTTTTCCAGGAGGAGACCAATCCACCTTCCAATTCAGAAGGAAGCAAAGGAGCTCCTGGGATCTTTCCATAGAGGTGGAGGAGCAGTAAGTCAGGGACCTCCTGGATATTCAGCTGAAGAGTTTATCTTTAAAGGCACAGTGCTTCCTGTTCCTATTCATAAATTCATTTAATAAATTTATCGAGCACTTTCTATTTGTCCATCTCTAACTGTTGAGTTGGCCGAAAGATGAGAATTGAGTGACTTTTAAATATGAGATGCTCGAGACAAAGATGAGAGGGAAAAAGTCCCTATCAGGAAAAAGGTAGCTCATATTTTCCTCATCCCCATTGTCTAATATGAGGAAAGAGCACTGTACCCTAAATCAGGAGACTGAGGCTCTGTCACTAACTAGCTTTGTGGTATTGGGTAAATTACACTCTGGGTGGGCCGTGGTTTTCTCAATTGAGAATTCTTGTCTAAAATGTTTTCTTAACTTCTCGTCAGATCTATAATTTATGAGATGAAATGGTTCCAAGAGACCATGGATAGCATTAACTATAGAAAAACAGGAGATCCTGGCACTGCCAACCAAATACTACTCTTTACAGAAATAAGCTCTTTTCCACTCAATTTGGAATTTCCAATGAATTGAAGTAGAATTCTCCATGCCACTGGAGAACAGCGAAGGCTTATGATGGCGATTCTCTGACTTCTCTACAGTGTCTCTTCCCACCCACGTGATCCATACCAACTCTCATTCTAAACTCAACAGTTTGAGAATGTGGTGAGGGTGACTTGGTTGTGAAAAGAGAATGAGCTTATGACTTTTGATGCCCAGTTTCACCGTTTACCCCATGTGATGAGGTGAACTGTATCCCCCCACACCAAATTTATATGTTGAAGTCCTATATACATATAAGAATCAAACAATGAATGCATAAATACATGGAACAACAAACTGATGTCTCTGGCTCTCTGTCAAATCAATAAATAAAAAATTAAAAGTAATTGAAGTAGTGCAGATGAGATTAAGTGAGAAGGGGTTATTTTTAAAGAGAGCGTCAGACAGACATAATGGTTAGATGCTTTTGACAGCAAATATAAAATAATGAGCATTAGATTCAGGTCAAGTATTTTTTGAAGAAGATTTATTTTATTTTATTATTTTTAATGATATAATTTATTTTGGTCAGCTCTTGAAATTAATACAAGTGGTTTCAAATCTAATTTACTCATAGTTTCTGTTACTTATTTAAGCTTTGCCCACACAAATATTTATTATCATTAATGGTGGGAAAACCTAAGTTCCAAGGCTAAGAAAATAGCATATCTAAGAAATCATTATTTAATTAATTTTGCAGAATCTAAGGAAGAACAGTTCTTTTCATTTCTGGGTAGTAATATTGCATTATTGGTAAGAATATTTCCCATATGCTGAAGTTAGAAGCACTGATTTAGAAGGAAAAATATTGTAAAAGGACCTTATAATTAGATTTTTGGATTAGATGTGTGTATATGAATAAGTATGAATGTGTGCATGTTCATGTGTTTATGTATTAATTAATAAGTCCTGAAATAAATATTCAGTGGAAATTTTTCAGTGTCCTAGTGGGATCATCCAACCTCTTCCTGCTTGTCCATTGAAATAGAGGCAGTAAGGGCCATTGAGTAAGAAGGTAATGATTCTCGCTGAAACCGGTTTGGCTCAGTGGATAGAGCGTCGGCCTGCGGACTGAGGGGTCCCAGGTTCGATTCCGGTCAGGGGCATGTACCTGGGTTGCGGGCACATCCCCGGTGGGGGATGTGCAGGAGGCGGCTGGTCGATGTTTCTCTCTCATCGATGTTTCTGACTCTCTATCTCTCTCCCTTCCTCTCTGTAAAAAATCAATAAATTATATTTAAAAAAAAAATGTTAAAAAAAAAAGAAGGTAATGATTCTCCAAACAAACACAAAATGACATACTAGGCCAGACCAATGATTTGCCAGTGCAGGAATTTGAAAGGCTGACAGTGGCATCAATGGATTATTTTATGGAAATAATAATAATAATAATTATAGTCACTCTTTTTTGAGCACCTACTAAGTGTCAGGTTCTACTAGGCAATTTATATATGGTGCGGTATTTAATCTTTACCGTTAAACATAATAGTTATTGTTATATCAGATTTATAGATGAGGAAACTTAGGCTCAGAGAGAATAACCACATTGTCCAAGGTAAGAGCAGGGTCAAGATCAATAAAACAAATCTGTGTTGTGCCAAAGCCATAGTAATCTTACTACTTACAAATATACTCCCACTTTTTCTAATGTCATCCTCACAAGTATTCATCATTCTAAAAATTTTAACTTAAAATTTTATATTTATGATTAAAAAATAACTACTAAATGTTCATGGTTCAAAATTAAATATGTGTAAAAAAATAGAATAAAAACAAGTCTCCTTTCCTCTCTGGTTCCCCAGTCCTTTAGGCCCACTTTTCAGCAACAGCCCCTCAGATAGGTTCTTCTGTATAGTCTATATATGCAAACACAGAGACTAGAGAGTCACATCCTCTCCTCCCCGCCTCCCTACTCCAACCCATCCACACAGAATGTTGACAGTGAATTCACAGTTATGGACCTTATATTTTCACTAGACACTATATATATCGTGATCCTTCCAGACCCTGACCAGTCTTAATCACATATTTATAAACTCTGTTGGATCTGTTAGCACTAAAGTTGTCTAGAGAAGCCTGTGCAATCTTTTGCAAACATGTAAGTGGTATTTGCTGGGTTTGATCAGCAAATTTTGAAGCAGAAATTACTATATTACTTCCACATGGCAGTCAGTAAATTATAAGGCTTTATATTTAAAAAAATCCAAATTGAATACCCATTACCAAGATGAAAAACAATAAACAAAATGTTAATATAAGAATTAGAGGACACAAGTTGCATAACTAAGAACTGAGATAAAGATATAGAGGAGTGATCCAAAATCTGAAATTAAAATGTGTTTGATGTATAAACACAGCCTTAAGGATAGAATATCAAAAAATGCATACAGAAGGGAAAAATGCATCCAACTGAAATACCAGAAGCCACACAGCCCATCCCTAACCCGTAATTCCATTGAAGAACAATTCACACCACCAAGAAGAGAAAAGCTCTTAGATGTAGAAAGCAAAACCCTTATCAGTACAGATGCCCAGCATTTAGGAAACAATTTGGACACAGGAAAAAATATAATCTCTTTCCCCCATGATGTGGCAGCAGAGAATAGATCAAAAAGCATCAGCCAGAGGAGTCCAGCAGGGACTAAAAACGGGGAGGATTTTCACATTCAGAGGCCTGGAGAAAAGAGCAGGCAACTTGCTCACAAGCAGAAGAAAGATACAGGTGATTTTTCTGATTAATCTTAACAACAGATCTAAAACATTTGTTTATTTATTTATAAATATTTTTTAATTTATTTCAGAGAGGAAGGGAAAGGGTGAGAGAGATAGAAACATCAATGATGACAGAGTCATTGATCGGCTGCCTCCTACGCGCCCCCTACTGGGGATGAGCCCATAACCCAGGCATATGCCCTTGACCAGAATCAAACCTGGGACCCTTCAGTTCACAGGCCGACGCTTTACCCACTGAGCCAAACCAGCTAGGGGAGCTCTGAAACATTTAACACCCCATTTGGTTGCTTACCAGGCATTGAGTCTTCCTTTGAATGTAGGAAAAGCACAAGCTGGCATCCTGTCTGCAAGTTTTGCAGACACACCCTGCATCATTCACTACAATTCTCTAAAGTATGTAATTCAGTTCACTCCCATGAACATGCATCAGGTCCTTCTTACGTGCAAGATGCTGAAATGCAAAATAAGTTTGCAGAACATCCCTTTCATTGAGATGCTTGCCTTGACTGTAAAAGAAGAGGGTAAAATTAATTGCTTTCTAATCAAGCACTTTTCTACACTCAGATTATTTATTTAGTTTTATGATGCTCAGCTGCTTCTCTTGACTGGGTCTCAGAACATTCCTTAGAATACTCCTTGGTTTTATAGCTGCCATTGGCAACAAATGGTCTCAAAACACCCATGAAATATCTCCTCCTGGATTTCGTTATGTAGTTTCTAGCAAAGACTTTTCCTTCTGAAAAAAAAGAAAGCAAGCAAGAAAGCAATATTTAATTACAGCCATGCTCATGATCTGAGAAATTGGCTTATGCCTTTTGATCTCAGATTTACACCAATTTCACAGGAATTCATCTTGAATTCTTCTCTAAGCCCTAGCTTTCTTACAAACAAGAACTTGGGTGTGTGTTTATTACCTTTGGAATGACACAGAAATATATATGAATGTATATATCTCCCTGTCTCCTTTCTCAAGAAATTTGAGATGGGCTGGATAAATGCATACATTTGCAAAGGGATAAAATCAGAATCTCAGAATCCAGGAACATAAGGGAAAGAAAATATCAAACTAAATCTTGTGTGCATCAGTTGCATGACATGAGGGCCGCAAATTTGGCTCTAAGCTTCATAACTGGCAAAGGCAAAGAAAGAAACATTATTCTAAGAGTCACAGGGTCTAAAAGCTATGAGGAAGCACAGCTTTTCCGGGTACTGAGCCCTGAGAGAAATCTCTCCCCAGGATCCTCATAAAAGTAACACTGTGAAGTATAGTAGATGATATAAAAATGCCATAGAAGTTTCACACGATGTTTTCCCGTAATGTGCCTTCTTGTAGGAGGATGGCAGATATCAAAAGGTAATTCAGTTAATGCAAGGCTGGGAGGAACCAGACATTCTCAGCTTCAGCCAGTTTCCCTATCAGGGTGAGGATTTCTTTCTTTCTTTCTTTCTTTCTTTCTTTCTTTCTTTCTTTCTTTCTTTCTTTCTTTCTTTCTTTCTTTCTTTCTTTCTTTCTTTCTTGATTTCAGAGAGGAAGGGAGAGGGTGAGATACTAGTAGAAACATCAATGATGAGAGAGAATCATTGATTGTCTGCCCCCTTCCCCCCCCCCCCCCCCCCGTCCTGGGGATCAAGCCCACAACCCAGGCATGTGCCCTTGACTGGAATCGATCCGGGGACCCTTCTGTTTGCAGGCCAACACTCTATCCACTGAGCCAAACCACCTAGGGCAGGATAAAGATTTCTTAATTCGATTCTCACCTGCTTAGGGCTTCTATCTAGGGTAGGAAGATTAAAACAATTCATTTAAATTAGATGTATTTTATCATAAGTAGCTGGTCATTGCAATTTAGATGGGGATAATACAGGTAAGGAAAGCAAGCCTAGAACAGAACCTGGCATAGAGGAGGATATAAAGAAATGTGAGTTTCCATGGGTCCCTTAGCATGAAGCGCTTTCCTGGTAAGTTTGGCAATGCAGTGTAACGAAATGACCATGACCATTGTGGAGAGGCAGACTGGTGGTTAATGGCTGTGGCAACCTTTGGAAGCACCAATGGTGCCCAAAGTATCTTTCTAAGTTTTTTTCTTAGGGAACTCTAAGGTTTTGCTTGTGCTGAATTCTCAAGGTCTGAGTCATAGATCCAATTGAAAAGCTAAACAAATCTATGAATTTTCTTCATGGAAAAAGACCCATGCCAAATTCTCCATACAATTTCATAATGTCCAAGGACCCCCTCAGTAAATCCTGTAGCTCTCCAGAGTTAGGAGACTCTGTCTGAGTGGCATGCCCCAGGACCCTGCAAAGAAACTCTACATTCTCATGATCATTTCCATCAATGAGTTGGGTTCTGAAGACAATGATGACACACCAGCCAAATGTGTGGTTAAGACTATGGCCAGGAAGAGAGAAATCACATTGCTTGGCACACCAATTTAATATGACAACATTAAATAGAAATGACAGTGAGCTCATGCATTTAGAGTCTGTTATGGGTTGAACTGTGTTCTCCCAAAATTCATATATTAAAACTTTAACCTCCAAAATGTGACATTATGTGGAGGTAGGACTTTAAAGAGGTGAGTAAGTTAAAATGAGGCTGTTAGGGTGAGATTAATCCATTATGTCTGGTGTCCTTATTAGAAGAGAAAATTTGGACACACAAGGGGACACAGAGGAAAAGCCATGTGAAGACAGAGCAAGAGGACAGCCAATATAATAGTGGTGTTCATTAGTCTATAAGCCAAGGAGAGAAGCCTCAGTAGAAACTAACCCTGCTGACACCTTGATCTTGGACTTTTAGCCTCCAGAACTGAGAAAATACAGTATTTTTCCATGTATAAGATTCTCCCATGTATAAGATGCCCCCCACTTTTCCAACCCAAAATTAAGAAATCAATTATGTTAAACATAAAACAGAACACATTTTTATTTAGTAATTACTGCAGGTAATATTTACATACCAGTACTATGATACTATGCAGCATATCTGTTCACTTTATTCAGCCTCTGTTGCATCACTGCTCTCTTCTTCATCACTATTAGTTCCAGACATATCAATTTCTTCAACTTCTATTGTATCACTGTTGTCTTCTGAGTCACTGTATATGTGAGACCATCCTCATAAACTGGTGGCATTTTCTGAGCTAATTTTGTTCATGTTCTCATGGACAACCCTTCTCTCCTCATGAGATTGAAGCACCATTTTGCCGTTCTAAAATCAACAATGTTCATTTCACTTGCAAACATTCTTGCCTGACATTGAATAAGGTTGGTTGACACACATAAACCACTCTGGTGCTGCTCCATAATCCAAGTCTTAAACCTCTGCTCTAAGTTTGCCCATTTTGCTGGTTTTCTTCTAAAGGCCTTCTTCTTTTTTGGCATCTTTAGGAGTTGTTCTTCCTGTTTTCTCCACTGTCTGATCATATACTCAGTGAGAGGAGGTCCAAATTGTCTCTCTGCAACTCTATTTCAATGATCTTTTGCATAATTGATTACATTCAGTTTGAATTTTGCACAGTAAGACAATCGCTTACCAGTATATATCTTTTGACATCTTTATGGGCTCAGAACGCCCCAGTCCCTGTTTCATCTGCACACTCTCCACATCCACCTCCAATTATGGCATCAGCTGACATCAGTAACAATAATGCTCGTGATTGGAGGAAGCCTGTTTGGCAAGATATGGGCAGCTGCACACCCTCGTGGCTCCCTCCTCGGCTGACTTCCATGTCTAAGACACCCCTCAATTTTCATTCTAACAATTTTAGAAAAAAATAGCGTCTTATACATGGAAAAATATGGTATATTTCTGTTTATTGTTGTAACTGAACAAACAAAAGAAAATTCCATAAGAAAGCACAGGGAATGGAGATAGGAGAGACATTTGATTTTAGAGCAGCAGTGTTAAAGCTGTATGAGACATTTAAGCTATATGAGACATTTAAGTTAATTTTAAATGCAGTGAAAATGAAATATTTGCTGACCCTCCCTATAGGGATCCTCCTTACAAAGCCCCTGTCTTTGAGAACAGCAGTCTTGACCATGAGACTTGCTTTTGCCAATGAAATGAGAGTAGAAGTGAGTATTAGGCAATTTCCCATTATTGCTTTCTTTGCCACAATATAAACAATATCAGATGTATTTAACCAGACACTGGTGATACCTTGTCAGAAACAGTGAGGAGAAAATTTGCTGTTATTGGTGATGTGTAGCCAGTGGTTTTAAAACATTTTTAGTAATGTAACAAAATCTTAAAAGGAACCCTCAACACAGACCAGCATGTGCTTATTAGTCTAAAGTTATTTTATGTAGTAAAATTAGTAACATTTAATTTGTATAAAACCAATTTCTATAATGGTGAGGCTTTGCTGATGAAATTAAAAATTAAGAATTGGGAATATTTACTGATCAATTGTTACCAAGTTGACACTCTTTGCCAGTACTGTTCTTGACATTGGAAATAGGACATGGTTAAGTTTCTTGGTCTCCTGGAAGAACTTGAATAGAGGAGACAGACAATCAACAACTAAACCAATAAATAAGATAATTTTAAATAGTAATAAATGCTATGAAGAACAAATAATGCAATATGATAGAGAGTAGGTGACTGTGTAGACACAGTAAAGTGAGTGGTTTGGGATGACCTCTTAGGAGCTAATATGTCACTGAAACCTGAGTGACAAGGAGGATTCTGAGCATGAACGTTCCACGCAGAGGAAAAGACAGTACAAAGGCCAGGGTGGAAATGAACACATATTTGCCCTAGCTGGTTTGGCTCAGTGAATAGAGTGTTACCCTGCAGACTGAAAGGTCCTGGGTTTGATTCCAGTCAAGGGCACATGCCCTGGTTTCAGGCTCAATCCCCAGTGTGGGGCATGCAGGAGGCAGCTGATCAATTATTCTCACTGATCATTGATGTTTCTATTTCTCCCTCTCCCTTCTCTCTTAAATCAATTTTATAAAAAGAAATGAACACATGTTTGAGTAACAGAGTGGTTACTGTGCTCTACTACTGCAGAATAAGAGGGAGAGCAAGGTGGGTGAGGGACAGATCATGGAGGATCTTATACACCAGTTATCAAACTACATATGGTAAAGAGCTTTAAAAATTTTAAAAAAAAATCAGCCACAGACCAGCATGTGATCCAACATGGTTAGTTTGCAGCATGTGCTACAAGATCAACACCATACAAGTTTGACACCCCCCAACGTTAACTGTACCCTGTCTTCAATGAGATGAGTCCACAGATCATGTGTTTGACATTGTGGCAATGTCAAATTGCTATGACAGTTTCTAAATGCTGACTTTTAATTTCTGTCCTTATTGTATACTAGAGGCCCAGTGTACAAAATTCATGCACTCAGGGGGTGGGAAAGGGCATCCCTCAGCCTGGCTTGTGCCCTCTCGCAGTCCAGGAGCCCTTGGGGGATGTCCAACTGATGGCTTAGGCCCATACTTAGTCAGACATCCTTAGTGCTGCTGCAGAGAGGCTCCTGCCACTGCTGCTGCACTCACCAGCCGTGAGCCCAGCTTCTGGCTGAGTGGTGCTCCCCCTGTGGGAGCTCATTAGCCACCAGGGGGCAGCTCTTGCATTGAGCGTCTGCCCCCTGGTAGTCAGTGTGTGTCATAGTGACCGGTTGTTCTTCTGACAGGCTGAAACTGGCTCTCTGACATCCCCTGAGGGTCCCAGATTGCGAGAAGGTGCAGGCCAGGCCGAGGGACCCCACCGGTGCATGATTGGGGCCAGGGAGGGATGTGGGAGGTTGGCCAGCCAGGGAGGGACTGTGGGAGGGCTCCAGGGTGTATCTGGCACATCTTGCTCAGTCCTGATAGGCTGGAACCCAGCAGCAGGATAACCTACTGGTTGGAGCGTCTGCACCCTGGTGGTCAGTGCATGTCATAGCGACTGGTCGCGACCAGTTGACTGTCTCCACCCCCCCCCTCCCCCCGTGGTCAGTGCATGTCATAGTGAGCAGTTGAGCAGCCTTAGCATATCATTAGCATATTATGCTTTGATTGGTTGAAGAGCCAACTGGATGACCAGACACTTAGCATATTAAGCTTTTATTATATAAGATACCTTGATGCAGACCAGGAACACATGTCTGTGGATCTGTAAACCACATTTTGAGTAGTGCATGGAAAGGACCTTAGGTTTTACTCCAAGTGCAAGGGGAAGCACATATAGGCAAGGTGAAAAAGAGAAAAATCAAGGACCAATTACAGGCCTGTGGGGGCATTCTTTACCAAGGTGGAGAAGACTTACGAGAAACAAATCTGGGAAGAGAAAGCAAAAGTTCTGCTTTGAACATGTTAAGTGAGGAGTGTCTAGATCTCCAAGTGAGAGGTCAAGGAGTAAGTTAGGTATATGAATCTGGAGCTCACAGCTGAGATCAGGGCCAGAGATATAATATGGGGAGTCATGATAGCCTGCATTTAAAGCCACAGACCAGGGGAGTTATTTAGCAAGTGCTGTTATGAAAGAAATGAGATCACATGACCTAGATCTGGGGGGATTCTGACATAAGACTCATTGACTCCATCAATGTCAATAATCACAAACTTTGAATCTAATATTTATGGAACCAGGGCATCACAAAACATGAGTTAAATCCTGAAGTGGGACAAGGTTGGCATAAAGAGGGTCGATAAATACACATGGGATGAATGAGCCCCAAAATACCCTTCTAAATCTGAGATACTGAAATTCAAGTATTGTTCAAGCTTCATCTCCATGACATAGTGTGTTGAATAGGGCCTCCAAAAAGCCATTATATGCCTCAGAAACTGTGAATGGGAACTTAAATGATAAAGAGTCTTTGTGGATGGATCTTCCTGGATGATCCAGCTGGTTCCTACAGCCACTGACAAGTATTTTTATAAGAGACACTGAGAGGAGAGACACAGACAGAAGAGAGGAGGCCATGTGGCCATGATAGAGATTGGAGTGATGCTGAGGAATGGTGGCAGCCCCCAGAAGCCACGTTAGGCAAGAAGGATGCCCCTCCAGAACTTTAGAGAGAGCGCAGTCCCACAGACACATCGGTTTTGAATTTCTGTTCCTCAGAACTGTGAGAGAATACATTTCAGTTATTTTAAGCCACCCAGACTATGGTAGCTTGTTAAGGCAGCCTAGGAACATAATGTACGTGGAATCTTTTAGCTGACTATTTCCACATTTCCACTGGAGCTGTGTCTTATTCTGACCCAGTGATTCTTGGCCTAGAGCAGTGATTGGCAAACTGCAGCTGGCGAACCACATGCGGCTCTTTGGGCCCTTGAGTGTGGCTCTTCCACAAAATACCATGTGTGGGCGCGCACATACAGTGCTATTGACACTTCGTGGCCCATGTGTAGAAGTCGGTATTTTGTGGAAGAGCCACACTCAAGGGGCCAAAGAGCTGCATGTGGCTCGTGAGCTGCAGTTTGCCGACCACTGGCCTAGATAACTTATGAAAAAGACTGACGTCTGGGTCACACTCTCAGAGATTCTGCTTCATTGGGCTTGGGGTACAGGCTGGCTTTGGTGGACAGTCAGGGTTGAAAACTGTCATTTAATTAGTGACAACAACTTAATATCATGGGGTGACATAGAAGTACATGGGATGGGAACAGCTATAGAGAATGTTTTAACCTTAGGAAATTGCTCTGGAAATAACATTCTGTATCTTTATGCCCTAATATAAAGTATTCTTAGGAACTGTTTGGACTGTCAGCAATCTGTATGTACCCTTTTGGAACTCAGACAGTCCTGTTTCCACTGTGAAGAAGTGAATGGATGCTCTGATGAATCTGGACAAACCCCCTCCCCCTAAAGCCCCAGAAGCACTAGGGGAGGCATTGCCTTCTAGATCGACAATGCTTAACTTAGCATAAATCAAAGATGTCACTGGCAAACCCTTCCTTACAATTAGATAATGACAATTTTGAATTTCTTGTGGCTGGTACTTCATGTAATTAAGAAAAAATCTGCAGGCTGGATGTGCTGAATAGGAGAATAGTACCTTATTATTTGGAAGGAAGAGGGTCCCTAATTGTGGAATGAAGCAATTCGTTGTATGCCATCCCTAAATAAATGTTTCTTTATTTCTGAAGCTGTGTGACCTCCTGTAGCAGTCTTCCTAGCACGTCAGGGAGCAGTCAGGAGTGAATGTAGTTAGCAACGCACGCTTGTCTGTAAAGGGCCTTTGACAACGAGCTCACTGCATCTATTGACTCCCTGGGAAGTCTGAGGTCACAAGCTTGGCTGGAGCACATGAGCCCAGATAATGAAGATGGTTTTACCCTTTTGAAACAGAGCCAGAAACTTTATCTACTTCATTGTGCACTTTGGGTCATGTGCTAACCATGAGGCTTTCTCTAACACTAATCCCCCTAATGATGGCTTCTCCCAGCCCTTACACAAACCCCACGAGGCCGGGTGGCTGGCAATCCAGACAGAATAAAGGCAGCCCGGTGTTTGGCTTTTGAACTGAGTTCAAGGCAATTAAAGTCATGGGCTAAGGAGTAAAGGAGGGGGGTTAAAAATACCAGCATAATAAGTAGTATGACTGGAGTGCTCTGCAAATTAACTCAATTAGACAAAGCCTGATTTAACGGGGAAGATGGTGAGAAGCGCTACCCTCATTAAATCTGGCTGTTAGAGGCACTTCTATAAAATTAAATTTGTTTGAGTTGTTTGGATCACATAAAACAGTCTGTGCGTGTGCATGTACACACGTGCACATGCGTGGGTTCTGTGATTTTGTGGGTATTTTTTAAAGAGGAGAGGAACAGACCGCAAAACAAAAATATACAAAAACAAAACAAAACAGCAAAAACAAACAAAAATAAAAAAAACGGAGTGAATGCTCAAGAGCTCGAGTGGAAGACAAGAAGAAAGCAGTGTAGGCGGAGAGAGAAAGTTCCCCGATTGTAAAGCCATGCGCTCTCTTTGGTGGGGGCTTCTGCTCAGTTGGCTGGGCTGTGGGATGCTGCCCGGAGCCCGGGCCCAGTTCCCCCGGGTCTGCATGACGGTGGCCAGCCTGGTGGCCAAGGAGTGCTGCCCGCCGCTAGGTGTGGAGCCGGCCAACGTCTGCGGCTCTCAAGAGGGCCGGGGCCAGTGCACGGAGGTGCAAGCCGACACCAGGCCCTGGAGTGGTCCTTATGTCCTGAGAAACCAGGATGACCGAGAACGGTGGCCACGGAAGTTCTTCAACCGGACCTGCAACTGCACAGGTGAGGTAGACCCCCGGGGGGGGGGGGAGACCTGGCCTGCCCCTAACTGAGTGGGGAGGGCCCAGTTGGGAAAGGAGCCCCAGCGAAGAGATGGCTAGGCCAGGCTCTGCAAGGCAATCCAAGTTTGTTTCTCGTAGGGAGCAAATTGAGGAAGGCTAATGTCTTGCTTAGATTCTTCACGCCCTCTAGTACATGTAGTTATGGAATCTACGTAAATATGACATGAGCCAAGCCTGGCTATATGAACTCATGCCAACATACCATTGGCTTGTCTGTTGGAAGCTACAGGGCTCAGGAGTCAGCTTTGAAAGCCAGAGCAAGTCCTTTCACGATGGAGTCAATGCCCTCTCCCGAAATGGGTTTGCGCTTGTTGAAGAGAGGGGCGGGTGAGGTTGGCATCTGGAAGACGGGCGTGGAAGGCAGGTGTTCTGTCGTCTGAGTGTCCGAGTTTTGAATGATTTCGACAGGTCTCACGCAGGGGGACGTTATGCCTGGGTGGGTCGTAACTTTGCCAAAGCTGGGGAGATGTGGCGGGGCCAAGCTGTCTCTGTGATCTGGGGAGGGAGGATTGTTATCAGAGAGCAATGGCTTTTCTCTCTCTTTTCTGGGTTCGATGTGGGTATTTCACAGTTGCGCAGTGTCCCTCTTTTCGGCCTTGGTCTCTCTTATGATCTGTTTCTTTGAAATCCCTATGCACTTCTTATGCCTCTGGCTCTTCTGAGCCTTCTCAGGTCCGCCTCACTGGGCTCCCTCCATGCCCAGCAGCTGTGACAGCTGTCGCAAACTCTCAAAGGCGGGCAGGGCATTTGAAACACAGAAAACATAAGCGGCAACTTTAGCAAAGCCCTTCGACCCTGTCCTGCATGTCCAGCTGCATAAGGGGTTTTCTTTTTTAAATTATGTTGTATTATATTTTTATATGATACCAAAACCCTGGAAAATACAGATAATTGAACTATGTAAGGTTGTAAAAAGTAAACTAAGATAATGTACAAAAGATTGTGATACTAAAGTAGGAGTGATGTTGGTATTTTTAAACTTTAAAAATAATTCTGGCTTTAAAATCATTTTGTAGTCATATTGTTAATTCTATGACTCAAAGAAATTATTAATTTTGCCTTGAGTATTAATTGTGACCCAGAGTTTTTAATAGCATATTGAATATTACTGTTCATTTTTCTAAACCAATTGAGCATTTGCTTCTATAGACATTATCTTGTAGATTCTCATGGCTTTGCAGTCTAATGAGAAACAGCAGGTTTCATATTACTTGGGTGATTGGAAACCACACCACACAGTAATTTCTTTGTATGGACTGAATCAAAATTTCTTCCAGAACACTTATTTCCGGATCAATCAATGTTAGAGTACCGCAAGTACACAGGTTGGAAATCTCTGAGACAGAAGGTATTAAGAAATCAGATATAAATGTCCATTCTTCTTATCACCATCTACTTTATCTTTTTGACCTGTGTTACAAGTTTTTTTTAAAAAAGATGGGGATGGGAAGAACAGAGAGCAGCAGAATAGAAGGGATAATTGTAATTTCTCTTTCCTGGGGGAATGCTTATAAATATTTCTCTAGAAGTGACAGAAACTTGGGGTCACGGTGGCCTACATTCAAAACATAAAAGGGATCCCCTGCTCTGAGGAGGATAAACATACCTACGAGGCAGAGGGCCAGGAACGGGGCCTGTCCTGTAAGTCCAGACTATCAGGACCTCTCATGTCCATAAGTCAGTCAAAGGAAGCAGGGCTTCCTCAAGGTGTGTGGTGTATGGTCTCCAACTCCAGCCATTGTCATGACCACGACTGCTTCTGAGACCGACTACCAGGTTATGGCTTACCCCCTCTTCCATGAGCTGATTTATCCAGACTCATACAGGACCATAGTTCTTTCCATCCTCACTTTGGATGGCTCCACTTACATTTGGGAGATTGTCTTTTTCTTTGGGTTTCAGGGCACCAGACTAAGTCCTTAGTGACTGAGCTGGAAAGTTATTTAGTAGGTACAGTAATCACTGTGATGTGTCATATGTCCCAAAGCAAGACACATGTCTTTCAGTGTATTCTCCCTAAAGAGTGAGTTGCTTGCCTTCCTAGGGTAGCTTTTTCATGGTTTAGGAGCCAGTCTTTACGATTTAAAACTAATCTTGAGTGCTCCAAAGCCCTCTTCTCTGCTAGCCTCATAATTACTTTGCAAATAGGACCTTTGGAATTCACTGGGGTCACCCAAAATTTAAAGAAGTATAGCCTTAGCCAGTTTGGCTCAGTGGATAGAGCATTGGCCTGTGGACTGAAGGATCCCAGGTTCAATTCCAGTTAAGGGCACATACCTTGGGTGTCCATCCGGGACCCTGGTTGGGTGCGTGCAGGAGGCAACCAATTGATGTGTTTCTCTCACATCGTTATTTCTCTGTCTTTCCCTTTCTCTTCCACTCTCTCTAAAGATCAATGGAAAAATATCCTCAGGTGAGGATTAAAAAAAAAAAAAAGAAGTATAGATTAGCTCTGGCAAATAGGCTACTGATGACCTTGAACTTTGTTAAATCAGTGGAAAAATAAGCACACCATTCATCTATTGCTGGACATTTAGGTTGTTTCCACATCTTAGCTATTGGGAATAGTGCTGCAATGAATGTGGGGACACTAATATTTCTTCGAGACCTCAATTTCAATTCCTTTGGATAAATACCCCAAAGTGGGATTGCTGGATCATATAATAGTTCTATTTTTAAGTTTTGAAGAACATTCATACTGTTATCCATAAGCAGTTGCCCCATTTTGCATTCCCACCAATAGTGCACAAGGTTTCCAATTTCTCCACAACCTAGCCAAGCAGTATATATGTGCAATTGAATACTATTCAGCCAAAAAAGGAAGAAAATTCTGTAATATGTAACACATGAATAAACCTGGAGGATATTTTGCTAAAGAAATAAATCAGTCACAGAAAGACAAAAACTGCATGATTCCACTTATATGAGTTATCTAAATTAATCAGATTGAGCAAAATAACTGACAGTTCTATAGCTTT
Organism: Myotis myotis; assembly: GCF_014108235.1. Lineage (NCBI taxonomy): Eukaryota > Metazoa > Chordata > Mammalia > Chiroptera > Vespertilionidae > Myotis > Myotis myotis. Next base: position 42,018,927 of record NW_023416335.1, read on the forward strand.
GTACCTACAATAATGTATTACACACTTAAAAATGTAAGTGTTCTTACCACACAAAAAATAAAAATGAAAATAAAAATTAACACCATAGTTTCTATGATCTTGAAGTTGGTAAAATATTTTAGCCTATTTAATTAAAATAAATGCAAACTCCGGGGGGTGGGGGGTACTCTAAATTATGTGCTCAAATTCTCTAGAGAGAATTTATCATTTCTCTATTCTCTGTGGGGATAAATTGAAAACAAAAGTTATTGAACGTAATTGTCAGGAAGAGCTGAATTTCAGGAGATTTAGCCATTCACTTTATAAGTCATACCTGCCACATGGCTTTTCTGAGACTAACCAGTTGCAGCTGTGTCTTTAGACTTTTGAAAAACATGCACACCAAATAGTTTTTGAATAGTTGTCTGAGAACTTCTTGTTTGTACAAGTGACTAAGTGCCTCCATTTTCCAATCTCTGGAATGGGGATAATGATGAAACCACACCTGTAAAATCCTTTTGAGCTCTGTAGATGAAAGGCCCTATGTGAGTATAAAGTATTGTTATTAAAATAATAGAATCTCTAATTAAAAGGAATAGCTATTTAGAGCTCCTTATAAATCCACTAATCGGTGGTCTTTAAGCTTATTTAGTCTAATAGCTTTCTGAGGTTGAGCTGATGTAGTTCGTGTAGGAACGTGCATTGTTTGGTTGCCCTTAGTCTCTTCCCATTTTTATCCCAGTCCTAAGTGGATATTGGACTTTGTCTTTTTAATTTTATTTTTTTGCTGAAGGACATACTCAGTGCTAGATAGATTGGTATCTAGAGATTCTTTATTTTTTCTTTCTATTCATTTCTAAAAGGGCCCTCTATTTTTTTGCTGTTGCTATGGTGGATTAAGGGGAAAAAAAAACCATGTTGAATTGATGTAAGGAACTACTAGGAAGTCTAAATTAAAGATATAAACATTTGGGCTCTAGGGTTTTAAATTTTTGCACTTTTCAGTTGTCATCAGCAATTTAACTGATTTTTGAGATCAGGTTTAGAAGCTAAAAAAATGAGAAGGATCTGCAGAGCTTTGGAATATTTTCTCTGAGACATGGTATAACATGAATTTTTAATTTTTTAATTTTTCAATAATAGTTGATGTACAATATTTTTTTTTGTTCATCCTCACCTGAGGATATTTTTCCATTGATTTTTAGAGAGAGTGGAAGGGAGGGTAAGAGACAGAGAGAAACATTGATGTGAGAGAGACACATCGATTGGTTGCCTAGTTCTCATTCTCTGGGTTGAAAGAGCAGAGACATTTGTGCAAACACAGGGAACCCGCAGTGATTTGCACTTCCTGACACCAAGGCAGCTAATTCACCTTTATGACCTGCCAGTCTTCATTGATTTTGCATTAACTCTGTCTCCTTTGTGAAATGAACCAACTTTCTTAATGTTAGATTTCACCTGAATTCTTGGAAATCAGCTTATATATGTTGGTTTCACCTTTAGCTTAGTGTATATTCTCTCCTCTAAACCAATGAGCTGTCTTGTGTCAGCCTTTTAGTGTATGCCACAGGATAGCAGGGCTCAGCAGGTGGACATTGAGGCTGCCGCTCAGTCTCAGGTAGGGAGATAGAGAGAATTAGGAAGGGACACCCTGCATGACCCATGAGAGGAAGGAGAGTATAGATGACAACATGCGCTTAGATTGCTAGTGCTATCATAAAGCACCACAGACTAGCTGACAGAAATTCATTTTCTCACAGTTCTGGAGGCCTAACGTCCAAGATCAAGATGTTGGTAGGTTTGGCTGTCTTCTACCTGTGTCATCACTATCTGTGCAACCATCTGTGCTTAACTTTCCTCTTCTTATAAGGACACCAGTCATAGCAGATTAAGGGGCCACCCAAATGACCTCCTTTTAACTTAATTATCTTTTCAAAGACCCTGTCTGCAAATACAGTCATATCGTGAGGTCTTAGGGGTTAGGACTTTGACATATTAGTTTGAGGGGGAGACACAGTTGAGTCCATAACAGCATGTAATACACTTGATATCCTGTTTCTTTGCAGGAAAAATTTCTAGGGAACACTCTAGTGTCCAGTTCACTTTGAGATACAAACATTTCAAGAGAGTAAGGGAAGGCAATTGGCTTTCTTTTCCCCCTTGCAAGCACCGTCATCTTCTCATCCATTCTATCCCAAAGTTCAACTTCAGAAATTTATTCCAAAGGACATAAACTTACTTCTTCCATCTCCCCCCCCCCCCCCTCCCCAATACTCTAGGAAACTTTGCTGGCTTTAACTGTGGAGACTGCAAGTTTGGCTGGACTGGCCCCAACTGCGATCAGAAGAAACCACCAGTTATTCGAAAGAACATTCATTTTTTGACCCCTCAGGAGAGGGAGCAGTTCTTGGGTGCCTTAGACCTCGCGAAGAACACCACACACCCTGACTACGTGATCACCACGCAACACTGGCTGGGCCTGCTTGGGCCCAACGGCACCCAGCCACAGATCGCCAACTGCAGCATTTATGATTTCTTTGTGTGGCTTCATTATTATTCTGTTAGAGATACATTATTAGGTGGGTTTTCCCCTTAGATTAATGCATATTATCATTGGTTTGTGTTTGGGGGTGGGGTAGTTGGATGGAAAGTAATTTCAGACAAGTTAATTAACAAGAGCACAACTAGAAGGAAGGGGTAGGTGTGTGAAAAAGTCAGAGAACTGTCAAATGCGGCCTAAAGTTAGGCTGGAGCAGTTTCTTCCTGCACATCAGCTGCAGACATTTGAAAATGTTCTCTCCTGTAGTTTGTGTTTTGAATTCAAAATCTAACTCTTGTTTACAAGGCTATTAATTTTCAAAGGCAAGAGATGGTGAACTGAAGGTAAATTCCTTTAAAAAGTAGTTTTATTGAATTTAGAGAGAGAGGAAGGGAGAGAGAAACATAGATGTGAGAGAAACATTGACCAGCTGCCTCCTGCACACCCACTACAGATAGAACCCACAACCAGGGCATGTGCCCTGACCAGGACTTGAACTGGCCACCTGTCAGTGCATGGGACGATGCTCAACCAATTGAGCCACACCAGCCAGGGCAAGGCACATTTCTTTTGATTCCAGCAGAAAACATTTTTAAATCAAGCCATGGGAGCCCTCTCTGACCTTTTCTTCAAATTAGAGGAATTAACTAAACACACGCTAAACCACATGACACTTCTTTGGGCAGAATTAGAGTGTGTGTTGGAAGCGTGTCATTACCAGTAAAGTCACATGTATTAGTCTTTAGACTCCCAGGTCATTATCTACGGTGCCCATGCCCTGCTGGGATCCCCAGGGTTTTTCTGGAGTTGTATTGTCAAGAAAAAGCATAGCCACAACAATGTAGTGTTCCTTCTGGCTCAGTGATTGGACTACAGTTACGTTTGATGCTTGAGAAAATGGTGCCTTGCCCTTCTGGATCCTAAAAATTGGGGCTAGGGTAGGACTTGGAATGGGAGGAACTTCATTAATCTAGTACAGCGGTTCTCAACCTGTGGGTTGCGACCCCTTTGGCGATCGAACGGCCCTTTCACAGGGGCCGCCTAAGACCATCCTGCATATCAGATATTTACATGACGATTCATAACAGTAGCAACATTACAGTTATGAAGTAGCAACGAAAATAATTTTATGGTTGGGGGGGGGGTGTCACAACATGAGGAACTGTATTTAAAGGGCCAGAGGGTTGAGAACCACTGCTCTAGTAGGTTCTGCTCCATCCTCAGTCATTTTTGACTCAGGTGAAAGCCATAAACCCTAGTTTGTTCCAGAGCGGCTTGAGTCCATTCCAGGGTCTGCTCAGTGCAGTTCTGAACCTTTGGTTATACCTGCTATTATTCCCACTTTGGGAGACCCTCACTGGGGTGAGGGTTCATGAGGACATGAAGCTCACTTTGAATAGTCTCCTTCTTATTTGTAATTGTCTGTCCCCGTGTTTATCACTGGTTCCCCATCACTTGATTTTCCCTCATCATTTTTTAAAATTTTAACTTAAATTTTTTGAATTAAAACAAAATTTTCCATTACAGTTGACATACAATATTATTCTCCCTCATCATTCTGTTTTGAGAACTTTAAACTTTTTCTGGGTTAAAACATTTAAAAAGGGCTGCACAGCCAACAGCAGCAACTGCAGTCCTTTCCTCCATGTGTCTTTAAAACACTTGCCTCTCAAGTACGCATCTGTCTTTCTCTATCGATAGATAAGGAGGCTCTTCTGGCAATAAACCTTTATAGCTTTCCCGTCCTGACTCTGAGGAATTTTTGTTTTAAGAGAGGCTAGTCTCTCAAGAGTAAAAGAAAAACTATAGTTTCTGGTCGTATCTAGGAATTAAATTTATATTCATGTCTGTTCTGCTCCCTGAAGTTATTATAGGTACTTTGAAAAAGAACTAAAGTTAGCTAAAGTTTCTACATAACCATCAAAAGCTGTTATGAAAGGGGGAAGAAGGATGGAACACGCAGCAGGGAGGTCATTAAATGGCCCACAACTTTTCAGTAAAATTGGCATTTCCAGTGGCCAGCCAAGTTGGTTTGAATGTATTTTTCTCTCTTCTAGTGTTGGCCACACTTGTCAGCCAGTAGTTCTAACTGATTGATGGCTAAGGCAAAATCCGTGAAAGTTCTTTTTGGTTATATAAATGCTGAATTAGACAGTGCATTAGAAGATGCTTTATTCTTAATTAATCCTTCCCTTGTAAATGTATTCATTTGTAAAGAATTGGCTAGAAAATATCTTTTAAAAATATATTTCATTTAGGTCTTAATGATCTATTCCTTTGGAGACTCTGATTTCATTAAATATATAACATGAACTTTTAAAGCTGAAAGTGACCTGAATTTCTCTGGGTCTCCGTTGACATTCAAACTTTTGAGAGTTGAAGAATTCACCCTAAAAGTGCCAGTTGATTCTGAAATGATTTTGTTGTTGCTTTCAGAAAGATAAATGACAAAAACAATTATTTTGGACTAAAACACCATGGATTTATTGGCTTTGCAGACACATCCTAGGTAAGGTTTAACTTTTTAAAAACTCTGTTCTGTGGTGTCTAATTAGTGTCCCAATTGTTTTAGGACCAGGACGCCCCTACAAGGCCATTGATTTCTCACACCAAGGACCCGCCTTTGTCACCTGGCATCGGTACCATTTGTTGTGGCTGGAAAGAGATCTCCAGGTTGGTGAAAACCATACTTTTGGTTCCTTACATTTTGTTATACATTTGGTGAAGACCCATAACATTCTTTGCATTATATGCTTTCCTGTTCTATCTGATGGCTGGATTAAGTGACTAGGCATGTCCTTTGCTTTTAGCGACTTATTGGCAATGAGTCCTTTGCCTTGCCCTACTGGAACTTTGCCACTGGGAGGAATGAGTGTGACGTGTGTACAGACCAACTGCTTGGGGCAGCAAGACAAGATGATCCGACTCTGATTAGTCAGAACTCAAGATTCTCCAGCTGGGAAATTGTCTGTGATAGGTAATCACACCTGACACTGGGTTTTCTTATGTCTGAGAGATGGCGAGTCACTTTATATTTCTGTCTCTAGTGCATGTTGGGTTCTGTTTACATGTTTCTGCAAATGACTTTCCTGGGGGAGGTAGGATTTTTTAAAATTCTAAACTCTTTAATAAAAAATAAAGGCATGGCCCTGGCGGTGAGGCTTAGTTGGTTGGAGTATAGTCCCATGCACTGAAAAGTCACATACCCAGGTTGTGGGTTTGATACCCGGTAGGTCTCTCCCTCTCTCCACCCCCTCCATTCCTTCCTCTTTAAAATCAATAAGAAAACATATTCTTGGATGAGGATTTTAAAAAAAGTTATGAAAGTCACATTTGTGAGTAGAATGTGCTTGGCCATCATTTTGAGATCAACTATTTTAGCACCAGTCATATTCTAAGCACTGTAATAATGCTGGGGATATAAGAGTGAATAAAATATAGCTTTTTAAAGATATTGTTTTATATTTACAAAGGTGGAATGCTTGTAAATAAATTACAATACAAGGTGGGAAGTATCATAATAGATGTATGTGCAAAGCCAAGGAGAGGAGTGGGGAAAGACTCTAAGAGATAGAGATGATTATTCTGAGACTTTAAGGAGGCACAGACCTCAACCAAGTAGAGGAGGGTGGTAAGTGTGTCCTAGGTGGAGGGAATATCATATATGAAGCCAGAAAGTCTTTGGAAGCAGTGTGGTGTGGCTAGACCACAGGGTGCTGGGAGTTGAGAGGGATTGGGGAGGACGGGCTGTAAGTACTAAAGAACACAGAAGAAGGTAAGCAGCCTGCAGCCCAGGGAGAAGTCTGTCCTCGGTGAGTCCTTGAATTTGTTTCTCTTTCCTGGCACAGATCTCAGAAAAAAATTTCCCAAGAGGATTTCTTTATTCATTTGCTTCTTACAAAATCCTGTTTTTAACCCTGCTGAGCTAGCTCCCCTGTCCAGGGCACAAAGCTTCAATGTCAACACCCCTGACCCGGGGCATGTGCGTACTTTCAGGGGTGGAAGCCTAGCTTGCAGGATCCCATTGCTCTTTCCTAAGCTTTTGCTACAGCCCTATGAACAGTGCTCCACACCACAGGGGGATGTTAACAGGTGCTTTTTACGTGACTTAGCATAATTTCATAAAGCACCATTTCTTTTAATGCCTTGAGGTATTAATAGGTGGTATGTGACAGAGTTTTCTATAAATTTAGGGAATGCTGACTAAAAAAGGTTTTTTTAGTTTCAGAATGTCTCAGGGCTTTTCTTCTATAAGCAAATTATTACTCTTCAAGAGGGGCCTACACTTATGTGACCCTGGCACCCTTATTTCACAGACCATCTCAGTGGAACACACTTGGAAATGCTGCCTTGGAGGCCTGCTTGGTATTCCCCCTGCCTAGTGTTAGGGACTGGCCTCTCTCATCCTCCTGTGCGCTGATTCTATTCCCACATCCCTAGTACCATGCATTAAAACCCACACAGAAACAGCTCTAAATTGTTGTTTCTCTCAGTGGGATGGCATTCTGATGGTGGAATGTCAGACCACAACAGGCCTGGGGAATATAATCTTTTGGGGGCATGGGACTTCCTCAGCCTCCATGTTCATGACATGACCATCCCCACTGCCCTAGAGCATTTGCTAATGCAGCGCTTGCCCCAATACCTCCTCTCGGTATTGTTTTAGCTGTTTTCACTCTGACCACCTCCATTTGCCTTCAGTTTGCCTAAATGCTTTCCTAGCTTTCCTAGTACATAGGCCCTTCTGCCCCAACTGGCTTAGCTTGTATAGTACTGGTCACCCTCTTCTCTCTTTAGTCACTCAAGATTCAAATGCACATAATAGGAATCAACATCTTTACAGTCTCTCCAGTGGAATAGTAAATATCATGATTATGCATATCTATTCACATATTATAGTTTTGCATCTATGTTTTTGAAAGTCTTTAATACATAATTACTTTTGGAGGTAGTACTTTTACCACATATCTTTGACCCTTTAAGGCAGGGGTCCTCAAACTACGGCCTGCGGGCCACATGCAAATACAAATATTGTATTTGTTCCCGTTTTGTTTTTTTTACTTCAAAATAAGATATGTGCAGTGTGCATAGGAATTTGTTCATAGTTTTTTTTTAAACTGTAGTCTGGCCCTCCAACGGTCTGAGGGACAGTGAACTGGCCCCCTGTTTAAAAAGTTTGAGGACCCCTGCTTTAAGGTAACTGTAATACATTTTATTGTATGCTTGGACCAAAGTTATGATACTATCGACACATTAAGACATATTCTTTGCAATCCCCGTACAAATCTTAGCTTAGATGACTACAACCGCCGGGTCACTCTGTGTAATGGAACCTATGAAGGTTTGTTGAGAAGAAATCAAGCGGGGAGAAACGGTGAGAAATTGCCATCCTTAAAAGACATAGAAGATTGTCTGTCTCTCAAGCAGTTTGACAATCCTCCTTTCTTCCAGAACTCTACCTTCAGCTTCAGGTATGTGCTCTGAGCTGTGTAAGACGGGCACTTGACAACACTTAGGTTTTCATGCTCGTGGTTGAAATGAATTGAAAGGAAATTCAGGTGTTAGGAGACAAAACTAAGTAATGAAGGGGCTTGATAAGAGGGGATAACCAGGAATTAGTGCTAGAAAAGTCATCATCCACCCACTATAATTAATAGTGCAGTTTTAATAATTTAGCTATTTAGAACCATTTTTAAATATTTCTAATTTCTGTACACATATAGGTATAGTCTTCAGAACCAGGGAACCTCATCAACTATAGTATTTTTAAAATATTGCCAAAATAATTTTGCTCATGATCTTTCTTATACTTTTCTGTCTTTTTTTTTTTTTTTAAATCTGCCTGCCATAGACCTTAAAATGGGGGTCTGATATCTCAGAGGGGAAGTACAGGCTCCATGCAACTCAAATTATAACACAGCAATAACATTACTATGCTTGAAATTTAAAGGTCAGCTAATAATTCTCTCCCTCTAAATAAACTTTAAGAATTATGAGAAATATGTATGTATGTATGCATATAAGTAATATTTTAAACAAAGATAAATGAGACTCCAAAAAGAAATGGTGGATAGATTCATATTCTTCTCCAAAACTTGGTTTTCTCTCTTTTCTGTGTATAAATTATATAACTGATGGGTTACTTGGGGCCAGGGTGTGGGTAGACTGAACTTAAATGCAGAGGTTGTGCTAAGTGTAACAGGTCTCAGGGTCTGTGATGGGCTGGCACAGTCCTCAGGGTAGTGTCAAAGGTGACATAAAGGTCAACTTTTAAGATTATCTTGAAAAGAAACATGCATTAGTTTTCCATTGTGATAAAAATGCTTTTTGACACAGATTGCATTCCATATAGATTTAAGGGAATGGTTCTCAAAGTGTGGTGCCCAGACAACCATAATGGGCGTCACCTTGGAACTGGCTGGAAATATAAATGGTAGGACCCCGCCTGAACCTACTGAATCAGAAACTCTGGAAGTGGGGTATGAAATAAGTGTTTTTCTCCAGTGATGCTGTTATATGCTTAAATTTGAGGATCACTGAGTTAGGGTATGGACACTGAAAATGGAAAGGTTAAAAAAAAAGAAAGGGAAATTTGGGGATATGTTTAGAACACTGAATATATATTACAGTCAAGCTGCAGGTCTATTTAGTTAAGAAATAGGAATATAAGAGTATATGTTGATTTAAAAACATTTACTGATCACAGACCATGTGCTGGGTGTGGTACTAAGTCCTGTTAATAAAACTCAAAAGAAAACTGCTCTCTAGGAGTTCATTTCCTGGCCTGGGAGACAGATGTGAAGGTAAAAATTGTCATACAGACACTAAAGAGATACAACCCAATTGAGCAGGTGCAGAACCAGCGCTGAATAAGAGTTCCCTCCCCTTAGAGGAGATCATCATGAACGGTTTGGGCTACTTCTTAGTTAATGAGCCATGGCAGAGCTCCCCATTTCCCTACCCAATCTCAAATTAGAAGATGATTCAGCAGGCTGGGGCAAATGAAAAGCCTTTATCAATTCGTGAGTGTTGTTGCTGACATACCAATTCCTCTCAGGAATGCCCTGGAGGGGTTTGATAAAGCAGATGGAACCCTGGACTCCCAAGTGATGAGCCTTCATAATTTGGTTCATTCCTTCCTGAACGGGACAAATGCTTTGCCACATTCTGCAGCCAATGATCCCATATTTGTGGTAAGTTCAAAGCCTCAGCATAGATGAAAGATTTTCTACATTATATGTTGACTTTATTTGCTTTTCAATAAGATTGAAGTTTGGTATGTATTTTATTCTCTGTGTAAACAATGGGATGTATGCCTATGTAAATTAATTTTAATCTGCACCATTGGTGTGGCTAGAGAGCATTTGAAGTCCCCTTATCAGAAACTTGTGCTTTGGAGATGGTAAGCTTTGGAATGATCCTAGATAGGAGGTTACCGTCCAGAAGTCGATTCAGAAATTAGCCTAATGATATTAAATATTATGTCATAATTTAGCATAATTTATACCATAAGTCAGCATAACGAGAAATGATTTCTAATTGGTGAACTTAGTGGCATTGAAGAGAAGTGGTGGGCTGCAAGGACTTTGCAGACACCATGACCCTTGCAGGAAGTCCAGCAATCTGGCACCTTTGAAGCAGCACACACGGTCCAAAGCTCTAATTGGTGTTGGGTTCTGGTCACCTCACTTCACAAAGCATTCTGATTGAGCTTGGCTGCTCCAGCTGTCAGATATCATTGTGTCCACTTCAGAGTGAATCTTCCATGCAAGACACTTGCCAGAGGAGAGCATGGATGTCCCTGGGTGTACAAGAACAGGTTCTTTCATTTATTTCTGTGTCTACTTGCTAATAAGCGTTTGTAGGTTTACTAGAATTTGGTCTTATACTTGCTGTCCTTGTTACGCACCACCTAGTAGCAAATCTACTTGAGATGGGGGACATATAGCCACTACCCCCCCCTCTACCCCCCCCCCCCCCCCCAGTTGCAGGAGCTTCTGATATAGTATAAAAGAACCTGTTAGAGCTGAAATGACAAATGGAGCTGGGTCTGTTGCAAACCTGAAGGTGTATTCTTTGGTCCTGTTGTTACTAGATAGAAATTGGGTCTGCATCAGGTCTGACTCTGGCTGGCCTGTAGCTTGTGGGTTCTTGATTTAGTTTAGGAAAGATTTTATAACACGAGTCCAGGTGATTTTGAGAATACGTTAATTAAAGCCGGGGAAAATAAAACAAGAGCTTACAGTAGAAGAAGCAACAGGAAAGCTAGGCAGGGCTGCTTTGGCTCCCTAGAAATTTAATGGGAAAGAGGTGAGGTGAAGTGGGCTGCTTTGACTCACTACAAAGTCAGAGAAAAGTGGGCCTTGGGAACAGGTTCAGGGGGTCAGCCTGGGATGAGCTGCTGCTGCCTATTGCTCTCCTGGTTGCAAGTCTCATGGGGAGCCTTAGAGTTTAGGAGATGAAGACCTGAGGGGCAAGAAAGGTGTGGGTGTGTTCCTGGGAGTAAGAATGTGCCCTGGGTCCTTCGCCTTGAGGGCTTTAAAGGGAGTTTAAGGAAGGTCTTAGGGGAGGATCTCAGCAGAATATTCATCAGCTTTATGCTGATACACCAAAAGGAGATTTATTCCCTTAACTTAATCCATCATTGGTTGTGTTGGAACAAATGGAGTAATCGGATTTCTGTTATCTATCTTCCTGAGTAGGTTGATTTAAGCTATTTGCCCTCTGGTTGGGGAGGAAAAGTGTAAACCATTTACTCTTAAGTGTCCTTGGTAACAAAAGAGAGGGTTTTGTGATTTACTAAATAGCTGTAAACTGCTTGGCCTTTTAACTGTCTGTCTCCCTTTCTCTGTTCCACTTGCCCTGGCTTACTCACCTATCTTGGATAGATGGTTTCAGAGCAATTAAAGAAGAAATTTCCCTCCTTTTTTATTTTGCCAGTATTTTGAGTTTATATTATTATTCAGAGAGAAGGAGTGGACTCCTGGTGTGTCCTCAGAAGAACACTAATCCTATCATCTAAAGGTCTCACCTTTTTGACTTCATTTAACCTTAATTACCGCCCTATGGGCCCCATCTCCAAATATAGTCACATTGGAGATTAAGGCTTCAGCATATGGATTTGGGGGAGGATGGAGTCACAATTCAGTCCATAGCAAAGTGCATCCTGAAACCATCAGTGTATAGCAGTTTATTTTTCTGGACTCCTGGGAGGCCACATGACTAAATCAAAAGCGCACAGGATTACAAATCAAATCAGTTTCACTCAGTCCTGCCTTGGGCAGTGTGGGGGCCTCACTGAACTATGTAGAGCCTCTGTCTGGTGTTGGGTAAAAGTGTTGTGTTCCTTAAAGCAACTCATAATAAATTAGGGTATTATGAAGGCACTATAGAAACTGTCAAGTGCAACATGAATATCTCAAGAATATCAATGTGTTTTATAGTAGTTGGTGGGAAAGAATTAGAAAACTCTGTATTGCATTTGAATTTCCAAACCTCAATTAAGATTCATCTTGTTCTCTTTAGCAGACAGTTGTGCCTTAAGGTGATTTACTGACAAGACAAAGTCAGAGGTATTTCAAAGATGATTATTATTTTTACTCCATCCAGAGTACAAAAAGAAGGAAATTCGAAGAGGGAGGGTAAAGGTATAGCTGCCACGACTCTCAGCTTGCCTGGTGGTGTGAAGGCTGAGGGAGTGTTCTGGACTCCCAGATAGATAAAAGCATGGTAAGAGAGAGCCGTAAGAAATCCCAAGACGGGAGCAATTGCTGGAGCTGTTCCTTCTTTCTAAAAAATGTTTCTCCCACCTGTGTGGTAGCAATAAATGAAGGGTTTGTCACAAATGTGAACTATTGGTCCCAACCATTAATAAGAAGGGGTGAGGGAAAGCTTACCTGTTAGGTCTCCTCAGCCATCTTTGCTCTTCTGGAAGATGTCTGCCTTGTTCTAACTTGGTATTTCACTCCATTATTTTGGCTATCACCTCAGCCATCAGCTTATACCTATGCATTTCTGGTGCTTACCTTCTCTGCTATATAGCTATACTTCTATTTATCTATACTATATATCTCTAAATAAGTTTTTATTAAGACATACATATTCTTTCCTTTAATTTTATTTTTCAATTGCAGCTGACATTAAATATTATTTTATATTAGTTTCAGCTGTACAGTATAGTAGGTAGACAGTCATATATTTTACAAAGTGATCCACCCCTGATATTTGAAGTACTCACCCACCTGGAACCATACATAATTATCACAATATTATTGACTATATTTTCTATGCTGTACCTTATAGCCCCATGATTATCCTGTAACTACCAATTTGTACTTCTTAATCCCTTCACCTTTTTCACCCAGCCCTCCACCCTCTTCCCCTCTGGCAACCATCAGTTTGTTTTCTGTATCTATGAGTTTATTTCTGTTTTGTTTGTTCATGTATTTTGTTCATATAAGCGAAATCATATGGTATTTGTCTTTCTCTGCCTGACTTATTTCACTTAGCACATGACCCACTAAGTCCATCCATGCTGTTGCAATGGTAATATTTCATTCTTTTTTTTTATGGCCTAAAACATACACTTTCAATTGTGTATCATTTGTACACACCACTTATATTCATAAGAAAAAAATGGCACAATACTCCTTATCCAGTACTCCAAAATATGATGAGTAGAAAAGCAGAATCCTCTGACAAATAGAGAATTATGGCCCAAATATTTCTCTCCTACTAAAGGAAATAATGATGATCCTAGCAATTTGATTTTAAGCATCCTAAGTCTCAAGGACTGCTGTGTCTTATTTCCTCCTTTTGAGAAAGCCCAGTGAGTGTACACAGCTTGGCAACATTTTTCTCCGAGTGGCCAGATAACAAGTATTTTAGACTTTGCAGGCTGGACAATCTCTGTTGCAGCTACTCAACTCTGCCATTGTAGCATGAAAGCAGCCATAGACAATGTATGAACAAATGAGAGTAGTGTTCTAATAAAGCTTTATTTATAAAATGGGTGCTAAGCCCTATTTGGCAACAGGCTTTAGTTTGCTAACCCCTGCTCTAAGGATCAATGTCCCTCCTCTACAATAGGGATATCTCTTTAGTCAGATTTCTCTCCCTGTTCTAGTTGGAAGCCCACCTTATGACTTTATGGATGAGGAATTCCATGGCTTACATATAGTTCAAAGATACTAGATGTTTAATCATCATTGTCTTCATTACTTTTAATGCCTTTAATATTTAAATTTTGATTTTCTTTGGGATATGTTATGTGCATAAAAATAAACAAAAAGCCCCAGCCTTTCTTTGAAGGCACTGAAGGAATAATGTTTTAGCACTAGTTCCAGAACTCACAAATAGTGTAGTCTATTTACAAAGAGTTTCATTTTAAAACCAATTTGACCTTAAATGAGTCTTCACATATTGAGAGCCAGGTTAAAGCATTTAAGTGAACAGAGTTATAGCTTCTGGAATTTCAAATTCATGAGGCAATTCATGCAAATATACTGAATGCATTTATTAAAATTATTTTGTGTGAAATCTCTTCAAGCAAGAGAGGTATAAAGTTATATGTAATCACAGTAATGAGTAAAAGAAGGTATAATGATAAAATCAGAAAAAAATCTCTGAACTAAGGTCTAAAATTCTAATAATTTCTAAAATAATTGAAGGAAATGCACATATTTATCATGGAAAATAAGATTAGGTCACAGCTAAATGGTGCTGTCTTCTAATAAATATAGATATAACCTAGGGAAAGAAAAGGAGGAAACCTAATAGACTGTAGAGTTAAATAGTTGAGTCAGCTTCCATAAAAGTAGCTATGTTAGAGACTGGTAATTCTCTACCCAATTTCTAAGGATACTGTTCTTAAAGTGTACATGTGTTATCCTTTAATTAATTAATTTATTTTTAAAATATATTTTTATTGATTTCAGAGAGGAAGGGAGAGGGAGAGATAGATAGAAACATCAATGATGAGCGAGAGAATCATTGATTGGCTGCCTCCTGCACACCCCGCACTGGGGATTGAGCCTGCAACCCAGGCATGTGCCTTTGGCCAGAATCGAAACTGGGACTCTTCAGCCTGCAGGCTGAAGCTCTATCCACTGAGCCAAACCTCTTTGGCTATTATCCTTTTAGAAAGTACACTGGCAAGTTCTAATTCTTTCTATTCCTCAGTGGGTGGGGGATGAGCGGGTTGCATGGTTAATACCCACTGAACAGCTTGTATTTGTTCTCTACCTTTTACACTGAAATTTTAAAGGTAATAAGACGTACAAATAGCCTTAATTTCATAACACTGGCATTTCCTAACATTGACAGCCAATTGAATAAGGTAGGAATTTAGGAATCTAAAGCAAGAAAAGAGAAAACGAGTTTCTGAAAACAAAGATCTGATGGATTACACTAGGTTAATCCTGCAAGATCCCATCTGACTCCACTATTCTAGGCTGCAGTAAAATTAGTAATATTAATAATTAGTAAAAATAACAAGTATAAAATATCTCAGAGTCAATATGATTTCAGTTGCAATTTTAAAAAAGGAGTACATAGGACAATGCTTTTCTCTCTCCAAGAGTGAAGCACTTATAAAAATAGATCTATTTTACTTATCTTTCTTTAAAAAGTCATAATTAAACTAGAACTTTGAGTAACATTTAATTTTAAATTTTAAAATAGATAATGCACGTAAGTGGTTGCAATGTAAAGGCACAATTTGAAGAAACTATCCACAAGTATCTCCCAGCTAGCCAAGATCATTTCCTCTGTTCTCCCTGATTTGACTTATTGTTTTATTAATATGAACACATATGTTTATAGATTTCTTCCTACTTTTTTACTTATATGGTAGCATACCACAGACACTTCTGTGACTTCATTTATATTTTCCTATTCTAAATCACTCCATACCAGTTTTTTTTTTTAACTCCATATCAGGCTTTCTTATTCCTTTTCATTTTTTAAGGGATGAATGGTAGTCTATAGAATGGATTTACCCTGCAATTTTTAATCAGTCTCCTATTGATGAGCATTTGGGTGATTTACTAGTATAATCTTTTGCTTACAAACAATGCTGCAATAAGTGAATATGTAGGGTAAGTTGAGAGACTAGAATCGCTGGGTCAAAGATTAAATAAATGTCTTTGAAATTTTTATAGATACTGACAAATTGCTTTTCCCTCCTACCAGCTGTGTAGCAGAGTGACAACTTTTCTGCTCTCTCTCATTAGTACAGCGTGTTATTATACTTTGTAATCTTTGCCAATCTGATAGGTGAAAATGGTACTTCAGTAAGTTTACTTTTTCTTTCTCTTCTTATAAATGACGATCAGCACCTTACAGTGGTTCTCAACCTTCCTAATGCCGCGACCCTTTAATACAGTTCCTCATATTGTGGTGACCCCCAACCATAAAATTATTTTTGTTGCTACTTCATAACTGTAATTTTGCTACTGTTATGAATTGTAATGTAAATACCTGATATGCAGGATGTATTTTCAGGGGCCGAGACCTATTTGAAGAACCATTTGCGTTTCCTTGAGCTGTCTATTAGGATAATGACTTCTGGGAAGAGAAAAAAATAGTTTCATAAGAGAATTAGTAAAAGAGATCTCTATGTAAGTTAGTAACAAAATACAACACATGCTTTTGACATCTTACTTTTCATGAAAACCTAACACTGTTCATATAAAATGTGTTTTGCAGTTTCACTAGCTTATGAGGAGCTAATGTGATCACTGACACCATAGCTAACCTCCAGAACAGTGCCTGGCACTTAGTAAGATACTCAATAAATTTTTGTTAGGACAATGTTATGCTATTGAGTATCTATTAATGTGTCTCTATTAATGTCTCTATACAAGATGTTATGCAAACATAATCTTTTAACTTCACAAAAATGTGTATGATAAACTACTCTCTTTATTTTACACGTGGGGAAAAGAGAGTTCAGAGGGGCCAAGACTTGAGTGTAAGGTCATATAAACCAGTAAGTGACCATACAGAGAACAAAAGAAAAGTTTCGTACTTGAACCTTTCCCCATGTCGTGTTTCTTGCTATAATTTTGCCTTTTATCATTTTAGACAATTCTAAATTTGATCCTTTCATAATTGCTTTCATTATAGCTGAGGAAATGTAGTCTTGTTAGATCATGTTAATAGGAATTAACATTAATTGATAAAGGACAGGTTTGAACAATTTTGCTTGACAGGGCATTGGTTTTATGATGAATAAGCATTCACATTTTAAAAATGCCACATTTGCTTATTTAATTTATGTATGTTATACATAAATTCATAAGTAGTATAACCTCTTGGTGAGTTTTATAAGAGCTAAGGTGCCAGAGAGGGTGGCTGGCCACCTGCTTGGGCAGGCTTCCCAGGGTGGCAGGATTGCTATAGGCTCAGTTTGGGGAATACGTTTTTTTGTTTTGTTTTGTTTTTTTTTAACTTGGCAGGTGCTAAGTCACTAGATGGAGTTGAAGGGGTCCTCTTCAAATCTAGACTTTATAAGGACAAACCCATGCTCTATTGCAAAAAACTAAACCTGTACAAAGAGATGAACTATAAACACAACATTATTGTTGAAATTAAGTAGTATAATGGCAAACAATAATTTATATACAAATCTAAGATGGTCTAGCATTGATTTTTGAGTTACTCTCTCCTAGAAATTTGGTGGTTCCTTAGCCATGAATGGCCTGGAAGTGTCTCAGCTATCTAGAATCTCTTCTAACATCACCCTGGCTCTTTCTTCAACCTGTATTGTCTGGTTATGAGGAATCCTGAACTGGTCACTTATTAAAACATATATTTTTTATTGATTTCAGAGAGGAAGAGAGAGATGGAGACATCATTAATGAGAGAGAATCATTGATTAGCTGCCTCCTGCATGCACCTGACCAGGAATTGAACTGTGACCTCCTGGTTTGTAGGTTGACGCTCAACCACTGAGCCATGCCAGCTGTGCTGGTCACTGCTTTTAAAGCCGACATACTAATAGCAGAACCTTCTTGTAGCCCTGTTTACACCTGTTTAAAGTTGAACCCTTAAACTACAAGTTTCCTTCCTGCAGGATTTAGCAACTGAATTTTAATGCTGTTGATATTTCTTTTAGTATGCAAGCTATTATATCTTGTATATATTTTATATATACGTATATATATTTTGAATACAATGTTATTAAACAAATCTATACAGAAAGTGTGTTTTCCCTAACTATATAACTCCTCCAAATGCCTGAAAAACACCTCCTATTCTGTCTGCTCAGGATGCTCTGTCTGAGAGGGTGCATAGGGAAGGATAGAAAGAAAATTACAGTACGTCCTCACTTAATGTCATCAATGAGTTTTTAGAAAGTGTGACTTTAAGTGAAATGATGTTGTAACAAAACCAATTTTAATGTAGGCTAAGGGATAGAAACAAGAGTTAAGTTCCTGTGGCATATTTCTGGTCACAAAAACATCACCAAATTTCTAAATAAAGACCCCCAACACTCCTAACATTAAATATTGAAATAAATGTGAGCTATTCATACATTTAAGAAAGATGAGTAAAACGAAGATAAGATAATTATTCTCCAACTTGCTTGTTCCAGTTCAGGGTCTCAGGTGGGTGGGGCAGCAGCTCAGGGCACAGGGCAAACACACATCCTGGACAGGATGCCCTGTGCCCTCAGGGCATAGGGCACACTCACGCACAGACCCACACTCTCTCAGCCAGGCACAAGGTAGACAACCTACTTCCCCTACCAGGCACATTTTTGGGATGTGGGAGGAAAATGAAGTTCCCCCCCCAAAAACCCATGCAGACATGGGGAGAACGTGCAAACTGCACACAGACAGTGGCCCTGGCTAGGAATCGTTTTTTCTTTCTTTCTTCGTTTTATCAATGTTATAACAAAATGACGAATAAAACAACATTTTTGAGGACCTACTGTATATGTAGAAATTTGGACCCAATGTTTTTATTATGTCATCTACCTTAAGTTCTAAATTGGAATTTCCCATATGGAACTCTGGTCTCTCTTGGGACTCAAGCACTCACACGTACATTCTCAGAGGGCCAGAGCATTAGCATGTTACTACAGTAAGAGCTACTCTGAATCGAATGATATCTCTGGATAGCACATTGAATCCAATTGCTGAACATCGTATGCTGGTCTTCGGTAATATACAGATGTCTTTGCCGCCAGCCCCCGGTTCTTATGGTACTGTTCTTCCAGATGCAAATACTCTTGTCATGCCACCAGTGTGGCAAGGTTCTGAACTTGCAACCATCTTAGTTAAGGTTAAGTTTAATAGTAATTTCATCGCCCACTGATCTTGAAGATATGCATGTTTTTTCTGTAATTTGTTAAGTTTCTTTATGCCTGTAAGTACAATATTTGTTGATTCATTGCTTTCTTCTGCATGGGTTACATTAAAAAAAATTTTACCTTAAAAGCCCATGCAATTACATTTTCTTCAATAGTGCCTCCAAGTTAAAATTTGGTGGTTTTTTCTCTTCCTGTATGTATTCTACAGGTTGCATTACTTCTCTTTCTAGCCTGTGGATACGTTATTGCTTCCAAAATTTTGTTTATTGCATTCTTTGCGTTTTCTTGGCACACACTACCCTTTTTAACTACATAAATTGGGTACTCTGTATGGAGTTCCTACCAGAGCATTTATTGTATAATGTTTTATAGCCCCTCTGAGACCTATAATCTCTCCCTATTACTTTTTCCTGTTCTTTTATCTCTTCACATTGTGAATTGCTTTAAGAGTCTTGTCCCCTCCTTTATTATTTACACTTTGCACTCGGCGAATTCTGGTGCTTTCCAAAAGTTATTTGCCTCTTGCAGCACTAAATCTGGAGCTTTCTATGTCCCGAGAGTCTCTTGTCTTTTCTTCTAATCACAATTTGATTTCTGACTTCAATTCAGACAGTTATCTTACAGTTCAAGAAATATTGTGTGGACTTCTTTGGGAAATACATTCTGATATAGCCTTAGATACTTTTTCCATGTATCACTTAGGATTTGTCTCAACTGCTTAGAACAGGAAACCCAAATTACAGAAACCTAAACCAAAAAGAAGTTTATTTTTTTCTTTATGTGGAAGAGTTCCAGGGGCAGGCAGTCCAGTCATCATGGATGCTTTCTGTCTTTTTGGTCCTTGGTGAGTGGCTTCTTAACTTTGCTTGTTGGCTCTTCTTTGCTTGAAGGCTGCTGCAGCCCCATCCACATTCCAAGAAGCAGCAAGAAGAAACAGAAAGAGAGAAAGGACACTTTTAGGGTGAAACAATCACCTTTAAAGAGCTTCCCTAGAAGTCCCATCCAACGACTTCTAGTTAAATCTCATGGGTAGTTTGGCATATGCCTTCACTCAAAATGCAAAGAAAGTGAACTAAGGAGAAAGAGGGGAATGGACATTGAATAAGCAACCACAGTACTTGCCACCTTTAGACAGTCCCACTGTAGTGCTTGGGCTCCATACTTGAGGCAAAACTTCCATTTGAGGCTGCCAGGCTCCCCAGGCCACACCTTCCCTCTCTGTGAAACGCCTAACCTTCTCTGGACTTCCCAGGACATAGGGCATGTGGTACCTTTTTCAGGGACATACACCAACGACAAATGCTTAGCTCCTTTCCCAGGGATGATGACCCTTCTCAAAGATGGCTCTTTTTGAACGCTACTTGTGAGGAACATTGGTCACTTGCATTATCAAGTATTCTTCCAAAGTTGTTGCTTTTTGCAATAAACTATGCCTTTATTCTTTTTTAAAAAATTGATTTCAGAAAGGAAGGGAGAGGGAGAGAGAGATAGAAATATTAATGATGAGAGAGACTCGTTGATTGGCTGCCCCCTGCACGCCGCCCCCCCCCCCCCCCACTGGGAATAGAGCTCGCAACTCAGGCATGAGCCCTTGACTGGAATCGAACCTGGGGCCCTTCAGTCTGCAGGCTGACGCTCTATCCACTGAGCCAAACCAGCTAGGGATGGCTTTATTCTTTTGGTGTTAAAATTTTGTTACTCAAAGCCAAGACTTCTGAAAAATATCTTTTATCTCTCTAAAATCCTAGGCCTTATAATATGATATTTTGGTTTTTAAGATGATTGTCTCTGCCATAAACTTTAAAAATCTACTCATGACAACAAATTCCCTTCAGTAAATAACTTGACTTCTGTTACTATTCGGAATGCAGCCACTTGAGACAATGTAGAAAGCCCCCATTGTTACCTGAACGGGGCAACTAAACTTCAAGGAACCTTGGGTAAGATATGAAAATGTTATCTACTGAATAAACAATGATAATACAAGCCAGAAGGGCAATGCATCTAAAGCGGTTTAAGAAGTGCAAAGAGCAAAGAATTCTGACTGTGGGCAAGCAGGGAAGATGTGCCTGGACAGGGGTTATTGAGTTCCTTCGTCCCTGAAAGACTCTGATGCCAGAAAACAGAAGGAATGACTTTGCAGACCAGTTAGAAAGGTACCTGTTTGGGTCAATTGTACAGAAAATATAAGTACTTTGGCATGACACTGTCATCAGCCAACAAATACTTACTCAGCATCAACTTTGTCCCGGTTGCATACTAAGCTTGAGGCTTCAAAGGCAGAGAGACCTTATTTAGGAGTTAGGGGTCTTGTTAGGGGAAATAGGTAAATAAATAACATCCTATATAATAAAAACCCAGTGACCATAATGGCAGAACGACCAGAATGACCACTTGACCAGTCACTATGAGGTGCACTGACCACCTCTTGGTCCCTTTTCCCGGCTGGCAGGCTCCGATCGCCAATGGCAAACAGCAACTGGGGTGGGTGGTAGGAGATGCGGGTGGTGCCAGGCCAAGGCCCCCACCCTGCCGGTCGCCCCCTACACAGAGGGCGACCCGCAGTGGGGTTGGGGCTGGTGAGCGGGCAGCAATGGCTGATCTCTTGGTGCCTCCCCCGGCCGTTAGGATCCCGTCACCAGATGGTGAATGGGGAACCGGGGTGGGTGGTGGCAAGATGGCCTCGATGTCAGGCCAAGCTGACAGACTCCACCCATGCATGATTTCGTGCATTGTGCCTCTAGTTATAGTATAATTTGACCAGTGCTATATTTGGGGTAGAAGTAACAATGGTGAATGGATGAATAAATTTATTATTAAGTACTTATTGAAATAAGTACCTTCCTCTCCCATGTGACAGGCCCTGGGGTGACAGGCACTGGGGACACAATGGAAAGAAAGCAGACAGTTTCTCTGAGCTCCTTGAACTTACCGTCTAGAAATGATAGAGGAACTCTAACGACCAGGCATAAAGCCTAAACTGAACTCACATTTATATTCTGTTGTGAAATCAGGGCTATACATGTGGAAATTTTGCTGTGAATATTTTAAAACATGTAACAATTTCTGTATTTAAGAACTTTAACAGCTTCCTTGAGAAAATTAAAATAAGCACTATGCACATTACAACATTTTTAGACTTTCTTTTCCTGGCATAATACTCAAAATTCCAATAGAGGGTTATCAAGTGAGTACACAGAAGGGTACTCCTGGTGAGAAAAATTTGAAAACCCATTTCAGATATATTTCTAACTGTCCATTTGTATTATAATACTGGGAAATGCAGCCTCTTCTATTTCTCCTGTTAAAGCAAAAGCACCTGAAATTTGACTAGGCTATGTATCTATCATCCTCGCCCTTTTTCTGAACTTAATCATTAACCTACACTTGTTGAAGGCCTCAAATGTTCCCAAACCAGTGTTCAATCTGCAACAGAATCTTCATTTGTTCACTCGACAAAGGGGTTTGTAATCCTGTTTGGAGCAATATGTCATACATTCTTGAAAACTTAACTGAAAATACCAGTAGGCATGTCACTGATATTAGATTGGGTATACAGAGTTGCTCATGTCAAGAAGACCTACGTTCCATTGTAGAGAAAGCTCCAGCCAGGTTAATCTAACTGAAATAGTCTGATAAATGTTAAAGGTCATGTTCAATGTCTTGCAGGTCCTCCATGCCTTTACTGATGCCATTTTTGATGAGTGGATGAGAAGATTCAATCCTTCCGCAGATGCTTGGCCTCAGGAGCTGGCACCCATTGGTCACAATCGGATGTACAACATGGTTCCTTTCTTCCCTTCGGTGACTAATCAGGAATTATTTTTAACCGCAGACCAACTTGGCTACAGCTATGCCATTGATCTTCCAGGTAACTAATACAACTTCTAAATGGGTGATTCATCTTTTAAAGGAGCTTTCTTTCTTTTTTTAAAACATGTAAACCAAGACCTTAAATTGAAGCATTCAGGTCTCATTAACTTTATTGGCAATTTTCTAGGATACATATATTTAGTAAAATTAGCCTTTGAACTACTAATTAAACATCAGAAAAGGGACTGGTTGGATGACTGTTGTTTTAGAAAACTAAAAGTTGTGAACAAACCTTATTCCACAGAGGAAGTATCTACTCCTACACTTGATTTGACAGTTTTGTCTGAGTTAATTGAAAGCTGGCCATGGTTTGAACTGTAAAGTCAAAATTCTCTAGCCTCATGTGGAGAGGGACTCCCAGGAGATCATTACTGGAAGGCAAGGCTGGGTTTAGAGTGAGGCAAGAGCAGCACTTGTTTGGACCACAAAGTTTCAGGGGAGGCCAAATATGTTAGTAATCTAGATATGTAATAATATCATGCAATATTTTAAAACAATAAATGCAAAAATGTTTTGATGAGTTCACTATCAAAATTTTAAATAAAGACAGGCTGTTGTTTGTTTTATATTCTTGCAACATTTTGTAACTGGACCATTTTTTCCAATTATCCCATACCACCCCTGCTAGGTGGGGTTTGTGATGCTGACCATTGTCTGCTAACAGATTGGGCTACATGGGACTTCATGTGTATATTTTATAAATTAATGCTTTTTTAAGACATGTTTTTAGATTGTTGATTTTTTTATTTGCTTTTCTTACTTGGTTCAAAATATAGAAGGATATTTTGATAAGTTCATATAGGGGCACTTTTTTTTTTTTTTTTTTTTTTTTTTTACCTAGGCCCCAATATAGCTCTGTGTGCCATTTAAAGACTCTTAGTTTGCAATATATCCAAATATTGAGTCATTATGTTGTACACCTAAAACTAATAATGTGTGGTATATCAATTATACCTCATTAAAAAATCTTAGAACAGGTTGAGAAAGAAAGCTAAAATAATAGCAAACATCTTAATTTGTCAAGAAGTCAAAAAACAGACATCCCCTCTGCCAGTAGCTTTTCCCATTTGTGTCTATTTCATCTTCACTAAGCCTCCACCTACAAAGTAATTAGGACTGTGTTTTAACTCACATTTGTCTCTTTGACTGCAGAGTCTTTCAGGCCCCAGAATCTGTCCCCTGTTTTTCCTTCTAATTTGCATCTACTGCTGCCCCTTCTCCTTCCTGATTTGAAATTTCATTTCTGTGGGCAACTGGGGGTATCTCTTTGAAACTTCTTTTCCTTTTCTCTGGGACATAAAATAACCAAAAAGTTTGCAATGTGCATTTTGAGCATCTTTCCTGCTCTGAAATCAGCCAATTAAGAGGTATAGACTGAGAGTCTAAATATACCCTGAAAGCATTGACTCACTAGAAGACACAAACTCATACTCATTTACTGGTCTGACAAATAAGTTTACAGTTGCATCTGAGGTAGCAGAACTATAACCAGAAGTCAGAGAAGGGAGTGAGGGATTTGAGAAAGGAGGTAGGTCTTGAGCTAGATTCGAAGAGATGATAGATCTTAGGTAGCTGAGGAGGAAAGTAGCAACATTTTAGATTGAAGAAGGGCAGGGCACAGGACTGTGAAAGGCACAGATAGTCTACATAGAGGACTGTGCGAAGAAATCCTGGTTGTAATATAAGGCTTGGGTAGAAGATTATTGTGAATTCAAGTTGGATATGTGATATACACCTGAAACATATATAATTTTATTAACCAATGTTACCCCACTAAATTCAATTTAAAAAAGAAAAAATGGGCGTTGAATAGTTAAAAAAATAAAGCAAAGTTGGATCTGCGAGAAGGACCTGATTATGTAGGACTTTAAAAACTAGGCAAAAACCACAATTAGGTACCATTTTCTACCCATTAGGATGGCTACTAACAAAAAAAAGCAGAAAATAACAAGTGTTTATGAAGATATGGAGAAATTGGAAGCCTTGTGCACTGATGGTCAAAATGTAAAATGGCATAGCCTCTGTGGAAAAACAATATGGAAGTTTCTAAAAAAAAATTAAACATAGAATTACAACATGAGCTAGCAAATCAGCTTCTGGATATATATCCCAATGAATTGAAAGCAAGTAATCAAACAGATATTTGTACAACTCTGTTCATAGCAATTTTATTCACAGTAGATGTAAGGTGGAGGCAACCCAAGTATTCACTGATGGATGAATGGATACATAGAGGTGGTATATGCATACAATGGAGTCTTATTCATTAATAATTCATTCATTAAAAATATTCATTAAAAAA
This sequence comes from Myotis myotis, assembly GCF_014108235.1. Lineage (NCBI taxonomy): Eukaryota > Metazoa > Chordata > Mammalia > Chiroptera > Vespertilionidae > Myotis > Myotis myotis. The sequence continues at coordinate 42,043,938 of NW_023416335.1, forward strand.
TCCTGTCATGTGGTACAACAAGAATGAATCTTGAAGACAGTATGCCAAGTTAAATAAAGCAGTCACAAAAGGCCCAAAACTGTATGATTTCACTTCTTTGAGGTATCAAGAGTAGTTAAATTTATAGAGATAGAAAGTAGAATGGTGGTCACCAGGATCTGGGGTGGGGAGTGGGAGATGGGTGGGTTACCATTTCTGTTCTACAAGATGAAAAAAGTTCTGCGGATGGATGGTGGTGATAATTGCACAACAGTGTGAATGTACTTAATGTCACAGAACTATATTCATAAACATGGTTAAGAGGGTAAAATAGATGTTATGTGTATTTTACCACAATTAAAAAATAATATTAATTTAAAAAAAAGCTAGGCAGGGCAGTTTGGACAATAACAAAAAACAATAATTTTTGGTTCCTGAACAAAGAAATGCGGACTTGAAATCTGTGTTTTAAGAAGCTTAGATTGGCAAAAGATGCTGCTCAATTAGAGCAAAAGGAGACAAATTAAAGTCCTTTTGGGGGAATCCCATCAGGATGGGTCAGAGCCCTCTGTGGGATTGAAAGAAAAGAACGAGAAGGAGAATCTACATTTAGATAAGTGTGGGATATAGAACAAGAACCTAGTGTAGAGAAACTGAATTTAAGAACAGCTGTCCAGGCTAAGATACTTTCAAAAAAAATGACAAGTAAGTATACATATACTAGAAATAATATCCATTAATTTTGTGGAAGAGTGATTATAAAATACATTTGAGTAGAGGATTGGATTTCTCATGTAGATTTTATTCACAACTACCTAAATGGGTACCAATTTTAACTGTTCCTGTTATTGAATGTCTCCTGTTGTAATAACCCATCTGATCTGTCTTGATCATTTATCATCCCATAAAGCAGGTAGAGACAATGGCAGAAATTCTCCACCTGAGGGTTGCATATTTTGCAGTTCACCAGATACCATTTTAGCATGCACGTTTACAAATGAGTTTCTAACTCACAAAAGTAGTTATATATACTTCCTTGGAGGGTTTATTCTATATAAATATTTATTGTAAGAAAATTTTAAAGATGCAAGAAACTGTATTTAAATAATGGAATGACATTTCCCACTTCCTTAAGAAAGAAAACAATTGTGGCTATGATAAATAGTTGGTGAGGAAGGAGAAGATAAATTTTATTCTAGCCAGTGTTGTTTTGCTTTATCAACAAAAATTCATGTAAAAGGCAAATTGGTTTACTTTTTCCTTTGTGAAGAGTGTTCAGCTGATGAAAATCCCAACCACAGACTTTGTTTCTTCTGTTTTAATTTCAGTTGAAGAAACTCCAAGTTGGTCCGTGACTCTCCCAGTGGTTATGGGAATGCTGGTGGCTTTGGTTGGTCTTTTTGTCTTGCTGGCTTTCCTTCAGTACAGAAGACTTCGCAAAGGATATGCGCCCTTAATGGAGACACATTTGAACAAGAGATACACAGAAGAAGCCTAGGATGCTCATGCCTTACCCTAGAGAAGAGGCCAGCCACAAAGACCTTGTTGCTGAGACCCTGACAACAAACTAATCCTCATGGTTCTTCCTTTAGCTAAAGATCTTTGGCACAGCTCATTCTGTTGTGATGATCCCAAACACAGATGATGCTTAGCTGTAGTTTCTGGTTTGCTTTTCTGTGTAACAGACTGAAGCTGAAGTGCTTGAGGCTATCTCTACCATCAAACAAAGGTAGAGCTGAAGATGTGTGCTATCTCATAATAGTTCCCCATATTGATTTAGCCTCCTCAGTGTTTTGAGAACATAAAAAAAAAGTTGGTTGTGTAGATTTATTATAATATTATGGTTAGTGAAATTTGTGATTTGGACAAGATTATGGTTCAATCTTTCTCAGCTCAAGTGTCACCATTTGTAATAGGGTGGGGTAGGAAGTGGCAGATGCCACAATGGTCTCTGAGCTCCCTTTGAACTACAAATATCTATGCTTTTAGGTGCCTTTCTGATTGTCTTCTTGAGGCTTATTTTTCTTCTTTTCCTCTTCAGCCTTTAAAATGGCTGAGAGGATGAAAATAGGCCTTATTTTCCAAGTAAGGTAGAGAATAAATGAATGAATGAATGATTCGGTTCTTTTATATATCAGACTTTTCAGAATTTGTCAAAAGTCTGAAGTTCTTAACAGTAGACATATCACAAGATTCAATAGCTGGATAAATATGAATCATACAGTGATAAATAAGTAAATGAAGGATTAAATTATAGAGCTTTCCAGTTAACTAACATACAATTTCAAACCATTACCAAAAATAGAATCCCTCTTTCCAGGAAAGGCTGACTGGAGAAGGCTGGTGAGGATCCCGAATATCAGAGTTCCATTGCTCTCAGTCTCATTTGACTGATCCTGAACCAATTTCTTTACTAGGTAGCCTCAGATGAAAAATTACTAACCTAAAATGCATTTGGCTTATTTTTAAGAGTTGACTTTGTACTAATTAATTCTGTATTATACTGACATTACTTATGAATATTAATTAATTAAGTCTCATCATTTAAAAGCAAACCAAGTATACAAAATAGAACCACTCAGAATTAAATGCTTATGCTCCATTTAGTAAACATCAGATCACGAGAGATAAGATTGAGGCATTTTTTTTTCCACTAAGATGTTTAAATTTAGCAATATGATCTTCACTTCCAAGAAGCTAATAGCTATTGAGAGTTCAAGGCAAATTTCACCTGCTCATATCTGGTACTTATGTATCAGGCCAAAGTTCTAGAAGGTAGCCCGTTTGTCTGCTCATTTCAGCACCTCTCTCTGGAATTGATGTGTGTCAAGAATGGGTGCTAAGAGGATCCTAGAGCTGCCTTCTACAGATGGGGGCTTAGAGGGTACAAGGTTCACCAACACCCAGTGTTGTCCACTGGAATAAAACTGGGAAAGCCAGAGAAATGGACAAAGCTCAATCTGAACTGAATTTGAGTCTCATAAAGCCACAGGTATATTTAAGAGTAGGCTCAGCAAATAAGAACCAAGGTAGCCCAGAGTCCTTCATGGGGTGAAGGACTGCTGAGATTTTTTTAGCCACAGCTGCATCAGAATTCCTGCCTTTAACAGCATATGGAAAATTTAACAATGTTTCATTAACGTTCTCCACTTTGAAAAGTTTATGCTCCCGACTCAGAGTTGAACACATTTTTACATCCATTTTTACACCAAAGGAGATATATATTAAAATGAACATATAGCTGTGCATGATAGGATGTTCCAGAAAAGTTGTGCATAAATCATTTCTACGTTAAAAGCATCAGGGGAATTAGTTTTTATAGATGAACTATTATGAATAATTCTATAAAGCAAATAACCACCTCTAGCTTCTCTTTTAGGTATATTAGAATTTTCATACATTGTATTCTCATAAGATTTGTTTAAAGCAAGATCTATTTGTGGTAGAAGTAAAGGATAGTCATTTATACTTAGCTATTTTATCTTTAGTGCTGAAACTTATAAATATTATATTTTATAATGTCTTCCTGAAAAAAATAATTTCCTGATTTTATAGTCCTTTTAAGAGGAATAACATTTTCTAACAGTTTCTAATATTACAATAAATCAATGATGAATGTCTTTTAAAAAATTTAAAGGTAGAACAAACCTGTAGGATAAAAAGAGTTGGTATTTACATACATTGAATGTTATGCAAATAAATTCAGAAAATATCAATGAGCATTGTAGGGTTATACTTCTCAATGATAGGAAGAAAATTCAACCTTGAAGAAAATGAATAGATAACTTTATATGCTATATCCTCAGTATGAGAAAAATTATATGTATAAGAATTATGATTTCAAAGGAAATGTTTTTATAAATCTAATACACAGAAGTGAAATGAAATCCACTGACATCTTTCCTTTGTGAACGAAATTCTCTTCTAATTCTAAAATTCTTTGACATTAATTTGTGTCTTGCTTAGGATTTAACATTGTTAATTATAATAATCCTAATGAATAATTTTAATCTCACATTAACAAGAAGTAAAAAACTTATTAAAGAAGAAAATAAAAATAAATGTTGTTTTGCAGATTATTATCATCTGATGGGGCTATTGTTTTTTAACAATAATAATTTGTGAGCATCAATTCTAGCACACACTAGAGGCCCGGTGCACAAAAATTTGTGCACTCGGGGGGGTCCCTCAGCCCGGCCTATGCCCTCTTGCAGTCTGGGACCCCTCGGAGGATGTCCACCTTCTGGCTTAGGCCCGCTCCCTGGGGGATCGGGCCCAAGCTGGCAGTCAGACATCCCTCTGGCAGCCTGGCAGCCCTGGGGGGATGTCCACTTACCAGCAGGGAGCAGACCTAAGCTGCAGTCAGACATCCTTAGCACTGCTGAGGAGGCGGGAGAGGCTCCCGCCACTACCGCTGTGCTGGCAGCCATCAGCCTGGCTTGTGGCTGAGCAGAGCTCCCCCTGTGGGAGTGCACTGACCACCAGGGAGCAGCTCCTGCATTGAGCATCTGCCCCCTGGTAGTCAGTGTGTGTCATAGTGACCAGTCATTCCCAGTCCTTCTGCTGTTAGGGTCAATTTGCATATTACCCTTTTATTATATAGAATAGAGGCCTGGTGCACTGGTGGGGGCTGTCTGGTTTGCCCTGAAGGGTGCCCTGGATCAGGGTGGGGGTCCTGTTTGGGTGCCTGGCCAGCCTGGGTGAGGGGCTGATGGGTGTTTGCAGGCTGGTCAAGCTCCCCCAGTGGGGACCCTCACCCCATGGGGGTTTGGCCAGCCTGGGTGAGGGGCTGATGGCTCTTTTCAGGCTGGTCACACCCCCTTTAGGGTGAGGGTCACCACTGGGGTGCCTGGCCAGCCTGGGTGAGGGACTGAGGGCCGTTTTCAGGCTGCCCACACCCCCTTCAGGGTGGGGGTTCCCACTGGTGTGCCTGGCCAGCCTGGGTGAGAGGGGCTGGTGGCTGTTTTCAGACTGACCAAGCCCCCCGGCGACCGAAGCTCCCTGCCTTTCCTTTTTGCGTTTTTTTATTATTTTTTTATTCGCTCCAGCTCTGTGGCCATGGTGACTGGAAGCAGGTATCTGAGACTTATTTACCTTCTATAATTGAAACTTTGTTGCCTTGAGGGGAGGCAGCAGCCACCAGCTCTGTGGCTGCCGCCCGCCATCTTAGTTGGGTTTATTTGCATACAGTCGCTCTGATTGGCTGGTGGGCATGGCTTAAGGCATAGGGAAGGTACGGTCTATTTGCATCTTTGTCTTTTATTAGTGTAGATGAGTCTATATAATACATAATAACTACTTCACTTTTTAAAAAGAAATATATAATACATAATAGTTACTCCATTTTGGGAAACAAATTCTTAAACCGATGTTTCTACTTTGGAGTTTCTAAGCAATTGAGACTTCCTGGCTGTCTGTTACATAGGTAAGAGAAACGAGGCACCACCCTTTTCCCAGGTGAAGAGTTATGATTGATGTCCCCATGGTTTAAAGACTGATCCTGGGGGTGGGGGTCTGGGGGGTGTGGGAGAGTGGCTACTTGCAGTCACTGACCAGGAAGGAGGGGTCTGCAGCAGCTAATTCACTGACCCTTCTGGAAAGCCTTCTCCATCGATCAACTTGTTGGAGGTCCCAGAAGAAGGAAGTTAGAAGCAGTGAGGTAATGGCCATGTCCTGTTTACTTCTACATCTAGACTTGAAGCTTCCAGAGGACAGGTGGCACACCTTTCTGTATGGCTCCAGTGTCACTGTATCAGAGCACTTCGAGTAATCAGAAAATGTTGGCAGTTAATTGACACAGGCACATAAAAGAGCCAATTCATTCTGAACTGGGAGATAATTACTCTCCTCAATGCAATTACAAAACCCAAGGTTGAACTTTTCTTATTTCTACAGTGCCTTGCTCATCATGAACGCTCTATTAATATTTTTGAATGAATAAATTAATCTCAAAGTGAACCTGAACCATGAAATAAACTATATTTTAGATTCTGAGTAGGGCATAAGGTAGGCAAAATTTTACTTCAAACAACCTAATACAAAGGTATACTTCTCAGCTATATTTTCTTTTTGGGTATATCTTCTCCCCACTGACAGCAGGCCTTAATTCTACCATTTCTAGGGACAAGGATAGAAAGTTGGGTCCTCACAGTGCCATTTTAGGGCCCTCCACTATCTGATAGCTTAACAGCCTGTTCCAGTGGAAGAAGTAAGTGGGAAAATTACCTAGCGAGGCAAACAAGTGCTTTTCCTATTCGAATGGGCTCAAGAGTTTCTTTAGAAATTCTCTAAAGACTGTATGATATTTTGACTTAAGCTATAATGACAGTTCAAGCTGAAAATACACTTGTGAAATCTTGAAACCAACACATAAGAAAATTGTGAGCTTAACAAAGTTTTCTAAAAGTAAACAAAGCAAACAGAAGCACAACTACTCCAGGCCTGTTTGCTCTATATATTTTCACCAAGACTATATCTATTTGGCAGAAATCATTAAACCACTTGTGTTATTTGCCACCTTGATACCAGTCAGACTTCTTGGATGTAATATGACTGGATTTGGTCCTTTCTTCTTCTTCTGGCCATCCTCTGCTCCTTTGGAAGTTTATAAATAAAAGCTAAAACCATCACAGTGTCTCCCACATATAATTGTGCTCTGTGTTGTAAATAACACCTCGTAGAAAGGCTTAAACTTGTTCCTCTTTATTAAAATACCACAGATTTTCTGCCAGCATACACATTCTGATTACTCATTCACTGTTACTGAGCATTTCTGAATGTGTAATTAGCACAGTGACCTTCCTGATTAACAACATAGCTGAATTGGGTTTACAATAAAGCAAAACCTGCCCTCTTGTGTTTTATTAGAACATTGCACAATCTGGTAAAGTTCTTAGGGTTACTTTTCTCCACTGTGGTTAATTGCCTGGGTCAGAAAAAACCAAAGGCTGGAAGATTTCCCACGAATTCAGAAATCAGAACAGATAAGCACAGTACTTAGAAGGAAATGATTTCCTGTGTAGGCAAAGTCACTATATAATTGAAGTTCTCAGGATTTCGTTTTTAATATAGTTTAAAATATTAAATGTTCACAGGAAGCTATCAAAATTTGGGGGAGCATTTCAGGCCACTGGGCAAAACTCTTCTATGCCTGTCAAATACACATAGGGTATAATTTAGTTAAAATTATTTATATGATCATACTGCAGCTGGAGATTGGAGAGATGTTTTTTGTTAGTTTTTTTTTTTTTTTTTCAATTAAAAACTGTTATTGAGAAGCTGGTAAATTTTGAAAACAACGTTAGAAAAAATACTGGATCAGTGAATAGAAACCAGATATGAATACCTGAATATGGGTGTGGGTTAGCTCAGTGTCAGGTAACATCCTTCACAGTGGGAAATTCACTGTTCACAACTGGGCTATTGGCCTGATGGTGCCAAGAGCAAATATTTATTTGGGTGCCTACAGTGGTTGATATAAGGTGAATGAAAAAGGGACTCAAGTAATAAAGAAAATATCATTTTTTAATGTGTTTGTAAAGCTTTCCTTTCTAGTACAAGTGTGTCAAACTCAAAGGCTAACACAGGCCAAATAAACAAGGTTTAAGTTTATGGGGACTGCAAAAAAACCCCAAAAGCTTCAATTTTCATAGAAACGTAGATTTATTTCAATAGAGACACGCTGAATACAAAGGGCTGAAATAAATGAGTAATCATTAACATAAAATAATAGAACATTTTAATAAAAATTAATATTTTTTCTTGAACATTAACTTACCAGATACTGAATAACTGCACAGATTAAGAAGCGTAATGCAAATAGACCTATTTTTCTTGTTCTCCAAAAGCGAAATATTTCCTGTTGTGCACACCAAACAAATCAGTACAAGATTAGTGACGTGGCAATTGGCTGCTAAAATATTTGCTGCTAGTATTAGTGGAGAGAAATGGTGCGCCTACACATAAGGCGCGTAAGGGAAATGAATGCAACATGATTATAGTAATCAGTCATTAGCAAATGTTGTAGTTCATTATTAATAACTAGAGGCTCGGTGCACGAAAATCGTGCACTCGGGGCGGGGGGGGGGGGCCCTCAGCCCGGCCTGTGCCCTCTCACAGTCTGGGAGTCCTTGGGGACAGCCTTAGCAGTGCTTGCCAGCCGTGAGCCCAGCCTTCATTGAGCTCCTGCATTGAACGTCTGCCCCCTGGTGGTCAATGCACGTCATAGCGACCGGTTCTGCCGATTTGCATATTAGCCTTTTATTATATAAGATTATGTATAGCAGGATATTGTAAAACTTAACACGGTAAGCACCAAGCCTGTTTTGTCTTCTTTTCCATTTAGCCCGCAATATCCAATTTCACCGATATGCTGGCGGCACCAGTGACTGACCTGTCTGGACAGAAAGTATAGTGTCAGTCACCAGTGACTGACATGGTGCTTAACATGATAAGTTACAAAATTTTTATTAAAACGTTTTTTACAGCCAAACCAGTTTGGCTCAGTGGATAGAGCATCGGCCTGCGGACTAAAGGGTCCCAGGTTTGATTCCAGTCAAGGGCATGCACCTTGGTTGCAGGCACATCCCCAGTAGGAGGTGTGCAGGAGGCGGCTGATCGATGTTTCTCTCTCACTGATGTTTCTAACTCTCTATCCCTCTCCCTTCCTCTCTGTAAAAAATCAATAAAATATGGAGTTTGTGGTCTCTTTAAAAAACCCCCCAAAGAAACCAAAAAACATAACGTTTTTTACATACCATTATATTGGCTGGGCCACAAAAATATTCGTTGTGGGCCACATGTGGCCCACGGGCCTCGAGTTTAACATGCTTATTCTAGTACGTATACCAGGTAAAGGTTAAAGGGGCAAAATGTATTTGCCTATGTATTTGCTTATTCTGAGAAGTTTTGCTTATGTGAAAAAATTAGGGCTCAAATTTTCCAGCTGGCTCTGCCTATTATTCTTTTCTCTCTTAGTGGGGATTCTAGACATGGGGACAGTAGCTGTTCCTATGGAGAGGATAAAAAAGGGGAAAAACACCCCAAAACCAAGAACTGAAATTGGGGAGTCAGATGGGAAACAGCATGCTGCTGGAAAGAGCCATCATCCCTAGAGGAGGATGACAAATCCTCCTACGGTTAAATATGTCACCATACGAAATGCCTCGCTGAAAACTTAATTTCCAAAGCAGCACATCTATTATTCGTTTCTACGTAATGTCTCATCTTCAATATTTTTATTTGCTTCTTTAAAAAGCAAGTTGTGTCTTGACTATTGCCACTAACCAGTGTTTTCTCTTATGAAAAACTAGAGGTCCGGTGCACAAAAATTTGTGCAATTGCGGGGGGTGGGGGGTGTCCCTCAGCCCGGCCTGTGCCCTCTCCCAGTCTGGGACCCCTCAGGGGATGACCACCTGCTGGCTTAGGCCTGCTCCCCGGGGGATTGGGCTTAAGCTGGCAATCAGACATCCCTCTGGCATCCCGGCAGCCTTCGGGGGATGTCCACTTGCCAGCGGGGAGCAGACCTAAGCTGCAGTCAGACATCCTTAGCGCTGCTGAGGAGGCAGGAGAGGCTCCCACCACCACCACTGTGCTGGCAGCCATCAGCCTGGCTTGTGGCTGAGCAGAGCTCCCCTGTGGGAGCGCACTGACCACCAGGGGGCAGCTCCTGCATTGAGCATCTGCCCCCTGGTGGTCAGTGTGTGTCATAGTGACCAGTCATTCCCAGTCTTTCTGCTGTTATGGTCAATTTGCATATTACCCTTTTACTATATAGGCTAGAGGCCTGGTGCGTGGGTGTGGGCCGGCTGGTTTGCCCTGAAGGGTGTCCCAGATCAGGGTGGGGGTCCCGTTTGGGTGCCTGGCTAGCCTGGGTGAGGGGCTGATGGCTGTTTGTAGCTGGTCACAGCCCATTCAGGGTGAGGGTCCCCACTGGGGTGCCTAGCCAGCCTGGATGAGGGGCTGATGGCTCTTTTCAGGCTGGTCACACCCCCTTTAGGGTGGGGGTCCCCACTGGGGTGCCTGGCCAGTCTGGGTGAGGGGCTGAGGGCCATTTTCAGGCTGGCGGGTGACTGAAGCTCCCAGCTTCTCCTTTTCTTCTTTTTTTCCCCCTGAGATTTATTTACCTTCTATAATTGAAACTTTGTTGCCATTACTGGAGCTGAGAGCTGACTCCAGCTCTGAGGCCATGGCCTGCTGAAAGCAGGTATCTGGGGTTTGTTTAGCTTCTATAATTGAAACTGTTGCTTTCAGAGCTCAGAGCCAGGCCGTGGTAGGCGGGGAACCTTGGTTTCCTCCATCACTGGAGCAAGCAAGCCTCCTGCTCGCTTCAGCTGCATGGCTGCCGACCGCCATCTTGGTTGGCGGTTAATTTTCATATCGCCCTGATTAGTCAATGGGAAGTGTAGCGAAGGTATGGTCAACTACACTTTTTGTCTTTTATTAGATAGGATATTTGTATGTCAAAGCCTTGCATTTCAAGCCAACGAGGCATGCTCAGCTACAATGCACGCGGGTTGGTGCCTTAAGTCTCAGACCTCTGTATGCAAGCACGTGGTGGGCCTTGAACGGCAATGTAACCTAAGTAAGAATCCGTGTGGTTATCTATGAGCCTCTTTCTCTGCTTCCATGTGGCAAGCACACAACTCCCGACCTTTCCAGCTCAGAGACTCTTACTTGAGCAGCACATTTTCTTTTCATTTCAGGCATTTTACAGTTCTGAGGCTTGTAACATTTTACAGACTCAAGGTCGTGTTCGTTCTGTTCCTTTCTCTCCACAGCCTGTCCTCTTATCAAGATGCAGGCTTCTTTGTGTTTTTAACGTGCTTACTCGAGATAGTCCCCACTCTTTGATCTGGCGCTCTCAGCCGTGAGCTGTCAGCCACGGGGAGCGCGTCTCAGGTGTGCTGCCTGCCAGGGCTTGACAGCAGCACCCGGCCTCTCCAACAATCAAAGGGCTCTTCCAACCCAGTAACATGCAAATGTGTTCCTTTTTTGCTGCAGTCTGTCACAGCCCACATTTTCCAGCTTAGCTGCACAAAAGCACGCTTGATAAGATCATTCTGAAGCTGACTGCTGGGCGTCATGGATGCAAATGTATTGTTTTTAAACAAGGGACTCAACACATGAAGTCAGAGTGAACTCACCTTACAGCTAGATGGCTGCCTCGGACCTGGTTTCTGCTTGTTGGGCAGACCATGCAACTGAGTGGCATTTATCACAGAGCAATCTGCTTCCCTTTGTTGCAGTTGTGGGAGGGAAGAACGTGGTGTCTGTGGGAGACTTTGCTGGAATTTTTCCCTATGCACCGACTGTACATAGTCACAGGAGAAAATAAGAATGCCACAGCTCAGTTCCCAGGTTTAACTTTCCCCTGCTAGAACCTCCTCTCTGTAAATGCCACTAGAAAATATTCATTACAAATCCTCCATTCAAACCAGTAAGGGATTTGACCTTAATAATCTCCCTATGTGAATGCTCTGGCACTGTAAGATAAGAGTGCTGGGCTCCCATTAATAATGAAGAATATCGCCATCTTTCCTGAGCCAGGCCACAAGTCAGTGTCCAGTATGATCTCTCTTGACATTGGCAGGTTGCTTTCCATGCCCGTTGGTCCTGGCACTGGTTCAGGTATTAGGGAGGGCTCCCAAGGGTTATTTTCAATGGCATAGGGGCATTTTGAGGATAAAATACTGGCCTCAGCTGGCATAGGAGTGAAATGTGTTCATACATTTTTGAAAATTTTTACTTTTTAAATTACTGTAATTTTTTTGTGGCAAGGTATATAACATAAAATTTGTTTTTTTAAAAGATATCCTTACCTGAGGATATTTTTAAAAATTGATTTTGAGAGAGAAAGATAGATAGATAGATAGATAGATAGATAGATAGAGAGAGATTTCAGTTGCCTCCCCTGATGGGAATCAAACCTGTAACTTTTGGTGTACTGGATGAAGCACCAACTAACTGATCCACCCAGTAAAGGCAAAATTTGTCATTTTAAGTGTACAATTCAGTGGCATTAATTATATTCACAATATTGTACACCATCACCACCAGCTATTTCCAGAACTTTTTCCAAATAGTAACTCTAAACTCATTAAGTAGTAATTCCCCATCTACCCCTCCTCCCAGCCCCTGATAACCTCCAGTAAGGCTCGGGGAAGTCTTCATTTCCATACTGAGACCCTCAGCTCTGTGATTTGGGTGGGGACCTAATTGTCTTAAACTAATTACTCGATTTCATACCCCTGGGTCCAATGTAAAACTGAAGGCCAAAACATTGGAAAGGGATGTTTACTGAGGATTTAGGAAATAAAGCCAAAAAACATGTTCTTACCCCTGAGGGGTATGGTGTAAAGACGTGAGATCTGGAATCATGGCAGCCATTTTGCCTCCATGAGGAAAAGTTTGGAACAACTGGGGTACCCCATCTTTTAAAAAAATTTAGGTCAGTTTAGGTTGGGGTTTATCCTATCTAATAAAGAGGTAATATGCTAATTGACCCTCACACCATCACAAAGATGGCAGCGCCCACAGCCAAAAAGGAGGGAATATGCTAATTGACTGCCATGCTCTCAAAGATGGTGGTGCCCACAGCCACAAGATGGCCAGCAGGGGAGGGCAGTTGTGGGTGATCAGGCCAGTAGGGGAGGGCAGTTGGGGGCGATCAGGCCAGCAGGGGCGGGCAGTTAGGGGTGACTGGGCTGGCAGGCAAGGGCAGTTGGGGGCGACCGGGCCAGCAGGGGAGGGCAGTTATGGGCAATCGGGCCGTTAGGGGAGCAGTTAGGTGTCAATCAGGCTGACAGGCAGAAGTGGTTAGGGGCAACCAGGCAGGCAGGCAGGCGAGCAGTTGGGAGCCAGCAGTCCCGGATTGTGAGAGGGATGTCTGATTGCCAGTTTAGGCCCAAGGGTCCCAGATTGGAGAGGGTGCAGGCTGGGCTGAGGGGAACCCCCTCCCCCCACCCCAAGTGTGCAAATTTTATGCACCAGGCCTCTAGTCTTATAATATAAAGAATCCTAACTGATAAACTTCTCTTCAGGGAATTTAAAAATAAGGTAAGGATGCAGAGGAGCTGATTTATTTATTAATTTTCAGACACCATAATCCTTGCCGTCAATTGAGTCAAAAGAAAATTTTCTTTGCTCCTTAAAGATTGCAAGAGAAGCACCGGTGCATAAGTAAGGGCTCCTCTGGGTGTAGAAGGACAGTAGGGTGTAGTGGTTCAGTCCATGGCCTGTGGATGCAGAGTGCCAGTATTTAAATTCTAGTTCAATCACTTGTCACCTACATTTTTTTTTTTTTAACTGCTCTGGACTTTAGTTTCCTTGTCTGCAAAAAACATATTAAGAATGTTCTTCCTGCTCCGTATACACACAGGTTGTTGTAAGAATTAATTGAATTATATTACATATAATATATGTCTTCCTATGTGTCTGAATTCTCTCTTCTAAGGGCACCAGTCAGATTGAATTAGGGCCCACACGAACAGCCTCATTTTAACTCAATCACCTCCACTTAAAGGTCCTACCTGTAAATATTGCTACATTCTGAGGTACTGGGGATTGGGATTTCAACATATGAATTTTGAGAGGACAACCAAATTCAGATTGGGGGGACATAATTCAGCCTGGAACAGAGAAGATGCTCAATAAAGGTTAACATTATCTGTCAAATCTCTTTAGAATGCTTGGTGTGTGAAACCAATGCTTCAGATTAAGTCCTATTGATTAAGACAAGCAATTGTAGCTCAAAACTGAAAACCAGGCTCTACAGAGTGTGCATGGATATCTGAAAAACTAGGCAGGGCCCTGCTGTGGGATCGATGCTCTTTTATTCACAACGGGAGAACCGGTGCGATTTCTTGATGCTCAGGTGGGATGGAGTGTCACTGAGACACTGACGGCTTCAGTTGGCATGAAGACATCTCACCACAGAGTGAGGTAAAGGGAAGAGAGGGAATGACAGGGAGAGGCCCTTCCAGGGAGCCAGCCATCCTGTTCCGCCCCAAAGGGCACCAGTGCCTTTCTCATTTGGTGGAGAGAGAACGGAAGTGTAAATGGGGTGTGAAATGTTAAATGTGAGCGAACTTGAAGCAATTGACACAGTGCTTCTGCTTCATTACCAATTTCATTTTTTTTCTGTGCTAGTGAAGCCAGAGAAAATGTTCCCCATTTCCAGTTCTTTCTAAGAGATTAAGAACTTCAATGGCGGGCTCAGGCTCGATTTACCGCAGACTTACCTTGGATCCTGCCCTCTGCTTAGTTTGGTTCTGGGAGAGAAACAAGGGGTTTGAACAATTGGGCGGGAAAGGGTTGACTAACTTTCCACTGCTCTCAGTCTGGAGCTGGAGCTATTTATTGCCTCACAGAACAAGCAAGAGGAGTGAAGAGATTCTCCCCTGCTCAGCCGCATGCCCCCCTACTTAAGGCATGCCTAGGTACTTCGGGTCTTCAATATAGAATTGTAACTTCTCTGAGGTCTTTTTTTTTTTTTGACTTTGCTTATTTTACCTGTTGTCTTTCACATATGTGACTGTGATACAACATATTCTTCTGAAAATTATGCATTGATACCCTTAGATTGCCTTGCAGATTGCACATTGGATTTGCATGTATTGTCAAACCAATAAGCATTGTGAGCTATGCTGCATAGGGTGCCACCTGCCAGGCGACTGCTCAGTGTCAACAGAGTCGTTAGGGTTTTTTCCCCTCCCTAGTATTTGTGTACTTATTGGAGTATTTAATTTTATCCTTACTCCTTCATGTTTTAGAAAAGTGACTGAAAAATGGACCAAACAGGGAAAGATTAATATTAGTGATAAGTTTCACAAAATTGTATATTCTTGGGACAGAGATGGAAATCAAGTGTGGGTAGATTTTACCTCAATGGAATGTAAACTGGTTAACTGTGGGTTTAATAGCAAAGGACAAAAATAGGATAATCAAAATACTGAAAAAAATATCAGAGATTTTGTGAAAATGGGGAGGCATAATTAAAATTTTTAGAATATTATTTTACTTTCTGGAAATACATGCTTGTTGTCAGGCTTCCAACTTCGATGCCTTAGGTCTTTGGATGTTTACTAACTAGCATTAGAATTAGAATTGGCTGCTGTCAGGTAAATGGTATTTGGCCAAGACTAATTTTAGTCTGCAGCCTCAGTCTCAAATATTCTTTTTCATTGGACCATAAAACATAATGTATTTAAACTGTTAAACCTAATAAAAATGAACTACATTTCCCCTACTGGCACATAAAAGCCACTTAGTAAATATTGGTTAAATAATTGAATGAATAAATAATAGTTTTGACTCTTTGAATTAGCAATCTGTAGAAAATTAAAGATGCAAGCTACATTCAGGAGGAAGTGCCAAAGCTGGAGTTACTGGCTTGGGAACTCATTTGCAGGAAGTGATCATCAAAGCATTGAAGATGATGAGATCCACAACATGACCCTAAAGGTAAGGAAGGTGGGAAGAATTAAAGAAAAAAAGCCTGGGTAGAGCCATGATTGTGGGCCCAGAGACAGGAGTAGGGCTCCTTATCCCAAATCTTCCAGATAGAAGAATGGTCTTGGGTACCCAACCTGGCCTTTGCTAGCTCCATTTTGCCCATCTGTAAAATTGAAGGGTTTAGGATTAAATGATCATTGAAACTCTACCAAGGTAAAGAGGAGAAGCTGCATATTATAACAGAAAGAATACTAAACTAAGAAGCAGAAAGCTGGGTCTAAGTTCCTTTTTTAATATTTGCCAGTTCTAGACTTGGATAAATTATATATGTTCTCTGAACCTTAAGTTTATTTTATAATGTGGTGTCAATACCTCTTTCACTATAGGTGGGTTGCAAGGAGTCAGTTAGGTAACACATATGAAGACACCAGAAATGACTCTGACACTCAAGTGTTCAGTAATCATTCATTGAATCTCAGCTAATGAATCTGAAGTTTATGTTTTGTGATTATAAAAAGGACGAGAGGGCCATTTCATTTCCATGGGATTTTTGCTTTGCTTATCTTCAGAAACTTTGGCTGACAAAAGTAAATGAAATATAAAGCAGGGGATAATTTAAAATATCAAAAGGATAAAAATGAAGCAGAAGGAGCAGAGGAATTGATAATGTCTTGTTCCCAGCATAATTTAATTACAGAATGGGACACCGAATCTAGCTCTGAGTTTCTTAGTTAATTGAAACCTAGGAATACATTGGTTTTTATAATTAGCAGTAGAGCCTCCAAGAAAACATACACACTCAATTGCGGAGACCTCAATAGTGCATTAAAGCAAGCAAATGGCCTTTCTGATCACCGGACCTGTGCAAGTGTATAGGTCACACACCCATAAAGCTGTACCCACATTTTCATTTGGCTGTGGGCCTGGTAATTTATGTAGCTGTGCCTGCTGGGGGTACCGACTGAGGTAGGAGAGCAATCACTCTGTTCTACAAAGGCATATAGGGCCTCAGTGGAGTCAGCAGACCAGCAAAATCTAGAAGGCTTCCAAATATTCCTTGTGATAGCTCATTTTTAAAACATTTATTTTATATTTTATTGATTTCAAAGAGGAAGGGAGAGGGAGAGAGAGAGAAACATCAATGGTGAGAATCATTGATCGGCTGCCTCCTGTACACCCTCTACTGGGGATAGAGCCCACAACCCGGGAATGTGCCCTTGAGCAGAATCGAACTTGGGATCCTTCAGTCCGCAGGCTGACACTTTATCCACTGAGCCAAACTGGCTAGGGTGTGATAGCTCATTTTAATGTCTCATGCCTTAGAGCAGAGTTATAGGAGAGATATCACAGCCAATTTATAGCCAAGATATTGATTTTCTCAGCCCTCAGAGCTGTGGACAGGGACAATGCTGGTTAAAACCACAAGTTAGGACTCCTCTGGGCTCACATAGCCCATCTGTTGACATCAGAACCTTACAAATGGGGAGGAAGGTTGGGAAACATGATCTTAGAGAGAGGTCCAGTTGTGGCTGAAATTAAAAGACTTAAAAAATTTATAATATAAGATTCTAAAGAGGATAGTATAAAAAA
This sequence comes from Myotis myotis, assembly GCF_014108235.1. Lineage (NCBI taxonomy): Eukaryota > Metazoa > Chordata > Mammalia > Chiroptera > Vespertilionidae > Myotis > Myotis myotis. The sequence continues at coordinate 42,060,960 of NW_023416335.1, forward strand.
CACTTTGTTTAAAATGGACATTATTTGCCCTGGCCGGTTTGATTCATTAGATAGAGTGCCAGTCCAGGCTCTGGTCAAGGCTCGTGCAGGAGGCAACCAATCGATGTTTCTCTCTGTCTTTACCTGTCTCCTTAAATATCCTCAGGTGAGGATTAAAAAAGAAAAAGAAAAAAAAAAAAAGGACATGATTTAATTTCACAACCAAACCATCACAAATGTTATCAGTTTTGGTTAGAGCCAGCTGAGTAGAGAACGTGAAGTCAGCAATTTTGATGACACAGTTGATTCTTATTAGTCACGGTAGTTACATTCTATAAAGTCACAGCAGTGAATTAGCAAATACTAAATCATTCCCCCGGGGAGAAATACAGGGTTAGGTTCCTGCAAGCCTCAACATTTTCATCAACCAATTAATGTATAACTTTGTTTTATGTGTGTTTCTGTTTAAAGGCATCTTATTTAATATATATTGTTGATTCATTAACATTAAAGTCACAGCCAAGAACACTACGACATGCCTGAACAAAGCTTAACTAATGCATTTGTTTTCCCTGTAAGGCACCTCGAGTTTCAGAATGCTACACAGTGCTTCAGCAATAAGCTAGGGGGCCATTTTAAAAAGTGAAATCACCACCCCAAAAGCTCAAATAGATTGCAAAACGGATACAAGTTTACAGTAGGGGGGTTGAAATGAGAAAGCAAATCATCGCCTTGTTCGACCTCAGCTGGAATATGTGCATCACGTGACTCATTTTTTATCACTCTGTGCATATGCATGTCTGAATGGCGGTGGAAGTGCCTGAGTATTGATTCAGGGTTACAAATGATTTTAAACTAGTAGACACATTGGCAAACACTCAAATCATGAGGATTGACTGTACTGAGGGCAAAGTATAAAAACATCAGTCAGGTACTTAATTCTAGTACTTAATATAGAGTTTCAAACCAACAGATTTTGCTCTCTTTGTGGGATAAAATGTCAATTTAAAGTGAAAAGATAAGCAACACGAAGTGTGTAGGTGGCATGGTGCACTTATTCCATCCAAATGCGTAGGAGGATGCAAATCACAATGAAAATGGCAGAGCAGATAAAGGGTTTTGTTGTCATTGTAACTATTTTAACAAGTCATTCCATGAAATTAAGTTAACTAAGGCATGAGTAAATTTTTCACAGAGGCGAGAAAGGTATACAACAGAGTCAAAGCTTGTTCCTGAGTGCATTCCTATTGTGGATCTCAGAGTTGAATAATCGTAATAGAGAGACTTCTTGGGTCAATGGCATGGAGAGGTAGCAAGTTTTGAGTTGCGTTGCTTCTCTGGCAAACTCCAGATTTGCTGGTGTTGATAACTTTCTAGGCCCAAGATAGAGCTGCTCCTGGAGCCCAGGTACCATGTTAACAAAATGTTACCAGACAAAAGGGTCTGTTTGCCTGCGTGCATCACAGCCCAATAAGACATGAATAAGTGTTTGCAGCAAAAAAAGAGGGTTTATTTTCAGGAAGTGGCCTATGCCCAGAGACACAGGTGAGCTAATGCTCAAAAGGCCTGGCTCCCTGATGGCTTGCAGGGGATGGGTTATCTAGGGGCATAATCATTAATCATGGTGACTAAGGGAGTCAGGGTCACGGTCAGGGTTGTGGTCTCTATTGATTGGTCAGCACTAGGGTAGGGGTCATTGGTCATTGCATCTGGTCCTGCTGTCAGTCATGGAGCCAGTTTGTCTTATTTCTCCACTTTTCTGGGCCTGGAGCTGAAACACAACTGAGGCCTGGATTCCGTCTCTAGTTTGACTAAAACTGTGTCCCTGTGATCACCGACCAGAGGCTTTGCTCCCAAGATTATTTGATGCTGATCAGAATCTCATTGTCCTGAGGGCTTAATTCCTAAGGTTGTGGACTTGCAAGGGAGAAGGGGGTGGATGAATGAGGTGCTGGATGAGACCGGTTTGAATCAAAAGGGAAACAAAGGGAGAACAGTCATATTAAAGAAATGAATTTTTATGCAGTTATAAAAAGCAAAACTTTTGTGTCCCTATAAAGGCTTTGCTTGACTAGAAACACAGGCTGTCCAGTCAGCCAGTGTCCAAAAGCCAAGCCAACCGGTTCTTCTCATCACAAACAAGGTTGACTGTGTGGCTCCAGACAATAAGTATTTTCTATTTTTCTCTTTCTTGTTCTTTTTTCTTTCCCCTTTAAAAGCTTCCTGTTTTTTGTCCCATTTTGCAGTTCTCTAACAGATACTTCCCATTTCCTGAAGTGTTAAGTTTGTGCCACTTAAATTGTCTTTAATCATTTTTTAACACTAGTGAGGCCTTTCAAACACTACTGCGTCCTAGTTTGAAAATAGTGACTGGAAAGTAGGCTTAAGAGTTTAGGCACTCACAGTTTCCGTGATTTTTAAAGAGGGCTTTGCAAACTGGGTTTGGGGAGTGAGATTTGCGCTCTCAGATCTGTCTTCCTCACTGGCTGCGTGCTGAATGCACATCTAGGAATTGCACCAGGAATTCCTTCAGGGGAGGCTGCTCAGGCTCCTTAGTTGTAGCCACCTCCAATCCAGGTGTCTTGTATCTCATCTAGAATTTCTTACAATTGTATTTCCTGCTTGGTTAAGGAGGTAGTTCTGCAAGCCACTTCCAGCAGCCACGGGGCTAAATGATAAAGAGGCCAAAGCAAGGGACCCCTCTATTCCCTGCATTCCCTCTCCTTTCTCCCCTCTCCAGGCCAGAGGTCAGCATTTCCTGTTTTTTTTTGTTGTTGTTTGTTTGTTTGTTTTGGGGTTTTTTTTGCATCAGTGTTTTTATCTGCATCACTCACAGCCCTGACCCTCCCTTGCTTTTGGACTTGTCTACATTTGGGTCTTCCTTTTTGCTATAAGAAGTCTTCTTAATAACAGCAATAAGGCACATTCAGAGGGAAATTAATTAGATGCCTAAGGACTGAGGGTACTTTTTGCTTTTTTTCATGCGTTGCAATTGTGGTGACCTCAGCACAGACCATCCTCACCATTTCTTATTGCTTAATAAGAAACATCTCAGAATTTTCTCTCTATTAGTTTCAGGCAGGTTAGAAGGAAAAACTATTTTAACAGATGCTAAAGAGTCCTTCCAATGGTTTAAGATTAGGAGAATGCCTTTGATAGAGCTCCCAACGTCTTCCCTGCTGCTTCTGCCAGAGTCGGAAAGAATTTCGTGGCTGAGTACTTGATGAAAAGAGAGATGCCCTGACAAAGAACTCCTGGGCAACTATCACTCTGGCTCCAAAGAGTTATCGCACATTAAATTTTATCCTTGTCCTTTATGATCTATATGAGGCAGTGGGTGTAATAATATGACTGAAATATTCTCGTCTTACACAGTTAATAAAAGCACACATTCATGAATGGGTGTGTACAGCAGGAAACAGTAAGTGTGCGCTCCAGCAGAAAAGCTGGCTATTGTATTGGAAACTGTAGGCAAAAGGCAGGGTAAATACAACTTGGGTTTGGGGACAGGGTAATTACTGTCGCCATCTGGTGACACATTCTTTATGTGAAGTTAAACCTCTGATGTGTTTTAAGCACTTATGGGGCATCTTGCTTGTCAATCTAATATAGGATTGCTTTTTAAATGCTACCTTGAAACCTTTTCAAGATTGCCTTTGTCTAATAACACAATATCACATCTGGCCTGATTGCCATCCCTGTAAAGCCAAATCTTTTAATAGTATTTATTAAGTACTTTCCGAAGATGCATAATTACCAACATGAGTTGGTGTTAATAGGGAGTCATTCATCAGCTCAGTCTTCACTGTTTGTGGAAAAGGCCGGCTCAGCAAGAAACACATAATGAATGTAAAGCAAATACAAAACACAACCTCCCTGCAGCCCACTCCTTCCCCTGATGGATGGGAGCACTGCACTTCCCAGTCCAGCTGCTGGGCGATTTCTGAACACTGTCTCTGAAATACTTGGCATGATATATCATGAGCTAAAACAAGCACGAGGAACACAGCGGCTAAAAGAGCCTTATGGGGAGAAATGGTATTTACTTTAATGACCATGGCTTAGGAAATTGCCATGTTTCACACTGGGTTACTAAAGGCTTGGGGCAAAGTGTGGAGTGTCGCACTGACTGAGAGCATGGAGGAAATGTCAAGCACCTCCTTCTAGTTGTCACGGAAAACTCTCCTCTCCCCGCTGCTCCTTCCCCCATCCCCGCAGCCCAGAGCAGGGCTCGGTTAGAGAAGAATTGTGATTAGGGAGATTCAGCAGCTGGGAAGGTATTTTCTGACAGCACTCTAGATAATGGAGTGCTGAGTGCAGGGTAATAAATAGGAGGGTATGATTATAAAGCTGTAATTCAGCCAAGAGGTTAGATGAGCTCATAAACAGCACAAGCCACTGTGGTTTGTCTTGATGTCATCAAGACCTGAAGACTGAGCCAGAACTCTGCTACTCAATATTTTGCCTTGTTTGTTTCTCTGGTGTATAGGGAGTTGTGGGAGGACCTTTAGGTCTCCATTTGATCAATTATTCTAACCCATGTATATTTATGTGCATATACATATGACTTTATGTATATCCTCCCAGAGCTGTGCATTCTCCCCATACCCCAGGGTATGTACAGGAAACACAATTTTAAAAATCTTGGCAGAGTGAAAGCATGTATGGAAATGAGGTGATCATTGACTATTTTTCATGTGTTTCGCCTGCAGTGGAGCCTACACTAGTTCATTATTTCCAAAAGGTAGCCTCTCTCTTTCCTTTATGCTACTGCATAGCAAGGAGAACTTTGCCTTCATTCATTCAGAGCTGTGTACCTCTTCACGTACCATGCTGTTTCCAGCTCTGGTAATTTCAACAATTTTCTTTTCTTTTTCCTGCCAGCTGTATTGTATTTGATTGACATATAACACTGTGTAAATTTAAGGTATATGATGTATTGATTTAATACACTTACATATTGCAAAATGATTACCACCAAAGCCTTAGCTAACACCTCTTTCAGGTCACATAACTACCATTTCTATTTTTGTGGTGAGAACATGTGCATGTATTAAGATCTACTCTCTTAGCAACATTCAAATAAGTAATACAGTATTATTAACTATAATCATTATGTACATTATATTACCAGAATTTATTCACTTTATAACTTGAAGTTTGTACCCTTTGACCAACATCTCCCCAGTTTTCTCCACACCCCCAGCCTCAAGTAACCATCATTTTAGTCTGTTTTTATGAATTAAACTTTTTTTAAGATTCCACATGTTATATTATATATTCTTTGTCTTTCTCTATCCGACTTATTTCACTTAGCATAATGCCCTCAGTGTCCATCCACGTTGTCACAAATGAGAGAGTTTCTTTCTTTCTTGTGGCTGAATAATGCCTATATGTATATCTTCTTTATTTATTTATCTGTTAGTGGAGACTTAGATTGTTTCTATATCTTGGCTATTATGAATAGTGATTTCAGCATTTTTCTATATCTGCTGATTTCTAGCTATTTGGGACTTGGGTTAGTTAACTTACCTGTGCCTCAGTTTCCTCATCTGTCTGTTCACAATAACAATAATAGTACTTATTAATTTTAAGGATATTTTAGTTTTAGAATATGAATTAACACGTGGAAAAGGTTTGTAGGCATTGTTATTATTGGTGTTGCTTTTGTTATTATTTTTAGTATGTGTTATTATATTCTCTTTGAGGAGAGGGAGCATGTCTTAATCAATTATATATCTTCCTAAACATATACCATAGTATAAATACATGAGCCAAATTTAGATCACTGGCTAGATTTTGCAAGTCTTGTATAATATTTTTATTCTAGTAGAAACTTCTATTCTGCAGACAATGCAAATCTATAAATTCACTCAACATCCTTAAAGAATATCATTTGTAATAGGTGCTCCTGCAAAAGGGAGCCTGAAGTACCCTTAAAGAGCTGAGTGACTTTCCTTTCTGTCAGTGGCCTTCAATCTAAGAAGCATCTTATTATATGTTGGGCATTGAAGGGATTCAGAATGAGCTTTCCCAAAATGTGCCACTTTGGCACGTGGACTATTTTGAACTAAAGACAATCAAGACCCAGCAGACTCCAGAAAAGTGGTTAGCTCTCCCTTAACTATCTAAAATAAAGATAGAGAGAGCTATTACCAGAGACAACATTTTATCTGAATGACCTGTCTGTATGACAGGGCAAACATCCAATTGTCAAGCATCTGCTCTTCCTATGGGCTGTGAATTACCCTCCTCCCCTTTGAGGCTCCAGGCCCCTATCCCATTCCTGAGCTCAAGATGGCATACAAGCCTCATTTGCCCAACTTATCCTGGAATCTCATTGTCTTTGTGGGGCTCCTGTACATACATAATTAAATTTGTTTTTCTGCCGTTAATCTGCCTTATGTCAATTTAATTATTAGACCAGTCAAAGGAACCTAGAAGAGTAGAGAAAACCTTTTCCTCCCCTACAGTATCAGCAGGTGGCACTTTTATAACACACTTTGTTCTCTTTGGAACACATTCTCCCAGATGTTAAGTGGAACAGCACACAGTTTTATAAATCCAGTGTAGGAATTGATTAGAAAGTGTTGAAATTAGTTTGTTAGAAACAGCAATTGAATGAATAAAATTTGTGAATGACTATAACTTAGAGTGAATTCATCCTTAGCTCTCTGACAATTTTATACCCACTGATTTCTTGCATTCTGGTATGCTCATTTAAGTGGGGAAAAAAGGATGGGGTTACACTTACTGCATAAGGAACTACAGATATTACTTGATGGGAACATTATATATCCTTTATGTTAGGGCAGGAGAATGGTTGAGAACTCTGATATAGATGGGCAATCTATTCATAGTAGTCAAGAAATTGGTCCTGCATGTGACTCAGAAAACAAACAGAAATGATTATAGTTGTTATTAGACTGCTAAGAGTGGCAAATGAAGAAAGCATGCCTCAAGTCACATCTTTCCAGCAGCAGCAAATGCAATCAAAATACAACTTCTGGGGCAGTATCAATTGTCAGTGGTTTTGTTCACTGACATATCCAACCAAAATTGCTGAAAAGCAGGAGGGGTCACTCACCTGGGATCGAGTTCCAAATGTGTTTCATTTTGAGGTGAAAGCAGGCTAGTGTTTAGAGCTGGGTATTTGTGAGTTGGGATTGCATAGCGTTCTTGACAATATTCAAGTTGTTTTTTGATTATTGATTCTGATTCCAGCTGATTTTCAATACAACAAGTAGGCAGGGTGGATTTCAATAGGTAGTTTTGTGATAAATAACATGACCCAGTACTTCTCTACCTGGGTGGGAATTTTGAAAAATTGTAAGGTGTCACATACATTTGAGTGTAAATTGATCATGTGAATAGCCATTATTCATAGCTATTGTGACCATATAATTTATCATTCAAAGCAGGGACAACATAGAGAGTGGAAGTGGTGCTATTAGTAACTATGCTGGGACAACAGGCATAAGGGGGGCTGTAGGACAAGCTGGGACACACAGATTATGTCTTGTTTATACCTTGTGTGTGAAGAAGAGTATTTTTTCACTCAGTGTATCATAATTACTCTATTTTTTTCTATTTCTTTTTTTTTAAACCAGTTTTATTTCCACAGCACCTTTTTGCCTCTTTCTTTATTCCTATGATGCTGGGTAGAAGCCTTTATCACAACCCTTATCACAGCAATGATGCAGTCAACTGTTTTTGAATTCATGCTATATCCCACAATTACACTAGAATCTAGACTTCTTGAGAACAGGGCCCATTTCCTTTACTTACTTTTACTTATTTTCTTCCTTCCTTCTTTCCTTCCTTCCTTCCTTCCTTCCTTCCTTCCTTCCTTCCTTCCTTCCTTCTTTCCTTCCTTTCCTTTCCTTTCTTCCTTTCCTTTCCTTTCCTTCCTTCCTTTCCTTCCTTTCCTTTCCTTTTCCTTCCTTCCTTTCCTTTCCTTCCCTTCCTTCCTTTCCCTTTCCTTCCTTCCCTTTCCTTTCCCTTCCCTTCCTCTCCTCTCCTCTCCTTCCTTCCTCTCCTCTCCTTTCCTTCCTTCCTTCCTTCTTCCTTCCTTCCTCCTTCCTCCTTCCTCCTTCCTTCCTTCCTTCCTTCCTCCCTTCCTCCCTTCCTCCCTTCCTCCCTTCCTCCCTTCTTCCTTTCCTCCCTCCCTTTCTTCCTTTCTACTGTGGTCTTTTTGTGACTTGCTTACTTCACTTAGCAGTATATCCTCAAGGTTTATCCATGTTGTAGCAGGTATTAGAATTTCCTTCTCTTTAAAGGCTGAATAATTTTCCATTTTGTGTACATACCATATTTTCTTAATCCATTAATCTATTGATGGACATTTAAGTTGCATCTACCTCTTGACTATTTTTTTAAATAATTTTTACCTCTTGACTATTGTAAATAATGCTGCAATGAACATAGAAGTGCTAATATCTGTTCAAGATTTTGTTTTCAATTCTTTTGGATATATACCTGGAAGTGTGGGATTGCTGGATCATATGGTGATTCTATGTGTAGGATTTTGAGGAACCTCCATATTATTTTCCAGAATGGTTATAACATTTTACATTCTCATCCACAGTGCACAAAGGTTCCAATTTCTCTGCATCCTTACTAACACTTTATTACTATTATTATTACTATTACTATTATTATTATTATTATTATTATTATTATTATTTTGATAGTGACCATCTTACTGGGTGTTAGGTAATATCTCATTATGACTTTGCTTTGCATTTTCCTGATGATTACTGATGCTTGTTGGCATTCTTTGTGATTTCTTCTTAAGTTTTCCAGTAAGTGCCATTATTTTATACTAGGGGCCCGTTGCACGAAATTTGTACACTGGAGGGGGGTTCCCTCAGCCCAGTCTGCCCCCTCTCACAGACTGGGATCCCTCAGGGGATGTCCTACAGTCTGGCCTCCCTCTGTGGGAGGTGACTAGGCTGATCAGGGGAAGGCGCCAGCCCCATCACCCCGCTGCTGCAGCCTCTGCCGGCCACTGCAGCCACCAAGGTGTTTTCATCAACACAGACTCCAGTCTCTTCACCATGAAAAAATGACAACTTTCTTTAGGCATTTTCAAGATGTGTCTTTCATAGGATATGACATTTCTTTCTTTCTTTCTTTTTTTTTTTTTTATCCTCACCTGAGGATATGTTTCCATTGATTTTTAGAGAATGTGGAAGAGAGAGGAAAAGACAGAGAGAAGCATCAATGTGAGAGGGACACTTCGATTGGTTGCCTCCTGCATGAGCCCTGACCTGGGCCCTGGCCAGGGAGGAGCCTGCAACCTAGGTACATGCCCTTGATCAGAATCAACCCGGACCCTGCGGTTGGCATGCTGAGGCTCTATCCACTTAGCCCTCCAGCAGCAGACCTTCATTTTTTCCTTCAGGAGTGAAGTGGAAAAACCCTAGATCACCTTTTTGGATTCTTATTACCCAAGTTACCAAGAACATTACCAGTGGAGTACAGGGAGATTAGCCAAAGAGCTATCAGAAAAGGTGTTTCCTCTGCAGCTCACCCGCAGAGGCAGGACTGCTGGCAAGCCCAGGCTGGTACACCCCCTGTCTCCGGGCCTGCTCAAGCCTCCAATGTGGCTTGGGCAGGGCCCCTCTGGCTCTGATGAAGCATCTGCCCCAGCTTGGGCAGGGCCCCCTGCTCCTCTCTAGCCCTGCTCAAGCCTCTGATGCCCCACCCCCATGGCCCCAAGGCTCGTAGGCCAAGAGTGGCCAGGGGTGTTCTGGGACCGAGGCTGCTCAGGGCCTACACTGGGGCCTGCAGGCTCTGAGCTGCCTGGGTCCCTAGGATGATCCCAGGACCTAGGCAGCTGGGCGCCTGCATATGCAAATTAACCCGCCATCTTTGTCACTCCTGATTGGCTGGTGGGTGTGGCTGGTGGGAATCATGGAGGTATGGTCAATTTGCATGTTTCTCTTTTATTAGTATAGGTTGTGTGCAGGGAGTCTTTCTTTTGAGAGGATATTTTCACAGTGAAGGTTCAGGAATGATCAAATAAGTGTAGGAAACATCATGTGTTTCAAATGGCACTGGATTTCTAGTCTTTCTTCATTTTGCCTCCTCCAAGCCATCCTATGTCATCCTCCTTGCTCATGAGACACAAGGAGGGCAAAGATCATAGGACTGCTCCAGAGAAAGAAAGGTTTTTGTATGTGGGGAGAAGTCATTTTTATTTTTTCCCAGAGAAATCTATTTAGTTGCACATTTCTCATAGCTCATTCTTTCTGTCTAATAACATACTACTCAATGTAAAGTTTCCCCTTTTCCATTAAAAAGAAAACACCCTCAAATTTAAAAAGAAATACATGTACAGAACCTGGACTCATCTTTGGCTATATAAAAATAACATTAATATGCTAATTCATATGCAATAGTTTAAACAAATAAAACCAATAAAATCATTACTGTGTCACTAACAAGCTTTGAATAAAACAGTTGGGTGAAACTACTTTGGCTTAATATAATTTTCCACATGCAGGAACTCAGTATATGCTAATTTACAGTATATGATTCAGGGCCAGAAATAAATCAGAAGATTATTGGGGTATCGTTCTACTGTACTTGGCTTGGAAAAAAATTATTACTGAGTTCCCGTGGCCCAGCTATTGGGCTGGTTCTATAAATTAGTGAGGGGTTTATAGGAACCAGAATGACTTACATTGAAGTCCTTAAGATTTGGGTGAGCTGATGGGAGAGAAAGAGAAGGAGAAAGGGAGAGAATTAACATAGTGAGAGACCTTGACTTCACTAGGTAGCTTCTGTGAACTACAAATTAGAGACCATAATTCCTGTCTACTTCATGGAAATGGGGTGAAGATTATGAAAGAAAATGAATATGAAAGCTTCTTTTAGGGTGAAATGCTTTATGTAAATATAAGGCATTTTATATCAAGAAAGAGAAATAGAGTTTTGTAGACAAACCTTTCCCTAACTTGCTATTCACCTGCCTTTTTGAAGTGTCTAAAGAGAACCTTTTGTGAGAGATAAAACCTGTGATCAATAACCTGGACTTGCTCAGGCAAGGAGGGCAATGGCCCATGCCTTTTAATCAGGCATATGTAAGGTAGAATACAACATGAAGAAAGACACAAGGGTATCTCACTTCTGGTCTTATATTTAACTAAAAAAAAACATCTCCAAGGCTTTGCTTTGGGTGGTCTTCAAGGTCATAGACTTTGCAAGATGCTGTAACAGTCAATTTAGTTAACAAGCAGCCAAACTGGTTGATTGAATTGAATAATTGTTGTATTGTTTGTATTTGTATTTTGGGTCAGATTGACCACCTGAATGGGTAAATTATAGATAAGGCTAATGTATGGGAAGAGCCACGGAGAATTAGGCTAAGCACTGTGGGTAATTTGCTTTCTGTGAATATGATGTTTAAGCCAGATATGCAAACAAGGGGAAAGCAGATTTGCTACACATGTTCCTGTTCTAGACATCAAATTTTGGTTTACAGAAGTTTTAAGTTCAAAACTATGCAAGAACCCAGAATCGGTAGTTTATTTACTTAGGATTTTAATTTTGAAAATAAAAAATTAAAACAGAAAGCAGCTAAATGGCACTCTGGCTTGGCATGAAATTTTAATACATACTCCCCTGTGCAAGTAAACATCTATGAATTCCTGTTCATGTACTTGCTCCAATTCTCAGGACACCCTTGGATAATTCAATTGCATTTGTAATGAAAGACAAAAGTTATTTTTATATAGTGCCACTTTTCTGCTTAGTTGTTACAGATCTTAGTTCATATCACAGCCTCACCTGTGTGACTGGGCAAGTTAATTAATCTCACTGTGCTTCATTTTACTGAGCATAAAAAGGGCATTATAATTCCTACACCATAGAGATCCTATAAAGATGAAGTTCGTAAAGATATTAGCATAATTTCTTGCTAAAATGTGGTTTCAAATGCTAGTAAATGTGACCAGCAGGATGCTTGTAGGGATGAGTTCTTTCAGGGTTTTGGCTTCACTAGGTGGTAAAAGACCATGGCTTTGGCCATTGAAGTTAAGGTGGGTGCCACCGTTTAGCTCCTCCACCATCTCCCACCACCCACAACTGACTTACTGGGCCCCAGCCACACTGCAGTACACAAAGATCACTCCTGAGCTGAGACTTTGCATTCGATTTTTCTGTCTGAAAATCTCCATTTCCAGGTCTGCACAGAGCTGTCTCCCTCCAGACACTAGAACACAGCTGGATCATCCCTGGGGAGACTGTCCTGGATTACTAATCTTTTGGAGCATTTACAAATGGATTTAAGTCCTGGCTCTCCCACACTAGCCACATAACTTCTGATGAGTCACTTAATGTAGGAGTGTTACAGAGTCCTCTTTTTCTCCTTAACCTCACATTCAATCCATCATTAATATGGCTAGCTTCACTTTAAACTACATTTTCAGGCCCTGGCCAGGAAGCTCAGTTCGTTAGAGCATTCTCCCAATAGACCAAGGTTCTGGGTTCGGTCCCCGGTCAGGGCACATACCAGAAACAACCAATTAATGAATAAATAAGTGGAACAACAACTCAATCTCTCTCTCTCTCTCTCTCTCTCTCTCTCTCTCTCTCTCTCTCATCAATTGAAAAATTTTAAAAAAATAATATCTCAAACCATTCACGTGGATCAACTGTGGCCTTTTCCAGAAGGGGTCCCTGCCCAATATCCCCTGTGACATCTCCCTATGAATTTTCCTCACAGCACTTAGCACAACCAATGACTATCTGATCTGATGTATCTATTTACTTTTTTTTTTCTGTCTCTATCATTCAAATGTAAGTCTAGCAGCAGCAGGGATACTCCATGTCTTGTTCTCTTATGAATCTCCAGAGTCTTCTAAAATAAGGCCTTCTAAAACTGGCTCTCAAAATAGTTATTGTATACATGAACGACATAAATGAGTGAATTGAAAACAAAACAAAACAAGAGTCTCCTTTGTCTTTAGCCCATTTCCTGTTTCAGTTCCCTCATGGCACCTCTTATTTTTTGAAATCAGCTTGTGTAATTTTTAATTTTTATTTATTTTATTGTATTTTTTATTGACTTCAGAGAAGAAGGGAGAGGGACAGAGAAAATCATTGGTCAACTGCCACCTGCACGTCCCTATAGGGGATCGAGCCCTGACAGGGAATCAAATCATGACCTCCAGGTTCATGGGTTGGCATTCAAACACTGAGCCACACGGGCTGGACAGCTGTTTTATTTTTATTAAATTTATTGAATTGACATTAATCAACATTATATAGGTTTCAAGTATACAATTCTATGATGTATATTGCATTATGTGTCCACCACCCAAAGTCAAATCTCCTTCTGTCACCATACACAGGACCCCTTCTACTCTTCATTACTCCCCTCACCCTTCCCCGCTCTTCCTTCTGGTAATGATATACTGTTATCTCTGTCTATGAGTTCTTGTTTTTTGTTTGTTCATTTGTTGCTCTCAGTTTTATATCCCACATATGAGTGAAATCATATGATTCTTAACTTCTAATAAAATCAATTTGTTTATTACTGACTTGGTGTTGTCTGTCTCACCCCTATTAGGATGGAAGTTGTCTGAGAATTGGAATCTTGGTGTCTTGCTCTGCTGCCCAGACTGTGTTTGGACATGATTAATTGCTCATTATATATCTTATTGCCTAGTCAGTGATGGCGAACCTATGACACTATGAACTCATTTTTTGGGTTGATTTTTCTTTGTTAAATGGCATTTAAATATATAAAATAAATATCAGAAATATAAATCTTTGTTTTACTATGGTTGCAAATATCAAAAAAATTTCTATATGTGACACGACACCAGAGTTAAGTTGGGGTTTTTCAAAATGCTGGCACGCCGAGCTCAAAAGGTTCGCCATCACTGGCCTAGGTCAATCTTTTCTTTTATTTAAAAACCCACAGACAATGTCTTTATTGAAGAGCAGACAGCTTTATGCAAGGTAAATATTCTTCTGTTCGCCCTGAATACTGTTTGTTAGTCTTTCTTCAGTTCCTCTCCAAACTTGAGCTCTCACAAAATAAAATGCCCATCTTCTTGCTCTTCTTTATGGTTTAAGGGGAGCAAGAGTATGAGCTCCTTAAGCAAGCTACAAAGGCAGGCATTTAATTCATCCTAGCTTTGTTATACACCCCATTTATGAGCCAACAAGATATGTTTGGCCACATGTTTATATTAGCAAATGTGTCTGTGGAATGGAAATGTATCTGCACTAAATGAATTGTGAACGCCTATTGAAACAGACAAACTTGTGGCTACACCTTTTTAGCTCTCAGGGAGTGAAACAACGCTTTCTGTCTAATTGCCACTGTTTTACAATTTGGTATTTTAAAAATCAAGGTCATCTTTTTTTTTAATATATATATTTTTTATTGATTTCTGAGAGGAGGGGAGAGGAAGAGAGAGATAGAAACATTAATGATGAGAGAGAATCATTGATTGGCTGCCTCTTGCAAGTCCCCGGGGATTGAGCTTGCAACCTGGGTATGTGCCCTGAGCAGGAATCGAACGATAAGGTCATCTTCATTTAAAATTTTTTTTTCTCTCTTTATCAATTAAGGTATTACATATGTGTCCTTATCCCCCCATTGACCCCCTCCCCATCCCTCCAACTCATGCCCTCACCCCCCTGGCATCTGCATCCATTGGTTAGGCTTTATGCATGCATGTAAGTCCTTTGGTTGATCTCTCCCCTTACCCCCACCCTCCCCTCCCTTCCCTCTGAGGTTTGACGGTCTGATCGATGCTTCTCTGTCTCTGGATCTGGTTTTGTTCATCAATTTATGTTTTTCATTATATTCCATAAATGAGTGAGATCATGTGATATTTATCTTTCTCTGACTGGCTTATTTCGCTTAGTATAATGCTCTCCAGTTTCATTCATGCTGTTGCAAATGGTAAGAATTCCTTCTTTTTTACAGCAGCGTAGTATTCCATTGTGTACATGTACCACAGTTTTTTAATCCACTCATCTGCTGATGGGCACTTAGGCTGTTTCCAAATCTTAGCAATGGTAAATTGTGCTGCTATGAACATAGGGGTGCATGTATCCTTCCTGATTGGTGTTTCTAGTTTCTGGGGATATATTCCTAGAAGTGGGATCACTGGATCAAATGGGAGTTCCAGTTTTATTTCTTTGAGGAAACTCCATACTGTTCTCCACAGTGGCTGCACCAGTCTGCATTACCACCAGCAGTGCAGGAGGGTTCCTTTTTCTCTGCATCCTCTCCAGCACTTTCATTTGTTGATTTGTTGATGATAGCCAGTCTGACAGGTGTGAGATGGTGCCACATTGTCGTTTTGATTTGCATCTCTCAGATGATTAGTGACTTTGAACATGTTTTCATATGTCTCTTGGCCTTCTTTATGTCCTCCTTCAAAAAGTATCTATTTAGGTCCATTTCCCATTTTTTGATTGGGTTGTTTATCTTCCTTTTGTTAAGTTGTATGAGTTCCCTATAAATGTTGGAGATTAAGCCCTTATCGGTGATAACATTGGCAAATATGTTCTCCCATGCAGTGGGCTTTCTTGTTTTATTGATGTGCAGAAGCTTTTTATTTTGATGTAGTCCCACTTGTTTATTTTCTCTGTCCAATTTTCCCAACACCATTTATTGAAGAGACTGTCTTGACTCCATTGTATGTTCTTGCCTCCTTTGTCAAATATTAATTGAGCATAGTGGTTTGGGTCAATTTCTGGGTTCTCTAGTCTATTCCATCGGTCTATGTGTCTATTCTTGGGCCAGCACCAGGCAGTTTTGAGAACAGTGGCTTTGTAACACAGCTTGATATCTGGTATTGAGATCCCTCCTACATTGTTCTTCTTTCTCAGGATTGCTGCAGCTATTTGGGGTCTTTTTTTTTTTAATTCCAGATGAATTTTTGGAGAGTTTGTTCTAGGTCTGTGAAATATACCATTCGTATTTTAATGGGAAGTGCGTTGAATTTATAGATTGCTTTGGGTAGTATAGACATTTTAATGATGTTGATTCTACCAATCCATGAACATAGTGTGTTCTTCCATCTGTTTATGTCTTCCTCTATCTCTTTATTCAGTGTCCTGTAGTTTTCCGAGTACAGGTCTTTTACCTCCTTAGTTAAGTTTATTCCTAGGTATCTTGTTTTTGGTGTGATGGTAAATGGGATTTTTTTTTAAATCTCTCTTTCTGTAAGTTCACTATTGGTGTATAAAAATGCCATAGATTTCCTGGCGTTAATTTTGTGTCCTGCTACATTGCCAAATTCATTTATTAAGCCTGATAATTTTCTGATGGAGTCTTTAGGATTTTCTATGTACAATATCATGTCATCTGCAAATAATGACAGTTTTACTTCTTTTCCAATTTGGATACTTTTTATTTCTTCTTCTTGTCTAATTGCTATGGCTAGCACTTCCCGTACTATGTTCATTTTCTTAATTGTGTAAATGTTTTGACTATATCTCAGCCCACTCATCCAAAGAGCAAATTAAAATAATATTGTTGTTACCTGATAAAAATGTTTGTGGTTTTATTTTTTTTTTTCCCAAGACCCATTTGGATGGTTCTCCTTTCTATGAAATTGCTTTTAGTTTATTTCCAAATGGAATATGGTATATTCTTCTTTTATGGATGAAATTATCCTAAAATTCCTTAATTATTTTGTAGACATCACTTTTCTCAATAAAGACCAACATAGTCATAATGTGAATAAATTATCATATTGCTTACAGTTAAATGTTGTATTCTCGATAACTTTATTTATATGGCCTTCTTTATTTAAAAGACCATCTTGAATTGAGTGATGTATCTATAATAATTATGGTTAACTGTAGTAAAAATGAATAATTTCCAACTGGTGGTTTTGGTAATCAGGGATCAGCACTGGAGCAGGTTTAGTGCAGAGTAGGAGTTTAATAAATACTTGTTAAATCAATCTTTAACATGTTACTATTATTTCAATATTATCTAATTTTTCTGACCTCATAAAGTATTTACATCAGTTCTCAAGCCACTAAATTTTATCTTAGAGAAGAAACCAATAGAAAAGAAGGATATAGTATCTTCCACATGTTTGTCAAACCGTAAATATTCTAAAGTTTTAAAAGTTCATGATTTTACATGTCAAGTATACTTAGGTGAGCAGTGCTGATTTAATCTTTGTTCTTTTTCTCTTCTTTTATTTTGTAATATTACAGCTTCTAGAAAGGTCTCAAACAAACAAAAAATTCAAAAGCTATGAAATTTAGACTATGACAATAATTAAGAAAATGCAGAAAGGGCACTGGTAGATTTTTCAAAACTATTTTAATACAAGATTAATAGCAATTTTCTATCCAAATCAGAAATGAAAAATCTTAACCCAAATAATATTCATTTGACAGTCACATAAAATTTTAGGTTTGATTGGTGCACACATTTATCCTGCATATATATTACGCATATGCACGCAGAGACCTCACTATTAGGCCATTGTTAGGTTTCTTTTCATGGACATACCTCCTTGCAAGGCAAGGTCAAAGATTCCAGGAACTATTCAACTGTGAGTGAGATTCACATGGCCCCATGCTAGGCTGAGTTCTCATGTTGTAGCAAATCATGATATAGCAAGGCTCCAGAATGCATACAAATCAATACTCTATTTGTATAATTTGGCCTAAAACTAAACACTGGCTAATGTCTCCACCGAGGAGGAACACATTGCAAATTTATAAGTTATGGTCTCCTTTACTCTTCTGCTGGCAAAGCTAAACTACCATTTGTTTGTCTTGTTAAAAGTCAGGTCTGTTAGTGACTGTAAGTAAATGATAATGAGTTTGAATTTCTGCAAGTTGTAGATAAGTCAAAACTTGCATTTCTAACACTTCCACCTTTAATCAAACCACTTGACAATTAGCCTTGCAAATAGAAGTAACAAAAGAACCACAACTCAGGAATTTGCTAAGGTTTTATTCCTCCTTGGGGACTTTAGTTGGTGTTCAGTGTGTAGCCAAAACATGTATGTAATGGCTAAAGTATTAAAGTAGGCTAATGTCTGCAGCAGGGAATATAAATTAAATATCAGGGTTCTGTGACCAATAATATTTTCAGTTTGAGCTATAGAATGTTACTTTTATACTTAATTCGGCTTGTCAATGAATAATAGTGTTTCTCAGTGTAGACAAGTAGTATTTTCTATTCCTTACAATTAAAACAGGTCATACAAGATACTTATCTGGGTAAGTCACTGTAAGAGAGTCAGATTGCTATTGCTAAGGTTGTTTGAGGAAGGCTATAATCAAAGTGCCAACTTGACCTTCATTAAGATGACAGAAGGTTGTCATGGCTGTTCTTCAGTACAGAACCATAGCAGAGCTCTAATACGTGAATTTGTAATTCATTCTTCTCTGCTAAAGACTTTAGCCTCTGTTTAGCTTTTGTTGGAACATATACAAAGTATAATATACACCAATTACAGACGTGTATTTCTGTTAGAAAAATACATATTATAACTAAACATGTAAATAGAGGCACTTCAATAAGCTAAGTGTTTGCAGTTATGAGCATCACCCAACAAATTCTAGTTCCGACTTCAGTGAGCCCATCCCTCTCCACTTGTAACAGAGGTTATGATGTCATTACAGAACTTAGGAGACATCAAAGCCAAGAAGTCAGGTCATGAAAAATAATGCAGCATCATTGCTTCCCCTATCACAATGCTAAAATGAGAGAAATTAATTTGGCCAGAGGTGGGGTGGGGTGAGATGAGGTTCCAAAGTTCTTCTGAAATGGAGTAACTAGATTAAGTCTCATGTTAAATTAGTCTGAAATCATATGAAATATTAGAATGATGATAAAAACCAGAAAGTACAATTTGAATAATTTTGACCACATTCATGCAGGTGACTAATATTGTGGCATCATTAACTGATAGTCATTTCAGCTCTCTGCCTGGCTCAAATGGATCACTACATCTAACCATTATGAATACTATTAATAATGAAGGTGTTGAAACAAATGAAGCAGGTGTTTATATGTTATCTGTGTGTTTAGTGTGTACAGAACATGGGTTCAAATTCATTAATATAATGTGTACTCATACACATGCACAAAACCATTTTGGGTGAAAACACAGGGAAAACAAGGCATTCTGATCTATTTCATAGAAGACAATGCAGACACATTTAAAAAAGGAAAGACTTGAAGTTTAAAGCCATAAAAACAAATTATTACTCAAAATTCTGTCAAACCAAGGTTGATTTAATTTGTATTGCACCTTAATTATTTGGAGAAAGACAATACTGATTTCTGAACATACAATGACATGAACAACATAAATTGGTCCTTCATAGAGCTATTTTATGTGGAATTGGTGACCGAAAGCCAAAGTTTGGCAGTGAAATGTTTTTCTAGAAGTATGTAATGCTGAATTAGGCTAAATGTTAATTTCATAAAAATTTTAATGAAAAAATGCCACAAAGTCTCTCAAAATTCTACATTTCATATTTCATTAGGCATACTATAGCAATAGATGCTTCTAAATACTTTCAGTTTTGCAAAAGTGCTCAATTATACTTAATACTATTGTGCGCATATGCTCTACTTAAACGCGATGACTAAATCAATAACTAATTATAATTTTGATGAGGAAGGGGACTGAAAAATACCATTTACATGTCATTACTGCCAATGGGTTAATTAACAGTGAGTGACTGGTGTACTATGGTGTCTTAAAACGTTACTTTTCCCAACCCCAGATGCATCATAAAAACCAAGAAACATATGGATAGTCAATGTATTCATAAAGCCCCATTTTGGTTTATTTTGCTTCTCTCTGTCAGGGGAGCACAGGGCCTAGCTTTGGCACACTTGGGTGGACCAGTTAGGCTGTAGCTCTAAATTGGCCTCTTGTGTTAGGACATTTTCTCAAGTGCCAGGTAGGAATCCTAGGCTGAAGGCATTGTACGTGAAAACAATGGTTTTGCGTGAATAACACATTCTTTACCCATACAGCTTCCATCACCAGTAATGTCCTACATACCCATGGCTTTCTCCATGAGCTCGATACAGTCTGGAGCATCCAGGACAAAGCACGCTCATGCAAAAAGGGTGTGCCCTGGCAAACTTTTATTAAATGGACAGTTAGATACGTAAAAAGGTCTCTTTCTTGATTCTTGGTGCTCACAGATCATTGAAGAATCCCTTCTCTGAGCAGCACAAAACAAGAAGAGCTGGTTGACAAAACATTTTTGTTACAAAGGCGTGTCAACCCTGAGCTTGGAATTAAGAAGTTAAAATCTGTGATTTATATATATATAGATATAAAAATAGATGATCATACTAAGACTAAAAAAGTGAAAGAAATCTCCATGTCAATACTATATATATATATTTTTTTGTCTTGACTTTTTTTGTTGTGAGTTATTTTGTAAGAGAATGCCCTTGTGATGCAGAAACCAATTGACACAAAGCAAATGGCTAAAAATGAAAACTCACTGATGGGTCTAACTGCTTATCAGTTCACTAAAAGGAATCTTCATTTGGGAGGTAATGAGCACAGGGGCAGATACCAAATTAATGTCCAACCTATGGCTAAAGCAAAGCGATTGCATTTGTTGATGATTATTTTCCATTCAGATCTTTGAGGAGGATTAATTGATGGGGACGTCCACTAGTAACTGAAGATGAAGGGGAAATCTGTGCCAATTGGATCCAGTGGACAAAGACATTAAGAGAATTGAGGAGAATGGCACCATTACTGCATTTGAAATTGGTCAGGGTGAGGGAGGTGCTGAGTTACAGTAATATTTTGTGTCATTTTAAAGATAGAATTCAAATTTAGTACCAGTACCTCTAAATCAGTTTGGTGCTGTAAGGTTAGAGTGCAAGACAATACCTCCAAGACAACAGTGTGTTTTCACTTCACTAAAAACATTTTCAAACTTTCTTCCCATAGCATTTTTTTAAAAATGCAATGAGTCACAGAAAAGCTTACATTGGGAGTTGCCTGGTAATACTGAATTGATAGTGTTAGAGCTCTTTTATTTTTCTCTCTTGTTTGCTTCTTTGTTGAAAATGCAGTTGTCTTGGGGTTTGGCCTGATTTTATGAAGAATATTATTCCTACTTTTTTTTTCAAGTTGTTATAAAGGGGAGGGGGCGGGGATGACTCACAACATGAGATTCCTTTACTTCTGCAGCATAAAAGCAAATGAAGGTAAGAAAATCTCCTGGTAGAAAGATTTGAGTAAGAATTCTCTAGAATAGACAAGGTTCCCACAGATAGCAAAGGAAAGAGGAAGCAGTCCAGTCTGGCACCCGTTACTCTTTGGGAAAACAAAAAGGGAGGCAGAGTGCAGTACTGCTCTTCTCATAGAAAACGGTAAGTTTTTGTGGCATGGTCCATTGTCCAAGAGTGTAAGAAAAGAAGTGAGTTGGCTGTTCAAATAGCTAAAATGCAGTTTCATCTGACCAAAAACCCAGGATTATCTGCACAGTCTCTGCAGTGCCAGGACAATGCAGACGAGAGACGCTGAGAGCAGGGAGTGGCCAAACTGGGCTGCAGAAGAGTCTACTTCTCTCCGGTCGGGATCTACGGCAGGGGCCTCCGTGGTGACAAACTCAAACTCCGTGGGACACACGTCATCCATGCACCCACTGCCACTCCCCGAGCCACTGGATTCATCACCTGGTGTGGACAGATTGACAAAGAAAGTTAGACCACAACCTGGAAAGACTGGAGGCTTGTAACAGAATTGGGCATGGTAGTGGGAGGGGACAGTCCCCCACCCAATGGTTCCCACCCCATCGCAATAGTTTTTTTTTTTTTTTTTCTTTTGAGAGAGAGAGAGGAAGGAAGAGAGAAACATCAACATCTATCGGCTGCCTCCTGCATGCCCCCTGCTGAGGATCAAGCCCACAACCAGGGCGTGTGCCCTGCCTGGGAATCTAACTGGTGACCTCTTGGTCAATGCTCAACCACTGAGCAACACCAGCTGGGCTTGACTACTTTTTTTGACCTCTGTTCCCCTAAGAACAAGGATAGACCTTGCCTCAACAAGCCTCTCCCTTTAAACCAGGTGTTGATTAACGATGGCTTGCAGGCTGATCTGGCTTGCTGCTTGGTTTTGTATGGCCCACAACCCAAGAAAGATTTTTATGTTTTCAAGTGTTTGGAAAAAAATCAAATGAAAAATAATATTTTGTGACATGTAAAAAATGTGTATGTGAAATTTAAACGTCAGTGTCCATAGAGAAAATTATAATGGAATGTAGCCACAGCCATTCACTTATACATGGTTTAATTCTCTGTTCACACATGGCCCTCAAAGCTGAACATGTTTAATATCTGGTCCTTTACGAAAAAAGTTTCCAATTTCTTGCTTGAAACCAATGCCCAGGTGCCCAAACAGTATGTGGTCTTAGTGCAGCATCTTGCTTGCTCAGCATGCCTCTGGGCCTGTTCTATTCCCAATTCTTACTGCTTTGTTCTTTCCTGTTTCATAAATCCTGTGTGTCAGACCTGGGTCCCAGATCAGGCTCCATCAATTACTAGCTGGTGCAATTGTGTTGTTTACTTGTTTTCTTATTTCTTACTAGAGGCCCAGTGCATGAATTTGTGCTTTGGTGGGGTCTAGCTGGCCCGCCTAGATGGGGGCCCATCAGGCCAGGCCAGTGAGGGGGAGGGGACGCAGGTGGTTGGCCGGCCGGCTCCGCCCCCGATTGGGGTGTTGGAGGCCGTTAGGGGGTGGGGCCAGCGAGGGGGGGATGATCAGGGCCCAGATCAGGCTGGTTGGCTGCCACAGCGTGTGTCATAGTCACTGGTCGTCTTGGTCATTCTGGTCGTTCTGGTCGCTGGGCTCATATATATACATTAGTCCCCTCCACGAGAATGTAAACTTGCTGGGGGCAGAGACTTTGTGTCGCTGTGCACATGCCTTTAATGGTCCCTGGCATACAGCAGGTGCTCAATAAATAGCTCGTGGAGCAAATAAATGTGCCTTGGGCAGTTTACTCAGGTTCTGTCATTTTCCTCATCTCAGGAAATATGGACAATAGGATTAACTTGCAGAGTATGTGTGAAGACAGCCACCCTCATGAAATGTGCGAGGACACCAAACCCAGTGCTCACAATGATGCCTGATGGAAAACACATGGTTCCCACAGCAAAGGTGACCTGGATTTTAACTTGCTTTATTTAATTTAAGTGAACTAGGACAAATCAGTTAGCCTTGTTGAGGCTCTGTTTCTTCTTATCCTATAAAAATGAGAATAATCCAATTTATTTCACAGAATTGTTATGGTGTATAAGTGAGATGATGTTCCTGGGAGGACTCAGGAAACTGTAAACCTGGTAATGACATTTGCTGTTTTCTCCACTTGCTCAATGATTCCATGCAATAGCCCTAACTCCTCCCTGCTGGCTTTCAGTGATGACGAGCTTGCTACGCTGCTCCTGAAAGACTGATGCCATCTTGGCTGCTTGATGCTGCTTAAGTAAAAGCTAAGGTGATACAGGGGCTTCTCTAATGTATCCTGGCAGAGAAAGGCACAACTCATCACAATTTATTTTGTTTTAAAAAGGGACATCTAAATACCAGATAAGATCACTTGAATACAATCTACCAGGTTCTTAGCATTTCCTCTGATTTATCTTTAGTGGCCTTTACAAGGGGGAAAATGCCCATTAATTAAATTCAGAGAAAACAGAGTTGCTAAGGGGGTTGTTCTAAACACTAGTATCACGAACAAGAAGTAATTTAACCATTTCAAAAATATTATTAAAGCTACTTAGAATATTAAAAATGTGGTAAGCAAATAATGACAGGGGATTCCAGATGAGAAAAGTAATGGCCCCATCTCTTTCTGAGAGGAATCACAAATGCATGGGTGATTTTTCAAAATGTCAAAAGCAATAAAGGTGATTATGGCTAGAAGATGTAATAATGGTTTGTATGACAGACATTATTATAACATAAAGGGTCAAATTTGGCACTTGGTTTAGAGTTAAGTGACTCTCTTAGCTACTATGAATTTTTGTTTGTTTGCTTCTTAAGGGGAAATGGAGCAAAATCTCTCCTCAAGAATTTTCCATAAGCATTGCAGACTGACATGTATATAACCTCTTCAGGTAAGAGGAGAGAGAAACAAGACCAACATCAACTAATCCTTATGCATCTTGAATAATTTATTCTAATAGTCATTATCCAGATAATAAAACATTTTGTTAGCTAGAGAAGACAGAACAGATAAATTGAGATGAGTGAGGCTAAATAATGAGCAAGGGAGAAGCAGAAAAGGCGAAAACCTTGTGTTCTCTTCTGAAGAGGAAAGGAGAGGCATAGTAAAGAGGAAGATAAATAATGTGGTGAGTCTGAGAAATTTTATAGCAATGAAGTCTATCTGGTGGGCAATTACCCTGCATTCAGAAAATTAATTTTTGTTATTTAAAATATAATAAAACACTAAAATATTTCTGCAGGGGACAACTCAATAGGATGATGGCTAAGACTTAGATGAAACCTCTTTCTATCTCATTAATTCAGGCACACAAGCATCACCTTTGGCATCAGTGACCAAATTACAGAATCACTGGCAACTCCACATCTCATGTTTAAGAAATATTTTCCCGAGAACTCTCTCTGTAAGGGTGCTTACTTAAAAAAAACCCCAAAACTAACAAAAAAGTGCCTTAATAGTTATGCATCTGGAAACCATTTAGACAAAACCCATATATAGTTTCATATCAATGTTCACTTAGTAGTCTTTCAAGTCACTTCTGATGCTTTTATGATATTTAATAAAATAGTTAAGTGTGATATTGCATCTATATTTTACTATTTCTCTAAATATTTCAGATATAAATGTCAATGGTTTCTGTATGTGTATGACTGAATAGAGAGAACATAAATACAGTTGAATTAATGGCACATGAGATATTATCATAGCTCCTTTAAAAATGGCCTCTGTGTGGCCGGCATGGCTCAGTGGTTGAGCATCAATCTATGAACCAGGAGTCATAGTTCGATTCTCAGTCAGGGCACATGCCTGGATTTTGGGCTTGATCCCAAGTGTGAGATGTGCAGGAGGCAGCCAATCAATGATTCTCTCTCATCATTGATGTTTCTCTTTCTCCCTCTCCCTTACTCTCTAAAATCAATAAAAATATATGGCCTCAAATGAACTTCCCAACAACCTCTTAGGCAGGTGCTTCCCATTGAATAGTAGAGGAATGGATCAACTGGCAGATGAAACTCAATTTTAGTTTTGGTACAGCTGAATTCAATCCACTAAAATTTAGTGGGTTGCTTCCTTAAGACCAGCTATGATTTTAGTAATATCCTAAGTTTTGTGAATCAGAGCTTTCTGTCTAAAGGACTATAAACAGTTTTGTAGATTGGGCAAGGATAGCACAAGATGAAAGGTGCACATTGCTCTTAAGAGAAATGCTGGTATAATTTTCAGTGACCATTGTTCACTCTGGAGGTTACTGGTAAGGACTTTCTTACTTGTGTCCTGGAAGTTGACGTCATTGCCATTGTACGCATTCTTTAGTTTGTTGGTCATCACGCGGAGAGCCATGATCTGCTGCCTGATGAAAGTGTCGGGCCGGGTGATGTCCACGTCCACCTCAGGATTGTTGATCTGGTTGGTCAGCCCATCATTCATGATCTCAGGCAAGTATCTGCAGGGCACAGAGGGAGAGGACAGATCAGGATGAGGCAGGAGGGACCTGGAAACTGGATTCTGCCATGCTGTTTCTAACAGTGAGCCAAAACCTTGGTAGAATCAGGGCCCAGTTCTTGGAAAAAAGGCCGAAGTAAAACCTTGAAATAAATGTTCTCAGATGAAGATTGGCTAAAATGGCTTCACAGTAGTTTTTTAAAATGGCACTGAATTCTTAGGTAGGCTTACCTACAGATGAATGCACAATTGGGGACTTACAGAAATTATTACTTTAAATTAACTACTCTTTCTCTCTCCATCCCAATGTTAGATACTTAAGTCAGGAACTTGATAGCTTGCTTAACAATCCTGTTGATTTTGTTAGTAAGAACTAAACTTGCAAATTATTTATGATCTTACAGAGCTCTCTTATATGAGGATGTTTTTCTCAACTGAGGAGGCCCTGACCTAAGATTTTAATCAGAAGACTCTTCAGATAAAAATAACCATCTTTGGAAAGTTTGAGGAGTCACCAGTGATTGCTGGAATACTTGAGGTGTCCATCAGGGTTTTTATTTTACAATAGAATCTTGGGTCTAATTTAATATTCAGTAAAATAGAGGGTAAATCAAATGGTTCTTTAATTTTCTTACTTGTACCGAAATGGCAAATTTATATTAATCTTTCTTTTACTTGTACTAAAATGTCAAAATTGTCTGTTCTTCAAAGTCAACTGCCTACTCTGCCCAGGTGTATTTATACCGGGGGAAACCAAAGATCTGAGAAAAGTGCTTGGAGCCCTCTCTGACTCTGTACTCTCATGATCTGTCAGTTTTCCTTCCTCCTACTCCTCTTCCACCACTTCTTCTCTCATTTCCCGTGTCCCTCTGGAGTGCAGACAGCTAGAGCAGCCTCACACCGACTTCCCTGTTCTGTCTTCCCTTTTTAGTGCAGTCTGCACATGCTGTCTGATTAATCTTCATGAAATACAGCTTTCATCTTATCGTTCTTCTGTTTTAAAAGTTTTGATGATAGTGCCTAATGTCCACTGAGAGCTTATGGAAGCCAGGGGCTGTACCAAGCACTTGGACATGCATTTTAAAATCCAGTCTCCCAGCCATTGTAGGTACTATTTTATCCCCATTTTGTAAAGTAGAAAACTGAGGCATAAAGAGGAAAACATAACTGTGTAAAGTCACAGAGCTGATAGATGGCAAAATGATGACTAAAGCCTGGGCAGTGCCCCAATCCTGCACCATACTGCTTGTCAATCTTAAGCTCCGATCCATAGCAATCAAAGCCCATTTCCATCCCATCTCCCCTTTCTTATGCTGCAGTACTTGCTGTAAAGGACCTTCCTTGCCTTACAGAATCTACTCCCTGCATACATCTGCTGCATGCCTCTCTCTGCCGTACACCTTATCTTTGCCTACAGTCTCTTTCCCACTTAGATCCCAAATATCTTGAAGACCGAGGTCAGTCTTCACTCTCTCCTTAAGATATTTCCAGCTTTTAGGGATCTTCCCATTCCTCTGTAGGGCCTCCAGGCTCAGCTGACATTTTGTGCACAGCATCAAGCCACCTGCTAAGGGAGTAAGGTGAGGCTGAAACCAGCCCGAGTTCTGTGCTCATAAAGCTATGCATCTGCAGGGCTCTAGCCAGCAAAATGGGTACCTTTTATTTTGCTTTTGTTGGAATCCTTTTATTTTAGAAAATTTCAATATATACCAAAGTGGAGACAAGAGGATAACGATCCCCATGTACCGACCTGGGTGCTTTTCTCTAATTCCTGCAAAGGCTCTATATTTGTTTGTGCCCTGGTATGAGACAGGGCTACCCTCCAAGGGGTAAGAAAGAGAGTTTAAAGAAGAGACTATTTCTAAAGGTGTAGACAGGGTTGAAGGAAACCAGCTCAGGGTATCGGAGAGCCCTGGGAATCAACTGCACAAAAACTGAAATCACAGACAGGGGCCCAGTGACATGACAAGAACCATCATTAGGTTATGATTCCCTGACCTCTGTAGTGCCTCCTTCTGACCTCTGGCTGCTGTCTCCTACTGGCTGAAACCAAGTGGAAGCCAGCATGCAAGGGGGCCCAGGTAATTCACTTGGTAGAGATTCTCCCTCTGGGCAGAGACCAAGGTGGAGGGCTGAAGAGTGGTTCTCAGGGGGAATCAGGACGCCAGGCACAGATATCTGATAGGCTGGGGACTAACTGCTATTATTATCATTCTTTTACTGCCTCTACTACTGCTGCCTGAAAGCTGAAAAACACTCCCTTTCCCTTTTTTTGTGTGTGCTTCCTGTTTGCATATTCTTGTACAATACACTTAAAATTCTTTATTTTCCTACTGGTAACATTCCAAGTTCCAGAAACAAAAGGCTCTATCCATCAGTCTCCAGAAAAAGAAATAGAAACGCACAGAGAAACATACATTTAAGCCATTTGTTCAGCGATTGAAATCTTATGCCTGATGGGTTTGTGTATGCATTGGTTTACTCATTTTAAGTCAGAGGTCCCCGAAGAAGCTCCGTGTCTTTATCCATATCTTGAACAAAATCGATTTCCCAATGTTCACTACATAATGAATAACACAGCACACAAAGTGCATCAAAAATTCTTTTCCAAAAGGCTTCACAATATTTACTGCCTTAAAAAGTTCTAATTGAAATTTTTAAAAAGTCATGGAACTCTACATCTCTTCGTTTTTGCAGTAAAGAACTTCTGTGCTGCCTTTTGATATAGGTGATATACCAATAAAATTTTATGGGATTCTGAGATTGTTTTCCAGATCTGACTTCTAAAACGCGGCATTGGATTGACTATATTTGACATTCGATTATATGTGCCAAGCCCTGTGGTCTCCACCTAATTATTAAAGCCCATTGGAATAGACAATAGCCAGTCCAAGGCTAGCCTTTGCTGGTACTGGAGCGGAGAGGGGCTGAAAGGTGACCGTCGGTGTTGCCCCTCGACATTTAGGACAATGATTCTTGCAGCTGGACCTGTGCTGAGTCAGGGGGAGCTTTGTTTCTTTCAGATGCTGTGCGCGCTGCATGGCTGGCGGAGACTCATTTATCAGACGCTGACTGCTCTAGCTTACATTGGGAATGGTACCCCTGGGAGTCTGAGCCTACAGGAACAATGAGAGACTGCCAAATACACCCGGCCTCTAACTGTGCCTACTGATGCTCAGCCACTTACAATAAAAACAAGGAACGACGCTCTCGTGTCCTCAGCAACCTTTTCTCCTTTCTATGTATTCAAAGGGCAACGCTAGAGACAATGTGGGAACTTAAACTGAAAAACACTGTTGAACAGGAAAATGGCCATTTTGTCACTCCACAGTGCATCCTGAGGACAAATCTGTGGATGGCCGGTGTGCAGCCTGAAGGGTCTATGGGAGCCCAGGGCAGCACCAGGACTCATGAGCCCATTTATTTGTTGCCTCTCGGGGTTGATCTCTTTTTATAATGATCAGATACTGCAAGGATGGATATATGTCTTTGAGCTCATACTATTCTTCCCTTTATTAGGTTTTGCACCAGCCCTTTGGCATGACAATGTTCTATTTTTGCACCCTCACAGTTCTGGGAGGCATGGAAAGGAAGGAGACTCTTGCTACAGGTAGCTCAGGTTCTGAGGCTGGATGCACATTTACCTGGGGCAGAGAGAATCCAGAAAGAAGGACAACTAGGGTTGTCATCGTTTTTCAATGTTTCATTCTGTGGGGTGGCAAGTGGGTGGTACAGTCAAGCATAGTTTTCTCATCCTGGTTCCATGTATAGAGTCTAAGTTTTTGGCAGTTTTGAAGAATTATTGTTTTTCACATTTGCTGTTATCTGAATGTATATGCATCCCTCCAATTCATATGTGGAAAACCTAATGCTCAAGGTGATGCTATTATGGGCTAGGCCTTTGGGGAGCAAGTAGGCAGGGCTCTCAGGATTGGGATTAGTGCCCTCATTAAACAGTGTCTAGAAAGCTAGCCTTGCCCCTTCCGACACCTGAGGACACAGTAAGTCTGCCCAGAAGAGGGTCCTCACCCAGCCATGCTGACCTTGGACTTCCAGCCTCCAGAATGGCGAGAAATAAGTTTCTGTTGTTTATAAGATACTCCATTTGTTTTGCTGTGGCAGTCAAAACAGACTAAGACAGTGGTCGGCAAACTCATTAGTCAACAGAGCCAAATATCAACAGTACTTCTTCAAAATAGACTCGCCCAGGCCGAAAACCGACTTCTGCGCATGGGCCGCGAAGTTTCAATCGCGCCAGCACATGGTATTTTGTGGAAGAGCCACACTCAAGGGGCCAAAAAGCCGCATGTGGCTTGCGAGCTGCAGTTTGCCGACCACAGTTTGTCTTAGTCACTAAGACACCTCATTTCATATTGTGATGCAGGCTTCCTAGATCACATGCAAACACTATAGCTGATTAGGGGGGAAGAGCCTCAAGGGAAGGTAAGGGGGATGATGCAATAACCTTGTGGGTGGCTGCAGGTTCTGTGCTGAGACCTTGCCTGACAGAGCTGACAGCCTGTGTCACCTGAGAGACAGTACACCTGAGAGATAAAGACATGTGCTCACAGAAGTGTCCCACAGGCCAGCTACGGTGCCTGTCATTGGCAACACTCAAAGTCACTCCTTTCAGTTGCTACTTCCAGAAAGACCCTGTTGATATCTGAACCTGCTTGCTGGGAGGTAGAACACATTCACTAATCAATATTCAGTGTTTCTCATCACCACGTTAATGCTGGTAGTTGTTCTGATGAAAGGAGTTGTCTAGGGAGGGAACGGGATACACAACTTTCAAGGTCTAATGGGATTTGAAAGTCAGTCAAGTCTGAGAAGTGGGCACTTGTAAGGAATGTTAGTTTTGTGGTGCCCAGTGGATTGGGCAAGAGTCCAGGTGGAATCTGGGTCAGGAATGGGAAGAAATGGGGTCCCAAGGTGCTGGCCTGGGTTTGTTTTGGGGTGCCTGACACTTCCTCTGGCGGCCCCGGCCTCGAGCACACTTTGTGTTGGCAAAAGCAGTTTCAGTTCTGTTTTTTTGCCACAATGAGCTCTGTTCAATACATGTCTCTATAGTAAGTTCTAATTCTAAGCTACATACTCCTTCACCTTCAGCAGGTTTAAGAGTTGCCCTAATGTAAGCTGATATAATAGTAACACAGGTCTAAAACTCAAAAGTCTCCATAGTTCTTTTCCTGCAATCAATTAATTACCAAACTTTGATCTGATCTGAAATGAGGCCAGCTAGAGTCCTCATTTATCCCACTTAGTGTAAATAGTAATGCATTTTGCTGCAGACATGTAATGTGTTTGATTGTGAGTTCCAGCCTCAAATTCTTCTGGGAGCACTGCGAAAAAAATTATCCACTGTGATGATTTTCTAAAATCTAAACAATTCTGAATTCTGAGACACAGATGGTCCCAAGGATCTCAAATAAGAGATTGTTGTGAACCTGGGTATCCATAACCTCTTTCAGAAGCTTTCTTAAAAAAGCTAAGTTTTTACGTCACTCTCATTAGGATGGTCATTATTAAAAAAAACCAAAAAAATAAACTAGCAAGTGTTGGTAAGGATCTGGAGTGGAATGTAAGTGCTTGTCATTAAGCCTTTGGCTGCCCAGGCACACATTTCAAAAGACATCTATCTCCAATAAACATAATGCCAGTTGTAGGACTCAGCTACCAGCAAAACAACCAGATGAGGAAGTAGGCTGTCCCCATTCATGAAGGTCCCCTTTTAGAAAGCCCTGGGCAACCTGGATAACTGACCTCTTGAGTGACCACACATCTTCTTTCCTATTTCTAACTTCAGCTCATATGCTCTGAATTAGCCAATGAAGAGTGAACCCTTGAAACCTTGGCCACCCCACTCTTGAATCCTAATAAAGGCAGAGCCCCAGGTCTGCTCTCTTTCTCTCTATCCATGATCTTGCTGTGAGGCCCACAGGCATGACATGCATCCCCCAGGACCTGTGAGTGATAAATCTTGTTCCTCCAAGTTCCCTCCCCTGATGGTTTCTTGCTAAAGTGCAGTGATCATAATAAGAACTACAAGCGCAAACCCAGCTGCAAATTTGAGCCCCAGCAGAGGAAATGTCTGTGGAACTTGCTGTGAGTGGTGTGTGTCTGGGACATGCAGCATGCATTCCCAACCAGAGGCAATGTCACCAATGGCCTCGAGACTGATGGAACATGGAGAAATTGGAGGTCTTTGTGTATGGCTAGAGGGAATGTAGACAGGTGGAAGTGTCATAGAAAACAGTGTGGCAGTTTCTAAAAAAATGAAACACAAAATTACCATATGATCCAGCAATTCCACTTCTGGAATTCTTATTCCAAAAGGATTGAAAGTAAGTACTTGAACAGATATTTGTACATCCATGTTCATAGCAGCATTAGTCGCAATAGCCAAAAAGCCAAAGCAACCCAAGTGTCCGTTGATGAATGAATGGATAAACAAATGTGGTATATAGATACAATACATTCAGCCCTAAAAAGGAAGGAATTTCTGGTGCTGGCATGGCTCAGTGGTTGAGTGTCAACCTATGAAAAAGGAGTTCATGATTTGATTCCTGGTCAGGGCACATGCCTGGGTTGTGGGCTCGATCCCAATGTGGGGTGTGCAGGAGGCAGCCGATCAATGATTCTCTATCATCATTTTTTGCTTCTATCTCTCTCTCCCTCTCCCTTCCTCTCTGAAATCAATACAAATATTTTTTTTTTAAAGGAAGAAACTTCTGACACATGTTACTACATGGCTAAACTTTAAAGACACCATGCTAAGTGAAATAAATCTGAAATAGTCAAATTCATAAAGACGGAAAGTAGACTGGTGGTTGCTAGAGGCTGGGGAGGGAGGACAGGAGAAATAGTATGGAATGGGTGCAGAGTTTCAGTTTAAGAAGATGAAAAACTTCTTTATGTGGATGGTGGTGATGATATACAATAAGTGAATGCATGTAATGTTACTGAAATGTACACTAATTTTTTTTTCCAGTTTGAGTTCTTTATTAAAAAGAAAACATGAAAAGTCTTTCCAATCAGGAAGAGTGCATAAGTCTTAATGATCCAGTGCATTGTTAATACTCTGACTTACTACAATGATTCAAAAACTTGGGAAGAGAAAAAGAAAGTTCCTTGTATCATTTCTTAATCTTGTTAGACCCAAAACATAACAAGGTTGCCAAATTATGCAGACAGAGTTCTCATTTTGCCAGTTCCTATTTCCAAATTTGTAATGCTTCCCCTAACAGCTGACTTTTGAGAATATCAAAAAGCAAATACTTTCAAACACTCCTTGTGATGAAGTAGAAAAAGTCTTGGATTAGTAGCCAGTTGAAATGGATTGTTTTGCTTCAGCATTTCCAATAACTTCATGGTCTTCAGCAAATCCTTTAACGTTGGGATCCTATATGTAGCAACATCAGCATCACAGGGGTGCAGTGGTATTAAAATGAGATCACTGAGATGGAAGCACCTTGAAATACTTTTGAAATGCTATATCACACATATAATGCCTAAATTCCAGAGGATAGGATCTGAGAGAGCTAAGCTGACCAGTATTATCAAAGGAAGCAGAAGAGTTTACTGAAAAGTTTGTTATAGAAAAGCCCAGTCCCATTATAGGTTTATTTCTCCATTTCTCTTAGATGCATTTAACAGAACGGATTATATAGAGAAAATGAAGTAGAGACATATGCAGAGGAGACAGAGCCCGAGATAGCTCAAATGCATTACTCATTGCTATTCAAGGAGTAAGTTAAAGGTCATCCACGGGGCCATAACTCCTGCAGGGGAGCATCTATCTGTCAAAGTGCACAGGCACCAGGGGGTTACCCTCACAGGCTAGGACAACACGCCTAGTGCTGGCCTTGGCCTGATAATTGCATTTGGGGGGCAGATTACGTCTCATAATCGCGCAGTCTGTGACTTTCGCTACACTCGCAGGCAGCTCATCTTGCCATTCTTGCGCTGGATATTGGTGGTGCTGCAGATGCTATTAATGGTCCGGACATTTTCATGGATGAAAGTGTTGAATCGTTTGTAACTAAACTGAGTCATCCCCCGGGTTTTCATCATGCTGTTGCAGTACAAGTTGTTGCCCCTGTCACTGTAGGGCCCACATGTTGCCCCCAGGAATCGTTGGTACATGTTCTGGCCATAGGAGGGCTGCACCAGCCTCAGCTCCAGCTGGGTCAGCAGCAAGAGCAGAAGCCATGAAAGGCTCTTCTGGAGAGCCATCAGCACCTAGGAGGTGCCCTCTTCTTCCTCCTTTGTATGAAAATGGGGAGCTGGTAGAAAACGCGAAGATATTCTGACTCCTGCTTTGGATCTGCGTGGGGGCCTGCGTGTATGTGGGTGCGAGCACAAACGGGATTAGGGTGCAATGTGCTAAAAAATTTTTTTCAAATGGTAAATTTTAAATTATGTATATTTTACCACAATTTAAAAAACTGTCTTGAGTATAACCTTCTACAGTTCTTGCTATAGATTACTTCTTTCCCTTTCCAGTTTTCCTGACTTGGAAGTGGAGTCGCTCAAAGCATGCTATAATTTTATGCTTTAAGTGGATTTATAAATTCTTGAAGACTGTTAAGTAAAGGCTGTCTGTGGCATTAGGTGCTTCAGAGAGATGTGGCCCTGAGGGGTGGTCAGAGGCACAGAGACCGGCCCCGGACACCTGAAGTGTCTCTGAGACCCAGCAGCGTAATCATGGGCAAGTCGCTTAGCTGCTTTTTACAATATTTCATTTGTTCCTATGTCTATAACACCTTATTTGTGTCATAAGCTGTCATTTTGAGTGAATGTGTATGAAAATGATTGAATGCAATTCTAAGGCATTCTTATGACAACTAAGTTGTTAACACAGCTCCCTGAAATGCCAAGCGTGTTTCTTAGCACTGGCTGACAGCAGCAGACTTTAGAGTTTGAAAGCGTAAATTCATGCAGAGGCCCAATGTCCGTGGCTTCCCTCCAGCTGGAGAACATGTGGCAGGACATGGTCTGGGAACTCCTGGAGGACACACAACTCATTGGCTGCAGCAGGGAGCAGAAGCTAAATTCTTTGACTTGGGCTCTTAACTCAATGGCAGGAGCTCCCCAAACCCATCCTTTCTTGGTAGAGCTGGAGTCAGCAAACTATAGTTCAGATAGGAAAGAAGACCACGAGCCAGGTTTCCCGGCTGCGAGCTGTTGACAGCAGCGTGCTTCTTTCCTCCTATTTGTAGCCATTTCTCACCACTTGCAGGAGGTGCACACAGGGTCTCTGCCCACCTCCTGGATAGTCAGCCTTCCTGGGGGCTCCCCTTGCCGACTCTCTGTGCAGACTGATTTCCAATGTCCTGAGGTGTTTCCGGCCCGGTATGCGGGGGATGTTTTACCATCTTTCACATGCAGCGAGAGTGCTCTGGTACATACCTTGCAATCAGACTAAGATAACATTGTCCTGCCAGATCTGCCAAGTCACTGCCTCCGACAGATTTCTCATGCCCATGCATCATTTCGTCCCTCTTCCATCTGCTCAAACTTACCCAGTTATGACTTGCTATTTTCTTTGCGTAGTCAATCCAGTCAGTGGCTTGTGATAGTGACTGATTTATTTTCTAGATTTTAAAACATTTTTCCTATTTCTTATAATGTATTGTATTCACTTCCTGCCCTCGGGTAGGATTTCCTTGGGATGGCACTTATTTCTCATGTGTCTTAAAAGACAGCAGAGGCTCCCTGCAAAAGCTCAGTTTCCAAAGGGCCCCATTAATCCTCGCCCCTCATCCAGCACCTTGATCCACTCCTCCCAGAGGCATTTTAAAGGAAGGACACAGTGGCAGCTTAAGCACTGGCTTACAGGGAGCAAAGGTGGAAAGTTGTCTTGCCAACTTCATGGGGAGAGAGAGGAGTCTGAAAATAACTGACTCGAGACACCTGAAGACTCTGTAATAAGTATGTTCCATCATGAGATCCACATGCTATTGGGACTTGCCTCTCGGACTGGCTTCCTTTTGTGTTCTTCCTGCCTCATCCCACCCTCTGTCATACCCCTTTCCTTTATAACTCCCATGAGAGTACAGAAAGACTCCCCTGAAAAGAAAACAATCCTCAAGGGAGATGCAGACGATGTAATTTGACATGGTTGCACCCTCAAAAGGCAAGAATCTGCCTCTATAGGAGCAAAAAGGAAGAGCTTATATGAACACAAGGGCTTTATTTTTCCTTCTGTTGCCTGAGAAAGTTCTGAGCCGTGTGTGCTAACCATATAAAAGGTTTATTTCCTTCTGAGCGGTGCTTTCTTGCCTCCCATCTAATCATTCTTCTCTAGCTTTGGTACAGATGGCTCCTTCTGGCCACCCGGCTGCCCGGGACACCCTTCCCAGGGATGACGGATGACGGCAAGCAGCCTCCCCGGGTCTCCAGGTTTACCCTGGGAACTGTAGGAAGCCTAGATTTGTAACCTGCACCACGACTCTTTAATTTTTTCCCTTTGGTCTTCTAGATTATTATCGATTTTCTTCCCTTACTTACTAGCTTCCTTTCAATTCCTATTTGTCTGAGTTGAGTCAGAGCGCTGCCGTGGCTTCTCCTGTTTCATCCTAAAACGTTGCACCCCAGGCTACCTTCTTGCTGGCCCCTGCACATGCATCCCAGGCTGCCTTGCTTGGGTGATAGCTGTTACCATGAATTCTAAGGAAAATCCTTTCGTATCTATTCTGATAAAGTAGGATGTAATTCTTGTACTAAGTACTGTGGACTACATTTTTTTTTTTTTTTTTTTTTGCCTCCCCTCTCCCAGAACATATGCTGAAGCCTCAGTCCCCAGTGTGCTGGTATTTGGAGGTGGGGCCTTTGGGAGGCTTAGGTTTAGACAAGGTTGTGAGGGTAAAGCCCCCATGATGCAATCAGTGCTCTTAGAAAAAGAAGAGATCAGAGTCCCTCTCTCTCTGTCATGTTAGGGCACAGGCTAAGAAGAGAGCTAACCCCAGAACCCAATCCTGTGGCACCTTGATCTTGGACTTCTAGCCTATGAGAACTAAATTTGTTTCAGCCATCCAGTCTATGGTATTTTTGTTACCGTGGCTTGAGCTGGCTAAGCCACTAATTGAATCAAGTTCTAGCAGGGATTCAAAGTGCCCATTGTGGCCCACAAGGGCATCCCATTAAAGAGAACATCAAGGGTTTCCATGAAGACAAAGAGAAAACAACATGCTGCAATATACCGTCTGAGGAATAAAAAAGGAATTTCTTACATGTTAAAGGAGCTTAAAGGGCAACTGCCAGATAAAATACAGGTCTTCCAGTTAAGTCCGAATTCCAGGTAAACAATGAATCTGTTTTGTAGTATACGTGTGTTCCATTTGGCGCCTGGTGTTGTTATGTGCTAAATCTAGCAAACTTGGCCTCAGAGCCTTGCTACTCAAATTGCAGTCCCGAGGCCACTAACAACCGCACTCTGGAAGCTTGTCGGAAATGCCGAATCTCAGGCCCCACCCAGACTTCTTGAATCAGAATCTTCATTTTTAACAAGATGCCCCAAATTTAGCCTGCATATCAATGTTTGAGAAGCATTGTTTTTAAGCTGACAACCTATTTTTATGGACATTACTGCATTGGTTTTTATATTGTCCCAAGAGGCTGGAAAGGAAAGGGGAAGCAGGGACGGGGTCCTCTTGATGACCTGGTATTGTCAGAATAGAGATTTAAATGTTGACAGGGTCATGGCCACCTGCCAATTTCCTCCCATCAAAGGGCACAGTCTCCTCCTTGTGCTCTACCCCGTTTCCAGACTAGTTTAGCTATTAAAGCAGAGTGAGATCTCCCAGGGATGGGTGAAGGCAGGGGCAGGGTACAAAGGTGGGTCCCCTGGCTCCCCTCACACACCCTTGACCATTATCTCAACACAGCAGGTTTTACCCTGTGGCTGCCATAGCAGCCAAATGTGTGTCTCCTGTTCTCTCTATTTCAAGTCGTTAATTTCAACAGATGCCATTCATTTAATAATAGCTATTTGGAAAAATAAAATAATCGCTGAGGTAAATGGACATATCCACTATAGGAGTAATTTTGATTTCAGAAATGTCAAATGTGAAATAGGTATGTTTCTGAATCAAGGAAGCATGGTAAAGAGCTATGGAGTAGCATTCAGAAAATACTAGTAATCAGGAGAAATATAGGTGATGGAAGACAGGCCTGACCAAATACCTAGATCGATAAAAGGGCTGTAGCAGTGGATGTGACTGAAGAATGTGGCTGAAGGAGTCAATAAAAAATAAAGAGAGGGAATATGCCTGGGTTATCAGTGGTCTCTTCCTATAGGCTCGAGTGTAGCAACTCCAGACTGTGACAATCTCTATTAATGCTAATAAGCATTGCTGTTCTATTTCCATTAACACCTGTCAATGGATTTTTTTAAAAAAAGTTCTGGTTATTTTATTTCAGATGGATAAGAATAACCTTTCTTTCTTCTTCTTTTTTAAACAAGCATTCTTAAATGTCTGTCATCTGAAAATCTATACTTCAAAAGTAGGAAAAAATAGGTCATCATCTGCTTTAAAAATAGATTTTTCAACTTATAAAATTTCAGTTAAATTTCTTTAAATGAAAAAGTCTCAAGATCAATTAATATTTGAATAAGAAAAACCTTCAATTAAATTTAATTCAACAAGTCTTTATTGGTTATCTACTTATTATGCTATTAAGTATAAAGTTATAATATTCCAGTAGAAGAATTTTTCAAAAAGGAACTAAAAGAAACAATGAAATTATAATATTTCAATGGGAATATAACTCGAGTCACAAATATTTGACAGCCTCATCTTTTTAATAATATACTGGGTTACATTCTGGCATATTCTTGCAAATGATTTTATTGCATTAAGTTTGATGAGTTCCCTCACCTGCATAAAGTCCTTCAATGGCTTCCCATGGTCCTCAGGATAAAATTAAAATCTGATCCCTGAGTATTGTTCCAGGTGCTGGTCTAGTACCACCTATGTGGTCCTTTCCTAAACCTACAGTCCCACAGTATGGTACTTGAAGTTCCAAAATCCACTGTGCCTTTTCATATGTTGGCAGACAACATTGCCATGTTATAGCATTTAATCCACAGAGTTGTGCATGATATCTGGACAGAGGGAGTGCTTAAAGATATTGCTGATTGAATGATTAACTTAATGAATCAATGTAGATTCACTAAATCTTTTTTAAAAATGTTTTTATTGATTTGAGAGAGAGAGAGGGGAAATGAGAGGGATAGATAGAAACATCAATGACATTGGCTATCTCTTGCTCATCCTCCGTGGGATTTAGCTCACAACTCAGGCATTTGCCCTGACTGGGAATCAAACTTGCAACCTCCTGGTGCATGGGATGATGCTCAACCAACTGAGCCATGCTGGCCAGGGCAGATCCACTAAATCTTTTTCAGAGCTAAGGATCTGTTTCATTTGTTCTCCTAACCTGGGGAGGGCTGTGTTTTAGAGGCAGGATGTAAAAGTGAAAAGAATACTGGGCTAGGATTTGGGAGATTTCAGCTGTCACCCTTGTTTGTTGGGTAACCTTGGACTAATCATTTACCCTGTCTGTGCTCCTGGTGTACATAATGAGGAACTTGGCTGAACCATCCCAGTCACCTCTAGCTCTAACTTCAATGATCTTTACCTTCCCCATTCATTTTCTTGATGGCGTGTATCCCCTCCCCAGTCCACACCTGCAACCACTTTTTATTTGGTATTTTCAAAGTTGTATATGCACCAAAATCCAGCAATCTGTGTAACCATTCATGGGAATGTGGTTCAAAACACAGCCTTCATTTTAGCCAAGACTGAAAGGTAAACGCAGATGGGAAACAGCAGCTCAGAAAATCAGCCACTTTATCCATTAGGCCAGGGGTCCTCAAACTTTTTAAACAGGGGGCCAGTTCACTGTCCCTCAGACCATTGGAGGGCCGGACTATAGTTTTTTAAAAAAAAACTATGAACGAATTCCTATGCACACTGCACATATCTTATTTTGAAGTAAAAAAACAAAACAGGAACAAATACAATATTTGTATTTGCATGTGGCCCACGGGCCGTAGTTTGAGGACCCCTGCATTAGGCCATCTGGTCATCCTTCACAGTGTCTTTCTGTTCAGTTACCAGGAAAGAACCTTAGAGGCTGGTAGCTCACAGCTGCATCTCCTAGCCAATGGTCTCTGTCCTAAAAGGCCAGACACTGGTAAATTACTAGGCATTTTTGAAGAGCATGTTGTTGATATCGTGAATATCTTCCTGTACCTCATGATC
This sequence comes from Myotis myotis, assembly GCF_014108235.1. NCBI lineage: Eukaryota > Metazoa > Chordata > Mammalia > Chiroptera > Vespertilionidae > Myotis > Myotis myotis. Next base: position 42,100,880 of record NW_023416335.1, read on the forward strand.
TAAGATTTGCACATTGATATTTTGGAGCTACTTGAAATATAGCTTTTCCCATAGCTGTCTAGTCTTCTCTTTGTGAAGCTTTCCCCAGCAAGCTAATAATATGACTGCCAATAGATGCTAAAAACCACAACTCTACAATGTAAGCAAAACACCTAATGAGCATCTCACTGAATGCCTGCTTACCTTCTGCAGTTTCTCCTGAAGTTAACATCCATGTATCTTCTTGCTGTCTTTTGATCACAGCTGCTTCATATGCCCCAAACTGCCCAATAAGGCTCCAGAACAGACACCCCTCTTAGCTTCTCCACCTGCTGGTCAATCCCCAAAGATTCCTGGAGGCCAATGTACCAGCTGCTCTACCCACCTGCATCCCCATTGGGGAGGGTTCGGGCAGACCCCTCTCTTGGTGTCTTGCCCTGCTTGCCAACTCCCAGCCAGCCAGCCAGTTCCCCCGTCCAACTTCTCCACCCAATGATGACTCGGGCCAAACCCATTCCTGGGCTGATCCAAGAAATTGAGAGATTTCATATCAAGCGGCGATAGCACTGGGTAGCAGAGCAGCAGGGTGACAACAGAGCCATCTCTCATCAGGAGGCTCCAGTGGGACTTTCCTGGCAGGGGACCTATGAGAGTGCCCTCCTGGTTGTCCCTCCATCATTTTGTTTTCCCCCTTCCCCTTTCAATGAGCACTTCAAAACACTTTTTGTCTTGAAGGGTGAAAAAAATTACAGTTGAATTTTCACTTCCTGTTTAACTTGTGATGGAAAAACACAGCAAGCCGTGCAAATGTAACTACGGATAAAAATAGCTCCGCTGTCTTAAAGTCATTAAGTGAACATAAAAGGCTCTTCGTGATCTCAGGATATCCGTAACCTGGCATCTGTCACCATGCCTCCACCTTCATCCAGAGGCAAGGCATTCAGAACAAGGATTCCATGCTTAATGGCACCTTGAGAGTAAGTGCTCCCAGGTGCCCATCAAACCTGTCACTCCGAACAGCTGTCGCTAAGTGACGACTTGTCCCCTCCACCCTCCATTGCTTTCTCCATAAACAGGTCTGCGGAGCTGTGCCAGGAGTACCTTCCGGAGCTGGATGCGCAGAGCCCCGTCTGCAAAAACAGCGAGTCGCCCCTCACCTGGCTTTGCTGTGCCCGTTCCAGCATTCCTCTTCGTTGGATGTGCCCGCTGTCACGCTCTCATCCTTGCAGATGGTGTAGGGCAAAGTGGACCAGACCTTTTTAGAGAGCTTCAGTTTCTCTTTTATGTCTGTGACCTGATCAAGAAAGCAAGGGAAGACAGTGACCATTCTCCCCAGGTGCTGTCCATCTCTACACAAGGACACCATATAGGGGGGTGAGGATGTGTGCTAGAACCAGTACTTGGTTTTAAGAGGGAGACAGGATTGTTGTCCAGGAAAGCCCCCCCCCCCCCCCTCAATCTTCCTCCAGCTTCTGGCAGAGAGCTCTCAAGTAATCCACTTTTTGTTTTCCATCTTTTCTGTCCCCCCTATCCTCTGAGTTAAGAACTATGAAGCATCTCAACTGGCTCTGGGTCCCTGTCCAAATGGGAGAAGTAGGTGTGCCTCGCAAACACCCCAAACACATTATTTAGAATTCATTTGCCTGGATGTCACATAAATGCACCAAGAGATAAAACATCTTTCCCAATGGTCTACTCGTTTCTGCAAGAAATACATATTGTCACTAATTCAGCTGCTGGTAACCTCTGCTCCTGACTAATTGACAGGCCCGTATAGCACACACTTGGCGAGCAGCAACCCAAACCCATTTAAAAATCTCTATTGCCAAAGAGAAAAAAAAGTCGTTCCAAACACAGGCAAGTGTACCATCCACAGCCCCGTGGATGGGTGGCCCGGAGAAGCTTAGTCACACCATCTTTAGTGTTTTCAGGCTCCACACTGACTGTGTTCCTGGGGAAAGGGTAGGAGAGAAATTCAGTCCCATTTCAGTTCCATAATTAACATCCAGAATCATGCAGACACAACCTTGATTTCCTGCTCTACTTACATGAACATTGGGAAAGTGTTTAAACATTTGAAATGCATCTGCTATAGGTTGAATTATGCCCCCCAAGTTTATATGCTAAAGTCCCAACCCCCAGTTCCTCAGAATGTGATCTTCTTTGGAGAGATGGTCTTTATAGAAGCAAAGAAGTTTAAAATGAGGTCATTTGGGTACTCCAATCCAATAGGACTGGTGTTCTTACAAAAAGGGCAAATCTGGACACAGATATGCACAAAGGGAAGACAATGTGAGGGAACATAGGAAGAAGGCCTCCATCTACAAGCCAAGGGAAAAGGCCTGGGAAAGACCCTTTCTTCAGAAGGAACCAATCCCACCGACACCTTGATTTTGAACTTCTAACTTCCAGAACTGTGAGACAAAAACTTTCTGTGGGTTTAAGCCATCCAGTCTGTGGTACTTTGTTATGACATTCCTAGCAAATCTATATATGACCTCAGAAGGGAGAACCACTGGGACTTAATGGTGTTGTTGTACATTTGAGATCAATAGTCTTTGGACACAAAGTATTCTGTGTTTACTGTGGATGGAGTATAGACTTGAGAAAAAAAATTTCCAAAGGTCTTTTGTCAGGTTTAAGAGTGAACACAAAGACATAAAAGACTCTGACAATTGATTTTGGCTCCTGTCATATTTCTTAGTAGTTCTAGAATGAGAGTCCTTGGCCCCTGTCATGTTTTTTAGTAGTTCTAGAATGATAGTCCTTGGCCCCTGCTTAACTGTGGTTCTGATGACAACAGGGGCTTCAGTCCTGGGACACATCTGCTCACCCATGAAGTGCTAAAGATGATGGGAACGCTGAATCAGAGAAATGGTACCTCTGCAGCGCTTCTCAACCTGTGGGTCGCGACCCCTGAAAATACATCCTGCATATCAGATATTTACATAACGATTCATAACAGTAGCAAAATTACAGTTATGAAGTAGCAACAAAAATAATTTTATGGTTGGGGGTTACCACAACATGAGGAACTATATTTAAGGGTCGCAGCATTAGGAAGGTTGAGAACCTCTGGAATAGTGTGATGCTACTTTTGCTTTAGGGTGTGAAGAACAATCCATGAGTAATGATATTCCAAGAAGTAACTTACACATCAGAAGTGTTTAGGAGGTCCTGAAACTTGCACTCTGAGTCTTCCCTCCCCCCTTCTGTTCCTGTGACCTTGGCCCACAGACTATCCCTGGCTTGCCTTCTAGGTGGTCTGACTGGGTAAGAAAGTTTGCAATAAGAGGCTGTCTTTTTCTGCTCACCTCTCTAGGCACAGATGTTTGTGTATGTTGTTACTCATTTTTATTTCTTTTTGTTTTAAAGGTAAGTGTCATTCCCGGATAGATAGCACATAGATGGATGTACATTCTGTTTCTCAATTACAAAAAAATCCAACCCCCCAAATACCAACTGATAAATGTTGAAAGGAAGCTAGTTAGAAAAATCACCATTCCGCACCCACCATAGTAACACCTGATCTCAGCAAATATCATCAATGAATTGTGTCCCCTGCAAAAAGTGCTGGAGTCGGAACCACCAGTACCTGCGACTGTGACCTTATTTTGAAATAGGGTTGTCAGAGATGATGGAGTAAAAGGGGGTCTTGAGGGTGGGCCCTAATCCAATATGAATTTGTCCTTGTAAAAGGGAAAATTTGGATACAAAGACTGAGACACACAAGGAGAAGACCATATAAAGATGAAGGCAGAGCTGGGGCGATGCATGTATGAGTCAAGGAACTCAGAGGATTTCCAGCAAAGCACCAGACGCTGGGGAGAGGCCTGGGGCAGACTCCCCCTCCCAGCCTCAGAGGAAACCAGCCCTGCTGACACTGGGCTCCCAGCCCTCCAGCCCTCAGACTGTGAGAGATTCAATTTCTGTCATCGTAAGCCCCTCAGTTGGTGATACTTTGCTGCAGGAGCCCTAGCAAACTAGAACAAATACGAAAAATGTTGAGTAAAAAGTATGATGGAGAGCAGGATATTTACACAACCCCAAAGTACACCCTCCCCCGATTATGTATTATTACAGAGGGGAAACTGGCCAATTCACAGGGCAAGAAATTGGCAGGTCCCCAAGTGATCAAAGTATCAGGACAAATTGATGTCGTGCACCTCCTGATGCGATGTGACAAGAAGGGCACATCATTTCTGCAGCCAAAATTCATAACCTGAATCCAATTATGAGGACACATGAGACAGACACAAAGCTAGGGACTTTTTGCAAAACAACTGGCCTGTACTCCTCAAATCGTCAGTCATAAAAGACAAAGAAAGGCTGAGAGGTTTTTCCAGATTAAGAAGAATAAGAGATATGGCGCCTAAGTGTAGTACCCGGCTCTGGGTTGGATGCTAAATTAGAAAATAATGTCTGTAAAGGACATTATTGAATAGTTTGCAAAATTTGAATAATAGCTCCATATCAATGGAATATTGTATTAGTGTTAAATTCCCTGAATATGAAATTGTACTATGGTGATATAGAAGAATATTGCCTTCATAGGAGATACATGGTAAAGTATTTAGGATGAAAGAATTATCATTTCCACAACTTACTCTAGAATGCCTTAATAATAATAATAATGATAATAATAATGGTAATGATCATCTAACAATCAATACCTAGATGCATGGAGAAAGAAAGAAAGCAAATGTGGCAAATTTTAAATGAATAGTGAACCTAAAGGGAGCTATATAAATTTTTGAAATGCATTTTTTGGTAAGTTTGCATTTTTTTCCAATTAAGTATGTCAGAAATAACATCTCTCAGAGTTGATCTGTTCAGCTTTGGTGTCTTTTACCTCCAGTCTGGGCTCCCCCTCCAGGCCACTCATTCTCAGTGTCTCAAACACAAACCCCAGAGAAAGAGTCAGGATTTGTCTGTTCATAACTCATTAGGAAACTATCCCCAGCCTCAGGACTGAACTATGTAAGGCTTGTTCTGTTCCATGATAAAGGATAGCAGGAGTTAGGGAGCAACCAAAGGACTGGTATGCATGCATATTAGCATAACCAATGGACACAAACACTGGGGCGGTGGGGGCTTCCCCGGGGTGGGAATGGATGGGGGTGGGGGGTTAATTGGGGGAAAAGGAGACATATGTAAAACTTTAGACAATAATTAAAAAAAAGGATAGCAGGAATAAGCATTCCTTTTCTGATTATTTTATAACGAAGTTACCACCTTTATGCTGTGAGAATCTGAACCAAATATGTATTTTTTGGCACAGAGAAAGAATATAATTGCATTATGTTCCACAGGTATCTCCTCCTTTAATATTTTCAAAATTTAACTGTGTGTGTTACGCTGCTCATTCTTTAACTAAACTTCAGCATTGTTTCTTTCAAGGTGTGCTCTGTCCCCAAGTTAGATTCAGATTCAACAGTGTGTTCCCCAGTGCCCTGTTCATGATTCCAAGTACTGATCACCCCACACTTATAACTGTCTAACTTTTCTTATTTGCTCTTCGATCACATGCTTCTTGATGCAAAGACAAGGTTCTAACTTGTCTCAGTGCTGAGGATGGGTCAGGCGACCAGTCACCTCAGTTTGCCCGTAGGGGATTGTAGAACTCTGAATTTTCAGTGCTAAAATTAGAAAGCCCTGGGCAAACCAGGGCAAGTTGGTCACACAGGTTTCTGCACACAGGAGGTGCTTAATACATGCCAATTGAGAAAATGGATTTAATTGTCTCACTCTATTACCAGGTCCCAGACAATATTGCTTAGACAAAATGGTTGGGGTCACACAATGTGCGCTCTTGTCTCCAAGGCGGTGAGAGTAGCCGTTAAGCTATGCGAGGATGTGGATCCTCTCTGATGAGTCCCCACAGCACAGGTTAGGAGCGGCTGTGTGCACTCAGGCAAGTGAAGGAGATAACAGCAAAGGAGCAGAGAGATGCAAATGTTGTTTCCACATTCTTCACAGAAACATCAGCCAATTCTTTCCCACCGGAATGGTGGTGCAGACACCTGGGAAAAACGGACACTGTTCGCCCCTGGAGAGGAACATGCCTTTGATTCTAAAGAACATCTGAACGACTGCAGTTTCCTTTCCAGTTTCAAGAAAGTTTTTTCAAGTCTCACACTGTTTAGAAATACTTTCTATTGTTTTTATTTCTGAACAATATGTGGGACTACTTTGCTGTAGCTTCAGATCTGAGTTGGTTTTGTTTATTTCCTGGAAACTATGTGCACACAATAGTGAGCTAAGCTTTATGTTAACAAGCACCCTTAGCACAAATGTCTTATTGACAATAACGGCAAGTCCCAATTCATTAATAATGCAAACCTGATGGGAACAAAGGCTTGAATATGAGATTTAAAATCAAATATGAGATTTACAACATCTTTTTTTCTTGTTTCTACCAAATAAGCCATTCAAGGACAAATTAACTTTCTCCAATACTTGCAAATTATATTTACCGTTTTCCAGTATTTTATACTCTATTACTAAACACTGTAATATTAGTGACACCCAAGTCTTAAATATTTTTCATTTATGCTATTGCAAGATCCTGAAAGTTAAACGACTTGTTATGCCTTCAGACTCTGATCCCCCAAAATACTGTTGGGGTCCACAGGGAAAACATGAGCCTACTTTTAGAATTTATCTGGAGTTGATTCTAATTGACAGTTTCAGTAAAGACATATATTTTTAGTTTAAGGTCTGTTAGAGGGACCTGAGTACTTGACTCTCCAGGGGTGGGCAAACTTTTTGACTCGAGGGCCACAATGGGTTCTTAAACTAGACCGGAGGGCCGGAACAAAAGCATGGATGGAGTGTTTGTGTGAACTAATATAAATTCAAAGTAAACATCATTACATAAAAGGGTACGGTCTTTTTGGTTTTTAGTTTTATTCATTTCAAACGGGCCGGATTCGGCCCGCGGGCCGTAGTTTGCCCACGGCTGCTCTAGGCAGACAGTGGTACCACCTTTATCCCTACTCTTATAGAACTGTAAAATTAGACAAAAGAGGCAGGATACTGACAGGGGAGAGTCATTGCTAAGAACAAAGGGATTAGCAAGAACAAAAAGCAGAAAGAACTGTCCAAATACTGTTGTCTGACAACTTCATTTAAAAAGTAATCTTGTCTTAAATATTTAACCTGAATCTTATCAAGCTACTGACTTAACTTCCAGTTTATAGGAAATACTGGGGAAAGAGGCACAAACGAACACCATAAGTAAGTGATGAAACATACCTACTGTGTGAGATACGTGTATTATGTAAGACGACTGGCCTCCACTCTTAAAAAAAAAAAGGAAAAAAGGAACAAAGACTGTTGTAAATGAAAAGAGACTCTAAAAGCTTAGCAAACAAATGCTAATTAACTGAATCTGGGATTTGGAGATGGGTATCCAGCTGTAAGACAGAGTTTTGAGGTAACTGGGAAATTTTGAATATAAATAGACAGTAGGTGATATTACTGAATTACTGTTAATATTCTTATGTGTAATCCTGGTGTTGTGGTTGCATAAGAGACAGACTGCCCTTGCTTTTAGGAAATTCATGCTGAGATATTTAGGGGTAAAGTGCTTTGTTTTTTACTTACTTGAAAATAGCAGAAAAGGCAACCATTACTGAGTCTCCACCGTAGGTATATGAATGTTCATTTTAATATTTTTTCAACTATTTTAGTATTTTTTGAAAAAGTTAAAAATAATGAACACGTGAGGGGAAAGGAGCCTGTTGTCAGGGCACATAGTGTCTTAAGCGCTTTGCTGTGTTCAGCCCAGGTCAGTAATTGACTCAAAGTCGTTGGGGTTAACTGTGGGCTTTCATTGAGCTATGGCACTCACATTCATTTCTTAAAATTTAATTTATCAATTACAGTTGACATAGTATAAAAACTAAAGTATTACATTAGTTTCAGGTGTACAACAGTGATTAGACATTTACATACCTTATGAGGGAATTACCCTGATAAGTCTAGTACCTCTCTGACACCATCCGTGGTTATTGCAATATTATTGACTCTATTCCCTATGCTGTGCTTTACATCCCTGCGACTATTATAACTGGCCATTTGTACTTCTTCATCCCTTTCACCATCCTCCTAAGCCCCCTGCCATCTGGCGACCATCAGTTCTCTGTATCTATAAGTTTATTTCTGTTTTGTTTATTTTATTTTTTAGATCCCACATATAAGTGAAATCATAGGATATTTATCTTTCTCTGTCTGACCTACGTCACTTAGCATAATACCCACTAAGTTCATCCATGCCATTGCGATGGTAAGATTTCATTCTTTTTTATGGTTGAGTAATATTCCTTTTTATAAATGTACCACATCTTTATCCCTTTGTCTTTTGATGGACACTTGGGCTGCTTCCATATCTTGGCTATTGTAAATACTGCTGCAATGAACATAGGGGTGCATATATCTTTCCGAATTAGTGTTTTGGATTTCTTTGAATAAATACTCAGAAGTGGAATTGATGAGTCATAAGGTAGTTCCAGTCTGCATTTCCACCAACAGTGCAGGGTGGTGCCCCTTTTTTTCCACATCCTTGCCAACACTTGGTATGTATTTATTTGTTTGTTTGTTTATTTTAAAATATATTTTTATTATTTTAGAGAAAGGGAGGGAGAGGGATAGATAGGAACATCGATGGAAGAGAAATATCAATCAGTTGCCTCCTGCACACCCCCTACTGGGGATCGAGCCCACAACCAGGGCATGTGCCCTGACCATGAATAAAACTGTGACCTCCTGGTTCATGGGCAATGTTCAATATCTGAGCACACTGGCCAAGTTTGATTTATTGATGATACCCATTCTGACAGGTGTGAGGTGATATCTCATTGTGGTTTTAATTTGTATTTCTCTGATGATTAGTGATATTCAGCATCTTTTCATATGCCTATTGTAAAGCACTCATATTCAATCTTCAAAACTTTCTGTACTGATGTAGTACATTATACTGTCTTTGCAACTGGGAAATTAGGAGCTTAGAGAAGTGAAAAAACTTGCCATGCATCTAGTAAATGATGTAGATGAGATTCAAATTCAAACATAGATTTCAGAACTGTTACTCTTAACCACTAGGCTTAATAGGGACATTGCCTATAGCATGGTCTCCAAAGCATGTGTGTTGGGTTGGTGTTGGAGGTGTGTGTATATTCCTGGGGGTATGCAAGATGATTCAATGTGATTCAGTATGAAAACATCAAAACTTCTATTTTTATTTACGATTTTTTGGCTAAATTATAAAATTTATTTATATTTCGCCATTGGAAAGCCAGAACATAACTAATTTCACTTTCTGGAAAGTCATCTTATTGGAATACAAGGAAATCATTTTCCTGCTACCACCAGTGAGATGGACACACTCCCTTCAGTTCCCTCAAATGAAGGTTTTGTTCCATTTCCCCTTAAACTTAGACCGAGAGGGTCTCATTCGAGGGAGGTCTGAGTGAACTCTTGCCAAAAGCTACAGTGAAGAAGCTAATCTTAACACCTGGGCCTCCCAAGCAATAGCACATTAGAAAAAATTACTTTGCCCCCAAAGGGCCCTGTGTTTGCTGGTTTCTGGGCATCTGCAGTTCTTACTGGTAGGCAGGGAGAGGCCCACAGCAGCAGGGCACAGACCCCAAGCCCTGTCACTTGCAACCTCAGCCACTGACTAGAAGAAATTTTCTCATCAGACTAGAGAGTTCTGATATGAAGAAAGTGAACCTAAATCCAGATGCCCTTTGTTCGTCCATGGTTCTGCTCCCAAGGATTTGACTGCCAGCTCTTAGCCTTGCATTTATTAATATCGTGAAACAAGTTGAACTTCAAGCTTCTTGAGCTGCTACCAAAGCAAGTTGCCAGGAGACAGTTTCCATTAACAACATCTCACAGGAGATGTTGGGCCTTTTGAACAATGTCTTGTCGAGAAGAGTGGGTGGGTGGGCTGTGGGACCAGATTTCCTACAATCTCTCTCAGATAGAAAAGCACAGCTCAGTTTAATCTAAGTTAACAAATAAAAGGTAAAAGAACTGCTACCCACCCAGGCCCCCCAAGCTTTTCCCTCTTATTCATTTGAGGGCTCCTTTTCCTCCTCAGGGACAAAAGTGTAAGCAGGCTCCCAAATAGAGAGGTAAGCATGACCTAGTCATTGTAAATACCTCATTAGTTTGAAAATCATAAGAAAAAAAATATGATCCTCCCATCTCTCTGAGCTGACTCTCTGCCCCACTTATGGAGATATGGTGGTTAAATATAAAAATATAAAAGGAATGAAGGTTTCCTAATATTTAATCTATCTACAGATTTATATGCCTCTTCATCAGTCGATATGGCGATGGCTATTTCTCTCTTATCTTGAGGGAAGACTAAGACTTGAAGAGTGAAAGGGGCTCCCAGTGGCGCCTCCCGCATCCCTCATTAGCTTGCTCCTGGAGCACTGAAATCGATCACAGTTCATATATGCTGGAATGAATTTACGGATTAGATTATGTGTATTAAATAAGTAATTAAATGGGCGAGACTTAAATAGACTTTGGCAAAGAAAGTTTCGATTTCTTTCATTTTGGACAGTGCAAGCACAAATGAACAATACAAAGACAGGCAAGATAGTTCGCTTACTCTCAGTATACCTGTGACACCACAGAGTAAAAATAATGAAGATTCTTTGCTTTATCTCATTCTTCAAAAATTACTAATTTTGCATAACTTTCACAAGGTACAGAATGTAACATCAAGTAGTGCTTATATATACTTTGTACATAAATAGTTATAAATACACTGGGTGTCTATGATTCTGATATTTTGCTGTTAGAGATACAAGATGAAAACATTTTCAAGCTCACTAAACTAGTCTATAGCGCAGGCCCTGATACAATGGATCAGTGCTTAGCAAGCAAAACTTTCAGTGAAATTCACTTAAGGAGACAGGGAAGTGCATTGTGATTTAGAAAAAATTCCAATACAACAGTTAAATAAAAAAAAGGTTTTTGCTGCTCATGTTCATCACTAAACATGTCTTGCTTGCCTTCTAATAATTCAGGTTTTTGCTACACTCTGGGGAAACAAATATGGCCAGGACACAGTCGCTGCCCTTGAAGTGTTCTTTGCTTCCCTGTCTAGAGTGGTTAAACAGACAGGGAGCAAATATGATAGTCATAGGTAAGCAAAGGAGGGGAGCGCTAATATTAATTTGTCAGGAAACTTCCTTTCTGAGGAAAACCATATTCCCTCCCCAGCAAATAAGGCTTTGCTGATATTCACTCTTGGGTGGTCTCTGAACTCTGCCATGAGGACAATTAAGAAGCCAGATAATTAGTAATTTCTATCCAGAGGGATTAAAGACAAAAAATGCATCAGGGCCTCCTCTAGCAGTGGGATGACTTCATCTGTGCAGCAGCCAACCCTTTTAGCCACTGCTCTGGTCTTCAGCTTCTGCCCTTCCTGACTCCTGGGGAGTATCTGCTCCACAGCGGAGACTTGGTAAACAGCACTGTGCATGTCCCAGGTGCTTAGGAAATATTTGTTGAATGAATAAATACTTGAACAGCATTGCTGATTATCTGCTAAGGGAAGTAAGATTTCATAAATGATTGATTATCTGCCAGCTACTGTCTTCTGGACTTTCCTTTGGAGAGCAAGGAAGACCTGGGCAAATTCTGCAGGCTTTCCAACAAAAGCATTTTCCCATGACCTGATTATCCCTGGAGTGAGGGAGAATCTCAGATGGTTGCCTCCAATCATCTAATTAGGATTCTAGTCTATTGTCATCTCCAATGTCATTCCAGGTGTAATTTACACCAGTGTGATGGAAGAGCCTTGAGGCTCTCAAAGGTAATCTTGGCTTAGAGAAAAACCAGGAGAATTGAACTAAAAATGGAATGAATCCCATCTTAAACAGTCTTTACAATACTCATGAAGACATACAGTTTCTAGTACCTTCCCTTTAGTTTTTCACCACATGACCTGTTCAAATCTGATTTGGGGTATCTTTGAACTGTTATTACCTTTGCCTCCTTTATGGGTCCTTTGATGGAGCATATTTGGTCTCCTCCAAGAGACCTTGCCCATTGCTATCTGCCCACCTGAGGCCCAAAGTCTGTCTATCTTGGACCTTCTATTTCCTCAGCTCGTCCCAGTGAAGTGTGAGCAGTGAGCTCTGAGAAGGCTACCTGCTATCCTACCTCAGTCATGCACAGACCAGAACTCACTTCCCTGGAGACCAGTTGTGTGCACTGGGCCAAATGCCCTATTTGCTTATGACTTAGAAAGATTCCAATGTGCCTATTTCATCTGTATGAAAACATAATGTAACCGGATGTAAATAATATATACCATATCTTTAGAAAAAAATGATTAATAATTAAAGGGCCATACACTAAATAATACATATTGAATGGGGGAAAAAACCACCAATGTGAATATTTAATAGGCTGAAGGTCATTTGTTAGCTTTGGAAAACAATCTGTTTAAAGAAAGAAGCAAAGGCAGCTTCCCCTTGTACCTCACGGACAAGGCCACTTTACTTGGTCAAGCGAAGGGAAATACACGTTCACATTCACAATACCTCTTTTGCAACCTGAGAGTTTAATAATCCAGTTCCAAAGGCAGTGACCTCATCCGACTTTACTCTAGAGAAGCCCAAGTCATTCAATTCACGGTGTGTCCCTGCATTAGAATTCAAGTCATACCTACTCAGTGATCAAACAGGTCTGTGGAGGTACCTGTGCACAACTCTCACCCGCTCAGTGAGAAAACAGACAGACCATCTGTAGGATTTCTGGTTCCAAAGATTCCAAGAGAATGCTGCTTTTTCTGTAAATAACGTGTTCCTAACATTCTTGAGGATGTAGGGGTTACTAGTAGCAGTTAATTCAACAAGGAAGCTGAAGACACATGACCTGCTTACTCTGCCTGCTTGATTTATGCTGAAGCCTGGACAGCACTGAGCATCCTATCCACTTAAACATGTTTTCTATTTACTTTGAGTCTGTGAAAACTTTGGTGTTATTTTTCATGTCTCAGATGGTCCCTGCCTACAGCGTAATGTTTTGGTGGGATCTGCAATGCTTGGATAAATCACTTATAGCATGATTTCTTTCAGGCACCTTCTAAATAAGTCTTGGGGATGACAGTAGGGTCCTGTTGCATGCAGGTTGTCAGTGAATCCAAGGTGGATTTTGGTCAAACAACACACCCAGCATTCAGCTAAGTGCTTGAGTCACTCCCCAGCCTAAAACCCATCTCACATTCTGGGCTTCTGCAGATGTTCCAGGGGAATTCAATAACAAGTGCTATTCTGTTACCATGTGACACATTTTCCCTCCTGTGGTTTGGTACTTTTCACATTACTCTCCAAGGACATAAACACACATTGGTTTTATAGAAAAAACTGAGAAGGATGAAATGACTGGTAGAAATGAAAGAATCTTTGAAGGTTCAAAAAGACAATGCTTAGTTTTGTTCAGCTTCTCAGGGGATTGGGAACTGGATGAAAAATGGAGTTCGCATCCTCCCCTCGGACTTCACATTTGGGGTTTCTTGGTTATGTGATGACACTGCATTAGGGATACAGACAAGAAAAGACAGATGAGGTCTTTTCTGGCAAAACCCTGCTTCTTAAAGTGGAATAAGTATGGGAAACATCAGAAATATTTTCCTATGCTGTTCAGGTCAAATTTTTAAGAAAACAACCACAAATTTTCAAAATCATATTTATAGCTAATGTTCTGATAGTGTCTCATTCCCTATGGTATTACACTTTAGGCAAGCGAGAGGAGTGAGCATTCTACACATACTTGAGAGATGACACAGTCTCGCATCAAACTATCATTGAATTCAATAATGGAAGAAAAAAGTCAGGAAGACATTTGGTCTATGGGAATGCATGTGAAATCAAAGTATTATTTTGCACAGTGGGTACCTAAATTATGGCACTATTTGCTTCTCAACATTGATAATATGAATACTTTTAAGAAGTGCTTTTATCACTGACTCATTGAGTTTGGAGGCTCAGCAGAGCTCCCATGGTCCAGATCTTCTAGAGATTTCTTGACAGATGCTGACCTAGACTCCATGTAAACATTTCCAACGTCAGACATTGATATCTAACACAGAGAGGACTTGTGAATTGCTGCCTGACCTATAGCAGATCACTTCCCTCTCTGAGCAGTTTTGGGAGGGGTCTGCATGGACAAGGCTTGACCACATAACATAAACATATTCTTGTTCCTCCTCCTCAACTGGCAGTAAGACTGAGCCCCCAACCTTGCTTTGTTCCTTTGAAATCTATAGCTAGTTTCAGTTGCCAATTGCGTATTCTGTTTGCTCTGCCCATCACATGGTAAAGTCTCTTCCGGTTTCTGACCTTGCGTATATCCAGTCTCTGCTCTCTCGCTCTCTACTCGTGGCTTTTGAGACCAGCTCTGTCTTCTTCGGTTCCTAACTTTGGCCTCTATCATTTCTCAGGCAGTATGTTGGCTGTATATGTGCAGACATCCCCAAGGAGCTCTCCCTGGTATAGAGCATGAACAAGTACTGGTCCTAAATCAGGTTATTAGATATGTAATCTTCATAATACCAGATAGGAAGGTCTCGGGTGCATTTTCAAAGGAGGAGAATGAATTCAGTATTTCTAGCAGTTACATAAGGCACATTGAAGCAGTTTGGATATTTAAAAACTGACCTGTGCTCCCATCATCATCTATTCTGTCACTATGGAATGAAAACTTTTAGAAGTTCTTTGTGACTTGAAAAGTAGATTTCCCCCACTTTTTCTTAATTTCTTGATATAGCCAAGAAGACCACAGCATTGGCATGGACTAATTTCTTTGTATAAGACCACCCTGGAAATTAGCACTAATTCAGGAAACGTCCAGAAAAACTTATATATTTAATAGCCCAATTTTGCCAAATGTGAAAAATTTTGACGTTCTGAACATCCAGTCTTGCTGAAAAAAATTCTACTTCTTTGCCAACTTTTCCTTCAAATGTGTAACCCCTTCCTTGGGTCTTAGACAATACTCAGAAAATCCATACAAAGTCTCTACTTTTTCTTGTGATTGACATGGTGCATGATTCTGTGAAGTTCATCACCACCTGAAGTTACTCTTAAAATATTGAAATTTTATCTTCAGGGAATGAAATCTAGGACATTACAAATATGTCTGCTAATTAAAAAAAGGGGGAGGAGGCATAGCAAAGCTTTACATTTCGAGTTTAGGCATTCTTGAATATTTTAGGATTCATCATTTAATTCCACATGTTTAGGGCTGCATTCTTTCCAACCAAAGCTAGAAATAGATGTGTATTCTGATCTCTTTCTCTGAAGCAGCTACAGATATTTGGACTTACTGGGAAATGGCAATTACCCGAGATTGGTGTAATTGAGCAGGGCCTTCTTAAGTAAGATATTGCAAAAATGATTCCATCCTACAGCAAGAGTAACCACAAAGACATATATGTATTGGAAAAATAATTTAGATGCAGCACAGAAAAATATTCTGTAAGTGATTGGTGAAAATCAGATTTATCTAAATTCTTAAGCCATTTAGGGTAGAGATGGGTTGCCCTAAATCTCTTTTGGAAAAGGCAACAAAAAGCATATAAATCTCTTTTGGGCATGCGTGATTTGATTTATACTTAACTATGTAGACCTGTACTGTGTAGTGCATAATAAATGCTATTTTTTGCATCTTCTGTGTTCTACTTATGACATAGCACAATATTCTGCCTTTTTCTTTGTGAATATAAGTGGGAATTGCTTTAATTGCCAGTGATTTTGGCTTAAGGAAGTGTGAGAAACCACAGAATGAGAGACTAATAAATTTATCCAAGAATGTAAATCATAGGACCCAAAGGATGTGTCTGAGCTCCAACTTACACATGTAGTCCACACACACCAGGAAGAGAAGAGCATGATTTAGTGGCTAATTCCTTCTGTGGGTCTCAGTTTCTATGGCCCTCTTCTAGGGTTCCTCCCTTGACACCCAGAGTCACTGAGGACCTCCCCGGTATGTGCTCACAGACATCCCTTTGGTTTTTTCTGTCGTAAAGATTTCCCTATTTCTTGTGGTTGTGGGTCTTCACTCCCAGACCTCAGGTGACATAGAGGCAGGGCCTCTATCCTTTGTGTTCACCATATCCTAGAAGATGAGTATCCCATCAACCCAACACCTAGTTTGTAGAGATACTCAATGAACAGCAAATGAATGAATGACCCCCAAAAATAGAGTGGGCAAAGGATAATCTGGGTCTCCAAATGAAATTGTAAATAAAATTTAAATTCTAGATACCCTTACTTGCAAAATAAACTTACTGCCATAGTGTGGGGTATCTTTCTGTAAAGTTCCTTATTTTATGAAGAAATGCTTGCTTAGAATCGACTTATGGGTAGTTAGTTCAACTAACCCCCCCCCCCCCCCCCCCCCGCAACACACACACACATTTGTTTAGTGTGTCTACAATGTACTGGGCACACAGTGATTGATATACATGAGATGGTCCTGCCTTTAAGGAACTTACTATCTGGTGGGGGAAAGAGGCTTACACATTAATAAGCATGATAAATAGCTTATCTACTTAAGGGCTGTAGGGCATGAGAAGTATAATCCAATTTTATTATTTAGGAGGAGGTAGGATTCAGGGAGGCTCCAACGAAGAGGTGGTGTTGAACTGGGCCTTAAAGGATGAACACCATTCTGCAGGGAGAAGAGTGGAAGAGTCCTTCTCGGCAGAGGGACCCCGAGTGGCAGAAGCTCAGAGATGTGAAGCCTCTTCAATAGGGAAGAGAAGCAGATGTTCCCAGTACATGGAAATGTGTTTGCTTCAACTGTGACTTTGGTAAAGTCACATAATTTCCCTACAAATTGATCTCAAATTAGGAAAATGCTGCTACCCCCCATGATCTTTTAGAAGATTTAATAAAGCTTAGTAAGTTAATATATTGCCAGGGCACTTGGAGTTGGAAGTTCTTAATGAGTAGAAATATCACCGTGGGGACAGATGGCATCATTGGGTGTCTAAAGTGCACTTTTTTTGGAAATCAAGTTCTTACCCCTGTGAGGTAAATTACCTTTCTTGGGAGCCATCTGGTTACCTTAAAGATCCAATTTACCCCATGGGGCACCAAGGAGGGGTGCCATTTACTCTTCTCATGATTAGTCTCCAGGGACATAATAGTACTTGACTTTCACCTTTTCATCTTAAGCCTCCAGTAACCTCAATGGCTTCTCCTTGTCTCCTGCAAGCAGCAAAGATGTCAGTAGTCCCTCTTTTTATTTTATTTTTAAAAAGAATTTAAAAAAAATATTTTTATTGATTTCAGAGAGGAAGGAAGAGGGAGAGAGAGAGAGATAGAAACATCCATGATGAGAGAGAATCATGGATCGGCTGCCTCCTGCAAGTCCCCCACTGGGGATCGAGCCCACAACCCAGGCATGTACCCTTAACTGGAATCCAACCCAGGACCCCTCAGTTCGCAGGCCAACGCTCCATCCACTGCGCCAAACCGGCCAGGGCGGCCCCTCTTTTTAGATGGGAAAGGACCAAACTTGTGAAATGGCAGGATGGCCATTCTGGGCAAGGAAGCAATGAGATTCCAAAGCAGCAGTATCCAAAAGAAATATTAAGTGAGCCCCAAGTGCAAGTTACATACGTAATTTTAAATTTTGTAGTAAGGACATTAAAAGAAAGGTGAAGTACATTTTAATGATATATTCTATTTCACCCAACCTGTCCAAAATGTTGTTTCAACATATAATGAATATGAAAAAAAAAAAAAGAATGAGATATTTTGCACTTATTTTTGGACTAAGCCTTCAAAATCTAGCATGCATTTTGCACTTCCAGCATCTCTCCATTCAATCTATAGACACCTCCAAGTGCTCAGCAGCTGCCTAGGGGCTGCTTCGTCACATGTGACTGTGGCTGCCGTATTGGATGACAGTTCTCAAAATCTGGGTGTTACACTTACAGTGCATCTCAAGTGTTCAATAGCCTTGCCTGACTTGTGACTTGGGTACACAGGTCTGAGGTCCTTCCTGAGCTCCTCAGGAGTGAGGGCCAGTGGTGTGAGGGGCTGAGTTGTTTGCATGAGTTGAAGGCAGACTATTGGCTTAACATCAGAGCAGCCAGCGTATCCTTCTTAATTCTTTGGGTAGATTGTACTTCAACAGCACTCATTTTCGTCCTTTTTCTTTAATGCTATTCTCCTGCCCGCAACTGCCTCTCACTAATTGCATGAAGTGCTCCAGGAAAGAACGGAATTGAAATTGGGTTACATTTGAAGTCTGGCTGGGATCCAGCCTATCTCTAGAATTGCTCCATATATATAAATGGGTACATGTTGCATTCAGTTTCGTAACATCTGCTGATATTTTGTCTACATGGGAGATTTTTTTTAGGTTACATTTATTTATTTTACTGAAGTATAACAATTATCCAGAAAGGTATACAAATCATATACAAACAGTTTGATGATTTTCTGTCAAGATACTTATGTAACAAGCCACCAGACATTTTGTAAAAAGAAAATTATCTTAAAATGTTTTCTTAGATCCCATTCTTTTCACAAGACTCACTCTCTTGAAAATTAATTGTATCACATCTTTGCTATATAGGGATTACAGGGTGCCAAAGAGTAGAGTCTCTTACTGGCTTATTGTAATTTTGAGATTATAAATTGCATATTGTCTCTGGAAGTGAGCATGGATTTTAAATGGAAACACTGTCAAAAGTTTATACAAAAGAAATTAAGCTCAAGGTAGCTCCACATTGGTCTACCTTTTTATGTTAAGGCCAGCCTCCCCTGCAGGTGGCTAGATATCGCCTTTCACCAAGACCACCAGATGGCAGTGTTGTCCAATTTTTCACTCTTTTCCACCCTACAGTCTTTCCCAGAAAATAAAATTGTAGATTGTTCCCTTGCATATAAAACTGACAACCCTGTTATTTTAAACTTGAAACTGACAGGCTGTTATTTTAATGAGGTCTTCCAGAGCCAAGGTTAACCAAAGCTTTATTTCCCTACAAAACGTTAAGGCCATAGTTCTAAAAGGGGCTGTGAAATTTTTATGTTATTGATGCTTTCTCTGACTGTATAAGTTTTAAGATATTTTTGACAAGTAAAGCTACATGGAAAATATAGACTTTTTAAATAAATACAACCAAATTCTGCATTAAAATTGGTTCAAAAATTTCCCAATAAGTCCTTTAGCTCTATTATTTTCTGAAAAAATAAAATCTTTTCCCACAGTTATCCATTCCTGCCTATTTTGAAGCAAAAGTAAGTATTTGTAGCACTTTGACTTTCTGGCTTAATGAGTCAAAGGAAAGTTTAAAACTATTATGATCCCATTAATATTCAAAAATGAAATCAAGTATAGTAGTATTTGATTGATTCTTTCTGTGAAAAAAAAGCTTAGATCCAGAACAGTAACATTTACTTTGAAAGGATTTTTCTTTTATATAATAGGTACTTCTACAATGTGTGATGGTTAATGGCATTATAATTTATTTCCTTTCCATTGAAATGCCTTTTTATGTTGATCAAGAAAGTATTTAAAGTCAGTCTAGCTGTGCAAATATTAAAAACAGCAACCACCTTCCTCAAGTGATTTTGCTAACATTTTTGCACCTTTTTACCTGCTCTACAAAAAAAATACATATGTTTAAATATATTTTTATTGATTTTAGAGAGAAAGGCAGAGGGAGAGAGGGATAGAAATATCAATGATGAGAGAGTATAATTGATTGGCTGCCTCCTGCACCCCCCACATTGGGATCGGGCCCACAACCTGGTCATGTGCCCTGACCAGGAATCGAACCCTGACCTCCTGGTTCATAGGTCAACGCTCAACCACTGAGCCATGCCACTCAGGCCAAAATAATTTTTACCATGTGACAAATCTTCCTGTCTGAAGTTATGAACATAGATTCCCCCAAATACAGAGTTGAGATTAGATGAATATTATCATCAATGACCCTTGTGATTGGCCAAAGGCCTGTCTACAAAAGACTTAAACTCAGGAAGAGTCTTGATTTCTAAAAATGCGCCTCAAATAAATGAATTTATGTCAGTTATTATTCATGGGTAGCAACAGCAATTCAACTCACAAGCCTACTATGTTTAAAGGACTGCACGTTGTAGATAAGGCACACAACATGCAATAAGAAACATTCCGTGGCCTCAGGATGAGCTATATAATTTGCGGAAAAGCATAAAATCCAAGCCTGGGTCTCCCTGTTAAAAGACTGTTAAGAATTCCAACACAGCCACAACAAGGCATTAAATCTAATAGGCTCATCAAAACCAGAGGCCCATGCAACTGCACAGGTAGTACGCCCACGGAGCTGGCCTTGTTGGTCCTTACAAAGCTACAATCTAGTTGGGTTTTACTGACATATGCAACCAGGAGACGAGACAGACGCTGACAGTAATCCAACAGTGGTGGCTGCCATACGCATTAGACACTCAGCAGTAATATCTATATTGCTCCCGATTTGCATAGGAATATTGAAAAGTAGTTTATGGTGCCTTCACTTTACTGACAAGATGACCGAGAACGGCAGCTCCAGTGTGACCTTCCCTTCAGGGAGACGCCATGAAGTGCCCACTGTGTGGCAGACACCACATTTTGAACCCATCACTCCTTGTTTAATCCTCACAACCCCACTTGAGCAGTGAGGACACGGAGGCCGTGAGGGGTTAATCACAGAGTACAAGCCGTGAGGCCTTGGTTTGAAACCTGGACGGTTGGATCTGGACTCTGCAGTTCCAAATTTACCATCACAGCAGAGCCGGCGAGCTGGAAAGTTTCAGTGCATTCTAAAAGCAGTGTGGCCTGTTGGTAGGTCTCATATCCAAAAGGATGGAAAGCATATTGGGGGAAAGGCCTCAGTGCTCTGGAAAACTTTATTGCCCTCCAAAAATTATGCTAGATCTTCTCCAACACCATTATGATTCTTGCAGCCCATGAAACAATTCCCTAATTACCAATTGTTTTCTAACACCACCATGATAGAGCAGCCCTCCAAACAAATACAAAGCTACAGATTGTGAAGTCTAACCCTTTAGATTCCCCTAGAAGGTCTAAAGACAGAAGAAGAGCCAAATTTTGCCTGATTAGTCTTCCTAATGCACAGCATAGTAGGTTATATTGTTCTCAAATCTATCTATCTATCTATCTATCTATCTATCTATCTATCTATCTATCTATCTATCTATCTATCATCTATCTATCCATCAAGCCATCTTAACTATCAGCAGAAATAATAACTTTCATGTGGTGCTAACAAGGTCCTAGATGCACCATAAAATCTAGGCCATTTCTACAACATGCAAGTGTGGGGGGAAAAGAAAGCCCCCAAAACTTTTTCTGGGTTTAAAATGGGAAAAGTGTACCTGCTCTGAAGTTTTTATTCATCCTCTGGGTTTCTGTGACGAAGGGAGAATTTCCCTATAGGGCTCCACACGCAGGTGGGAAATCCAGCCCTACATATTGAATGGTCTGCACCTAACACAAGTGCATTAGAAATCCTCTCCTCGAGACAATTTCTCTTATGAAATGGAAAGCAGAAAAGAAAACAAAATTTTCACCGCCCTGCCACAGGAACCCATGGGGACTTGAGAGAGTTTTGCCTTTTTCTATTACACTGTACTTGGGAATAAGGTTGAGAAGCCAGGCGGTAAATCTGATTCCACCAAATCCAAATGCTTAGAGAAATCGTCTTTTTATTGCAGATGAGTATAAAAACAGAACTAGAAGCGCACTAGAATCTTAAAGATAAAACGCCAGGGGCCGTCTGTTAATAGATTTGTCGCTAAGCAGTGGTACTTAGAGAATAACCTTCATCTCTTCAAAAATAGACCTCAGCCAAAGGAGCTCCGAAGGTAAATAATTATGCTGGTGATTATCATTAGCCTCAGGTTGCTTTCTGTTTCTTCTCTGAAGAGATCTGTTTTATTTCTGTGCGCATGTGTGTGTGTGGGGGGGGGGGGGGGGGGTGGTGGCCCCCACAAACCACTATCACTGAGGTTTCTGAGAGAGAGTGAGCAGTGTGAGTCTTTGCTAACAGAGATTAAACCTCACCACGCAAGTTTCTTACCCGAATTAATAAGTGTAAGAGTCACCGATTTAATTTTTGCATTTTTCTCACTAGAAGCTATTTCTGAATGTTTATGATATGCCACAGCGATCCAGAAATTACAAATTCTGACATGCTTTATTTTCTTCTTTTTACTACAATAAAGAGGGAGTTAAATAGCCTTTTAAAAACAGTTTTCACTTCCTTACTTCTTCAAATTATTTTCTATGTAGGAAACCAAGTTTCTTTCTCAAGCCAAATTGAGTGTCTTACAGACAATTTTAATGTACCTTTTACACAAATTTTTAAAAGGCTCAGGCCATTTTTATTTCTTTTTCCTTTTGAGTGGGTGGGGTTTTCAAGGGTTTCCCCAGTGACAATTGAAATCGGGTGTTATGTCAGCACCTGAATGAGGTGTGTCACCAAGTTCCCCTTTTACATGGTTGAAAGGGAAGTTCAAACTTCAAAGGGGTGAGGACTTATGCACAGAACTTGATTTTACTTCTATTGGTCTGAAGAGAGGACCCTTTAAGAAGAAGCTGAGGAGCCTGCTCACTTTTGCTTGGTAGTCCTTTCTTTCTTCCCTTTTTTAACAATCCTTTCTGAAGACATAGTCATAAGAAAAAGGCTCACCTAAAATTTAAGAGAGAAATTTAGAAAAATATAATGAATACTTTAGGAATTTATGGCAACTCCATGGTTGTTAAAAGGAAGAGAGCTTTTACCTGATCAAAAATTGCCGGGCTGGTGTGGCTCAGTGGTTGTGTCAACCTATGAACTAGGAGGTCATGGTCGATTCCCTGTCAGGACACATGCTCAAATTGTGGCTTGATCCCCAGTAAGGGGCGTGCAGGAAGCAGCTATTCAATGATTCTCTCTCATCATTGATACTTCTCTCTCTCCCTCTCCCTTCCTCTCTGAAATCAATAAAAATATACTTAAAAAATGGTGAGGGCGTATGTGGTTCTGGGGTCACCTATACTCAAGCGCTTACTTAAAGTGCTGTGAGTACAAACTCAGTCCTTAGAACCAAGCAGCTCACTTTTATCTGGAGGAAACCAGAAAACTGAGACCCACAGCTCAAAGCTTAATGGAGTATCCATGTGATATCTTCAGGGCACATTGAACCCCGTGACTTTAACTGTGTTTTAATTCTCTGAAAGATCTTTTAATTTAAGCTGGATTTTTATTTCTACTCTTTCACTTCTTCTACGACTCTAAGTCAAGGTCCAATGAATCTTATTGCAGTAATGAAAATATATGTATTTACCTTTTTTTTTTATTAAAAAAAATCAGTTTATCTAGTTTTTGCATATGTAGTACTACTGCCATAACTCAGTTCATGGTCCTGTCTCTTGAAGGGCTAGGGCAGGGTTGTCTTGCTGCACTATCTATGCGTTCAGTCAGCAAACATGTATTAAGGGCTTTCTCTGTATAAGGTGCTCCAATAGGTACTGGGCTACAATGACAAAGAGGACATTGTCCCTCCTTTCAAGGAGCTTTTCCTTCTGGGGTGGTCCAGACATCAAAACAAACAATAAGACAATGTGATATCAGCACTGACTGGATGTTAGCATTGACAAGAATTGAGTGGAGAGTGATAGAAGCTTGAGTGTTGAGGGCCTCATTGTGGGTATTCCAAGAGGAGAAACCAGTGACTCAAACTTGATTAAACTGAGAGCAAAGGGAAAAAGATAAGATCATGTAAAACACAAGAGAAGGGGGATTAAAACAGGACCAACACAAGGACATGAGCACTTAACCAGAAGACGAATGAATTCTAGGGCGGGTCCAAGAAGTGAGAGGGTCCTGAATATGCAATTGGCTGGGTATATACAGTTGACTGAGAGTGCTGCAGGTGCCTGTAACTACAGGGCTAGTCACATGTGTGTTCACACTATGTCTTAAAGGTGATGCACGCTGATTCTGATGGTGAGCATTGCTAGAGAAGTATCAGATGGCAGAGAGGTACAGAGGGAAGGTCTTGGGTCTGTCAGGAACATGGGGTATAGCGAGGGTTCATGCGGAGCTGGATCTTGAAGAATGAGCTGGCGTGTGTTGGTAGAATGAGGCAGGCCAGGCCTCCCAATCAGATGGAACAATTCCATGTTCAAAGGCTCATGTGGATCAAGCTGACTCACATTCTGGAAAGTAGTTTGGTGTAACTTTGGAAGATAAAGTGCATATGTTGGAGAGGCAGGATTTGAGGCCAGGTAAGTGGGCAGATAGCAGAGATCTTACAGGGTTTTAGAGTCTACCTCGAGCAGCTTAGCCTTCATTCTTTAGGATTACATGAAAGACAGTAGAACAGCCTAGGTGGAGAGTCCAGAAGATATGGCACCTGGAAAGCCGGGCTGGAGTGGACAACGGTTGGGACTGATGACAAGGGGCAGATGGCCTGTACCTTATTTGTTCATACCTGTCATGATTCTTAACTGATGTCTCCATGACACATTTTTCAGCTTTAGACTCTCCTTCTTACAGAGCCCCCTTCCCTCTCCATTTGCTCCCTACCAGCTCAAGCCTCCAGCCATGCTACCTGCAGAAAGGACCTCCCCCACTGGGAGAGGCATCTCTTCCTCCAACTATCCGCAGCTTCTTCATCATTTAAGGCAGAGACCATGAAGACAGAGTAAATCAGAGAAGCAGGCTGAAGCTGGTCATTCATTCATTCAATCATTAATTCATTCACTTATTCTCCCATTGATCAAACATCTACTATGTTCCTGGTTCTGTCTTAGGTACAAGGGATAAAGTTATGAGAGAAAAAGGGCCAAATCCCTTCCTTCATGGACCATACATTTTCACTAGAGGGCTCTACCAATAAACAGATAAACCAATAACATACAGTATATTAGAAAGAGGTAAGTGCTAAGGAGAAAAATAAAGTGGGGAAGGGGATCAGAAGTCTGCATGGAGGTGGGTGAGGTGATTAGTTGTGGTTTCAGATAGAATGCTCATGGAAGGTCTTGCTGAGAAAGAGGTAGTTGATAACATAAGGGGGTAATTTACTACAGGTACTGTTCTTTTGATAGACACATTTAGATTAATATTAATGGCATAGAAACTTCATTTCACAATGTATTCTCTCAAGTTTAACTTAAAATATAAATCTTTCTTCAACTATCTTTCACTTTTCCACTTTGTATATTGTATGTGTATGGCCTACTATTTATCTAGCATAACAAAGAAATAGAACAAGGCATGGAAATAAAAGGTGATTGATACATGACCTTAATTGGGGAGACAGTTGATATAGGATGAAACATGGGACAAATTGTGGAGACAAACCCCAAGAAAGGAAGGAGCCACAGGCATCATGCCACATGAACGGAGGGCCCATAGAGAAACATATGGATTTGAATGCAGAGTCTCTTGATTTTTAAATTCTCCCCACATCTCCTTTCTTTTCATAACCATCATAATCTCCATCACATCAACATCACCATCACCATCACCACCATCATCATCATCATGTAGGCTGAATGGAACACATTTGTAGCTGGATTTACCTTGAAGGATGACTGCTTACAACCTCTGTTTTACCACCATGTTCAAGAGAGCAGTCTGCCTTTCCTGGATAATGCCAATTCATTCAACTTTCTTTACATTTTGTGCTCATTTACTTATTTATTCATTCATCATTCAGCCAGCACTTATTGACTACCAGGTGCTGCAGACATAGACATACTCCTGATTAAAACACACCTTCCAGAATCTTCAATTAAATTCTTTTGCTGTTATTTGTACTACACATAGAATAGGAAAGTCTTGGAACTAAAAGACACTAGAGTCAAATTTATTCTGAGTACTTTACTTTATTAGTATCTCATTCACTTGGTTTTTTTAGTGTTTCACTTGGAGATGTGTTGCTTCTATAAAACATTATTATGCTCCTGGTAAAAACAATATCTTGCATATTTTTGTGCCATGTGTTCAAAACTTACTTAGCTAAGTTTTGAACACATGGTAGATGCTCAATAAATAGCTCTACCCCCCGCCCCCCAGTTGAGTGTTTATTTTTTTTCTTTTATTGTGAGGGAGCCTTACAATAAAAAAAAAGTCTTACATAAAGCCTGATGTAAAGTCCATCAAACTTGCTCATTCCCTGGAGGGCAAAAATCTGAACAGATGATCACGTGGGGGGGGGGGAACGGGCTTTTGAATACATTTTTCTGTTCAAGATGCCTCATAAGCCAAGTATATGGGAGAGAAAATTGTCGTCATGATGTTGCAGAAAACCATTATACTGCCCTTAGAAAGCACATATTGCCATGGGTGAAAATTCAGTTGCTCTTCATGCACATGATTATATGTCCACAGTGTTGGAGCAATTAGAAAAAAAGAAAGTCTACTTTATGTTATTTGGATCACTGGATCAATTACAGGCGCTACAGAAAGGTCTGAATCCCACTTTCTGGAAGGGCAACCAAGCTGACATATTGGTTACCTCTTTCTTTCCACAATATTTTAATTCTTGAAGCAAAATTGCAGAGCTAAAGCTTTAGTTCCATAATTTAGTAAACATTCATTAACAGTCCAGTAAATTTAATTAGTTCTGTCAGGTGACTGGCTGAATTTTCAGCCGTTGAAGCTTCCCAGAATTGTAATCTTCAGTACGTGCGACGACTATTCCAATTCGAAGGAGTAAGTGCTAGTTTACTGAATCTGAAATGGTGCCATTGAAAGCAGATATACGTGTTCCTCACACACCCTGCCTCCCCCTCCTTTAAGGAAAGTGTTAATTAGCGGAGAGGCCTACTTACACTGAACAAACAGTCTTTCTGCTGACCTAGATCTAGATTGTTTTATTTTCTCTCCCAAATCCTCAAGTGAGGCGCAGCATCTCATTTTCATGAGGATCTGGGGATGAGGAAGGCTGAAGCAATCTCACATTACATCAAACAGTCATGATTTGTTAATCATTCAATTACCTCCCCGCCCCCCCCCCCCCCCCCCCCAGTTTTGAATGAAATGATGAAAAGCATTTTCAGGAAACGAATGCAAACCCATTTTGGCTTATCAGCGGCACGGCACATTCCCATTGCTGGTGGTTCAGCTTTGTGATGAAAGGGGACTCAGAGACAAATCTGTGTCCACCTCCTCTTCTCTCCTGGTAACTTGTAGCTACTTCTTTTTTCTCCTTCTCACTGAGGAAGGAAGGGGATCTGTTCCTGACCCACATGCTGTGAAATTCTCTCTGACAGCATGTTTCAGAGACTCCTCATGAGCTGGAGACTGATGTTAGAGCTAGAGAAAAGAACTTCCATTTCCCTCCACTAGGGGTCACACCATCTTACAGATACAGTGCCTAACACTCTCTGGTAGCCACTTTTGGCACCTCTGCTATTTCTAGTCATTTCTAAGTTCAGGTTGATGCCTCAGTAGCTTAGCCACTTGAGGACTGCTCCGCCACAGGACAATAAAGATTCAGTTCATAACTGGCCTAGCCTGGGCTTGAGGCCTCTCTCAGCTGGGTCTTGGAAGGAAGCAGACAGCACAACTGAACTGGGTAATTGGAGGATGCTTCAAAAGGGACTGGATATAAAGGTGAGAGCAGAGTGTCAGCCCATGGTAAGAAATAGTGCAGAATCCAAGGCAAGTAAGTGTGGGGCAAAGTTACCACCCCCAGGTCTAAAGGACTGAAGTATGGGTGTGAGAGAGAGCAGTGGGAAAGGCCAGCTGAGGGGGATTGGGACCTTTAGTTGAGGCGTTCAGCCATTCTGCAGCAGCCCCACAGGGAATGAATATCAGTCTCACTATCCTTGCAGAGCTCCTGCCTCTTGTTGGCCAAACCTAACTGGAGCCTGGAGACAAGGGAGCCAACAGAGCAAGTCCCTATCATCAGCCTTCCTGAGCCAGAGCAGGCTGAGAAGGGAGGAGAGTGGATCTGTAGGGGCGCAGAGAAGACATCCAGCCAATGGTGCTGCAGCCTTTGAGGTGAAGGAGGGGGATCCAGAGAACCAGAGGAAAGCTGGATCCCATTCTTGCTAGCTCCATACTCAGGGTGCTGTCCTCCTCAGCTATTCAAATCCAGCTCAGCCAAGTTCAAGCATCCTGGGATCTGGCTGGTCTCAGCTCACATCATTTTCCCTGTGCCTCACTGCTTTATGCATGAGGCAAAGACATGCCTCGCTTCAGGAGCTCCTGTAATGCAGCCAGAGGGGTGGATAAGCCTCTGGAAAAGATTTCCAGAGCCCCAAACTGCTAAAGTGTGACCCTGGTTTCCTGCCTCATTGTTTTGTTTTCTTCCCTCTCCTTTCCTTGCCCTGTGTTCTCTATTTCTAAGCCTTCCCGATTCACGTGGTTTAATCACCAGTCTGCCCTTGCCTCCTTGATATCATCTGGACTGTTCCTGAGACATCAAACCCATGCTGACTCAAATCCATGAGGAAAATTCATGAGGACGTGCTACAGGATTTGATTCCCTCAAGTAATAGCCTCTTTCTGTTTCGTGTCTAGTTAATTTGTGTGAACGCAAGGCAGAGGGAGTGAGGGTGGTGGGCTAGGGTCACAGAAGGGACACCTGACCCATGACATCGCCTCGGATTTGCCTTCCTTCAGAGTCCTTGGTCGTTAGGCAGATAGTCCCACTCAAAGCAGAGGATGATTAGAATTTCACTTAGTTTACGAGGAAAAGAAGTAGGTTTTTCAGGGAAAGATGTGGTTGAGTGAATCTGAAGTGCAATCAGAGACCCAGATGTGTCGTCTTATCTCTCCGGAGCCTTCCATTATTTACGTGCTTCCCTATAGCTTAGTTTTCCACAAAAGGCTCTGGTGCACCAGGAAACCAGTCTATTTCAGTATCAGAATGGAGTAGGGGCGGCTTTATAAATGCTCACTTCACAGGGACTCACTCCAGCCGTAGTTCACTTCCAGGAATTCACATTAGGCCAGAGGAGCGTTAAGAGACATCACTGTGGTTTTCTGTCCCTAGATGGTGTTTTTTCTAGGCTTGGGGAAAAGTTGACACATATATATACTGTTTCCCATGATTTTTAATTTTTACTGGAATTCCCTCTCCTTAGTTTATTTTGGCTTTGACTGGATGCTGCTAACCTTTTCATTTAGGATTCCTTTTGGTATTGCTTTCTGAGTTCAGGAAGTACAGGAGAGCTGACACTTAATTTCCCAAGGTCCTGGGCATTTGCTTAGCCACCCATTTAAATGTTTTCCTCTCCCCTATGCAGAAATTAATTTTTAAAAATCAGAGTCTACCAATTTCAGAGACGCAGGGAAGGGTCAGCCCTGGCCAACTTGAGAAGGTCATGTTTGTTGGTGGAGGGCTTCTTGCACTCCCCGCTTCCCTCTCTGTGCCTCTCTCTCCTTCCCACTCACCTTTTACTGAGAGATCAAATATCTCCATGGTGCCCTCTGGACTGCCTGCAATGATGCCCCAATGCAGCTTGTGTACCCCAACTTTCCTTCCCAGGCTCTTATCTTCCACAAAAGGGAATTGCTTTTCATTCTGTACATAGCTGGAGGATTAATGGTTTACTCCTTCCAGGTAGCATATATGTAATATATATACCACACGATTTGTTTTTAAAAGATTTTTTAAAATTGATTTTTAGAGAGAGAGGAAGGGAGAGGGAGAGAGAGAGAAACATCAATGTGAGAGCAAAACATTGATCGGCTGCCTCCTGCACCCCCCTACTAGGGATGGAGCTGGCAACCTGGACATGAGCTCTGACAGGGAATTCAATTGGCAAGCTTTCTGTGCATGGGACGATGCCCAACCGACTGAGCCATACCAGCCAGTGCTCACACAATTATTTTAATAGTGCCTCTGGAGATAAATCTATAATTCAAAGGAGAATTCTGTTGGCTCACAGTGGGAAGCTGTCCCCTAAGTACAATGGTTCTCACCTTTGACTGTATATCTGTGGGCTCAGTGGTGGAGAGACACGTGTCTTATCAGAGCTGAGGGAATGAGAACACAATAACAATGTTTGGGGTCAGATAAATTCCATCCAAATTGCCCCATTTGCTGTGGCTTCCGTTTTATCTATTCCTAAGTCTGGGCCTGGAATTGAGCTGTCCCCTAGTACAATGGTTCTCACCTTTGACTGTATATCGGAATTATCTGGGTAGTTTAAAAAATATTGATTCCTGGATCTGAAACATAGAGATATGATCAAATTAGTCCACCTGGCGCATATTTTAAATATTGGGATTTTTTCAAAGCTGTACAGGTAATTCTAACATGTGGCCAAGGTTGAAAAACCCTGTGTCAGCAATAGGCTCTGAAGGAGGAGACTGACAGGTGCACAGATCAGACTCAATCATCAGCTCATAGGAGAGTGGAAAGATAGTATATTTCAAAGATGTAGAAGAAGAAATGTTTACCAATCTTTGTGTGTGTGCATTTTCCAAGTTTAGGGCTTGGTGTTTGATACTGAGGACACAAAAAAGTACAATTTTACTATTTCATCAACAGACTCAAATTGTTGAGACACTTCTTGTCTTGGGTATCAGGGAATTTTGTTAGGCACAGGGTGGGCTACATACATATACTTTAAAAAACATATTTGTATTGATTTCAGAGAGGAAGAGAGAGATAGAAACATCAATGATGAGAGAGAATCATTGATTGGCTGCCTCCTGCCTCCACTGGGGACTGAGTCTGCAACCTAGGCATGTGCCCTGACCTGGAATGGAATCATGACCTCCTGGGTCATAGGTTGAAGCTCAACCACGAGCCATGCCAGCCAGGCTAGATAAATATAATCTTTACATCTAGTGGAGGTAAAGAAAGACATATGCACAAGGAATATTCACCCAAGACTGTGTGACAAATATTGTGTGACACAGGTATAAATTAAGTCCCATGGAAGTGCTTACTTATGAGCAAGGAAGGTTTCTTGGATGAGGTTGCCTTTGAAATAAACCATGAAGTAGTATCATATTTTGACAGTAGGAGAACTAGGTGAAAATCCTTCTAGGCTGAGTGAAGACAAAGAGTCTTCAAGGAGCCAGGACTTTTGGAGACCAGTACACATTTGCTCTGGCACAAGTAGAGGTAGAGGACAGTGTGTGGGGAGAGGATGCTGGTACAGTTAGTAGAGAGTAGACTACAGGGGTGTTAAATAATGCTGTGAAGTTGGGGTTTCATTTCATTGGCAATGTGACTTCATCGATCTTTGTGAGTTAGGAAGTGCCATGGTCAGATGGATGTCTCAGGACAATGACAAATCCAGGGTTCGTGTGAAGACGAGTTGAAGATGAAGAGGCTGAAATCAGAAGGATCAGTCAGAGGTGGGGAGATATGTGCCATTATCAGAGCTGAGGGGATGAGAACATTTCTAGGGCAGTGGTGAAAGGAATAGAAGAAGAGGAGTATTGTGTATGAGATGCCTTTCAGTGGTAGAACAGACAGAACTTTATAGTAAGTTGGATGATATGGGTGGTGAGTTAGAAGGAAGAATCAAAGATAACCTGGGTGCCAAACCGGTTTGGTTCAGTGGATAGAGCATCGGCCTGCGGACTGAAGGGTCCCAGGTTCGATTCCAGTCAAGGGCATGTACCTTGGTTGCGGGCACATCCCCAGTAGGGGGTGCGCAGGAGGCAGCTGGTCGATGTTTCTCTCTCATCGATGTTTCTAACTCCCTATCCCTCTCCCTTCCTCTCTGTAAAAAATCAATAAAAAAATATATAAAAAAAAGAGATAACCTGGGTGACTGAGCCTCCGGAAGGCAATCCTTTAAGTTGTGGGTGAGGCTCTACAAGGTTCCCCAGCTCCATTCAGCTCCATATTTCTTGTGCTTGGCCCACAGTAGGCACAAATATATGTTGAATATCCAAGTATTTCTGAATAAATAAATACAATTATCTGAGAATGAAGTCTAGTTGGCTAAGCAAGTTTTCAGAAGGGGAAGAGAGGGTTTTTCCCATGTTAAACCTGGAGTTCCAATAAGGCAGTGTGAAGTTAGAATTGCAGATTTGAGGTGTAAGAGAATGGCTAACAGTAGACATGTAGAGATTGTCCTAGAAGGGCCATCTTATTGGGAATTCTGGATATGTACATAAAAAAGTAGCTAAAGATAAAATTAGCATAGGCTGAATGCCAGGCGGCTGGTCCAGACACTCTGTGCTATAAGAATTCAGAGGAGGAAGCCTTTGTGATTTCTATGTCCTATCCTACACTATTTTAAGAAATAGCAACTAAAGCAGGGTTTTAAGCATGAATATATAGATCCTAGGGATAAAGAAAGGGGAAGATATTCCAGCTTGAAAGAAGACTATGAATAAAGCTATTGTTCATAGGATACATGGGGCATTTTCTAAATCCTTGGTACTCCATGGAACTAGCAGCATAGACCTCATCTGGCAGCTTCTCAGAAATCCATAATCTTGGTCCCTAGCTTCCTGGACTAGAACCTGCACTTCAACAAGATCCCCAGGTGATGTGGGAAAACTTTAAAGTTGGAGAAGTGCTGGCCTAGAGCATGTTAGTCGTAGTGGAGGATTTGTGCCATGGAGCATGTCATGTGGGGGAGGTGATGAGGACAGCTGAATGGCATATACCATGCTCCTTTAGGAAGACCATTTTGGTAGAAGTGTAGGGGGTCCTGAGAGACTACTAGGCCAAAGGAGACCTGTCAACCAACCAGTAACACAGAGGAAGTTACATAACTTAGAAAAATGTTGGCACTAGGCTGAGGTTCATGATTGTTGATACCCTTCATCACTTGGCAATGGCTGACATTGGACGATGATTGCACATAACCACAATAGCCTAGGTGGGTGATAGCCGCATGTTTTTCATAACCCCACCTCTCAGAAGCTGGGTCCTTCCCTCTTTGCTGAACAACTGAACCTGTTTAACAGTCCTCTTTAAGTCTTCCCCAAACCAACCCTAATATGCCTGCTATATTAGGAAGCATGATCAAATTGCATTATAAAGCTACACTAGAGCATATTTTTTCACTGTAGTTGTTTACTTAGCTTATTTCATTTAGTTAAGTATGTGGTCCCCATCCAAATATCTTCATATACTGTTTGATAACAAGATGCCTTTTAAAAAATCACTTCTTACTAAATCATAGAGAAATAAAATGGCAATGCAGAAATAATCTTACTTTCCAACCACCTCATTCATATTCCTAAATTACTATTACATTTTTATCAAATGATGTCAAGTCAATTTGTGTCTATAGGTAATTAAAAAAAATATTAGCGAATTGGTTATTACCTCAAAGGAAAATTTAACTTCCTGTTTTAGTATGAAATTATTAGCCATGATGTTTAGCTGGATAACTTCTGAAAGCAAATTATGCTGTCCTAAAATCTCTCTGTCAAGAATGTCATACTCTATCAAAGCACATAATACTGAGAAGTTTTATTTGAAAGCTAGCGGAGCTTTTGGTACAGTTGTTTCATTTTGATCTCTCCTTCATGCAGTTTCAAAGGCTTTGGCCTTTATCACTTAATTTATTCCCAATCAAAAAACAGTCAGACTCCCGAAAGGCCATTACGTGTCTGGGAAGAAAAGAAGAGACAGTGATCCCCACAAAAGCCAAGAGAGCAGTGTTTGGGACTCTTGTCTCGTGCATCTGAGATGCTCAAATATCACATCATCCCTCAGTTCTTTGAGTTCACCTACAACAGCAAAATGAAATGTAAACACATTGGGTATCCAAGAGCAAAAGGACAATCATACTTATTATGTTTATTTTTGTTCACCTCTGTCAGTGTTATGCTATGGGTAAAGGAGTTGACATGAGAAATAATGAACTGGATGAAAGTGCAGGATGTGGAGAAGCAAGACAAAGTTTACAGTTCTTTCCCCAACAGTTCATACAACCTATTTCCTACTTGCAAGCTAAGCAACCTTCATCTGTGTTTTCATCCTCAGCCTTCACCTCCCTCCCTCACTCTCTCTAATGCATACCTTCCTCTCCACCCGTGCCCTACCTCTCACATCGACCCTTGATGGACTTATTGCATTATTATTTTTGTTGTTGTTAATACTCACCTGAGGATATTTTTTCCATTGATTTTTAGAGAGAGTGGACGGGAGTGGGGAGAGAGAGAAAGAGAAACATTGATGTAGAGAGACACATTGATTGGTTGCCTCCTGAATGCCAGATTGTACCTGCAACCCAGGTATGTGCCCTTGACCAGGAATTAAATCTGAGACCCTTTGTTGGGTGGGCAGATGCTCCAACCACTTAGCAACACAGACCAGGGCAATTGCATTATACTTGTTAGCAGGGACGCTTCAGAACATCCACCCATAGGATTGGGACAGCACAAAACCAGGTGCTGTTTTTCTTTGTTTGTTTTATTTTTATTTTTTAAATCAGCGAACCCTGAATACTAAATGTGTGGTGAGATTAAGGCCTAGCACTCCTCCTGTACCCAACAGTTTGTTTGTGTTTTTCTAAAAGCTAGGTAGGAGTCCTAATCCCTGGAACCGCAGCCTGTGGCCTTGCTTGGAAATAGAGCCTTTGCAGACATAATTAGGTGAGATGGGGTGCCACTGGTGTAGGGCGGGCTCTTACTCCAATATGACTGATGTCCTCATAAAAAGAGAAGAGAGACACACAGGGCAGAGAGAGCCACGTGACCGTGGAGGGAGACACTGATGCGCTGTCACTGTGGGCCGAGGAGTGCCAAGGCTTAGGCTTGCTGGCAATACCAGAAGTAAGAGAAGGGCATGGCACAGTCTCCTCCAGAGCCTCCAGAGAGCATGGCTCTGCCAACAACTTGGTTCCAGACCTGTAGCCTCCAGAGCTGTGAAACAACACATCTCTGTTGTTTTAAACCACCCAGTTTGTGGTAGTTTGTTATGACAGCCCTAGGACATTGATACAGTGCCTGTCAGCAAAGTAATAATAACAACCACCTGTCACATGCAGTCGGGAGCCAGTTTTGACAGGTTGATGTTCTCAAGACAGTTGGATAGCTTTCTTCCACTGCCCCTCTTGATCTCCAGAGCTGGGTCAGTCTAAACACACAGCAAACTTAATTAGACACGGGTGCTTCTCATTAAGCACGTAGATGGCACCATATCCCTTCTAGATAAGGACGGTACCTTTGCAAAGGGCCTGCTCTCTCAAAGTGCAGATGCTGAGGAGCCCTCAATAAAAGTAGCTGAATGGGATGCTCTCTGCTATGCACCAATAATGTTTCTGTAAATTGAATCCTATTTTGAGTACTCAGAGCTTGCTATTTAAATTCTTTTGCAAAGCGAGGATGACTTTTTCGCCCACAGAATCAGATTTCTTGATTTCAGCTCTCTGGAGCACAGCCTTGTAGTAGATATTATTAGGAAAAAAGAATCTTATTACTTGGTGTCAGGCTAAGGAGGTTGGAAAAGACTGACCTGAAGGGTGTTTTCTCAGTCACTCAAGGATGACAGATTTGGAATAATTCTACTTGAGATTCTAAAACTATAGTTTACCCAATACAGTTTCTTTATAAATGTAACTAGAGGCCCGGTGCATGAAATTCATGTACAGGTGGGTCCCTCGGCCTGCTCAGCAATTGGGGCCCATAGGGGCTGTCTCACCCAGTCCTGATTGGGGCTAATTGGGGCTGATCAGGGCTGGCTGGCTGCGGGGAGGGACCACGGGAGGTTGGCCAGCTGTGGGAGGTTGGCTGTGGGAGCACACTGACCACCAGGGGGAAGCTCCTGTGTTGAGCATCTGCCCCCTGGTGGTCAGTGTGCATCATAGAGACCTGTGGTAATGGTCACTTAGGCTTTTATATATATTTATATAGATAACACTAGCACTAATTTAAGAATACTTGCACCTCATATCCCAACCCTGCTTGACTGCTAGAAGCCTATGTTTTTCTGAAAAAAGGAAGATCTTGGGAATGTTCTGAGAGTTTAGGATAAAATAGGAACACATTTAATTAAACAAAAGAGAAAAACTAAAGCAAAAGAATTTACAGTTAACTCATGGATGAAGCCAGAATTATAGAATATGTACCATGCGCTTCTGTTACATAGGATGCTTTTCAAAAGCAGAATTCTATCCTTAGGGAGATGCAATTGCATACTAGAGCCAGTACAACTAGACAAAGAAAGAGTTAAGTAACAGTTCTAGACACTGTAAATGACTGAATTTAAAAAAATGCTCTGTGTTAGTGGGAACTAGACTATTCCTGGGAGGAGATTTAGCTCGATGCTCTGATATGCTCAGCAGAAGTGGCCAGGACTCATCTTAGGGCAATGAGCGGTCACCAAGAGCATAATAATCAAAGCCATGGAGCTCCTGGATGATTTTGTGTGCACTAACTGGCAAACCAGCATTAATAACTGCAGCAAACGTTTAAATTCAAAGATTCTGGGCACAGGGAAGTCTGTGAATTGAAAACCATTCCCCTTGTGATTCCAAGACTGCTTCATGCAGATTGTTAGGCCCATATGGGAGACTGCTCCCCTGCTTGAAGGGATTTTTACCTCAAAATTCATTGTGAATGAAAACCTGAACATGCACGTTCTCCTCTTAACAAAAATACTTCTTAAATTTCTGTAAGGTTCACACAGAGCTGGGCCTAGGGTAGGCAAGTGAGATACATGCTTTGGGTGCAAAATTTAAGGGGGGCAC
Organism: Myotis myotis; assembly: GCF_014108235.1. NCBI lineage: Eukaryota > Metazoa > Chordata > Mammalia > Chiroptera > Vespertilionidae > Myotis > Myotis myotis. Next base: position 42,137,516 of record NW_023416335.1, read on the forward strand.
CCAAAACCTCAGCAATCAAAATAAATAATATTTTAGCTCTGGCCAGCGTGGCTCAGTTGTTTGAGCATTGTCCTGTGCACTGAGAGGTGGCTGGTTTGATTCCCGGTCAGGGCACATGCCTAGGTTTCAGTTTGATGCCCGATTGGGGTGCATGCGGGAGGCAACCAGTCAATGCTTCTCTCTCTCTCTTTCTCTCTCCCTCTCCCTTCTTTTTTCTTTAAAATCAAGAAAAACATATTAAACATAAAAACAAATAATATTCTAATGCAATATTTAAAAATATTCAGAATGAATGCAAAAATTCTGTAATGAATAAAATATCAAAATTTTCAATGAAGACAGAATTGATATTGCTGATTTTTTTTCTCTTCTGCCTCAGGCACCTTTTCAGCACGGCATTCACATGTAATTGTGAAAACACCATCAAAAAAACGCTAGCCACTTATTTAAATCTTCTGCAAGTCCATGCTGAGGAGGAACAATTTTCAATCGAAATAATACCATGTTTTATTTAAAAGCAAGCCTCCCAGTTCATTGTTCACATCCTCTTCCACAGCCACATACCCTGCGCCTCTGTTGTGTCCCGGACCTCTCGTCACACATGTGAGCACACTTCACAAGTCATCAAATCCTATTCTTAATTTTCTATTTTCCCTATTTCATGCTCTTCAGCTTTCATTTGCTCACTCCCAGTGTTGGTCACGGAGGATGCTGACAGATCAAATGAACAGCGTGAGTCTACTAACGCGGTTGTTCCTATCTCCCTGGGTCGGGATTACGCTACTTAGTGAGCTAAGTAACCCTGTGCTGAGTGGGAGGCAGCGGAGGGATCAGCTCCATGGAGCGCGGGCCCTGCGCCTTTGTGCGGAGGCCGAGGCTCAGGCTTTCATTAGAGCTGCGAAGGGCACCACTAGCTGGTGTCACTAATAGAATGGCAGGCTCCCCTGCCAACGGGAAGCCATTTATAGTTCACGGCTTCTCCTGGTGGGTTAATACCGTAAATCCTTAGGGGGAATGCCAGGGCCAATCGAATCAATAAAATCCCCAATGACCTTCACTCAGCCTGCCCTCTGAGTGGATGGCCCCAGAATGACAGACGCGCCCTCGCTCCACGGGGGAAATGTAATCTGGGGAAAATGACAAGGATCATTCTGTGTTATTTTATTTTCGGCCTTTCCCGCTTTTAATCAGTCCTGGCAGGGCACAGGATTCTCAAGCATGTTTTCAAATTTAATTTTTAAAAAACTTCATATTTCAGGGTGACATTGGCTGTCCAGTGAATTACGAGTCCCTCAAATCTCTGCAGGGAGCGTGGCAGGCAAAACCAACTCCTCACCAAGGCCAGTTTTCTTCAAGGTAGGGAATGGGGAGCTGACCGTGGAGAGAGTCCGGAGTGACAATGGCTGGAGACACACACATGCAGCTTCAGAAAACAGCACTAGGAAGTCCAACGCGGCAGAGGAGACCCCTGATAAAGGTTGGGGATCCAGAATGGAGAGGGGGCAGAGGTAACAGAGTGGCAATCGACAGAGGAAGAACCCTTCACCACCAGTTCTTAGCTTTGTGCCTGTATCGTCTCACGGTGCCATAACTGGGTGGCTTACAAAAGATAGTTATTCTCTCAGTTTGGAGGCCTGGAGTCTAAAATCAAGGCAGGGGCAGGGAGAATGGGCTCCATACCTCTGTTCTAGCTTCCAGTGGTTGCCAGCAATCTTTGGCATCCCTGGGTTTGGAGTGGCATCACACCAATGTCTGCCTCTGTCTTCAATGGCCTCCTCCTTCTCTGTGACTTCATCCAAATTCCCTTCTGATTAGAAGGTCCACCCACAGTCATACTGGATTTAGGGCTAACTCTACTCCAGTATGACCTCCTCTTAACTTGGTTACATCTGCAAAGACCTTATTTCCAATTAAGCTCTCATTCAAAGGCAGTGCGGGTTAGGACTTCAACATATCTTTTGAAGATACATCTTAAGTACAGGGTGGGGTAAAAGTAGGCTTATGGTTGTAAGTACATGAAACAGAGTTTTTTCTTCTAACATTATTTGTTAATTATTGTATTATATTCCATATGAACAACTATAAACCTACTTTCCCCACCTGTGTGTGTTTTGAAGACACAATTCAACCCACAATCCACAATATATGTATTAAAAAAACAAAAAAGTATATATTCAGTTACTGGAATGAAATAAGTACAAATTCCTCAGGGTGCTCTCATGTTGTAGGGTAGTATCAGATTTAAGTGAGAATTAGCACCTGGGATGTTCATTTTTAAAGGCATATTCCATTCAGAATGTCTGCAATGGGACCATGATCTGCATTTGAATAGTATTCAAGTGGTTCAGATATAGGCAGATCTGTGTACTTGAGAAACATTGTTTTGTGTTATCACTTTAAGTCCAAAAATGATCAGTGTCTTGTTACAAATTCCCAGGTATTTTGTACATTAGATAATTTTTATTTACCATTGTCTCAGTTTTATAATGTGGTGCATAAAATGATTTCTACGGTCAGTTCTAACTCACTATCCATAACATTCATTAAATGCAGGTCTGTGAACTGGGCCCTTACTCAGGGAAATCATATCATTGCAATCTTCACCCATTTTCCAAATTGCTTTGAAATCTATTCAAATTATAAACAATATTTTCATTTGAATTAAAAAATTGCTGCCACTTTATTTAAAAATATTAGACTGAATCCAATGAAAACAAGGTTCATCTTGATGATATAACTTTGAGCACAATAACAACCTTTAACACAACATTAAGAGCATCAATAGGAACAAGTTAATAGGCAAAAGGACACTACTGCTAGCCTGAGTTGAGAATAGAGTTCTGATGAGCTTTCTCACCTGCATAGCAGGGTTAATTACAGAACCTGTTAGTGCAGAAGAACCTGGAGAGAGTAAACATTCAATATATATCAGCTATTATTTTATTTTATAAAATACATTTTATTGATTTTTTACAGAGAGGAAGGGAGAGGGATAGAGAGTTAGAAACATTGATCAGCTGCCTCCTGCACACCCCCTAACTGGGGATGTGTCCGCAACCAAGGTACATGCCCTTGACCGGAATCGAACCTGGGACCCTTGAGTCTGCAGGCCGACGCTCTATCCACTGAGCCAAACCGGTTAGGGCTCAGTTATTATTTTATTTTGTCATTAAATAATGATAATCTGTGCCTCTGGAAAGGATTTCCTCCCATATTTTACAAATGATTACCTAGGATGCATGAGATAACAATAGGAGATAAATCAGTGTTGCACTGTCCATTGTCTTCCAAATATTTATGAATAATGAGGCGGAGACATCTCCTTAAATAGTATTCAGTTATGTTAGCAAGGGGTGTGTATTAAAACCTTTTATATAGACATGTATTAAATGTTCCCATGTGGCAAATATTTGCACACTTGGTAATCCTTTTCTCATTTTTCACTAGGAGCCAAAAGAAACCAGAGCCTTCTTTCCTCCCATTTATTAGACTGTGAATATTTATCAGTGAAACTTAAGAGAAAAATCGTATACAGTGGTTCAGTTTAAGTACAATGGCACTGTAAAAAGTCTTCTATTTACATAGAACCATTCTTTGGCTCTATATACATTGTGATCTACATATTTATCCACTAATGTGATGTATATACATGTATTCATCACAGTATATACATGCCTTGGAAAGTGTTCAGAATGAGTGTAGTTTTATAGCTTTTTAAAGAAAGAGGAACTCCCAAAGGTCAGACAATTGAGTGATGACTCTAGGATTTTTGGACTTTTAATTTACAGACACATAGCTGTGCAAGTGACATGATCTCAACTTAGTTCCATGACTTTCCTTTTTTGTGTGTATGTGTGCATGTTTTAATTTGTGATTCTTTGGTAACAGAGGATATATTTTTTCTTAATTGGTTGCTATGTTGTTCAGACAAGCTGCACAGCTAACAAGCAAGCTCCATGATCAGTGGTGGTTAGTAATCCTGACCTAGGTTGATATATTAAATGTTAGGCTGATGCCATATGAACAATTTGCTTTTGGAGATTCTAAAGTTTAGATTCAGACCCTAAGCCCACTAAAGGAGTGAGGGAAATCCTGGTTTGGGACTGCTTTGTCCATGAAAGGAGAACGGAAGCTGGTAGACTTCCCTGGAGGTCTCCTAGCCATCAAACCCTGCCCTTCCTCCCAGTTCTCATGCTCTTTTTGTCTTGGTGGGAAAATCAAGACCCTGCACCGGGGAAGGCTCTTCTCCTTCAGGTTAACACCAGATGTTTTTGGATCTCCCCTTTCTGTCTGATTATCCCTTGTAGACCTCTCTCCTTCACTTCAGGCCCTAAATGTTGATATTACTTAGACCTCCCATTAATACACTGTCCCTCTGCTGTCTCTCCCATACTGATATAAGTGTGGCTGGAGACCACATCTATAACCTGGCCCAGGCATTCTCCTGAGCCCTGGCCTGAACATCATGCTTTCTGGCCCATCTCAACTTTCCCATGTCCTTGTTTCTCGATGAAGTTGTTATCTCTATCACTTCCATCCCAAGCTTGCTTCTTTTTCTACTCTTGTTTCCATGATGTTCTTGGGAACAAAATTCACTTATCATTGACTCTTTTTGTATCTCACTTTCCATCTCATTCTTTGCTTTCTCCCGCTCAGCTCCTTCCTTGCCCTCCTGATTCTTGTGTCAGCAGCCCAACTATGTCTCTTCTCTGAGCCACAAACAGAATCTTTAAATGAGCCTCTTTCATACCATGTCCTTCTCCCTTTCAAGGCTCTGCCAGATGAATTTTCTAGAGTATGAGTTTACTGGAAATCCTTGGTGAGTCCCCTTATTTAAAGAATAAAGTCCAAACGATTGTGAATTTAAGCAATTAGCAGAGGTACAGTGTGGGAGATTTAACCACATAGACATATCACTTTAAAACTCTGCCTACTCAGACAACAAGCAAAGATGTTTCTATTATATTTGAAAATCAGTATATAAGTAAAAACTAAGGCTGGTTATTTGTCATGTTACAAGAACTTGCCATATCATGGCACACACATTTGGCTGTAAAAACAAAGAAACCAAAACAGGGAATTAATGTGGCTGCTATCATTACCTAGAGATAAAAAGAATTCATGAGTCTTTAAATTTAGGAAGACAGATCTATATATCTTGTAGGATCATTAGTAAATTTGAACTAAAGCAGCAATACAATCTAATTTTAAGAGTCTCCTTCTTGGAAAAAATACATAAAATTATAATAAAATTCTATTATTTTTCAGCAACATGTATGTGAATACTGCACAATGAACATAATTTCCTCAAAATTCTATAATCTGTTGTTACCATGGATTTTAGGTTGCATTATTATTCATATCCACCCTCCCCGTTGCTATTTAATCAGTTACCTTTATAATAACTTTAAGCTAGTGGGCTGGCACACTTTAAGGAGAAATGAAAATTTTCTCATGATTTCTATCTTCAGCTTTGCAAATTTAGAGATTATGCAGATCCTAATTTCCATAGATCTTCTTAGAAAATTTCAAGCAAAAGCACTAATATTTCACTCCATGCCAGCCCAATTGTATTTCACTACTTTGACCTACAAAGAGGATCACTCACCGTTTTGAGGTCTTTTTATGCATTCCTGTTCTTAGGGTTCCAATAAATCAGTGACCTTAAGTTACAAAATGTTCACATTCAACTTATTTTTCTCTTTGCAGTAAATTTCTTGAGGTTGTAGCCCTGGCTGACTATCACAGGCCCGAAGCGGATAGTCAGGGGGATAAGTTACATCGTGAGGATTTGTGAATGACAACAAATGTCAGAAAGAAAGTGATTAGGAAAGAAAACTCCTAAAATAATATGCTTCTGTACTCTGTGCTCATAGTAACAGTATTTAATTAACGGTGCAGAATTTACTCCCTTCTAAGTTGAGGGAAATGACAAGACAGAAGGTTAATCAATTAAATATTAGGGCTAAACATTTCCAAAACATTGGCCCTCTCCCACCCTGACTCAGTCCCTAAATCAACCTCAAGTGTGTAATATGGAAATTAGCTCCTGGTTGGGCTCTCTTCGAAGCATTTTACATGGGTTTACCATAGATTTCTAAAACTTGTGAAATTTCTTTTGGCCATTCTGTGACTGTTTCCTCATCTGTAAAATTTAGAGTTGTTATGTGGATTAAATGAATGAATACAATCACATAATAGTTCTCAGCAGAGGCTGGCCATCACCATCTGGCTTCCTCAGAACATACTGTTGTCTCAGAGAGGGTTCAATGATGTCATTATGGGGACCCTGGAGGTTATGGGTCATGGATGGCCAGAAAGTCCTAGACATAAGAGTAGCTAAAAACAGGGTTGACATGGTAGATCCAACAACTCTCTGCTGGTGTGAGGTGTGGATCCAAGGATATCAGCTGAGGTAGAAGGAAGCAGACAGACAGAATAGCCGATAGTTCATGCTCAGCAAAGATGGTGCCAGCAAGCAGCATTGGTTAACTCTGCTTCTGGGGGCAGTGAGCCTTCTGTCTTCTTTTGCATTTCATGTTTCCTGTGTAGGTTCTCCCAAACTCTCTTGTTTCAGCTATACCCAGGGCAGATTAGCAATCTATAGGTGAAATTCTTCCCAGAGCAGACTGAGATTCTCTCCCAAAACTCTGACCCAAAGTGAGAATTGACCAAATATGATGCCTATATTTTAACTCTTTGCGGTCCAATTTTATTTTTGGAATTCAAACAGTCTGGTCCAAATAAATTGACGGGATTGAATGTTGAACCGGTTTGCGGCGTCGACCTCAGCCTCGATGTTGGACCTGCTCCTAGTGCCTTGTCTGTCGAGTCAGCCTCCATGTTGGACCGAAAAGGGTTAAAAATGATCATTGCTAGTGAAGAACTTCAATTACAATACTACACAGTAGCATGAAAATAAATCCATTGCAATGCTTTAAAAGGACACAGTAGCAATAATTGGCACAGAAAACATGAAATGCCTGAGTCACCTTTGTCCATACTTATTGTGCACCACTGAAGGTCACAGAATCCAGGTGCTTCAGGAGAGAGAGGTGACATAGCAATTGGCACAGGAAGTGAGAGGAAAGAAAATGGGAACAAATATCTCTGAGGGTTCACTATGCATTGGGCCCAGCTGTCAGGGTTTCTGTATCTTATTCCATTTGTGCCTCATCAGCTATTAATATCATGGATTAAAAGCATTATTCTTATTACTGGCCAAGCCAGGTTCAAGTACCCACTCTGCCTCTAACCAGGTGTGAATTTAGACAAAATACTTAACCTCTCCTCATCATGTATTATTAATGAGAAAGTTTAGATTCTGAGACATTCAGATCACTTTTGGTATGGGTCATAGGAATTAAGGTAAAAGAGTTTTTCCTTTCTGCCATGCAACTGGAGAGTTCTGTCATGGGTCTCATAAGAGATGGGGAGGAAATATGTCAGATCAAAGGCACATGAGATAGTGAGGTAGGTGGCTACAAATTTGTCTCTGAACAGCGTGGAAGTGGAAAGACATGTGGACATTCTTTTCTTTTCATGGTACTACCTTCCTAATGGTAGTTATTTAATTCCCCTCTGTGACTCTATTGAAGACTGCCCTGCATAAAGTTTTCTTTATAAGCCTTAATTTAACCCCGATATAAGATTCAAAAGATTCAAAATAACCTCTAATATTTGCCAATGTTACATTCGATAAGGGGTTGATATCCAAAATTTATAAAGAACTCAGACAACTTAACACCAGAAAATAAACAAACCAATTAAAAAGTGGGCAGGAGACCCGAATAGACACTTCTCCAAAGAGGCCATATAGATGGCCAATCAACATATGAAAAGTTGCTGAATATCACTAATCATCAGGGAAATGCAAATCAGAAACACAATGAGATGCCACTTCACACCTGTCAGAAAAGTTATCAATAAATCAACAAACAATAAATGCTGGTGAGGATGTGGAGAAAAGGTGCATTGCTGGTGGGAATGCAGATTGGTGCAACCACTATGGAAAATAGTGTGCAAGTTCCTCAAAAAATTAAAAATGGAACTGCCTTATGACCCAGCAATTCCACTTTGAGGTATATATCCAAAGAAACCCCAAACTCTAATTAAAAAATATATATTCACTCCATATTCACTTTAGTGCTATTTATAATTATCAAGATATGGAAGCAAAGTATCCATCAATAGACTAGTGGACAAAAAAGTAGTAGTACATATATACAATGAAATATTACTTGGCCATAAAAAGGAATGAAACCTTACTATTTGTGACAGCATAGATGGACCTAGCAGGGGTGGGCAAACTTTTTGACTCGAGGGCCACAATGGGTTCTTAAACTGGACCGGAGGGCCGGAACAAAAGCATGGATGGAGTGTTTGTGTGAACTAATATAAATTCAAAGTAAACATCATTACATAAAAGGGTACGGTCTTTTATTTCAATAGTTTTATTCATTTCAAATGGGCCGGATCCAGCCCGCGGGCCGTAGTTTGCCCACGGCTGACCTAGAGGGTATTTTGCTAAGTGAAATAAGCCAGACAGAGAAAGCCAAATATCATATGATTTCACTTATATGTGGAATCTAAAGAACAATATAAATGAACAAACAAAATAGAAATGGACTCAGAGAGAGAACAGACTGATAGTTGACAGAGGGGAGAGAGGTTGGGGGACTAGGTGAAAAAGGTGATGGAATTAAAAGTACTAATTGGTAGTTACAAAATAGGCATGACGATGTAATGTAAAACATAGAGAATATAGTTGGCAGCACTGTAATAACTATCCATGGTGCCAGGTAGCCCCTTGAATTATTGGAGGGAACACTTTGTAACCTATATAAATGTCTATTTGCTGTGCTGTACACCTTAAACTAAAACAAAAAAAGTGTTGAATGTAACCACCCCCCCCCCAAAAACAACCCCACAAAAGAATGTGACTCACACTCTGAATTTCTTTTTTAATTGTCAAGTGAATGAGATATTAGAATGCAGTAATTGTATTAGTTCCAAGCATGCTTTAAAAATTATTTTTTCCCCTTTGTAAAGTCAAGTTCACTGTTTTTGGATTATTTCACTTTCCCTGAAACATGTAACATCGACTCTCCTTGTTTTCCTGATTTCTGTTGCAAAGAAAGGAGACATTCCATGACCTGTCATGGAAGGTTACTATATAAAATGCCAACCCTTCACTCAGATTTCTGAAAAGTTTTCCATCCTGGGAAGAGCAACAAATAAAAAATTAGCATTAGTGTGCAGATATTATACAGCCCAATCCAGTGAGACTGCAATTTTCATACTGAGAAGTAATATATGACCTAGAGAAGACCCAGACATAGGCTCATGAGAAAGACTATGGGGCTTTAAAATTATTGCCTTGATCATGAAAAAGAAATATGAGTAATCGCTGCCACCCACCAACTCAGGATGGTCTTTGGGGGCAATCAATGTTTAAGAGATTCAAAGAACATCTGGAAAGCAACATATTTTGAGTGAGCTCACACCCTGTTTGGTTCACATTTCAACAGATCTATGTACTAGGCCGTATGTTGCCCTGAGAAAAACAGCCTGGACATATCCTCTGGGATTAGGAGGTTTCAGCAAGGCTAGAAGGGGACATAGAAGGTAATCCCGCCTCACTGGACTCCAAGTGCTGCACCTGCAGCTCTGACGTATCATGGCTCATTAGAACCTATTTCAAATTTTCCCAGTATCTACTGGCAAATGGTTTGCAGGGCATTTTACTAATAAAAATTAATATGTAATCTGCATAAGAAAATGTCTCAATAGCACTTCCTGGGCTTCTGTCCAAGTGAAGATCAACATACTTCTCTCTGGCCCTCCTCCCCTCACCCTTTATGCTGCAGATGAACCAAAACAAAAGGAAAAAAGATCACATTTGCGAGATCAGGGTCTTGTAGTAAGACAGAAAGAGGAGACAAGGGGGTATTAAGAGGTGGTGCTGATTTTGGCATCAATATTTTCCCTAAATTTCAGATAATAACTCGAGAGTTTACTGTATAAGGTGATTGATTCCCAAAAGGTCTTTATGTTAGAGAAATCCCCACATTTCTAAAACAGCCCATATCCTGGAACATTTCTTGGGTTCATCACACCATGTAAGATCTTGGTTCTCTTAGTATATTATATCCTAAAAGCGGTTCTAAGGAGTATTTTATGTCAAATATTTATCCTCTTAGATGTCAAACCGATAGGACTACAAATTTGCATCCCCGTTGGTCTTGGGAACAAATTATGTGTGTTCTTCCTAAAAGTGTCTAGACATTTTCTTACACATTTGTGAGCGCAACTGGTGCTCCTTTTTGACAGGTGAGATATGTCAAGGTGTACCAAGCAGTGTGGCTCTGAGACTCCTGGGAAAATATCTCTGGTAAGATTCACTGTTCATTTTGTCTATTTCGTACACGGGTTTGTCGGCCTTGAGCAATTCTTAGCCTTAATTCTAACTGCTTTTTTCTGCTTTCCTAAGATAGTGTTTTCTCCAACTCCTTGACTACACAGGCATTTCCCTCTGGTCTTATTTTCCTCTTTTCATGGCTTTGTTGAAGTTCAGAGAGTAGTACCACTATGATGTTGGAAGGATAAGACAACCTTCTGGATTATGGTTACTGGTAACTCTTTGGACCATAGCAGTCTCCTGGACCAAAAACCATGGGTAGAGCCCATGAACAGTAAGTGTACATCCTTCTACCTCAGCACAACAATGGTTTGTGCTGTGCTTGGTGGTTCCTAACTGCCTTCACATCCATGTAATCTCTTAACCACCGTAAGCACCGTGTAGGCATAAATGTTACATTGCCCTGTTTGTAGGTGGAGAAGCTGAGGCTCAGAGGGGTGTAGTGAAGGGTAGAATGGGGACTGGAAGCTGTATTTTAAAACAATATATTTTTATTGATTTCAAAGAGGACGGGAGAGGGAGAGAGAGATAGAAACATCAATGATGAGAGAGAATCACCAATCGGCTGCTTCCTGCATGCCCCCCATTGGGGACTGAACCTGCAACCCAGGCATGTGCCCTAACTGGGAATCAAACTAGTGACCTCTTGGTTCATAGGTCAGGGCTCAACCACTGAGCATGCCAGCTGGCCTTGAAACTGGATGTTTGATGCCAGGTCCAGTGCCGGCTCTAGAACATTATACCTGATTTACCCTGAGGTGAGGCAATGGGGCTGAATGCTTATTCTCTAGTCTGCAGACCTGTGGTTCTCAAGCTTGTATTTTGGAAGAACCTGGAGGGATTGTTAACATACAGGTGCCAGGTCCTACTCCCTTAGTTTTAGATTCAATAGGTCTGCATTGGGGGGATTGAGAATTTGATTCCTAATAAATTCCCAGGTGACGCTGATGTTGCAGTCCCTCCCGGGACCATTCTTTGAGAACCACTGTTTCAGAATCTAGGACAGTGGCCCTCCATCTTGTTTTCATACTAGAATTTCCTGGGAAGATTTAAAAATGCATATTGATGTCTAGCCCCCACACCAGAATGATTCAGTTTTTGTAGGGAAGGCCCTGGGGCCACGGGCATTTTTTAGTTCGCCAGGTAATGTGCAGTCACATTCCAACAAAGGTTCCAGCCGCTGTTCTCAGGCAGGGGCCAGAAAACGGAGATCTCTGGCTGGTTGCTGTTTCCGTGGATAAAATTTCTTGGCACACAGCCATGCCCACTTGTTTATGGATTGCTATGGCTGCTTTCAGGCTATAATGACTGAGTTGAGTAGTTGTGACAGACGCTGCTGGCCGGCAAAGCAGAACATACCTACTCTCCTGCCCTTCCTAAGTAATAAAAGCAAAACAGAGAAAACTATAGATTAGTAATGGCGAACCTATGACACGTGTGTCAGAGGTGACATGCAAACTCATTTTTCTGGTTGATTTTTCTGTGTTAAATGGCATTTAAATATATAAAATAAATATCAAAAATATAAGTCTTTGTTTTACTATGGTTGCAAATATCAAAAAATATCTATATGTGACACAGCACCAGAGTTAAGTTAGGGTTTTTCAAAATGCTGACACGCTGAGCTCAAAAGGTTCGCCATCACTGCTATAGATGATACCATGTACCATGTACTTTATTACTTCCAACAAACCTTTCTAGGTCTTAATCAAGGCAATGTTGAGAGTGTTAGGAAACAAGAGAGAGGGTCAGTGCTTCTATCACGGATTTGACTCAAGGTTGTGATTCCTTCTTTAAATATATATATATCTTAGAGAGAGAGAGGGCGGGGGGAGAGAGAGAAATATCATTGTGACAGAGAAACATAGATTGCCTCCTGTATGCATCCTGACCGGGGACTGAACCCCAAACCTGGGTATGTGCTCTGACTGGGAATCAAACTGGCTATCTTTTGGTGCATAGGATGATGCTCCAACCAGCTGAGCCACACAGGCCAGGGCATAATTCTCTCTTTTTTAAAATGACTCTTCTCCTTACTTCTCTTTTCTGCAAACTCATTCTCATTTTACACCAAACACTCTTTCTTCCTCTTTCTCTGCAGGTACCCAGGTTTCTTAACACATTAGGAGTCTGCTTCAGGGCTATCTTCATTTCCTGGGCTACACATGGGCAGTGTGTTGCAGCGGACAAGGAATGGTGTTTGGAGCCAGAGGATCTGAATTTCCATGCTGCCTCTGCCACTCAGTTGTAAAGTCTCGGGAAGCTTACTTAGCTCTGCGGACTTCCGTTTTCTCCGTGGGTAAAGTAGAGATGGTAATACCACACTCATTAGATTTCTGTGAAGATTAAGGAAGATTAGTCAAAGCACACTGAAAGCTGCAAGCACCTTATATGTTGGATTTATTCTGATTAGTCACAACCCCCCAGGAGAATACAAGGAGTGATGGGCAGCCACTTCACTGGTTTCTGTGATTCACCAGGAAGGGACAGGAAGTGCCCAGACTCTCCAACTGAGTTTATTCTAGTTTGACAAGAGGGGAAACCCTGACACTTCTCAGGCTGCAGTTTTCTGGAACTGATTCAGAATCCCAGGATTAGAGCTCAGAGCCTGCACACCAGAATGCTGATGGGATGCTGCATAGCATTGGCCTCGAGCAAAGTTTATGTGCACAGCTGCATCTAATGCAAAACCTGGACAAAGGCAAAAAATGAGCTAAAAGAAAACAACCCACACGATTACCTAAAACTTCAAAGATATAAATAAAGTAGGAGATAGCAAAAATTAAGAGAGCCTCTGAGTATTTTACAGTTAACTTCAGTGACTCTTAAGCCTTCCTGGCTCAGTGCTATATTAAGAGGGTAATGCATACAGATATTAATTCATACGGCATAGGAAGAGCCTGGAATCTTTTTCCATCCCTGATGCACAAACTAATTTCATCCCCAAATCCCTCATCTATTGCCCTTGAGAAACTCTAGTCATGTACAGAATCCTCTCAATGATTTCCAGAAACTTCATGTAAACATTCAGAGGAAAAACGTCAACCTCTCTCATAACTCACAGGGAGAAAAGTGTCTTTCTTGTAAACAGAGATCTTCACATCTGTTACTTCTCTTGCAATCTCCTGACATCAAATTCACTCACAGCAAAACTCATTATTGGTCAATTCAGACAGAACCACCAAACTGATTCTGTGAGTGTGTGTGCGTGTGTGTGTGTGTGTGTGTGTGTGTGTGTGTGTGTGTGTGTGTGTATATATATATATATATATATATATATATATATATATAAAATTCCAGAGAATGAACATAAAGCTTTGAGAAAGAATCTACTTCTTACAGTGATTTGACAACAAGGCATCATCGTTTGTATCCAGCCATCATGCATCTTTAAACCACACATTTAAGTTCTGCTCCAAGGGCAGAATCAGCCACATTTTGGACTCCCCCTGCCAGAGACCAACAGCTGAGCCAGCCGCATGCCAGAGAGAATAAAACTGGCAACCAAAACTATGTACAGAGAGATTATGCAAAGACTTCAGATCTTCTATTTTGATAAAAACTTGCAAAGTGAAACAGAAAGAATATAACTTGAACAATCTGTTAGACCCAAGACTGCTAGTAACTTTCTCTTGCTCTTTTTTTTTTTTTTAAAAACCGCTTGGAACCTTCACCATTGCAGATCTGCAGATCTAGAAACAACACCATTTGGATGGAACCAGGCAATAGCTAATGACTGTACTTCAGTTCAACCCAGCTGCCAATCAATGGGCCATGTTGGGACCCCTCATGACCAACTTCTTGACCTTACAAGCACCTACTAGAAGAAAGAGAAGTCAAACTAGGATGAGAGAAGGGACCCAAAAGAATTATGAGAGATAAAATATTAAATTCAGAAATATTATATAGTCAAGGGAGCATCCAGTTTCAAGAACCCAGGTTTGGGGAGATTCTTTCCGCCTACCCCACACATTAGCCCTTCTTTTAATTCCTGTCCCACAAAGCATTACTGCTACGTAGTTAGCAAGTCAGCAATTACTAGTTCTCAGACTGAGAGCAGAGATCAAATCATATGTGGCCCTTGGTTTTTCCCTAGCTGACAGAAGATGCAAAAAAAAAATAAATGAAAGAGCATATGTTTTCATTTTAGAAACGCTTTCATATCATCCAAAACTGGCTTAATATCTATGTTGCAAGTGTTTGAAAGGTTGTCTGAGCAAGGCATTTCCCTCTTGAAATAGCCTGGTAACAAATGAATTTGCCTTTCGTTTTTCCTAAGTAATCATTCTTGCTTTGCACCGAGACTGGAAATCTGGTGTTTCTGTGTTTGACTCGGGGTTTTCTTGCTAGGCTTTTCTTCCAAAGTTATTTTGAAATGCTGTTAGGTGTGAAGGGGACCTTTTAGACAAAGGCTCAAGCAATACTTCCCCAAACTTGACAGACAAAGGCTGCTTTCCATATAAAACAAGAGGTTCCCTTTGCTTTTACATTTGTTTCCAGTATACATATGGATCCATCCTAGGCCCTCTGGCTGGCCCTGCCGTGACCACACAGTTGCTCAACATCTGGTTGGGATTAGGGGCCATGGACCCGGATAAATAATTGGGCTCAGATGGCCAGTGAACACCCAACCTTGGCTCACGTAGTAGTTGCTCTAACCCGGGAATTGGCGAACTTGTTCTGTGAAAGGCTAGCATCAGCTTTTGGAACATAGAAAGTATTATTTTGGGCTTTGCAGGACATATGGTCTCTCTCATGACTTCTAGTGTGAAAGCAGCACTGGCAATATTTAAATGAATGAGCAGGGCTGTGTTCCAATAAAACTTTATTTACAAAAGTAGGTGGCATGGCCTGTGGGGCCAGTTTGCCAATCCCCACACACAAACTTGTCTAGCTAGTTTGAGCCCATCCAGCTTATGGTTCACCTATTTTACTGATCCCCATCCTAAAAAAAAGCACTTCATTTTCTTCCTCGAATCAATCTGCCAACTAGCATTGATTTATAACCTCAAAATCAAACTAAAATCTGATAGGAAAAGGAGGCCAATTTTATTAAATTTTTGGGGGTGGGAAGTCCAATTTCTGAGATCAAACAGTGATATTAAACTTGTAGAACCATTTTACATGGTCATTTAAATGTTAACCATCAGCCTCTTAAGAAAACCACATAAGAGAACAGCCACCACACCACCAAACCCACGAGGTCACACACCAGGGCCTTGTGAAACAGGGTAAGGTATATACTAGTCCACATTCCTCTGCACTTTTTTTTTTGAGATTACAAGGGCAAAACTTGTAGCACATCCTGGATATTACTATCCCCTCCCCCTTCAATAGATAAGGAATTAGAACTGTGCTTCTCTTACTAGGAGCTCCTTACACATCACCTGGGGTCTTGTTAAAATGCAGGTTCTGATGCACTAGGTCTGCAGTGGGGCCTGCGGGCCTTCATTTCTAACAGGCGTTCAGGGGATTCTGATGCTGATGGTCTAAGAACCTCACTTTGAAGAATAAGGACCTAAGCAGTAGTTGGCAACCCGGGCTACCTATTGGAACCCCTGGGGAGAGTTCCAAATACTGAAGTTTGGGCCGGCCCCAAACCAAACAGATCAGCCTCTCTGGGGACAGGGCCCTGACATCAGTATTTATTAAAGTCCCCAGGTCATTTTAATGTAGAGTCAAGATTGAGAGTCGCTGAATTAGAGATAATTAGAGATTAACTGACTTGCCTAAGGTCACTTGGTCAGTGGCCAAGCATGGGTTTTAAATGGGATAAAATGTTGGCTTGCCTGATAAGCTTTGAAAATGATCTTACAAAGCCTTACTAGGCAGGACACAGGCAGAGGGTGTATAGTTTCCAGGGTAACAGCATTGATGAAGGAGGAGAAGAGGAAAGATGAGAGTGAACTTATTCAAACACGGTGACATCAATGCTGGTCCAGGGAACCCCGATACAGCAGGCAGTACAGTGCCTTGCCTTGTCCCACTGTGAAAATCCCTTCTATGGCTCTTCCTTTCTGATGAAAGCAAGAGGGCGAAGGACCTCTTGGAAAGCATATTGAAGTTCAGAAATGGGCAGCACCTTCTATCCCTTTGATGAATCACCACATGATGAAACCTCAGAGGCTAAGTAATCACATTTGGCTTCTTTGCTGCCTCGTGGGAGGTTCAAAAAGTCATATTTATGGGGATAGACAAAATTTCTGACCAAACATTTCTTTCCTGAACAAAATCAAGGTAAGGAAAGAAGGAAAAAATAATTGGGAAATTATGGGACAACCCAAGACTTTCTGTGTCTCCCAAATGCATTCAATCCAACATTGTGAGTGAAAGGTCATCTTCTCCTGGAAAAACACATGAATTTCAATGACATTTACACAGTTGTTCAAGATCAGATCCATTTTCTCACTCTCTGCAGATCCTGTGAAGTATAAACCTACCCTTGGTGAAGACCTTGCCTGTGTGATTTGGGACATCCTACCTCCCCAAAGGGGAAGTAAAATTGCGAGGGAGGAATTGGACGTCTCCCAGGCTAAGCAAATGGCAGCTGCAAAGGGTACTGAGAGGTGCAGATCCACTCCTGGGAACCACATCTTTTTAGGTAGAGGAAGTGAGGGGCCCAGGGTCTGGTGGGTCCTGAGAACACTGTGAGCTCATGTGAAAATTCAGAACATTGAACATGCGGGGAGAACTTAGCATTTTGCCAAATATTTTCAGAGGATTAAGTTCAAGCACAGCTCCCCCCCCCCCCCCACCTCTATTCTTTAGGGATGTTCTTGTGGACATTTATTTAGCTTCTTCTTCTTCTTTTTTTTAACCTCTGTCCCTCTCTGACTCCCTTTAGGACAACAACAACAAAAAATATGAATCCTGTGTTAAAAGGCATTAAGCAGATTTTCTGAAAAAGAAATAAAACTTTGAAGGCTCCAATGTCTGTGGGAAGTGTCTCACCAGCCTTAGTTCAGCAGGGCTTTTGGCCCCACAGAGTTCTTTGTCAGGAGCTCCAGAGGGGCATCCAGAACCCACTGGTCAGTGTTCAGTGGGGTCACACATTCCACAGAAGCTCATGATTGTGTCACTCAAAGGGTCTGCAGAAGCACTGCTGTCCAGCCATCCCTATTTTACAAATGTGGGGAACTGGGCTGTCCAAGGTCACACAGTACAGGGGCAGGAGGTGGACTGGAAGCAGGTCTCCTGACTTCCAGGTGAACCGGCCCTCCTGCACCAAGCCACCCCACTTCTCTGGATTGGCCCTCAGGAATCTGCATTTAAAAAATTATTATTATTGCCTGACCAGCATGGGTTAGTGGTTGAGTGTTGATCTATGAACCAAAAGGTCACGGTTTGATTCCCGGTCAGGACACATGCCCGGGTTGCAGGCTCCCCAGTGTGGAGCGTTCAGAAGGCAGCTGATCAATGATTCTCTCCCATCATTGTAGTTTCTATTTCTCTCTCTTTCCCTCTTCCTCTCTGAAATCAATAATAATAATTTTGCACGCCTCACTCTGGGGAGCCTGCAACCCAGGCATATGCCCTGACTGGGAATTGAACCGTGACCTCCTGGTTCATAGGTCGACACTCAATCAGGCAGGCACGCTGGCCAGGCTCAGGAATCTGCATTTTAATAAGCTGCTGATGTAGGTGATCCCGTCTCCAGATATTCAGAAATGCTGGTCTAGTGAGCAGAGATGTCCTTTGAGACAATAGCAACAGGTCTCTTTCTCTGTTGGCTTTGTAGTATGCCTCCAGGAAGGGGAAAGATAGCCTTCAGCTATTTTCTTTCCCAACAAAATCAGGGGGCAGGGAGAGGAAGTATGCTTGGATGGAGAAGTTAGTTTTAAAGTCCCCAGGAGAGTGATGTGGTCCTAAACTGCTTCTCACATTTTGGAAACTTTTCAGCTGAACTCCTCTGTCTCAAGAAAAGGAGGAACCAAAGTTATTTAAGGAAAGGGAGATGTGAAATGATTTGCACTGAGATCAATTTTATAGGCGGTGATCACACACCATTTACTTTGCTTTCCACAATTTGTTAATAAATAGAAAAAGCAAAAAAACTTCTCATGAATAAATGACCCCATCTATACTTTGAATTTATATTTTCTGTCAATGTGGTATCCAGTGTTACTGTAACAATGAGAATCTTGAAAAGGGGACTGAAGTCACAAGAAGTGTCAGTTTAGTAAGGAGACATTCCTCCCAAGAGCTTGGCATTTTTATCTTTTATGTATTTATTTTAATTGATTTTTAGACAGAGGAAGGAAGGAGGGGGGTGGGAGGGAGAGAGAGAGAGAAACACCGATGTGAGAGCCAAACATTGATCAGCTGCCTCCTGGATGGCCCAGGGGATCCAGCGGGCAATGCAGGCATGAGCCCTGACCAGGAATGGAACTTGCAAACTTTCCATGCTCGGGTGACGGCCAACCCATTGAGCCACACTGGCCAGGGCGAGCTTAGCATTTCTGCTTTTGTTTTTGCTCTGACTGCAGTAAATTCACCCTAATAAGAAAACACAGTTTTGCCGAACCGGTTTGGCTCAGTGGATAGAGCGTCTGCCTGCAGACTGAGGGGTCCCAGATTCGATTCCGGTCAAGGGCATGTACGTTGGTTGCGGGCACATCCCCAGTAGGGGGCGTGCAGGAGGCAGCTGATTGATGTTTCTCTCTCATGGATGTTTCTAACTCTCTATCCCTCTCCCTTCTTCTCTGTAAAAAATCAATAAAATATATTTAAAAAAACAACAACACAACAAAACCACAGTTTTTTCCTTGTGTTGTGGCCTAGAATTCCTGGAGGGGGAACTACGGAAGCAATGGAGGAAGTGCGGATTCAGAGGATGGGGCAGGAGAGAGGGGGTGCTGGAGAGCGCTTTCCCTGGAAGAAGAGATGAAAGAGAACCCACAGCTCTGAGGCGAATAAAACATCTGTGGCGAGAGGCTCAGTAATTAATCATCTCCATGAGATTCCAACAGTCCCCGGTCCCGTCCGCAGAGCAGTTTTGCTGACACAGAAGGAAAAGGCACTCCCAGAAACACAGCTAGTAAAACAATATTGCAGCCACATAAACAGCTGGCTCCAACAGAAAGCAGTGGGCCCTTATTTTTAAAATTATGCAAGGAATCATGCATGCAGAGAAAGAAATTAAAACCCTCATCTCCATGCCTTGGCATTGAGTCCCGGAGATATGCCGAGAATATCTGCTGTCTCACGTTGATGTTGGTAGATGTTGAATTACAAATACAATTCTGATGTGAAAGTCCCTTGAGAAAGTTACTGTTGACAAAATAACAGTTGGAGCTGGAGGTGGACTTCCTTTTCCCAGGCTTTTCTCGATAGTCTCATAGGAGGGGGTGAGCTCTTCTGACTTAATTGTCATGACTCTCAGAATGCTAGTGTGTGCAAACTGGGAAGGATCTTAGAGACTTTCTCCTTTACCTTTATCCATCTGCTTCATTCTTCCCTCTCTGCCATCTTAATTAAGAGAGAAAAGTTGAAAGGAATTACCTAAGGTTCTAGTGCATTTTCTGTGTTTTCATTGGAAAAATGGCAGCACTTAGGATAGAATCCCTCTTGCTAGCTAAATTAAAATCTGCTTGGATGAAAAGGAGAGTCAATGTTGGCTTTTCAATTATAACGAGAGTACCACTCTGATCACCTCACACCTGTGAGAAGGGCCATCGCCAAGAAGAAAAAGAGAAGTGTTGGCGAGGATGTGGAGAAAAGAGAACCCTTGTGCATGGTTGGTGGGAATGCAAACTGGTTCAGTCCCTATGGAAAGCAGTATGGAAGTTCTTTAAAAAATTAAAAATAGAACTACCATATGATTCAGCAATCCCACTTCTGGGTATATAGCCAAAGGAAATGAATCAGGATAATGAAGAGAAAGGAAATGAAAACAGGATATTGAAGATATCTGTACTTCCATGTTCATTGAAGAATTATTCACAGTAACCAAGATATGGAAACAACCTAAGTGTCTGCCAATTGATGAATAGATAGAGATATATGTGTAAACACACACACACACACACACACACACACACACACACACACACACACAATGGAATATTTTCAGCCATGAGAAGGAAGGGAATCTTGTCATAATCCTGTCATTTGGGACAAGGATTATGCTAAGTGAAATAAGACAGAGAAAGACAAATATCGTATGTTATCATTTATATGTGGAATCTACAAAAGGTAAAATAGAAGCAGAGAGTAGAATGGTGGTTGTCCTGGGCTGCGGGTGGGGAAATTGAAGAGATCTTGGTGACAGAATGCAGACTGGTAGTAAGAAAACAAAACAAACAATCCCCCCCCCCCCCAAGGAAAAAAAAAACAACCACAAAAACAAAAACCAAGTATACCACTCTGGTGCCCAATGCTGATAACTGGGGGAGGCCGTGCATGTGTGGGGACATGGTATATGGGAAATCTCTGTACTTTCTGCTTAGTTTTGCAATAAACCTAGAACTTCTGTGAAAAATAAATCTATTAAGAGAAAAGAATAAACTACCTTCTTTTTGGCAGTGAATTCAACAAGTTTGATTTTACATTATTTTTCTCTGTGATTGTGATTTTGTGGCCTTTCATTATTCTAGCATATACAGCTCAATGTCCAAAATTCCTGATTGTAGTGGGATAAAATAGAATTAAAAACAAGTTTAGTACAACCAGTATGACATTATTTTTAAAAATGCGTTACTGGATGGGTATAACTTAAATCAAAATTGAAATGCAAAGAAATATCTTAGCCCTAAGCTAGTGTGAGTTTTGCAGCAGTTACTTCGTCACACAGGACTCTGGCATCCCCATTGGCAAAGTGGGCGTATTGCACTAGTTGAAATTTAACATCCCTCCAACTCTAAGGATCCTTGAATGTAGAGCAAACGTTTGATTTGTTGCTTCCTGACAGTGGCGGTAAATCTGCGCTTTGCTTGATGCTGTCTCGGTTTTCATACGACACTCTTGAGGAGGATGGTCCAAGTTCATGGTGAGGAGGGGGGCCTTGGCCAGCACTTTTAAGGACCAGGCCCCTGGCTTCATTTGCCTCTTATTCTCCCTACCTGAACAAATGGTCTTGTTTTTAGAACCAGCCCAAAGCCCGAAATGCCTGGTGTTTGTGGATAAATCACAGTCTGGCTTGCATCAGAATGACTCACAAGGGCTGAAAAATTGCTGATTGCAATTCAAGATAATGCAATGATTTGGTCACAGAAGACAAAACTATGTAATAAGGTTTAACCAAAAGTTAGTAATCTGGAAGGGACTTTATACAGTTCCCACAGGCATTTTAAATAACATGCTGAAAGCCTCTTATTCTAAATCAATAGAGCCATAGCTTTTACTTCAAATTACCAGTTCAGCAAAAAATAAATTACTTGATAATACTATTACCATATAGGAATAACTTATAAAATCAAGACCTTAAATTCCATGACCAACAGGCTTTGTGAAGATACCAGCAACATAATGAAAAGAAAATGCAGGAGGTCAGTTGATTCAACGACCCCACCACCCTCCATCCCAGCTTTTCATCAGATCCTTTCTTCACCTCCCTTTGCCAGAGCAAAGCTCTCTCAGGCTTCATCATGGAATCTGTGAGCTGTTCTGAGCACCAGGAATAGCCCTAAGTGTCAGAAAGGAAAATTCCTTCTTTCCTTCCTCCCTCTCTCCTTCCTTCCTTCCTTCCTTCCTTCCTTCCTTCCTTCCTTCCTTCCTTCCTTCTTTCCCTCCTTCCCTCCTTTCTCCCACCCCAAGAAGAAGATTCATTTGATGTACACTCCAGGAAGGAATTTATCTATTGAGATGGACTTTCCATGCTCAAACAAGGTTCCAAATTTTATACAAAATAAGAGCCTAGCAGCCATTTGCTGGCAGGGGTTCCTCATGGACTCTGTACACCAGGGAGAACCTTGGACTGAACTCTGGGCTTCCCACACTATGGCCCTCTCATATAGGCCATCTAAGTCAACCACTGCAGGGAAGCCCTGATTTTGACCTGCCCCATGCAATCAGAACTACACAAAGTGTATCCCCATTTCCATCTATACCAACCAACCAGAACTGCATGATTTGAACCAATCAGAACTGTACAATTTGGAAACACACAAAAGGGACTAAAATGGTAACTGTGGGTGGGAAAATCCTATCTAATAAAAGAGTAATATGCAAATTAACCATCACTCCACAACAAAGATGGTGGAGCCCATAGCCACATGATGGTGTTGCCCAATCCTCTCAGTCACGCTGGAGTCCCCCAGTCTGGGGGCGGGGGATGGCGACTGCTGAGAGCAGGCAGCATGAGCGGCCTGGCGGAATGCTGCCCAGAGGCCCTCTTGACCCTTTATAAAAAAACAAAAACAAAAAAACAAATTCACTTCCCATGGAGTGATCCCCCGCCACACACACCTGCAGCCTCAGGGTCTCAGCCTTGGAAGTGCTGGTGCCCCTACGTAGCAATCCCCTCCCAGCGGCAGCTTCAGGTCTCAGCCTCGGAACCTTGTGCATTCCCATGGAGTGATCCTGCCCCACTGGTAACCTCAGGGAGTCAGCCTCAAAACTTCCCTTGCCCCCAGCTGAGGAATTGGAGTGGAGGGCGGGAAGGGGGTATCTGGGCGACGTTGCCCAGGAAACCTCTCCCATTGGGCAGAAACTTGTGACTGGGTTAGGGAGGCAAATGGGTTTTGTTTAAAAATCTTTACAAACCGTAAAGGAAATGTCTGTGGTAGGGTTCACATCAGAAGTAACTTACAGCTAATTTCTGAAGGCAAATTGCGACATTGCAGTTACATTACTGGAGAGCACCCCTTGGTCCGGGGATCGGGCTCCACAGCCGCGGTGGCAGGCGCTCCCCGCCCTGGTTCCTCAGCACCTCGAGCTGGACTTGAGCCCACCCAGGAAGGCTTTTCCCCCTACAGTTTTCACCAAGGCAGGCAGGTTTTGTAGACATGAATAAGAAGTGCCAAAAAAAAAAAAAGAAGAAGAAGTGCCCATGCACAAGTCCTGAAGATGCTGGGGCTGGCAGAAACGACAAACAAACGGGGAAAAGAGCAAAACCAGAAACACCACCGATCCCAACATAGATAATCTTTTTCTTCAGATGATGGTGCATGTCCCTCTTCTTTGCCTTCTGGAAGTGAGACAGATCCAAGTACTGACGATTCTACCAATGGAAAAGTTAAGAGAAAGAGAGGACAGAAAAGGAATAAAAGGAGAAAAGAAGGAAAGGACAAAAGATGAAACATCAAGAAAAAGAAAGAGAAGGAAAAAAGGAGGAAACAATCACATGATATCACCTGTCCAAGGTCTCATGAAATTCCTGTTTATGGAGTTTATTTTATGACACTTTTAGTTTGGATTTACATTTTTACTGGTTTGTCAGGACCATGGCAGGTACAGTGTCCAATATGTTAAAGAAAATACCATATCTAATAAAGAGGGAATATGCAGGGGAGGGCAGTTGGGGGTGACCAGGCTGAAGAGGAGGGCAGTTAGGGGTGATCGGGCCAGCAGGGGAGCAGTTAGGCATTGATTAGGCTGGCAGGGGAGTGGTTAGGTGGTGATCAGGCTGGCAGGTGGAAGTGATTAGAGACAATCAGGCAGGCAGGCAGGCAGGCAGGCAGGCAGGCAGGCGAGCAGTTGGGAGCCAGCAGTCCCAGATTGGAGAGGGTGCAGGTTGGGCTGAGGGACACCCTCCCCCCAAGTGCATGAATTTCGTGCACTGGGCCTCTAGTTGTCTATAAAAGGCGACCTCTCTTTTGTCTTCACCAAGCACACTTTTGGTTTCTGCAGAAGGCTATTTGCAAATTGTTATCTGAATAAAATCTCTCTTTTTCTTTTTTTTTTCTCTCCAGTTCCTTTTGGATTCATTTAGACCTCCTTTCCTTCCCTTTTCTTTTCTTTTTTTTTTCCGGAGGATCTTATGAAACTACAATAGGTCCTCAAAAAAATGTTGATTCATTTAACATCATTTCATATAACACTGATGAGAGGTCATAGGAACATAATTCTTGTTTATATCAGTCTATAGTAAAATTGGCTTTATTGTGTGTCATTTCTCTTACACTTGCAGAACCTATCAACAACATTACGTGAGGGCTTACTGTATGGAGGGCAACAAAAAGGGATGAAATAGCAGTAAATCCACTGAAGTATTTGTTCGCCTCTTGTTTGACCTTTGATGGCAGCAGAGACATCACAGACAGCAAGAGGATTGTTGCATTAGGCCCCTGGGAAACAAAGCCAGCATGGGAGTCTCTTCCAGGGAAACATCCAATAGCTGTTTCCAGTTGTTTCAGCCTTTACAAGAGAGGCAGTGTATGTAAAAACCCTTCATCTATTCCAGAGCACGCCACCCCTGTGCACCATTCTTCTCATTTGCTGAATCAGGTTAGACTGTTCAGCAGATTCTGCTTTTATCTGGAACTATGTTATATTTTGTAAGATAGGCAAGTGGGACAAATTGGTGGACAGAAATCTGGGATAGAAAAAAGAAATCTGGGTTCGTATTCTGGCTCCTAAGTCACTGGGAAAATCTGAATAACTGTGTGCCCCCATTTCCCCTTTACTAGTAATTTTGAAAGGGATACGAGGACAAGAGGGGGAATGTAAAAATAGCTGCAAGATCCTTCCTATACTGCTTGTCAGTCCCCATCGTCACATCTACTCTCCAAGCACTGATCATTTTACAGTTAAGTTACTGTCGTTGCCTCGTCCCTGTATTCACCTTCAAGTGAGTTAAAAAAAAAAAAAAGAGGCTATTTCAGGTGCTGTTCGTCTCTGCATCTGATTCAGCCACCTAATTTGTTTTTTCATGTCGTCTGCCAGTATGCCTGCCTTGCCTGGCTTTAATGTTTTTAAAGAAGGCTCTTTCAGTGGCAGTCCTCGGTGGTGACCGGAGGCCTTGAGATGTGCATTCCTCTCAGAAATTAGTCATTTGGAGACGTGGTGAGTCCCTCGCCTCTCTGTACCCCATCATTCCTCTAGGCTATTTTCATCCACCATTTACCTGCATGCTTCCCGAGTACTTTTATAGAACTCAAATCTCTTATCAGCTTCCCCAGTGTTCACCCAGGGACTTTTCATTGTGTTCTTGCTGTGTGGCTATATCTTAGCCTTAACTTTCTTTTACAACAATGTGAAAGCCAGCGTTAGTTCCCACTTCCAGTCCTTAAGGCACGAAGAAAAGCTTTCACAGGTAGCCTTCGCTCTCTTTAAATGCTGAGGCATGAAGCCAAAGCAGCCGCTTTCTGTAAAGAGCCAGGGCTGGGGCCATGGAGTTTACCTATAGGCTTTGTGTTAAAGCCAGAATCCCAATGAATAGATGAAATCTTTGAAATCGTCCTAGTTTATGATTAATAATAATAGCAGTCATGCTCAATCTAGTGTTACCACCACTATGGTCAATAATATTAAAAATAACTAAGCTTGATGCAGACAATGGCTAAGTTAGGAGCTTTGCGACATTAGCTGCTATCATCATCACAGCACTATAATGCAGGTGCTATATATTATTTTCCGTTCGACAGATCAGAAAGTGTGAACAAGGTTAAATTAAGCTCATGATCACACAGTCAGAATTTTGAACTCTTGTGTGCCTCTGAAGCCCTGGCTCTAGCACCTGCGCTGTATGGCACGTGGAAATAAAAAGGAGCTGTGCCCCTGGGTGGTGGTGGTGGTGGGGGAGTGGGGGTGCGCATCCCTCACTTGGGTTGGGAGACATAGGAGGGATAAGGTAAGCAACTGACACCACTAAACCACGTGGGTTGGCTTCTTTCTCAGCCCCCTGGTCCTTGTTTGCACCTTCCCGATACAGGTTTATGAGGCTGCATACTCCTTACTTTCTCTGCCTGTGCCTACCCTCTGTCTGAGGCAGTGAATGAATGAATGAATGAATGAAACATTGGTGTGCCATGCAAGCCTATTCAGCAGGCATATGTTATTGACTCTCCATGCCTTAACACTAGCCCATCATGTAAGTCCAGGTTGGGGCCTGGGCATATTCTGAGTATTCTGTTGAAGAAAGGTCAACTGCAGAGCTTAAAGCACTCAGGCTCTCAATCCACAGCAGAACAGCTATGGAACCAGCTTCACTGCTTGTCTGCACCTCACCCCTGGGTATCCATAAACTTGGCAAATGTATCCCCTTCCAAAAATTGTGTTGGTCTTTTAAGGAAAATGTAATAAAACATTATTTTTATTTATTTATTTTCAATTCTATTATTATTGTTATGATTATTAATGACACACTGTGAAATGTGTGTTTTAATTGGGTTAAAAATATAGTAATCACCATAGTTTGAAGCATAATATTTCACAACACAATTGATTAAATAGTTCTGAGCAGCTGTATGAGGCCCACTGCCCATGGAAAGCATTCCACAGTGATTCTCCTAAGACATTCTAGGGAGCTCTCCAGCTCTGTTCACTATTCTTTTTGCCCTATCACTTTGGTCAGTGAGTGAAAGAAGGATTTTTCCAGGTCCCAACAAGGAGACAAGGTGAAAGGGTGTACCTGACTTTGTCTTCTCAAAGTTAAGTAGTTCTGGTACGTGTGATGTCTTTAGTTTTGAGAGGCATTGGCATTGCTGACATGGGGCTGCGCACCTTGCTGAGATGGGGCTGCTGGCCTTGCAGACTGGAAGTTTAGGGATGGATCCAGAACAGGACCAACCTTTGAAGATGAGCTTAGGGCATCCAACTATATGGCTCAACAAAATAGAATTTCTTAGAATATTTATTAGAAACAGAGAGTTTTCATAAAAACCTGTTCCAATTTTCTGATCCAAAATGGTATGTTGCTTTACCAAGTCAAAAGATTTTAATACGTAGCTGGTGGAAAAATGCACCTGTGTGTATTTTTCCATATATTTTTAGGTAAGCATAGAAAACTGCATCCTCTGACTGAGCCCCCTAGCTAAAATCAACTAATACTGCTACAGAAAATATAGGCAACACATCCTATATAATAAAAGCTTAATATGCTAAGTATCCGGTCATCCAGTCGGCTGTTCAACTAATCAAAGTGTAATAGGCTAATGATATGCTAATGCCACTCAACCTCTTGCTGTGAAATGCATTGACCTCCAGGGAGCAGAAGTTGACCGGTCGACCAGTCATTATGACGTGCACTGACCACCAAGGGGCAAACGCTCCGACCGTTAGGTTAGCTTGCTGCTGGGGTCCAGCCGATTGGGACTGAGCGAGATGTGCCGGACAAGCCCTGGAGCCCTCCCACAGTCCCTCCCCAGCTGGCCAACCTCTTGTGTCCCTCCCTGGCCCTGATCATGCACTGGAGGGGTCCCTCGGCCTGGCCTGTGCCCTCTTGCAAACTGGGACCCTTTGGGGGATGTTGGAGAGCCGGTTTCAGCCTGATCCCACAGGCCAGGCTGAAGGACCCCACTGGTGCATGAATTTGTGCACTGGGCCTCTAGTTTGAAAAGAATCAATGAGTTGGCAAGAAAGTAAAAAATCCTCTAAGGCCTAAACTAAGTGAAAATAGTAACCCAGGAAAAAAAAAATAAGAATACTGAGGTAGGCTTTTGATATAAAGACATTTCCCAAATCCAGATATCCTGAAGTTTTGGGTTTAATTTATTTGCAGGGTGGGGGCAAAGGACAGAAGATTAAAGTGTAGGGCTTCCCTAAAGCCACCAGCCTATGTCACAGAAAGCTGGGATCCCAAGGGGTTAAATCCTTAGTATAAGAGTGAAGTATACTTTTCACCACAGGCCACAAAGACTTTCTAGTGTAATAGTTCCAAGAAATATAAGCTTACAAACCCCCCCCCCAAAAAATAAACAAAACAAAATATTTTATATATATACAAATCACCATGTGCAAGAGCCAGCAGAAATATCAGATGAGACCAGCAAATATTTCAGATATTGCAAGTATCAGGTACAACGTTTAAAATACCTATGTTCAAAGATAGAAAAGGTAGGATTTATTTATTTTTGTATTATTATTTATTTATTATTTTTTAAAATTTTGTTTTATTGCTTAAAGTATTACAAAGAGTATTACATATGTCTCCTTTTTCTCCCCCTTGACATTCCCCCGGCTTCCCCTACCCCCCAGTGTCTTATGTCCATTGGTTATGCTTATATGCACGCATACAAGTCCTTCGGTTGATCTCTTGAAAAGGTAGGACTTAGATATGTGAGTTAAGGAATAAGATACTATTAAATACAGGATGAAGCATATTTGAGAAAGGACTAAATACATATTACAAATGAAAAATATAATTGTTGAAATTAAAATCTCAGTTGATGGATTTAATGGCAAAATAAATACTACTGAGAGATAGTTAATAAACCAAGAAATGAAGCTAAATAAATTATTCAGAATGTAGCAAGAGACAAAGGAGGGTTAACAGACATATATGATACAGTGAGAAAGTCTGACTAATCAGTTCTGGATTAAGATAGAGAGAGAGAGTGAACTAGGTTGAAGCAATACTTAAAGAGATAATGGCTTGGGATTTTCCAGAATTATGAAATATTTATTAGAATATTTATTAGAGACCAATCATGAGATTCAGAAAGCCCAACAAATCCTAAGCAAAAGAAATAAATAAGTAAATCAACAGGTAAATACTTTATAGTAACAATATAGAACAGCAAAGAAGATCTTAAAAGCAGCTTGAAAGAAAATACAGATTTCTTACAAAGGGAGGACTGAGAGTAAACTTCTCAACAGCGGCATTGAAACCAGGAGACAGTGAAATATAAGCAACAATGTACTCAGAGGAAATAACTGCCTACTTAGAATTATGCACAGAGCACAAGTGTATTCCAAGAATGAGACCAACAAACAAAGACATTTTCAAATAAAACCCCCAGTAAAGTAAATCCTGTGGTAAGTGTTCCAGACCAAGAGAAGTGGATGCTGATGGACGGTTTGATGCAGAAAAGACAAATAGTAACCAAAGAAAGTGTAAAATGTGGTTAGTTCTGTATTAAAAGTTTCAATATGAAATAATAAAAATACTAATAATCTAAAATTTAGTAAGATTAAGAAATTACAAGATAGAACTACATTTTCCAATAACAATAGCATATAATTTAGAGGGCAAATCATCAAATTTAAGGTGTTCTAAGGTCTTAGTGTTTTTAAGGCTAAAGATATTGATTGACTAATTAAACACAGGCTTTGTTAAGTTAGGACACATGCTAAAATTTCAAGATTAATCATTAAATTAATAAAAATAAAGTATTTAAAGTCCAAACATTAAAAGATAAAATGTAGAATGAGAAAAAAATTCTCAATCCATTAGAAAGAAGAAAAAAAAATAAGACTGAAAAGATGAGACAAATAGAAATAAAAAAAAAATGAGATGGGCCGAAACCGGTTTGGCTCAGTGGATAGAGCGTTGGCCTGCGGACTGAAGGGTCCCAGGTTCGATTCCGGTCAAGGGCATGTACCTGGGTTGCGGGCACATCCCCAGTAGGAGATGTGCAGGAGGCAGCTGATCGATGTTTCTCTCTCATTGATGTTTCTAACTCTCTATCTCTCTCTCTTCCTCTCTGTAAAAAATCAATAAAATATATTTTAAAAAAATGAGATGGAAGAAATAAATACAACTATATCAATATTTCTAGTACATTTAAATAAACTAAATGCTCTAGTTAAAAATAAAATGATCATTAGTCCAGATTTAAATATAAACCTAGCTATGTGATGTTTACAAGAGGCACATCTAAAACATAAGGGTTCAGAAAGGTTGAAGTGAAGATATAAAAAAGAGATATTAAAAAATATTAACCAAAATAATCTGATGTAACCATGTTAATATCAGAAAGAACTATATTTTAAGGCACATAATTACTACTAGAGAAAAGGGTCACTACATAAAGATGAAGGGTCAATTTTCAAGGAAGGTAACATTGTAACTATAAATATAGACGTAAAAATATACAAGAAAAATCTCACTATATAAAACCCCAATATGCAAATAGATCAAAAGTTGAAACAACCGAACAACCGGTAGCTATGACGTGTGCTGACCACTGGGGCGGGGGGGGCGCATGCAGAACATGGTGGACATTGGCTACAGCGGGATGGTGGAGCCGGTGAGTGGGGGCGCCAGATCAAGGTGGGGCACCAGTTGCTGTCATCGGGTGCTTACTGAAAATTCTTTTCTTCCACACTCCACGGTCCTGCTGGGTGCTCACACACACTGCCGGCCTGGCCCCACTTGCACTCACAGTCTGTGCCAAAGCCACTGCTCACACCCACTGCTGGTGCTTGGCACTGGTCCTGATTGCTCAGCACCGTTAGCAGGTGCAAACAGAGGCTGCCGCCCGATCATCCCTGAGGGCTTCTCCACCTCCCCCTGCTCCTAAGGGGTGATCAGGACAGCAGATGCTGCTCACACCCACTGCTGCCACTGGCCCCAATCACTCAGCGGGTGTGAGCGGGGCCGGCACTGTCAGTGAGTGGGAGTGGCGGTGGCGGGAGTGGGGCTGCTGGCAGATAGGAGACCAGGGGCCAAGGTGGGAGGGGCTGGGTGGGGGTGCGGAGGATGGGCTGAGACCCACCCCTGTGCCCACCACAGCCTCGCGGCCCATAGTTCCTTTCAAGGTGCACGAATTCACACACTGGGCCCCTAGTAGATCTATAAAAAGAAACAGGTGGATCTTCCTGCATAGTGTCTTAATTAAAAAATAAACACACACACACACACACACACACACACACAGAAGCATGCACACATAAGCTACTTCCTTGCCATACAATAATCAAAGTTATCCAAAGTCAGCTTCTTCAAAACATATTCCTAGAGATTATTTTTACTTCTCACCCTCCAAAGTCATGGAAAAGAAAAAGATTTAAAATGAAAATACTGTGAAGACCTTTTTATTTTATTTATTTATTTCAAGAGAGCTTGACAAAAGAGAGAACAAACGTTTTCACTTGTGCCCTCACCATTAAAGACAGAACAAAATATTCCTGGTTCCTTGGAGACTCCTTTTTGAAGAAGATTTGATTTTCCTGAGTAACAGGAAACATCCTCACAAGGACGGGTCTCACATGAAACGCAGACTCCGGGTTTTGGATTTTGCGTGTGGAGACCGGTTCAGGCCGTTGGGTGCCTGTGGGCTTCCTCCCCAGACCTGGCCGAGCTGCCGTGCGTTTACCTTCCTCCAGCACTCAAGGTGCCGTGAAGAGCAAGCGAAGGGAACGCTCAGCTTTTCAAGTGCAGAGCCGAGTGCTCTGTACTGAAATGAGTGCAGGCCGCTCTGGGGAATTTTCCGAGGTCAGAATCCCTTAGAATAAAACGTACAAAGTCATTGTTTCACTGCCTCACCACACATGAATAATTTATGAATTTATATTGTAATTTTTCTTCCAGCTGGATCAGAGCGCTACGATTTGGCGAAGTCCAGGCCGAAGCCCATGGCACACACGTTGCTGAGACTTCCGTCGCAATCAATAAGCTCGCTGCTGCTGTCAGCTGTGTGATTTTCCTGATGAACCGGGAAAGGCGTCCCCCTTCATGAATGATGTTCAGAAATAAACAGATATTGTAAAAGGAGACCAGGGCAAGTTCCAGAATTCGAATTCTTGGTCATCTTAAGTGATGAGGGAAAGAGAGGGAGAACAGTTTGATTTGCTTACACTAGGCTGATCCAGAAAGGAGAAGAGCAGAAAAACTGCTTTGCCTAAACAAGCATGACATCAAGTCAGACAAGAACAGCACTCAACGATATGCAATATCGAAGCCTTGTTTAAATATTTATTGTCTGGACCTGAAAGACATTTAAATGCCGGGAATAAAAAAGTCTCTTCTCATTCTGTTTTTCTATTGCCATTTTTCCTCCTCCTACACATCGGCAATGATGTCTGTATCCTCCTTTGAGATACTGTCTTAAGATTTGGGGTGGGATCCCTTTGCTATGGTTGAGTTATGATAGAATGAAAAGTTCATGTAGGTGAAATCGATGCTAAAAATCAACCTGACTTGGGAAGAGATGCTGGTTTTCTAGGGCAATGTAGATAGTCCCTTTGCAACAAGGACTTATATTTATCCTAGAATTCTTAAAAAATGTAACTACAATCTTTACCAGAACGTGGTCCGGTTTAAGTTATAGCTAGTTTTGTCCGTCATCCCTAAAGTGTTGTGAGCTCTTTATGTCCCAATCACCTCCATTAGGTTCTTTTTAGTGCACAATAAATATTTGTGGAATGAATAATGGATGTTTTTTTCCTTCTTACTCAAATAAGTTGGAGAGGGAAATGAAATAGATTTTTATTAATTTAAAAGTCTTGCCTGGGTCATTTGTGTTTGACAATATTACTACTCACTAATATGTCCATTTTCATTCTCTTTGTGAGACACAGAGGGACACACATCACGGCCTTTGTGACAGTAGGCTCTGTCCTGTGACGCTGCTTTGGCAAGTGAGATGCGAACAGTGTGCTGTGCCCCCTACAGGTGAAGACATCAATAGCCACCTTTACCACATTTTCTAGGTCCCTGCCACTCTAACAGACAAAGCTCCAGTTAGTTCATGGCTGCTCTGGTACCTGGGTATAGGAATGAGGGTGATGATCATGTGCAGCTGACCCACAGCCAACCCAAAATGGGCACTTGGCATGAACAAAAAATAAATTTGTGTTGCTGTGAGCTATTGGGCTTTCTTTTGTTGTTGTGGTTTGCAGGTACTGCATTGCCTAGCTTGGCCTGTCCAGATCAGTACAGTACTGGAAAAGCTTCCAAAGAGATCACACAAACCCACATTCAAAAAACTCAGTTAGCCAGCAATATAGGGGTATTGTTGCAGCTTCTGTTTCATTCATTTACAGTCAACCTGACTTATTTCAAAAAGCAGCTTGGCCAGTCTTTTAGTAAGGAAATCCCCATGAAGTCAGAGTCTTTGACGATAATGACCAAAAAGGAGCTTAAGTAATACCATTATTGTGTGCTGCAGATATCTTTTTACCCTTCACATTTATGAAGGAAGTCCATTTTCACTCCAACAGGTTTCTTCTCATCTGGTTTTCTCTACAATGTTTATGCCTGAGGTTTACTGCTAGCATTAAAGAGTGTCCAAGTATGTTATGGGAATAGCCAAATTCCCAGTGCTTTAAAATGTATTCCACAGGCCCCAGAGCCAGCTAAAAGCTGATTGATTATACAGCAAATACATCAAAACCAGTATTTATGAAATATCCCATTTCTTCAGCTCTATCTCTCATAAGCGTGAACACCGCATTTGGGAGTTGTGGTGTACATGTCTCAGACAGCTATGAGAAAAAATTACTGCAGATTTTCCATGACAAGGAAAAATGTTCTTTAAGCTGCTCAATAATTTAATAAAAGATCTGTGTCAAGTGATACCTCTCATGAACACGTATTTTAAAAGGTATGGTTTGAGCAGTGTAGTAAGGCTTGTCTATTCGGGCTTTCATAATCAACTTACCCAAACACCTATTACATAGCTGAATGGAGGACGAATACCATGAATGGGAGTGCAGATGAACCGTTTCATCTGACCAGTTAAGAACTGACAACAAAGTTTCTGTTTCATTTGTTTAAGATATGGGCAAAAGTTCTGGCATAAGATGGGAGAATGAGCTTTTGATATGGCCTATGTTAAAGGTGCTACAGATGTTTAATGCTTTCAGTAGCCTATTGGGTCAATGATGACTCATTGGTTAATATACCTTCCGCATATTCTTTATTGGTGTAGTCTATCTTAGATTACAAAACCAAACTCCTCTTTCCTGTATGCTAATGTTTTACGAGGCTCTATACTTAAGCGTCATCTGAAGATATTTTTCCATTGATTTTTAGAGAGTGGAAGAGAGAGTAAAAGGCAGAGAGAAAAATCGATGTGAAACACATCAATTGGTTGCCTCCTGCATGAGCCCCGACAAGGGTCCAGGCTAGGGAGGAGCCTGCAACCGAGGTATGTGCCCTTGACTGGAATTAAACCTGGGACCCTTTAGTCCATAGGCTGATGCTCTATCCACTGAGCCAAACCAGTGAAGGCAATTCTTGTCTTTTTGATGATGCTAGCACTGACAACATGCTATGATGTAGACTGCACATGGTAGTTAGTTTTACTAAGTGCTATGTAACAGAAAAGAACAAAAATACATTTGTTGATTGATTGACATACCTATAGAATGCATCAATTTGGATTTAGTGGAAGTCTAGGAATTCTGAAAGAAATTTTCAAATCTGAAGGGGAAAATAAACATATCAACATACCATAAAATAGATATAAAATCTATATAGCCATATTTAGGGTCTTAAAGTATAACATTCCATTTTTATGATAGCCAGAGGTCAGCAAAGCTCTTGCTTAAATGTTTCGGAGGACAAAGGAGAGTTTAACACAGAGTTGCAAATGGTTTTGCTGGTAAAATTACCCCCAAAATGATTTCAGATTCCCTATACCTAATATAAGGTGTGCAAACATTTTTCCCATTTAAAATGCTTGGCATGACTTTACTTTTGGAATCCAGATGATTCTCTGAATGTGTCTTAAGGCAGTGGTGTGGAATGAGTTTTCACATCTCCCGGGGAATTCTGCAGCCAGCACAGCTCTTCCTCTTCTTTCTCCCCGTGGTATATAACCCAATGCAATTAAACACGGCCTTGCCTGAGCTGAAAGAGAGTCTATGCGCCTCCTAATCTTCCACATGCATGAAATAACAGCTTCCAAAGGATGTAAAATTAGTCCACTGTCCTTTGGATGTGGGCTGAAAATTCATTCCACATAAGGAGTAAGCATTCCACTCAGGCTCCAACAGTGCATGCCACTGAATTAGATCTCTGCATCCTTCAAGCCCATGGAGTAAGCAGAACGTCCTGGAGATAAGCCATCATTTTATGTGTGTCTTATGGTAGTCCTCACTTGGGCCTCATTGACCATAAGGATCCTAAATGGAAAGGGGCTTGTGTCAGGCAACTCTCTAGCCTCCCACATGCTGCTAATGTTGCCTAGAGAAGGGCAGAAACCAGGAACCGAGACTAAATAAGTTGGGTGGTTTGATTTTAATGTTTTGTATTTTCTTCCTGCTTTGAAAGCTCACTGTATTTTGCTGCTGTTATGACCAAGGGTTCATTGAAAATGAGACTGGGGTGTCTCAGTGGGGTTTTGCAGCAAATAGATAAAGCGAGTTCAGGCAAGACTGGGCAGTTCACAGTCTGAAGTGGATTGAGCAGTAGCCATTTGTTTGCTGGGGTGAATGGAGCATAATTTATTCAGCTGCAGCAGAGGCTGAAAGCCAATCTGGCCTTGACCCATTTATCTTGAGAAAACTAATTAAAGTGGAGAATCTGGTGTACTGTTGTTATTGAGGTTTTAGTTTTTTTCTCTTCGGGGCCAAGCAAAGACTGATGAGTGTGTGTGTATGTTTGTGTGTATGTGTGTGTCAAAGTGGAAGGTGGGAAATATCAGTTTCACCTAAAGATAGTGGCTGAGGCTCTCGATAATAAAGCAGTTTCTTAAACACAGCCTGACATCCTTTTGAAATGCAAACTAGTGGCTTTAGCCCCATGCAGAATCCTTTGAGGTGACAATGAAATGCCATGGCAATTTAAAAGGAGCAACAGTTTCCTGAATCCTTACAACCAAGACTTCCTAAATCACACCAAAATGGCCCCGAAGAGGCATAGAGGAACATTTTTATGACCAGCACTTTACTCTGAAACTTGTATTAATCATCAGGCAGGAAATGATGCCAGAATGTGAGTTGCTTTGTCCATTTGGTTCCAAAACAATAAAATAAAGTGCATATCTTGCTATTTTGCAAGTACTTAAATCTATTTGTAATACTATTCACAGCATATTTTCACCAATGGCATACCAACAAATCTCAGAAGTTGTACTGTATTTTTGGAAGAATCATATCCAATAATAGACACCTGATTTTTTATTTTTTGGGGGGGGAAAGGCTAAAGAATATATATGAGGAAAGCAGGGAAGTCCAGCAGGTAGGGTGTGGTGGGGGATAATATTATGCTTTACATTTATTCTCATATGTTCAAGGAAGTTAGTCTTCTTGGGGAAAGCTACAAGGATCATTATAACCATCAGATAGGGAGGTTGAACAGGCTCAACTGCTATAAAATCTGAAGTTATCCAGGGAATGTGTTGGGAAGGGCAGGCACAGGCTATCTGAACTGGAGCTTGTCTAGGTATATCAATTGGACCAAACTAATAGGACCCTGACTTGTCCCACTCATAATGTTGTCTCCTCCCATTTCCGTTTTAGCACCAGGTAACCTTAAGTTATCCATTTTCCTGTTCTTTCCTCAAGGTCTTTCCTTATAGAGTATTCCTGTTCCAGATTTACCTCTTAACTTTCTCACCTCATCCAAATGCCCTGGACTCAGAGACCTAAAGTGATGAATGGTGATATAACTCAGGAAACAATTTCCCTTTAAGTGAATTTTAAAGGAGGAATTTTAGACATAGTGTTACCATGGCCTGAATTTTAGGCCAGGCTGACATCCAGCACCAGGACATCATAGGTGGATTGCATGAACAAATGTGTGTCCATCAGGTGAGAATCTCTTTCCTCTTGAGTTCATGATGCTATGTAGGGTTCACATCTTTGTTGTAGGGTAGTACCCACATGGAATGGTGTGAAAAATCAGATTAGGTAACATATCTATCTGATTATTATGGTTAACTAGAGGCCCAATGCATGAAATTCATGCAAGAGTAGGCCTTCCTTCCCCTGTCTGCTGGCGCCGGCTTCCCTCCAGCCACCTGCGGGTACCCAGGACCCAGGTTTCGCTCTAGCCCTGGCTTTGTTCGGAATGATGTCTGGTCTAATTAGCATATTACCCTTTTATTATTAGAGATATGTAAAGGTAGGTAAGAGAACCTCGGCATTCTTGTCCTCATCCCCAATACAAATGCTTTGCAGTAAAAGATATCCAATGCTTCCTCCCTAAATCCTGTAAAAGATATCAGTAAATTCAAATAAAGAAAAAATAGAGTAAACAACCCAGACCAAAAACTATTCTAAACCCCTAAACTCTCTACGTCCTAGTTAATGAAAAAATTAGCTCCTTATGCATGAGAGCTGAGGTTGATTTGCTTTTATTATTAGTAATTATTCACTCAGCACAAAAAGAAAAAAACCAATATACATGTAGTGGGAAGAGCTAGTTTTTCAGGCAGACTACACATAGTCTGAACATTCGGATAGAATTAAATCACCCATCAAATGAACCAATTCCAAATGGTCGTTTACCGTAAATACCAAGAGAGGAGGCTACTAAACCCATTGGTCATACACAGTGTTCAATTGGCTTGCTAGACAATTTGGAACAGGGAGGTGGAGGTGGAATTTCTCAGGAACTCTCCAGAATGAGTGTACAAAGACAAATGGGAATGAGAGGAAGAAGAAGACCAAGCTTACACTATGTTGCATTGTCCTCCACACAATCCTCTGGGAAGCAAGAGGAAAACAAATTTAAAGAAAAAAGAAAGAGAGATTATTCTATACATAATAGCACAGCACAGGTACAATGCTTAGCTTTGTAGGTGGCATTCTACCCACCAACCCCCACCCCAAACTCCCTCAGATTGAGCAGTAGAATATTTTAGAAATCTGCACACACAGGACGACATGGAATACTTACTGGAGATTAATTTGTCTAAATCATCACCAACTTGAACTAACTTCCAAGTCTGTGTTGTTGTTGTTTTTTTTTTGTGTGTGTGTGTGTGTTTTTCTAGTCCACTTTTATAAACTATATTCCTCCAAGATATACAATTCAAAGTACATTTTTGCTATAATGAATCAGCTGGAGTAACAGACACTCCCTGCACAAGTGTGTCCAGGAACCATGTAGCATGTTGTGCTCTCACTTTCTGAGCTGTACAACTAATTGCCTTTTACAAGAGTAATCTGAAATACTTCTGTATGCTCGGATTCTAAAAATTGAGATAGCTTGTGTTGATTTATTTTTATACTCTCTGCCTCCACTGAAATGCTTTAAAAGTCATAGTTTTACAATCAAATTATTTTAGAGAATTCATGGAGGATAGAGTTAAGACAAAAGGAAGAGATTCAATCTCTTCCTTCATGCAGATAATCACCTCTGGTCTATTTAACTAACCTCATCACAACCCGCTGCCGTAGAAGTACTGTCAGGTTGAGTGTTGGTGACAGGAGACACGTGATGGTGGGAGCGGACTGTTAAACAAATTAGTTGATGACATTAATATCTCCAACAAATCAAGGCTGCTGGCAGGAAGGACTGTGATATTCTCTGATGAGTCAGCTTTTCATTAGCAGCTGAATTTATACAAATATATTCATTCATTATTGAATAATAAAAATAACTTTTGGATAGTATGTCTGAAAGCTACTGACTACCTAGACTACTTCTTATGCACATATAATTTTAGAGAAATGGAACATTTACCTCCACTAAACAGAAACAAATGGCAATGTTTCTTAGAGACATAAAAGAATTTACAAGGTTCCTTATAAATGTAATAGAGGTTAAATGATGGAATTAATGTATTTTTAAGAGAGAGTTTGTTTTGTTTTCAATTATTTCACATAAATTTTAGCAGCAGTTTATCCTGCTTGGGGTTAGTAGCTTTATTTCTAAAACCCCATAATTGTCAGTTCACATAAAAAATAGTTTTACAATAACTGACATAAAAACAGCTATCAACATAACCCAAAGTTAATAGCCCAGGTACCAATTTTAAATGGGAGTAAGAGCAATTCTCTGAGAGCTCTCTAGTTATTTTCCTTGGGTGAAAGGGGCGGGGTGGAGTATTCTTTCGATGCTGCCCTCAGAAGCAGTGTCTCTGCTGAAACACTCAGAGAGACTAAAGGAAGTCTTTTCCAGTTATTCTCCTTTTCTGGGACACATGCTTCCTATAAATATTCAGGAAACATCCTTCCAGGGGAAAATTACGACAGGAGTAGGTAACATGAGACTTGTTTATAAACAAGGCTGTGCTGGATAGGCCTGCCGGGGGAGTTCACCAATGCATGTGTCTCCAGGAGGATTTTGTCTGACTGTTGCACAGCGCGGGCTGGTTACTTCTTCACCCTTTCACTATTCAGAGTTCTGTTTTACCCGCAAAGGGAAGAGCCTTGGGGGAGCCAAAGGCTGCAAAGGGAGAATCTGATGTGAGCTTCATTCTCACTTGTGTTTCTCAAGAATAACCTTGCATAGCTCCTCTTGATTGGAAAAAGTCCCTTGCTCGAAGGGGCTGGGAAGGTAACTCCAGTAGGCTTATGGCTGACTGTGAATGACAAATTGCTAATTCTTACAATTTAGGAAGGAATCAGAATTTAATTCAATAGAAAATTAATAAAACCTGCATTCTTCCTTTATAGGTCCTGAAGCCACGCCTATAAGGAAGTACTACTTGCGGTCACAGAACATTTTAGGATGAAATTAGCTTATTGATTTAAATTCATATGCATTGAACTAGTCCTTATGCACTGAATCTGATCCTTGTTTGTGATTAACCATTACTAATTCTCCTTAGAAAAACATCGCTTAAAAATATTTTTGGAGGCACCATAAAATAGAAGAGCTTAAATCAGGTTGCTACTTGCAAGTACTCTTCAAGATTTTTATATTTGGGGCATTTTGAAGATCCTCAATAAAGTTCCTGTATAAAAGCTTCAAATTTCAATTTTCCTATCTACCAGATTTTAAACATCACGTGAGATTTTCAAAATGTTGATGCTTTATTTAGGTTGTGCTAAATTGCATAAATATTGTTGTTTTTTAGAAAAATTTAATTTTCTTGCTCTACTTTCCTAGAAGCTCTACTTCCCTTGCTTCTATTTCAAAGGGGAAAAATAATTAGTACTCATAGATATCATTACATTGTTCAAATTCACTGTAATTTTAACTAAGTGTATAATGTACCCAAATTGTTTTTAAATGTTATTTTATTGTGGTAAGAACACTTAACTTGAGATTTACTCTCTTAACAGATTTTGAAATGCTTTACACAGTATTGTCATCTACAGGCACAACTTATCTATCTTCATTTTGTCCCAGTTCTTATACAAGTGTTTATGAAAAATCTGAAAAGCCTGAATTGGTCTAATAACTAAGCTGGAGCCAACTAAAATGGAAATAAAATGGGAGAGAGAAAGAGAGAGAGAACCCATACTCACCATTTTTGCTTCTCGTTAAAAGGATCTAGACATACACAGGAATTTGTAAAGTAAAACCCCAAACCATGGAATCTTATGAAACCATCATTTCTTGAAAACTATTGGCTAGTTGTTTAGAGAAATCTAATTGGTTGTTTAAAAGAAAAAAAAAGAAGACTAATTTTAAACTTTTCCTGAAATTGTGAATAGAGAATTAACATAATCAAGGTAAAGTAGAAGTTTGAAGCAATTACCCAGATGATTCCTTTTTCAAAACCTACACGAAGGAGGGAGGCTTATTGCTAATAAACTGTAATAAATTTATAACATAATTTAGTAGTTAACAATTCTATTTACCCCTTCTCATTGGCGCTTCATGGATAGGCCTTTTATTGTAAGTACATTTGATTTTTATAGAGAGAATTGTTGATATGTACTTATTTTGAGGCCAAACTCAACCAATTTAATCTTATGAGCTCATGAGTTCTACACTACAGAAGAATATTAACTAAAATGATAAATTAATTTATTACAGTCACTAATAAAAATACTTTTTGTAATTGGAAATTGAGATCTGAGTTTATATGCCATAATCATATGTGGTTCAAGTGTTTTTATGATCTTAAGGCTCTCATCTGCTAATTTTACATCAAGATAATTGGCAAAGCAACATTAACAGCACTTACGATTACAGGTATATAAATTGTTTATAGTACTATAAATACTATAAGTTTCACTGAAAATAATCAGGCAGTATTTCTCTTAAATTATGAGATTTTCATTTCTTGTCATAAGATTTGATGTTTAAAACATTAAAGTTATGTTTACTACGTTTATGGTTGTACAGTATTCTCAAAATAAATTGCTTTGTTGCTAGAGACCATTTGACACGCATTTAAATGGATCAAAGAGTGACTGTTTCTAAGAATTCCAACTTTTAAAAGATACACACACACACATACACACAAATGGTATTTCTTTCACCTTGATTTGGGTCTCTTGGCAAGGTCTTCCATACAGAAAACTTTTCGTATAAGGAGAATTCATAATAAAGTCCCACTACCATAATTGAATAAATAACTGAAGCAAATGAATGAAAAATGTGCTATTGTATAATTATATTGCTGGGAGACAGAGTAACTTAGTCTTCAAATTAATATTTCAGAAGAAATATGAAGTTGAAAATCTGGCCTTTGCAGGAGTGGATTAATGGTGATAAGACTTCTTAAATAATCTAATTCTTGACCTAAAAGGAAGATCTCATTACTTTTCAATATTCTAATTAAGACTAGGAGCAGATATCAGAATGAGATGACCTTCACAACCAACTTTTCCCCATCACGTCTTGTGAAGAATAACCCGTAACAGACAGCGGCCACAAGGCCATCTATCTGCGAGAACTCACCAGCCGGTCCAAGCTTGTGCCTGCTGCGGTTGTCGGTCTTTCCTCAGGATTGTAAGGCCTGAACCGTGTATTAAAATTTTCAGGAGCTGAGCGGGCAGACCTGAGGGCTGGAGCAGGCTTGGGTTGGCCACATCCCTGAAAGACCTGGAAGAAACATGGAAAAGTTAACTCGGTTGCACAATTCATTTCTTCCTAAGATCATGATGTGGAAGCATGCAATGCAATGGCTTTCACGTTTTTCATGGCACTTTTACTTTCAATAAACTCTGATTTTGAAATTTAAACAAATCCAACCACTTATATGACACAAAATTACCCAGACAGATACAAAGTGACTGACGCTCAGATTCTTCAACATAATAAGTCAACCCTCATTATTTACAAATTCCATATTTGTGAA
Source organism: Myotis myotis (assembly GCF_014108235.1). Taxonomy (NCBI): domain Eukaryota; kingdom Metazoa; phylum Chordata; class Mammalia; order Chiroptera; family Vespertilionidae; genus Myotis; species Myotis myotis. The sequence continues at coordinate 42,179,852 of NW_023416335.1, forward strand.
TTGGCCTACTCACTAAAATTAATTTGTAAGCCTCAAATCCATACCCATGCACTTTTGCAGACATGAGCAGAGTGACATTTAGAGTTGCCCTACATGCACGTTCTCAGCTGAGTTCGAACACAGAGGTGCTCTGCCTTCGACTTGGTTATCAGATCGACTGTTGCTTTACCACAGTGCTGTGTTCAAGTAACTCTTATTCTACTGAATAATGGCCCCAGAGTGCAAAAGCAGTGATTTGGATATGGCAATTCAGATGCGCTAAAGAGAAGCAATAAAGTGCTTCCTTTAAGTGAAAAGGTATGTATGCACAGGAAAAAAACATAGTATACATTGGGTTTGGTACTTATCTGAGTTTTCAGACCTTCAATAGGGGTGTTGCAACATATCCCCCATGGATAAGAGGGAACTACTGTGTTAAAAATAGGATGTGTAATAGTTACTTCATACAATGCTTGCGGGATTAAAGGAATTGTGTCCCAGACATTTTTATATACTTGAATTTGGCATTTGATAAACATCCATTTGGAATTCTTATTATCGTGACAACTTATTATTGTATTTCACGTATAGCCTATAAGATAAAATAACTTCAGAATAATGAGAACCTCTACCAGATGAATTCTTTGGAAACACCTTCTTGAGCAATGGTGTGGAAATAGGACTAGCAAAGTTGGTGAAATCCATATAATGATAGTTTCCTCTCATTTTGTTGCTGACAGCTGTTCATGTCACAATTGGGGTTGCTGTGGGAAATCAAACATATAATTGTAATGACCGAAGGGACGGTACCGGCAGATCTTCTCTACAGTGATTCCACTCAGGGTGGTGTGGGGATACCTACTTTGCTGTTTTTAGAAACTTCCCACTCTCTGCTGGTTGAGAGATAATGCCTTTACCAGAATTCCAGGAAATACAGTAACATTTTCAGGAAATTTTGATGAAGTCTAATTTTATGTTTCTCCCATTTCTACATAGGAGATGATTCTATTCCTAGATATGTGTATTTTTTCCCCAGTAAAGTTTTTGGGACTACTGACATCAGCTAATTCTTAAGTTACATGTGTAAGTTTAGAACATATTCCTTCTGGTTTTGTAATTTGATTCTGTGTTGTTTAACTTTAAAGTAAGCATTTTTTCATCAGGCATATTATGGGATTTCACTGAAGTACACAGAGAGCTCTTGAGTGCTATTCCCAGTGACAAATTCCACCTTGAGACACAATTCATTTGGTTTTACCACTACAGGTCATTTCTCTTGTGCCGTATTCAAAAGTTCTCCTTTAGCTCTGCATTCTGTAGAGCCGAACGCGTTGTCTTGGCATTCCTGGAGATTGGTCTTAACACACTATTGATTATTCCTCTCTCACACAATTTCTGAGGTTGATGGTGTAAACCAGCGCAATAAAGATAGCGGGCCCCTTTCTCCCTCGTGCCTCAATCACTTCCCCGCGGCAAGGTCACTGCTGAGGGAGGGCATTAACGTTTCCAAAGCTCCAGGGTTCATGGAATGTGCTATCATGGATAGCTTCGAATATGACAGCTGGCTTTTTAGAAAGTATAACGCCCTGAGGCAAAACCATACTGATGGCCTCGCCCAGATTTCTTGAAGCCAGGTACCGAAAGAGTTAACAGACCTTCTTAATTCGCCCTTTGGGAAAAATCTGGCTCACTGGTTTAAGTTAGATAAAAGGAACAAGACATGCTCTGAAAGAATATGCGTGATCTAGGAGACATTTCATCACAACAGAAAATCTTACCACTTGTCTGGGATGGGGGTGGGAGGTATTAATTATAACAACAGAATATAGGTTGCTTAATATCGCCCAGCAGCTTTCCATCATTTGTATCAGGTTTGGATTCTGATGATGGCTTCAGAGAGGAAATTGCCAGATCTATGATCCAAACTGGAGAAAACACTAACTCACAATTATGGAGACCTACGTAAAAATCTGGCACCATTATGTCAAAGATGAATCTAGAGGTCCCTCAACACAGAGTCTATTATACCCTCAGAAAAAGGGACTTGTCAGAAGAAAAGACATTTTAGTGTGGAAATGCCAAGTTGGAGGATCAAGAACTGTTTTTCAGAATTGTACAAAACCTAAAGGGAACAGTGGCAAAGGAGACCAAGGCATCAACTTGCCCTGTGTTCACTTGGGCATGATTAAAAGCATGTGTGATTCTCATGTGGAGAGTATTTCTTTTTATTTATTTATTTTTTAAAAAAATATATTTTTATTGACTTCAGAGAGGAAGAGAGAGGGAGAGAGAGAGAAACATCGATGATGAGAAAGAATCATTGATTGGCTGCCTCCTGCACACCCCACACTGGGGATCTAGCCCACAACCCAGGCATGTGCCCTGACAGGGAATTGAACCATGACCTCCTGGTTCATAGGTTTACAATGCTGACCAGGTGTGAAGAATATTTCTTAAGCAACACATATCTGTCATACAACCTAGATGACTCAGAAAATGACAATAATTTCATCTTTAATACATGCAATCTGTTGGCTAGACAAAGTATTATTAAAGCACGGGGTTTACATGGTGGGTGGCCAAAGGGATTCTTGTGTAGAACATTCGGACTGTCTCAGACTCTTTTCTGAGCTTGCTATAGCAGCAGTGCAGTTAGACAAAGTTCTGTGGCCGTAGACCCAGGGCTGCATTATTCTCAAAGACCAATGAACCTTTTTCCTGGTGGTCTGGGTACCCTAATGTTTTCTATTTGGAGTAAGGGAAGAAACTGAAGGGGAGTTATGTGGGAGAAGGGGCCTTAGGTTAAACGAATGTTGGTAGATCAAGATTCTCTGCATAGTGGTCAGGGCTGGAGATGCAGATCTGGATCATGAGCCTAAAGATGGTATTGAAAGGCCTGAAACTGGTCCCATTTTCCAAGGGCAAGTATGTAGATAGGTGGCAGATGGGGCGGAGGACAGCTCTGGGCCATGCCAACTTCAGAGGACCTCCTTGAGCCTTAGTTGACTGCTTTGTCAAACAGAAATAAGAATATTATTTATCACGCAGATAGGCTCTGATAATTAAAATGCAACACCCAATGCAGAAAACAGAAAAGCCAATGTCTTGGAAAATAGGTGCTTGATAATAATGAAATAATTATATCATTCCATGGTTTGTTCTTTCTAGAAGGTTTGAGTTCTGAATAAGAAGATTCGAAGAGGCCCTGACCGGTTTGGCTCAGGGGATAGAGCGTCGGCCTATGGACTCAAGGGTCCCAGGTTCGATTCCGGTCAAGGGCATGTACCTTGGTTGCGGGCACATCCCCAGTAGGGTGTATGCAGGAGGCAGCTGATCAATGTTTCTCTCTCATTGATGTTTCTAACTTTCTATCCCTTTCCCTTCCTCTCTGTAAAAAAATCAATAAAATATATATATATATTTTTTTTTTTAAAAAGAAGATTCGAAGAGGGTGGGGCACACTCATGTGGGCTGATGTTTCTTAAATGTTTTCCACACAATATTATTTCCAGGAGTTAACAGCAGTTACGTAAACAATAGAATCCATGAGTCAAAGTTGAATGAGGTATTTTAGCTGGGCTTCCTTATGCTAACATGTGCACTGACTTGTCAAAAGGGAGACCATTTGTAGTGTTTCCCAACATTATTTGGCCCAGGAGGTTCTCACATGATGGAGACATACACTGTGAGGCTTGTTTCAACTGGCCAAGAGAAGAAGGGATTGGGATGTAATTGCATTTACTTAGAGGTTTTTGTGAGCCATTCCACCAGCCACTACCTTTAAGTCGAGAGAAGAAATATTATTTTAAGAGACTCAAGGTCTTCTCTTCGTGGCTGAAGTTTCTAGAGAATACAGCTTTAGGCTAAGCCACCTCATTGTGGAACAAATCATTAGCTCTACTCCTTGTAGAAATGGAATCAGTATAACCTCCTGCCTGCCTCCCTCCAAGGGGTGTTGAAAGGATAATTAGATAATTTGGAAAAGTATTTGGAAGTCCCAATGCAGACAGACGCTACAGATATACAAAGGAATTATCCTTCCCATGTAGCTGACTCGAAAAACCTGTGGATTTCCAGAAGGTATCTGGCACATGAATCCTCTCTTTTAAGAGGATTACTAAGATGATGTCTCAGAAGTCTTTTGGCATTCTGAGATTAAAGAAGCTGACATAAAAGATAGAAAGTGCTGAAAGAAGAAACCGTTATAAGGGACAAGAAAGAGAGGGAGGTGTGCTGATCACAGGTTCGAATGCTGTGTCTTAGGTTTCTCAATACAAGCACTTTTCCTTTAAGAATGTTGCAGCATCTCAACATATTTATTTATTTATTTATTTATTTATTTATTTATTTATTTATTTATTACAGAGAGGAAGGGAGAGGGATAGACAGTTAGAAACATCGATGAGAGAGAAACATTGATCAGTTGCCTCCTGCACACTCCCTACTGGGGATGTGCCTGCAACTAAGGTACATGCCCTTGACTGGAATTGAACCTGGGACCTTTCAGTCCACAGGCTGACGCTCTATCCACTGAGCCAAACTGGTTAGGGCAACATATCTCCTTTAAAATAAACTAACATGATGTGTACTTTTAAAAAATATTTTTTATTAATTTTTACGGAGAGGAAGGGAGAGGAATAGAGAGTTAGAAACATCGATGAGAGAGAAACATTGATCAGCTGCCTCCTGCACACCCCCTACTGGGGATGTGCCTGCAACATGTACATGCCCTTGACTGGAATCGAACCTGGGACCCTTCAGTCCACAGGCTGACTCTCTATCCACTGAGCCAAACCAGTCAGGGCGATGATGTGTACTTTTGCAGAGGCACCCATAGCTTTATACCTACAATCCTGTCTTCTTTTATCTTTTGCAGGTTGATTATATGTCCACTGAAGCCATTGCTGGCAACCTGAGAAGCAGAGCCTGCAGATCAATCCTGTCTCAGCTCCTATGCTTTTAAAAAAATTTGTCTTCTCAGTTTCTACTCAGTGAGCTTTTATTATGTTGGGAAAGTTGTTGCTAGCCCCATAAATTGTGCTGAAATTTGCAAACAACTCTAATGTTTTATATTAACATAGGTGGCAGTTAATGCTACCTAGATTTAATTGGAATTGATGTTTTGAGAGTAAGGATTTTTTATTTACTTATTAGATTCTAATTTGTATTACAGTGTTAATGAATGAACTGTTTGTTAGGCGACCACTTGGGGAATTCAAATCTATTGGGTTTGTTCCCAGGGAAACAGAAGCTATCATATCTGCATTGGCTCCACACATATTTTCATGAGAGAGTTGCAAGGTCATAATAGAAAGGTCATGAATGACAGTTTAAAATCTTGGAGTCCTAACTTTGGTCGATTTCCTGACACCTGTGCGACCTTGGGGGGTCACACGTTCTCCCCAATTCTCAAGGCTGATGTGATAAAATAACAAGGTGCTTAAAAATACACTGAAAGGTACAAAGATGTATTGTCATCTGAAGTGATCTGTAATTAAAGAGGACAACAACAGATGACAAATCAAATATATGGATTTTGCAGAGTGATGCATGAATAATTTAAGCTTCACGAAGGATAGGATCTTACGCATTTTGCTCATCACTGTATCCCAGAACCTGTAAGAGATCTCACCATACAACATGTGTTTGAAAAATGAATTGGGAATAAAAATCCATGAATAAATAAAAATATTATAATTTCTCCCTTTTGCAAGCATTTATTGAAGGCAATGGGGAGGTGGATTTCTGTAAAGAGAAAGAAGATTGGAAAGGAAAGAGAATTCACTAACTGAGCATTGGGATGGGCCAGACACTCACCATGCTGTGTGTTATATACACTTGTCTCAATCAATCACCTCTTCGAAATCAAAGTTTAACCTTTCTGCCTTCAGAAAATAAAATGAATCATGCATAAAAAAAATCATTTGATGTTTCCCTTACTCCATTTCTGTGCCAAACTAAAGCAAAACTAAAGCAATAACTTTTAACTTGATAAATATAACCAAAAAAATCCTGTTTTCTTTTTTTGTCATGCAGATTATTTTATTTAACTTAATTTATTGAGGTGACACTGGCTCACAAAACCATACGGATTTCAAGTGTACAACTCAATAAAACATCATCTACACACGGCAGCATGTGCTCATTGCCCCAAGCAAAGTCTCTTTCCATTCCCATTTCTCCCCGCTTCTGCCCACCTCCACCTACTTCCCTTCCCCCTTCCCCTCTGGCTTTCACCACACTGTTGTCTGTATCTATGTGTTACGTATATATGTTTTTTACTTAATCCCGTCACCTTCTTTCATCCAGTTCCGCACTCTGACAGCGGTCAGTCTGTTTCATGTGCCCATGCCTCTGTTTCTATTTTGTTTGTTTATTTGTTTTGCTCACTAGATGCCACATATAAGTGAGATCATACGGCATTTGTCTTTCTCTGACTGGCTAATTTCACTTAGCATAATAATCTCCAGGTCTATCCATGATTTCTCAAAAAGTAAGATTTCATTTTTTTAATGGCCATGTAGTATTCCATTGTGTAAATGTACCACAGCTTTTTTTAATCCACTCATCTACTGATGGACAAGGGCTGCTGCCAAATCTTGGCTATTTTAAATAATGCTGCAATGAACATAGGGGTACATCTATTCTTTTGAATTAGCATCTAGGGGTTCTTTGGATATATTCCCAGAAGTGGGATTGCTGGGTCATAAGGCAGTTCCATTTTTAATTTTTGAGGTAACTCCATACTGTTTTCCACAGTGGCCGCACCCATGTGCCTTCTCATCAGCAGTGCAGGAGTCATTCTGACAGGCCTGAGGTGATGGCTCATTGTGGATTTAATTGGCATCCCTCTGGAAAGTCCTGTTTCTTGATCATTTGCTAATTGCTACTCACTTTGCTTGACAAGCGGATGAGAGAGCAGAAGACTTTGTGTACAAAAGAGTCAGGTGGGCAAGCCAAGCGCCTGGGTTCTAGAGGTAACTGGGAGCACATCTCAGGCACTGGCTGCTTCTCACAGCAAAGTGGACGACAGCGTGGGCTGGGGCAGAGCCTCCCTTGCACCGCAGTGGTTGCGGGTAGCACAGACCTGCCCCCACCTGTCCGGGTTCAGCACGGAGCTGGTGGCCTTTTCTCCAAGTGGAAGTGAAATGTGGAACTGAAATGGGAGAGTGAAGGGACGTCCACTTATCATTAGTAAATAGATGTGAAGTTAAAATACATAAGAAATCCCATTTCATTAACGGTAGCAGCAAGAAGAGCTAGCTATGTCATCACCACCATATAAGATTAAAGCAGTACCTAGAACCTCATTTCACACGTTTTTTCCTCTGGTTCCTAACAGTATTCTGCTAATAGCCTTTGAAGTTTTTTTTTTTCCTGAATATAAATTTAAAACATTTAAATATGGACTTCTTTCTTTAGCTATAAGATCATTATACAATGTTTGTGATTGCACAAACATTTTAAATATCAGGGTGTTTTAGTTTTATACTTTCAATAGTTTGGCAATTTCCTTGATGGATTGCCTTTTAAGAAAACAGGTTTTCATTCTTATGTCTCAGAACAATCTCTCATCTTCTTTCATATTCCCTCCCCTCTCCCTCTCCCTTCCTCTCTCGTTCTCTTCCTCTCTTTGTTCCCTGATTCATGTTTTTCTTTCCTTAAATGTTGATTATAATGGTCCCTTGGCCAAGTTCTCTGGCAAACTCTAAGACACTAGATGGGTCTAGGATTCTGTGAGGAGAATTCTGGGTTGTACTGAATCAAGTTAAATAATCAGTTTCAGTTTTGGCTGCTTTTCATTGGCTTCGTTTTTTCCAACTCCAGCTACCACGTCAGTTTTAAGGTTTTGATAATCTGCTCTGATGCTTACGCAGCTGGGTTCCAGAATATGTCAGATTGCTGCATACTTCTTAAAATCGGTTCTTCCATAAAAGAAATTTTTTCCATTTGCTTGAGAGATGATTTTTTTTTCCTTTGAAGCTTTTGCATTCCTTAAACAACAGACATCTTGATATTTCCTCCCAAATGGTGGAAAAGCACAAAGCGCTTTTTGAGTGTGGAGAGAAAGAAACCCTGATCCCGTTGGCCTAGCTAAATGATTATTTCATATGCTCTTTGTTTATAACGTTTAAAGTGATCCTCTAAGAATCACTTTGCAAAATTTACATAAACATGTAAGTTTCATCAGCCTGGCTTTGTGTCATTCATTCAACCCGCCATTCAACAAATGGTGGTTGTGTCACGAAGACTGGACATAGGTGGCTGCTGATATGCCAGCTAGACATGGCCCTGCGCTCATGCGGTACTGATAAGAAATCAGGCCATTACGACAGAATGTAATAACTGTGATAGGAGAACCCAGGAGGGAGAACTAACCCAGCCTGGAGAGTGAGAGAAAGATTCCTAGAATAGCCACGGTGTGCTGGACAGAGCTGGTTCTTACTGGCTCACAAGACCACTTGTTAAATTTTCAGGAATTTTGCAATCCAGTCATTAAACACAATGATTATTAAAAGTTAAATTGTATGCACTTAATACTATATAAATTATATTGAAAACAAAGGTCCTATACACTTACAACTTATTATTTTCTAATTGCTTACTATTATCTATGCTCTGGGGCTACTCACGCCAATTCTATGCTGAGGTTACTTACATACACCCATATAGTGGGGTACTACTCTGTGTTCAGTGACATCATGCTGGTAGCTTGAAATCAACACAGAAATTGGGAAACACTACAAAGTAACATGTTTCCTATGGACAGTGGCCAGTCTACCACTGAATCTTGCCTGGGAAGTGAAGAACTAGTTGGAGTACGCCTGGCAAATGGTGTGTATTTGGAGTGGGGGGTGGAGAAGATAGCACGTTCCAGGATGAGGGAACAGCAAGTACAAAAGCATATGGATAACAGAGGATGGTTCTCAGCCACAAAGCCAAGGCTGTCCCATATGTCTGGTACATATAGAGGTTCTCTTACCTCCTAGATTAAAGCTTCTATTAAGACTCAGGCTTTGTAGGTCTTATTCACTACGACCTCTACCCACAGCATCGAGTATGGTACTCAGATGATAATAGATGCTCAATAAATATTTGCTTCAATAATATAAGGTGGGAGGAGTAGTGAGTACTGGGCCTGGAGGGCCACAGTGAGGACAACATCTTGCAGGATTACCTCTTGGCTTTATTCTAATGGCGACAGAACCATGGAATGATATCAAGCAGGGGAATGATGTGAACATATTTGCACTTTCAGGAATCCCTCTGGCTGCCTTGTGGGAAATGGATTGGAGTGTGGCAAAACCAAGGCAGGAAATTATTCAGGATTCTATAACCCGTGTGTGAGGCGATAGAATTAGAGAGCTGCTGTGAATAAATTCAAGATATATTTAGAATGACTGTTCAATTGGTTTCCTTATGGATTGAGTATGAGGGTAAAGAAGAGGAGCCAGCAGGGTTTCTGGCAAGGACCAAAGAGCAGTAGGAGGCATTCTTTGGGATAGAGGACCCTGGGGAAGAAAAGGGTTTATGAGAGGACCGTGAGCTCAGTTTGGGGCAGGTATATTTGAGGTGGCAGGTGGAGGTGTGCAGCAGACAGCTGGATAAACAGATGTGATCGGGAGAGTAATCTGGGCTAGAGAGAGATTTGGGATGAAAACTCTTACTGCTGCTAAAGCAAACTCAGAAAATTGTGTCCCGGGCAGCCTGGATTTTCTACACAAGAATTCTTTTTGTCACTCACCCCAATGAACACTGTGTTTTAAAAAATATATTGTTTAGCTAGCAAGTGAAATGTATGAGTGAATAATTTATTGATTTTTTTCACTTTGCAGGGCATCTAAGCTACTTGGATAATGTTTAAGATATATTCTAGTACAATGAGGAGGTGATATGAAAGAGATGAAGATATTGTGCTAGAAGAAAGAGAAAACCATATCTTATTCCAAGTTTTCCAGCAGAACAAGTGGCTGTAAGCACACAGAAGTAGCTCCTTCACATGTTTAAATATCAACTGGCTGGGCAATGCCTGTACCAGTATCAAACCAGACTGCATATCCCTGAGAGAAGGGAATTGGTAAGTGCTGGGAATAACTGTGTATTTGTGAGAATGGGTAGAGGCCACTAACACTAACCCTGACACAGTAATCTACTGTCCATGGGAAGCACAGTTCTAGGGAAGCTGTTCTCTTTAAGGCAGGAAGAGGTTTGGAGAACACTTTCAGGAGAGCGAGCAGATAACTTCTGTTCTTAAGAATGCTCTAAGTGTGTGTTAAAAACTGAACTGAGCTGCAATCACAGATTCTTGAGTACACTACAGTAAATGCAATCTTCTCATCTTTTGCCCTAAAGTTAAAATGAAAGAAAAGTCTTAGGATAAATCTCCTAAGGTTATGGATAATCAGGAGTTGCATTTTATCATCAAAAGGAGGAAAAAAGTGTTCCTTTTACCTGGAAGAAAAGTTAAAACTAGCTTGCTTTGTGTGCGTGTCCGATAAATACATCATAAGCAATTTTCTCGAAACTTCATTTTTCTTTATAAAAAAATGGTGTCTCCTCTCCCTCTTGTATCTAGCATCTGAAAAATCTGGCCCTATTATTCAGTAATGTTACAAACAAGAATGGGATGGATTCTCAGATTCTAGTTGTGTGTGTGTGTGTGTGTGTGTGTGTGTGTGTGTGTGTTTAAATGTAGAAACGAAGGATCAAAGAATCAAAGATGTTTAAGGTCATTGCTTCTTGCTGGAATATTATAAGTAAGAGCTGATGGGAAGAATGTAAACTTTGAATAACCAGAAAAAAATTCTGAATTTAAAAATGACTGAGAGCTTACTCTTTTTTTTTTTAAGAAAACTAAAGAAGAAATAGAAATAAAGCTTTATAAAGTGCATGGCCATTGGCTTTTTTATCAGAGATCAGACAGAAGGGACTGAACCACTTGTCAATGGAGCAGATCAATTATTCCCTTAATGTAGGAATAATGTGATAGTAGGCAGAGGCCACTGAAATTCCTCTAAACCTTTGCTCTACTGGCATTGGTGCTGCCGATAGGCACAGGCCAGATGTCAGGCTGCCGACATGATCTGCACCCATTCTGTGTTTCCTTCTAGCCTGCTTCTTTCGAAGGTCTGATGACTAGACATTTATTCAGTGCTATGTCATAGGCCAGACAGAAGTCTGAGTCCCTTTTGAGGTGATTCTCTGCTATTGAAAATATCACATGCATGAGTAGACTTAAATGCAGGTGTGTTTATACTAAACCTGTTCATCTGATCTTAGATTCTAAAGATAAGTTACCAGACTTATATCAAAGAGGTAAAACCATGGAGTCAATGCTCTTTATAATTTCTGTATTATAGACATTTTCAATAACAACTAGTACAATGCTTAACTTTTATGAGTGGTTTTCATTTGACATAGTTCATGCTAAGCATTTTGCATGGATTATATCAGTTTACTCTGAAATGATCCCATGAATGAGTGCTACTAGCACCCTCATTTTTTTAGAAGAATATTTTTTTTCATTTATTTTTCTAAGTTTTAATTTTCAATTACAGTAGATAACCAATATTATTTCACTTTCAGGTGTACAGCACTGTGGTTAGATATTTATCCAATATGTGAAGTGATCCCTCTGATAATTCAAGCAGCATCCTCCTTTTTAATGTGAATTACTTGAGTTTAGACAGATAAATAATTTGCCTTGTAACTTTTATGCAATTTTTAAGAATACTAGACTAACTTCAAGTACATTTAAGGTCATTTCTATTCCTTCTTCTTGAACTCTCTGTGGCATTATACTTCCATGTTCTGAATTCAATTACACAGAATGTACTGTTTCTTCCATGTGTAAAATGGCATGTTAAGGTGGCTCTCTGTAGAATGTAAGAATGAGCAAGATGTACTTCCTGTCCTCCACTAATTTATAATCCCAGAAGGAGGAGGTAATTACACAAGTAACCACATCACAAAGAATAATGTTTATGGCCTTAAGGAAATATGTAATACAGGGGCTCAAAGTTTTACATGTATGTTTAACATGTTTTACAGGTATGTATAAACATATTTATTTAAACTAAATTCTAAAAAAATGTCCTCATAGCTAAAAAGAAGATACTTTTTTTCCATGTGAATTCCCAAGATGTTATTTCTACCTGAATATATTGAAAGGAAAAGTTCCATAGAAAAAAATGTTAAGTAGATGCCAGAAAAAGAAACCTAATCATTAATGAAAAGATAATGTATTAAATGTTAGAGCTGGAAAGGGGACATTTCAATCAACCCCCCATTCTACAGATGAGGAAACGAAGACCCGCCAGCTAGAGGCGGAAATTATTATATTCCTTTTTTGTTCTCTGAGGCTTTTCCCCCCCATCTTTATTTGAGCTTTAGATTCAGAAAGAATTGTCTGGAGAAAATTAAGTACCTGAAGAGCTATCCTGCTCTTCTCTAATGGGTTCTACCCTCGTCTGTAATAAGTATGAATTGAATGGATGGTTTCAATTGGAATTTAGTAAGTCTTCCTTCTTAATTTAGATTATATCTGACAAACCAATCTTTTCCTGGATTAGATTTGAAATTACTCCTAATATATTTAAGTTATATTGAGTGAGATGAGTTTCATCTTCCCTGATAGGATAAGAAAGTGATTATCAACACATTTGAAATCCACAGGCAGAGATTCATAGTTTTTTTCTTCCTTCTCTTGGGAACTTTCTGAAAGCCTGCAAATTCTTTGATTTGGGTGGGTAAGAAGAAGTGGTAGGATAATGAAGGAAATTCTCTTTGATGAAGACAGTGAAGTTGGTGAATGCAATAAGCTTAGTTGGGGTTTGAAGAACTAGCAGCTTGAGTTTCTTATCAGTAGGTTCCCTGTAGTAGGTTTCAGGTAACAGTGCTCTCTTACCTGAAATGGCTGGTCCCTCTAGTATTGAAATATGTCTAGTTCTGGGGGGAAGACACTGAGGAAACAGTGGCACACTGGGAAAATCTGTTTCTTTAGATCAGACAGTTCTGGGTTACAATCCCTGATCAGCCACTTGTTAGATTCAACACCTCAGACAAACTACTTAATCTCTCTAATGTAACAATTTCTGCCTGTAAAACCAGGGAATGCATGCTTTACAAGATGGCAGTAAGGATTTAAAATAAATATGCAAGGCATCTAGAAAGAGACTGACATAAAGGCAGAGAATCTGTTTTGTCCTTTGCTGTGTTTCTCATGCCTGGTAAACAGTAGAGAATTTGTTGAATGAATATAGAAGCTGCTCAACTAATGGTAAGCATGATGATTATCATTGTTACCAGTGATTATTTGTCTAAAAAGAACCAACAAAAGTTTAAAAATGCTGCTCCTCCCAGTCTTTAAACATGTATACATATATCTATATTTATAAAAGCCTAATTGACTGGCCGACTGGCTGACCGGCCAATCGGCCGGTAGCTATGATGTGCAATGACCACCAGGGGGAAGATGATCAATGCACAGGCATGGAAATATGCTACAGACTGATGAATCTCAGAGGGAAAGGGGGAGAGGGGGGGTAGAAAGAGATTAACCAAAGAGCTTATATGCATGCTAGAGGCCCGGTGCATGAAATTGTGCACCAGTGGAGTCCCTAGGCCTGGCCTGCGAGGATTGGGCTGAAACTGGCTCTCTAACATCCCCCGAGGGGTCCTGGATTGCAAGAGGGTGCAGGCCAGGCTGAGGGACCCCACCAGTGCACGAGTCTGTGCTCTGGGCCTCTAGTATTATATAATATACACCATATATAGTATATTGTACAAAGCAAAAACAAATCAAGAGTTTGAGACGAGTGCCATAATGTTATTGCCAACATATTATAACTTGACTATAAAGATTGATTATAAAATATATATATAAAGCTAATATGCAAAGTGTCCCCTCAGGAGTTCGACCGGGAGTTTGATTGCTCGCTATGATGTGTGCTGACCACCAGGAGATGGAGCAGAATGAAGGGAGGCTCTGGCTGGCAGCCAGCAGCCAGGGAAGGGAGGCCCTGGCCAGCAGCCAGATGGAAGGCCCCGGCCAGCAGCTGGAAGGCCCTGATTGGCGCTGATCACTGGCCAGGCCTAGGGATCCTACCTGTGCATGAATTTCATGCACTGGGCCTCTAGTGTGTTTTTTAAAAGGAATGTCAGTGTGCCTTAGCCCTAGTAGCTTAGCTGTGGGCTAAATAGGAGAGGAATACCTATAAAAACAGATCTAAGACAAGAGTGGAGCATGGGCATGCATAGTGGCAATGGGTCTTTTAATTAGTTTGTAATATAACTAATTCATGATCTCAGTGATGAAGTATAAAAGATTTGCTCTTTCCTACTTCAGATATGATGAGAATCACTGTATTGGAGGAGGAAGATTTCATATCTAGAATTGTGGTGTGTTCATCTTTTGCCTTCAGATAGAAGAAGGGAGAAAAAATACAATTTTATCTATATATATAAAAGCCCAGCGACCAAAATGGTGGAACGACCAAAGCAACCAGAATGACCAGAACGACTGGTGGCTATGACATGCATTGCGGTAGCCAACCAGCCTGATCCAGGCCCCGATTGTCCTCCCCACCCCCCGATCAGGGGCAGGGCTGGCTGGCCAACTGCCCATGGCACTTCCCTCCCACCAGCCCAGCTCGATGGGCCCCCATTGGGGTAGGTCTCCTGGACCCCACCCATGCATGAATTCATGCACTGGGTCTCTAGTATTTTATACTATTAAAACTCTAGGAAAGATTGGAAGCAATGAATGATGGTCCATATAAGAGAAATACTCCAGTAGCATTTAGGTAAATTTGTAAACAGAATCAGACAGAAAGACAGACAACTTGAGTCCTGGCTTTATCTCCTCTGTTTCCTTACCATCTTCATGAACCTTCTCTTAATACTTGATCTAGCCAGCAAGTATTCCCGAACCCTGCCCTTGTGTGAGACTGGCCTTGTAGGCACCCACATCATTGTGATGAAGTGACCAGAAATGTGGGCTCTGTAGTCAGGCACTCCTCTATGTACTTTCAAGCACCATGACATCTTTGTAAATTCCTTAACTTTGCTAAGCCTTGGTTTGCTTATCTGGAAAGTAAGGGGGAAGCATTGTTATGTTCCTTGTAATAAATATAAAGCACAGCACAATCCTTGGTGGGAAGCACTCAATAAGGATAGTTATAAATATTGTTGCTTTTCTGAAAGAGGCACTGGGAATGAGTTCTATCCATAACTGCTGTAATAAGGCAAATGATTTTCTAAGGAGAAGTTGTCAATAATATCCTGGAGTAAATAGTCTTTGTCATTTGTAAGGTTTACAACTCTCAGGATGTCAGGCCTGCAATTAGGAATCAGTTCCTGGTCTCACTTGAAGCTCACCTATTAGGAGTTAACAAAGTCTCTGTTTATGCAAATACTCCAGCGGAATCTGGAACTTCAAATTTGATGAGACTATCAACAGTGACTGAGGGTTCCTTGAAAAAGGGAAAAATTCAACCACTCAGTTCTTAGCTGGAATGTAGATTTTAGGTTTTAGTGCATGCGTGATTTTCATGGATGTGGCTTGTAGGGAAAATAAAACTACATGTTTCCAAATTCTATTCCCTTGAAGAAATAAAACCTCTTTTAGAACATAACCATTGCATCAGCAAATCCTGTCAGTGTTTCCTAGTAGATGTGGCCAAATTCCAGCCACCTTGTACTTTCCATTATATTACAGGCTGGCTTTGTTCCTTCCTCCTTGCCCTCTTCCGATCAGACTCTGCCTCCTGTCCCATCCCTCTTTCCCACAGAGTTCCAGCTGCCCTCCTCTTCTCCCTTCCTTAACTCACTCCATCCCCTTTCTCTATGTCAAGATTCCCAGATACACCTTTTAAACATGTTTCTAGCTCATTTGACATTTTTGGTACTACTATTTTATGACCCTTCATACTATAAACTCTCATGTGAGTGTACTCTCACATGTTGTATATTATTTCCACTCCTGATTTTGACAATTCTTACAAAGAAATGCCTCCTTAACAAAATAGAACCAGAGGCATGGATACGTGGAACAGACTGACAACTGTCAGAGGGGCTGGGGGAAAGGAGGACTGGATGAAAGTAGGTGAAGAGATTAGCTAAAGAACATATGTGCATAACCCAAGATACAGACAACAGTGTGGTGATGGTCAGAGTGGGGATTGGGTGGAGGGAGACAAAGGGTTGGGGAGAATGGGGATATTTGTAATAGTACAATAAAAAGTATAGTCCTGTGAACAGCCATACTATTCTAAAATAGTTGGACAAATTCCACAAAAATGTCTCATCCATATTCTGGTAATAAAAAGAGTCCATCTAAGACTTAGAGAATTTTTAATAGAATAATTAGACTTGAACATGTATATGTACATGCCTAGCTCGATGGGCTCCCTCTGCCTCTAAGAAGTGTGGGGTGCTCTCAAGTCACAGACAGTTTTGTCTATGTGGTTTTTCATGCCCTTTTCTCTAGAGCAGTTTGAACATCAGCAACTTTAGTGCCTGGCTACTCAAGCGCTGCAGGGATGTTTGGCCTCTCAAAGCAACATTCATTTGTTTCTAGGCAATAGGTTTGAGAGGACTACATGACTGCTATTTTTTGATAGGAAAGAAAGAAAATATATTTTCATGGAACCATCAAATGTGCTATTTCTCTAACAGGTAATGGCGAATTTAGAGAATCCTTCTTTACACCAGATATCACAAACTCATTAAAACCCAGGACAAGGCCTATGAAACTCTCAGCTCATCCATCTCCCAGGACAGATTTCTTCCTTCCCGACATTCTACTAGTCCACCCTGAAAAGCCCAAATCTAGTTTGATTCATACTCAGCCAAGAGACCTAGTTGGATTCTATGGCTCTCTCTCTCTCTCTGCTCTCCCCACCCCCACCCATTCCCTCCTCCTTGATTAGATTTGAAATCCCTTTCACAAAGGATTTTAAAATCAAAGGAAGCTAAGCCAACTCTTTGCCTGATATTTATTTGTATGAATGACTTTCTGTTAAAATGCAATCACTCAGTCAGTCACCAGGTTTAAAAAACTGATATAGATTTGGTTAGTGTTTCAGGACAAGGTGACTGGTCAAAAGAACAGAAGGGCATTATGCAGTCATCATTGTGGGTGAAAAGGGTGATGAAGGAACGGCTGGGTACCCATTGCAAACTTCTCAATTTTGTTTAAGGTGGGTCCTGTTTATCTTCAAGTGGGTGGGAACAAATCAAAATCCTGCACCTGGTATTTGTGTTCTGCAGCTGCAAACCCAAAAGCTACATCTCACATGATTTATGAAAATGAACTACTTTTTTTCTTTGAATGTGTGTTTGACTTCATACAAAGGAGCATTTTCCCCTGAAGATACATTAATGAAGGTTACACCATAGTCTTAAAAAAGGAAGTCAGATGGAATGTTTAATTATTTACAATTGAACATACAGAACATTTGCCTGGCTTGCACAGCTGAAGATATAATTAGAAGTTCCTCAAGAGAGAACAGGGTTAGAGTGTGTAGACATTTCAAACATTAAATCCACTCTTCCCCCCACAAATTGCTCACAAATGTCAGGGATTAGTCAATATACTTGAGGCTCTCTGAAACTTTTTAGCAGCCAATAATTTCTTCATGATTGAGTAGTTGTGAGCAAAAAGATTGCTTCCTTTCTCAATGCCATTTTGTTAGACATTTTTAATGAAGTAGCAAATTTGTAGCTTGACAGGAAAAGCTCACTGACAATATATTAGAATTTATAATCCCAGCCGACATATCTAGTTACTTAATTTTTAGATTACTGCTCTTTCCTTATTAGTAGACATATGACTAATGCAAATACCTTTGCAGACACCTGCATGCTGTTTTCTTGCATGTTCATAATGGCTTCAGAGATCTTGACATCTATAGGGTCCATGACCGACTCAATGTTGAAAGGTCCTTCCAGTCGCTCTGCCACCAAGAGCATTGCATCTGTTAAAATACAGGAGCATGATATATTTGAGAACTGAGAGCTTCAGGTTCTTAACCTGTGTTTAAATATTCACAACACGACTGGTTGAAAAATATCCCTTCGTTCACATTTTTATTTGCTTTTATATGGCAAATTAAAAAAAAGTGGAATGAATGACTAAATCTTAGAGAAGTATTTTATTTCATTTGAAGACTGATATTTTACATGTACAGAAGCAGACCTGAAAATAAGAAAATAAGTTCAAGTTAAGAGAGTAAGAAAATAAACCAAAAGAAAAAAAAATCAAACAAACAAAAGAAGAGAGTAAGAAAATTGAATATAGCAAATTACCTATATATATAAAAGCCTAAGTGAACGGCCAGTAGCTATGATGTGCACTGACCACCAGGGGGCAGACACTCAGTGCAGGAGCAGCAGTTCTTGGGTGATGCACCTGGAACCAGAGAGGAGGGAGCCAGATTTGGGGATGTATCACCCAAGAACTGCCCTCTCACAATATGGGACCCCTCAGGGGATGTCGGAGAACAAGTTTCAGCCCAATCCCCACAAGCCAGGCTGAGGGACCAACTGGTGCACGGATCCGTGCACTGGACCTCTAGTCCCACATACAATAAAAACAAGACAAACCAATATTAGGTCAGGGATCCACTGCATTTCAAAGATGGAGCCTAATTTCTTCGGGAGTGTGGGGAAAATGGAGAATATTGGAGAAATAGTAATGTGTGAATTTGGATGCACAAATGTCAAGACCCAACTCAAGCATATCTATGTATGTGAAGCATTTCTGGATTTCCTGAGGAACAGACCTGGTTTGTTCTCTCACTTTACCTAGCATGCTGTTTTGTTTTGCATCTTGACACCCTTGGGGATAGGGCAAGTTATCTTTCTTGGTTTTGTATATTCAAGGCTTATTATGGTTCCTATCCCATTATAAACTCTCAAAAATGTCTATGATGTTATAGTGAGCTGAAGTATTGATTGGGAAGCTTTAGTTTTCTGGAGAAGATGGTGATAGTGATATGGAGGCAAAGGCTATGAGTTAGGGCAGTGGTCGGCAAACCGTGGCTCGCGAGCCACATGCGGCTCTTTGGCCCCTTGAGTATGGCTCTTCCACAAAATACCATGCGCGGGCGCGATTGAAACTTCGCGGCTTATGCGCAGAAGTCGGTTTTCGGCCTGGGCGAGTCTATTTTGAAGAAGTGGCGTTAGAAGAAGTGGGGGTGTCGGTAGGTCGGGAGACGCAGCACAGGTGGGCAGCGGGATACACAGCGCAGGGGAGGTGTGCGCGGTTCATGCAGGAGTTGAGGGAGCCAGTCAGTCAGCAGTCTCATGTGCAGTGGTTAGTGCCAGTCGCGTCCGCAAATTGTGCGCGGGTGACAAAAGTACCTACTCAAAGCATAAAGTTACCTGTATTTTTCAACCAGCTGCAAATCCTACAGGTATTTTTGTCACCAATTTAAGAATTGTAATTTTTTTGTGTTGGTGGCTTTATTATTATAAAATGAAACATTTTTTTAGGTGCCCTGTTTGAAATGGCTACAAAGAAGAAGCAAAGAAAAACAGAAGACAAAAACCGTGAATTTAAAGTTGAATTTAAAGTTGAATGTACCTACCTATATAGTTTAAGTTTAAAAAACTTGGCTCTCAAAAGAAATTTCAATCGTTGTCCTGTTGATATCTGGCTCTGTTGACTAATGAGTTTGCTGACCACGGAGTTAGGGGTTAGTAGCCCTGGGTTCTTGTCCTTGCCCTGTCACTAACTAGTTAAATGGCCAGGGGACAAATCTCTGAGCTTTTGGGTCACAGAATAGAGTGTGCATAGTCCCCCTTTCTAGAGTAAATAGTTTGGTATATGCCCCATGTTTTCTTTCCCCTGTAAGTGCATGAATATTTTAAGCATGCAACTATAAATATATCATACAATCTGTTTTTTATTTGTTTAATTTGTATTGATTTTTTTGGGGGGAGGGGAGAGAGAGAGAGAGAGAGAGAGAGAGAGAGAGAGAGAGAGAGAGAAGAGAAACATCCATCAGTTACTTCTCCTCCCCCTGCCACCAAACACATTCCTGGCCTGGGTTTGAACCCACAACCTGGGTATGTGTCCTGACTGAGAATCAAACCCACCACCTTTCAGTGTATGGGATGACACTCCAACCATCTGAGCCATGTTGGCCAGGGTTATTATATGCTTTTTAAATGTAGTATATTATTAATGTAAAACACTATTTAGAGTAGCTGTTTTATAGTATTAGTGTAAGGAAAGCAAATTTTATTTTTATTACATATCCAACCAAGCTCAACTAATGTCTAACCTCACCACATTTCCAGGGCTATAAGTAGTTATGAGTGAGGCACATGAGAAACCTTTTAAGACAGATAATTTTTCATAAGAAAGCTACAGTACTGTCTGGGAAGCAAAGAGAGTCAGCAGGCTTTGTGAACAGCACCAGCTTTTTCAGGGTCTCCTGGCTCTCTCAGCTGCACACCCTCACTGAGTTCTTGCTCCACACCTATGGGATGAGTGACAGCAAATGCATCCAGAGCAGCACCTGGAGCATCAGGGAGGTCCCTCTACTCCAGTCCCGGCCCCCATTACTCTGCCCATGTTATCCTCATGGACACACATGACTTAGAAAACTTAACTGTCAACAAGGACTCACAGAGAAGCTCGACACTTTCTGACTTCTTTTCTTAGATAATGCAGACCTCGCTGTGTATGTCACAGCAGAATCTTACAACAAAAGTAGCAATGTATTTAGATCTTTCAGATCTAATTATCTGGGGATATAGACCGAAGGTGCATATTGTTTGGTTGGAGTATTTTAATATTAAATATGTTTTCTCCTTTAAGGTTTTGAAGGTGGCTCACTGGTGCCTGAGAGCTGGTCTGTTTCTTTTACGTCTTTATATCGGCTTTGTGTGTTCATAAAACATAATCCCCCTTCCTGTTTGACTTTCCAACAGGCTTTTTGATGGAGATTAATTATAACAAATGAGCCAGTTTCTCTAGACAGGTGTATCCTGCTAAAAGAACCAAGAAATCCTTGTACATGACACACACACACACACACACACACACACACACACACACACAAAACAACACAAACTGGCACCATGGAGTTACTAAAAAGTGCAATTAAAGGAAGTGATAAGTATGAAGTACTTAATTGTGTTCTTTATATAAGTATTTGCATAAATCATTATATGTACTGGTCTATCACAGCATATCTGGTCTATCTCAACATGACTGGGTTGAGTTAACAATGTTGGCTCGACTGGAAGTCTGAAAGCAGTTGTGCTCTGGGAAAAAAGATGCACATTTTGGGGTTGGGTCAAAAGGACTTAGTATAGTGTCATAATTTGAAATTATGGGATCTAAAACATCTCTGAGAAGGTTCTCTTAATTGATTACATTAAAGCACTCCTCCTCTACCAGACCTTCTCTTCAATAAGTCAGGCAAAAGCTGTTTGATTCATATCATCAAGTGGGGGAGTTTCTCTCTGGTGATGTCAATCCTTTTGTTCCCTATTCCTTCTCATGGTGCTTGCCTTTAGGTTCCTGGGTCTGCAAACTCCTCGCCTCATTTTTGACCCTGCCGTGGTAAAAATGCTCAAGGTGACCATTTTCCAAGCAGTTGCCTGCTTAGTCTTGCAAAAAGGCAAGCCTATTGATGATTCTATGTATTAAACATGTAACCCAAAGGCCACATTTGCTCAAACTGCTTGCCCCTATATTTCCATTCTCTATCTCAATTCATTTCATTTGCTTTGTAAGTATGTAACTAACTTATAATGATACATTTTTGATGTAGGTATATATCTATTTACTTTTCTTTTAATTTTAATCACCAGTCAGAATATGCTACTTTAAACTGATTTTTAAATCTGGTTTAGACTAATATATATATATATATATCCTAGCTAATAAACAGGTAATATGCAAATTGACCATCACTCCAACACACAAGATGGCCACCCCCATGTGGTCAAAGATGGCCGGCAGGGGAGGGCAGTTGGGAACAACCAGGCCGGCAGGGGAGGGCAGTTAGGTGTCAATCAAGCTGGCAGGGGAGTGGTTAGGGGTGATGAGGCTGGCAGGCAGAAGTGGTTGGGAGTCAGCAGTCCTGGATTGTGAAAGGGATCCCAGATTGGAGAGGGTGCAGGCTGGGCTGAGGGACACCCACGGCCCCCCCCCCCCCCCATGCACGAATTTTGTGCACCGGGCCTCTAATATATATATATGACTCAAAAGCCAAAATAGATTAGCTGAAATACCCCAGGGTCATTATTAAGAGTAGTAATGTGCATATGATTAACAATACTGTAATATTCACTTAAAATTTTGTTAAGAGGGTAGATTTCATGTTATGTGCCTTTCTTTTTTTAACCACAATTTTTAAAAAAAAAGAGTAGGAATGATTATTGTGCTGATCAACTACAGAAATGGAGAAAAGAAAACTGCTGGTGGAAGTATAAAGTGGTGCAATGACTATGGAAAACAGTATTGTGGTTCCTCAAAATATTAAAAAATTGAACTACCATATGATCCAGTAATTATGCTTCTGGGAAATTAAATCACTCTCTCAAAAGGATATCAGAACCCTCATGTTCATTGTAGCATTATTTAAAGGAGCAAAGACATGGAAACAGCATTAAGTGTCCTTTGAGAGATGACTGGATAGAGAAGGTGGGTACATATACCTATACAATGGAATATTATTCAGCCATCAAAAAGAAGGAACTCCTGCCATCTGTGACAACAGGGAAGGGCCTCAAGGGCATTATGTGAAGTGAGATAAGACAGACAGAGAAGGCAAATGCCACCTGATTTCACTTATATGTGGAATCTAAAAAGAAACTGAACTCATAAACACAGAGAACAGATTGTTGGTTTCCAGAGGCAGAGAGTACAGAGTGGGAGAAATGGGTGAGGGTAGTAAAAAGGTACAAACTTCCAGTTATCAGTCTTGGGATGCAATGTCCAGCATGGTGACTAATCAATCGATAATACTTTATTGCATATTTGAAAGTTGCTAAGAGAGTAGATTTTAAAACTTCTCATCTCAAGGCAAAAAATTGTAACTATGTACAGTGATAGATGTTAACTAGACTTACTATGAACTAATACAATGCTATATGTCAATTATATGTCCAAAAAGCCTGAAAATACATGTTGCCTTATAATATAATTATCCCTTTCCCCCAGTTCTCATTTTTGTACTGAATTTGCATGTCAAGATACCCCAGGGCCACAAAAGGAAAAGTAGCTTTTCAGACAACTTCCCCACTCTTTTGCATTTCCACTATAAAGGGTATGCATACAGCTCCTGCCTGTAGGAGTCTAGTTTAGACATATTACCAGGTAAGAAAGTAACAGTGGCAGGCCAGAGCTGGGACTAGCAAAATGCCTGGGAGTGAACGGTAGCAATCCCTGGGTCCCAGACCCCAGATGGCCAGAGGGTAGGTGCAGCCCACAGAGCAGCCCGTTGTGCTTCTGCTTGACTGGTTCGCCTCCCAACTGCTGGGCAAGTCTTTCACTGGTCAAGCTCCCCAGGTACCAGGAGAAACTTCCTTCTTCTTTGGGGCTGAGTAAAGCCATGTTTATTTCTCTTTCCGAAGTGAAGGAAACACACGTGACTTTTATGACACCAAGGCAGTAGCTGGTAAGTTTCTCTGAAACCAATTAAGTCACAACATGGCCATTACTTATTTCAGCGGCTGCCATCCTGTGCTGTCTTAATTATTTCTGTGCCATTTATATTTTGAAATATTTGGAACATTATTTTTTACTGTGTTCTTGGAGCTATTGTCTATTGCCAATTAAATCGGGGCAGTTTTAAAATGTCAGCTAATGATCATCAGGTCTTTTCTGCACAAATCTCCTGTGTTGTCCAAGTTTTGTTTCTCTTTTTAAACAAAAAAGACTTTTGTCTTACTCAAGCAGTATATGTAACTTCTGTTTCTAAAAGGAGAATAACGTTTAGATAATTAGAAATAACTGGTATAACAGATATGCTATGACTGTGTTAGCACAGAGGGTGGGTATAGCAGCTCAACCAGAAAGTGCCATGCAAAGTGAGGAGCCAGGATGCAGGTAAAGCTGCACCCCCTGGGCCAAGGCTACCCAATCCTGTAAGCCTGGACTTTATGATTAGGAGTGAGGAAACTGACTTCAGTTAGATGGAGTCAGGTGCCTGGTTTTTGCTTAGGCCTTTCCATTAAATGGTTGAGAGATAATGCGTGTCACTTAATTCACCAAGTCTCATTGTTTTTATCTGTGAAATGGAAATTATGACAATGTCTATTTAATTGTGGCCATTTGAGGAATCAAATGAGGTAGTACCTGTATAGTTGTTAGCAAACTGCTTAGCATATAATTAGCTCTCAACAAAGGTTACTATCCTAAGGCACCTTTGGACAGCGGAAGTGGGAAGGAGAGGAAATAACTTTCAAGACATTTCGGGAGTATTGACAGCAACAGATGTGAAGACCAAAGGAGCAAAAGGTACACGGATGACTGTGAGATGTATAGCTGATGCTCTTTAGTATGTTTAATTAATGTTTGGATTATAGCTGCTTGGTTCATTACCAAGCGATACAAAACAGCATTATTTCCCTATGATGTGCCCCTTTGCCAATTAAAGATGATTACAAAGCCTCTGACTTGCTTGCCATTAAGAGGTGCGATTATGTCCTGTCCCTTAAACCTGGGTTAGCTTCGTGACCACTGTGACTAAGAGCATACAGTGGAAGTGACACTGCCAATTATAGATGGAATGTTAGCGTGCCCCCAAATCCATCTGTTGAAACATAATCCCCAATGTGATGGTATTAAAAGGTGGGTCTCTGGGGGGGGTGGTGTGTGTGATTAGGTCATGAGGGTGGAACCCTCATGAATGAGATTAGCGCTCTTATAAAAGAGACCCCGGAAAGTTCCCTAACCCCTTCTGCCATGTAAGGATACACTGAGGAGACTAAAAAATAGGAAGTGGGCTCTCACCAGACACCAAATCTGCTGGTGCCTTGATCTAGAACTCCTGACCTTCCAGAACTATGAGAAATAAATATTTACTGTTTAAGCCATCTCAGTTTATGCTACTTTTGTTATAGCAGCTCCACTGGCCTAACACATCTGCCAAGTTGCCAGACATATGCTGTGAGGCTGTCTACAACCTGCCAGCCCAGCCCTTTTGCCAGCTGTTGCCATCTGGTGATCCTAGTCAACACCTTGTGGTGCAGAAGAATCATTTAGCTGAGCCGTGCTCAAATTCCTGACCCACACTCCTGTTGCTTTTAATGATATGGTTGTTATTTTAAGCTGCTAAATTTGGGGGTAATTTATTTTGCAGCAGTAGAAAAGTGGAGCAGCCAAATGACAATATTTACAAAATACTCACTGATCTTTGACAGGACTCAAATATTCCAAATAGTCAATTAATTTTTGACAAATTGACCACTTATGATGTAAACCCTGTTTACAAACACTGCAAGAAAAATAGAACTTTGCCTAAAGAGAACATACAAAGAGAATTTGCTCTAAGTCCACAGAGCATTATGGAACAGTGCTATGGTGTACTGAATGCACACCAGCTATTCTTGAGTGAGGGTTATATTTCCCCCAGGATGTGAGCCTGTGAGATAAAGAGCAAGCATGGAAGAAAGGCAGACATTTGGATTTTTGTCTAAGTCTTCGACTTCATGGAGTAAATGCTCTGACACAGGAGCTAGACATTATCTCGGGTCTCTGGGTGGCACTGGAGTGAGAACTATTTTGCTGTAGGGACTTCTGCATGTTTATATTCCTGTAGGATGTAATTTTTAAGTATGATTTAATGTGATCAAACATGTGTTTTTAATTTACTTCTTGAGAAAAGGAGATGTAAAATTAGTAATGATTTTACTGAATGATGATTTTAATCTGGAAGACGATTTTCAAAATGCTCCAGGGGAGGC
The DNA here is from genome assembly GCF_014108235.1 of Myotis myotis. NCBI lineage: Eukaryota > Metazoa > Chordata > Mammalia > Chiroptera > Vespertilionidae > Myotis > Myotis myotis. The sequence continues at coordinate 42,205,763 of NW_023416335.1, forward strand.
AAGAAAAGAAAGCTTTTTTCTTCTTAAAGGAGATGTTATTAAGCTTTTCCTAAGTAATGACAGAATAAAAATAACCTTAAAAAAACTCAGTTGAGAAGAGGTTGGGGGGCATGGGTGAATGTGGTCAAAAGGTACAAACTTCCCGTTATGAGTAAGATCTTGGATCTAATGTACAGTATGCGACTATAGTTAATATTCTATCATATATTTGCAAGTAGATCTTAAAAGTTCACACACACACACACACACACATGGTAGCTATGTGAGGTGAGGGAGGTATTAAATAACTTTATGTGATAAACACTTAATTTACTTTAAGTGTTAAACAGTTTGCAATATATAATTGCATCAAATCAACATGTTGCACACCTTAAACTTACAATTACATCTCAATAAGGCTGAAAAAAAAGATAAAACTTAATTGAACTTAACCTAATAAATATTTGTTATGCGCCAAGTAGTATCACTCTGCCACTATAAATCAGTGGTGGTGTGGGTATAGACAGTCCATGGTTGCCACATTCATGGAGTTTGGAAACTTTTTGAAGTGACAAATAAAATTTTATACATTTTATTTTTTTCTTTCTCAGAGGGAAATTTGAATTAATACAATAACATATTATTTCAAAGTTCTCATGAAATCTAAATTTGTCCCAATAATCTACTCTTTGAAAAATGAAATGTATAAGCACAATCTATTTTCTTGTTTTATCAGAATTCCAGTGCCCCCAACTTGAGCTTTTGTTTAGAAGCAATGCTCACCCTCTATCACATCTGCAGGACTATTGCTTTAACCTGACCAAAATACTTTCCCTACTGAGAAGCAGACAAAGGAATAAAAAAAAAAATCAAGCAATTTTACAAATACCCTGGCACATTCATTCATTGGCACCCAGTTATCCATTAAGAGAAAAAAACACCTGCTTCATGTTTATATATAGACTCATTTATGCCCATGGCATGGATGTAATTAGAGACTCCGCTTTCTCCTGTGGCTTGCCGGAGACGGGCACCCAGAGTACACACGGCCTTTGCTTTCGCCCAAATTGATTAATTAAAATGCTTGTGAGATTTCGGACAGGAACATGTTTCAGGAGAGGCCTGGAAAGAGAGCATAGCTTGTGGGGACTGGGGGACCCACAGCAGCAGGCAGACATGACCTGAATAACCAGCAATGAGAATTTGAACTTACCTAGTCAGAAGTTCTATGCCTTTTTTTAGAATTTACTTTTTAAAAAATTTTACATTTTTTCAGGCATTTTTATAGCTAAGACATTTTCATTTTTAGATTTCTGATTCATAAAACCACCGAGTAAGATAATACTTCCTCCCTTGGGACTATATTTCTGATTAAAAAAAAATACTTTATTGAATGCAGAGAGGAAGGGAGATGGAGAGAGAGAGATAGAAACATCAATGATGAGAGAGAATCACTGATCGGCTGCCTTCTGCACACCCCCTCCTGCTCTGTGATCTCTTCTCTGACATTGCCAGCAAAACTGTCTTTTCAAAATGCAAGTCTGATGGGGTCACTGCCTCGCTCAAGGTTGCCTTTGCCTTTAGGATCAGTGTGAACCTCATATCCTGGCATAAGAAAAGTCCTTCATAAGAGGGTCCTAGTCTATCTTAGCAGCCTTGCCTACTACAACCCCTTGTGCCCCTGCCTCCGACACAAGGACTTTCCCCTTATAGCTCCATCGTAACTTTTTAAATGACACTGAAGGTCTGGGCTCGATTGCCAGTAAGGGCACATACAAGAATTAACCAGTGAATACTCAAATAAGTGGAACAACAAATCAATGTCTCTCTCTCTCTCTCTCTCTCTCTCTCTCTCTCTCTCTCTCTCTCTCTCTCATCAATAAAAAAAGAGAGAGATTCATAATGAGACTCCACCCATTGCTTCTTTAGATCGATTTCTCACAACTCAACATGCTCCATGGATTCCTGCTGTTTCAAATAACGCCACGGTGAATGTTTTCCACACATGTGCAAATAAATCTGTTGGGTACAGTCTTAGAAGTGAAACTGCTGGGTCAAAGGTATGAATATTTAAAATTTTGATAATGCCCAAGTTTGTCCTGTAAACCAGTGGTTCTCTACCTTCTGGCCCTTTAAATACAGTTCCTCATGTTGTGACCCAACCATAAAATGATTTCATTGCTACTTCATAACTGTAATGTTGCTTCTGTTATGAATCGTAATGTAAATATCTGATATGCAGGATGGTCTTAGGCGACCCCTGTGAAAGGGTCGTTCGGCCGCCAAAGGGGTCGCGACCCACAGGTTGAGAACCGCTGCTGTTAAGGCTGTACCTGTTTACATTCCCAATAGTAACATATGATAGTATCTGGTTCTCTAAGTCTCAAAGTTTTGATGTTAAGATCAAATGTCTGGATCTTTGCTAATTTGATAGGGTAAGAAGTTGGCATCTCAGTGTGGTTTTACCTTGAATTTTCCTCATGAAAAGCAAGGTTGAATGACCTTTAATATTTTTAAAAGCCATTTCTATTGCCTTTTCTTTTTATAGTCTTTCTTTGTTCACTTATTTTTCAGTTGGGTTATTAATTTTTTCATATTGATGTAAATAAATTTCTTTTTTAAGTACATTACAGACACTTGATTTTTTTGTGGCTCAAATTACTATTTTCTCCCTACTTACTTATCTTTTAATTTTGTTCATGATCTTTTTATTTGGAATGCAAAAATTTTAAAAATTTAGTCAAGTTTGCCAATTATTTGTTTATATTTTCTTGGTCTTGTGTCATATTTATACAGGCGTTCCCCTTTCCAACTTCACCTCCATGACCTAAAATACTGCCACTGGCATTTTCATTCACTAGCTTCCTTGCTGTTTCCGGAGTACAGGCCAGGCACTCTCCTGCCCCCGGGCCTTTGCATTTATCATCTGTTCCTTTTTCTTTAAATACTCTCTCCCTAGATATCTCTCTTATCTTCTTCTCCTCTCTACTCAAATGCTATTTCTCAGAAAAACCTTCTCTAAGTGCCCTACAAACTCCCAGACACTCTGATTGCTTTATTCTTCATAGCACTTAATAATTGCTGAATTACTATATGCATATTTGTTATTGTTCGTCTTATCCCACTATTATGTAATAAGCAAGACAGCAGGGTCTTAATCCTTGTCGTTCACTTCTATAGTCCCAGACCTAGAACAATACTTGAATCCTAAGAGTTGTTAAATTAACATTTTAAAATGAATTGCTGGAACAAATTTTTTAAATCTTCCCATATTTTTGCCCTTGGTGGGTGTGGCTCAGTTAGTTCGAGCATCATCCCCTACACTGAAAGGTTTTGGGTTTGATCCTCAGTCAGGGCATGTGTGGGAGGCAACAGATACATGTTTCTCTCTCTCTCTCTCTCTCTCTCTCTCTCTCTCTCTCTCTCTCTCTCTCTCTCCCCCCTCCTGCCCCATCTTTCTCTCAATCTCCTTCTGTCTTTCTCTCCCTCTCCCTCCCCGACTCCCTCCCTTCCTCTCTCTCTCAAATCAATAAAAGCATGTCCTCGTATAAGAATTAAAAAAAAAATCCTTCCTATATATTCTTCTAGTAACTTAAGAAGAAGTAACTTGTTCCCCTTGTCCCTGCCTAAGCCCCCCCATCTCTTCTCCTGCCATGCACACCATCGCAAATGCCTACAAAACTTTATTATCACTGTCCGACAGGATAAATGGCCCCTTGGCAGCTTCTGATGTGTTATAAGGCAGATGAAGAGTTTCTGTGGGAATTTAGAATCTTATTGTACTTTTTTATTAGATAGAAATAACTTTTTAGTTCTTTTAGCTTGAAATTGAAAAGTATGGCTGGTTTTCTTTCTGTCAGAGGTCATTTCTAGGTTAATCTAAAAAAAAAAAAAAAGAAAAGAAAAGATGTCGTTGACATTTTTAGCTTTACCAAACAAGGTAATTCCTGCTGTTTCTCAAGATTCCAAGTTTGCATTAACTTTCAAAACAGTCTCTATGATGAATGTCATTTTTGTTTCTTCCCTGTAATTTGTCCACATTCACTAAACATCAAGTTGCTGATGAGCTATTTTGCCAACTCTGTATGGTGTTTAGGTTCATAAAACATACCTTTAAAAAAATCAGGCCATGATTAGAATTAGATTTAGCTAAGGAAATCATATACCACAAAGTGAGGTGAGCAACAGAAAATGGAATTGGACCAATTAAATGCACTTTGAAACAGTACGCAGGTATCTGATTCAAAAATAAAACAGGCGCTGCCCTGAGTCATTACAGTAACTAAAGAACTAACACAAAATAAAACAGAATTTAATGAAAACAAAAACTGTTTACTTTGAAACCAAATCCAGGAAGAGGAGGAGAGAAGAAACATACAAACTAATTTATTTCTGAAACCAGTGCAGAGAGGCTCATTTTGCTTCAACACTGTAAAGGAACATGCAGATTGTGGGGAAATTAATTCACTAGTAATCCTGGCACAGTACAAGAACTGGAATCTCTAGGACTCATTTTCAGACATTGGTTTCTGTTTAGTAGAGTGAGGCACTGCATTTCATAAAAATACAACATGCTCACGTAAGTTTCATCCCACTGTTATATCTTTGAGATGTTTAGTTACTTCACAAGGCAGAAAGAGCAGGCCTTGTAAGCCATGACTCTCATGAACATCAGGGTGCACACTACTAACAGTAACCCTGCATTTAAATTTTTATTGATGATTCTTTCATGTCATTCATAGCTAGGAATGTTCAAATAATTCACATCCACCTATTAGCATCTGCCTTGATGATGAATCAGAATTTAAGGGGTAAAAAGTTCTTTAAGATCTTTTGAGAGAAGAACCTCATCTTTATCTTTACATCCTTAGTGCCTCCTACAGGGTTCTGGCATCTAATGGACTGATTTAGACCAACCAATATATGTCACTATAACATGTGTCACTATAACACATGTTATAGTGAGCAATCGAACTCCTGGTCTTCCGGTCGAACTCCTGAGGGGATACTTTGCATATTAGCCTTTTATATATGTAGATATATATTACAGTATATATTATCTTGTTGCTTAGTGCCATGTGAACAACAACAACAAAAAAGGCAGTATGCCCTTTTTTGGCTTTATAGTTTAGAAAACCAGAACTTAAAAAAGAAAAGCAACATGAGCAGTGGTCCCTGGATCAAAAATGCTTGTCCTCTCTCACTCCATCCATTATGACAAGCATCTCAATTGCTCAAACAGTATCAATGGGCTTATCCAATATTTTATTACTAAATTCCAAGTGCTTCACCACTTGTAAAGAGAAAAGTGAAAGAGAAAGCATAGATAGTAAAAAGAAAGCACCTTTGTCCTAGCTGGGATTTTTGTCATTCCTTCTTCGCTGCAATTAAGCTTCACCCTCCCTTAGAAACCCTGTTCTTTCCACATGGGTACCATGATCCTGAATTGTCCTTGAGGAATTCATAAAAGCACTCACATTCCTCCTTCCTCTTTATTAACCTGCACGTCACACTTGAGTTACTTTGAATTCCTTACCAGCTTGGATGGTCTTGATGGTCTCACTGAAGGGTGGTAGGGAGGTGAGGCGTGATCGGGAGCTGTGTGTCAGCCTGGAAGCCTGGTGCCACCTGGCACAGGATCTGTGACCTCAGACAGCAGCTTATTTAACCTTTGATCCCTGGAGTCCCTTGTTATTACAGGGGCTCTTCCACATCACTGTGAGAATTAAATGCAACACTAGGCTCGTAGCATGGCAAATGCGTATTACTGCATTACGACTATTTTATCTTGATTGAGAAGACAGTTCTTTTCATTTCCCAACAAAGTTAATATTGCAGTTTTAATTTCATCATCCATATTACTTGAAAGGGGACACGATCTAGTCCAACCTCTTTACTTTACAGAGAAGCTCACTGAGTCCCACTGACATGAGAGGTCTAGTGATTTGTCTGGGCACAAATGGCACAGTTGTGACCAGTGCCTGATTCTTTTCCAGGCTGCTGTCTTTCTGCTCCATCATACTACCTCCCCCTTTACAATCAGCCAATCAGCCAATCAGCCAATCCATCATTAAGAAAAGGATCAGTTAAAACATTTCAGGCGTCAATGAACTAAAAATGTCTGAACTTTTTTCTTTTTTACCAATATATTGCAGTTAAAGCAATTCTCCCATTTACCTCTCTATTGCCCTAAAAGTTAATAAAGCATATCACCCAGAGACCATTTACTCCTGTAGTATAAGGACTTGCAACCTCCATGGAATGAATCACAAACATTTCCGTGAACCAATTAAAAAATCAATAAATGAAAAGTCAGGTGTGTTGTCAGAATTCCCTGGTGGGTCCCAACAGCGATTAGTGGTGATTCAGCAAATAATGGGAACCCTTGTCTCCTACTCATGTATATACCAGTATTATAAATACATACATATATATATATATATATATATATATATATATATATATATATGGATACTAGAGGCCCGGTGCATGGATTCATGCACCAGTGGGGTCCCTCAGACTGGCCTGAACCTTCTCTCAATACGGGACCCCTTGGGGGATGTCGGACTGCAAGTTTTGGCCAGATCCCCACAGTCCAATGCTGCCTGCCATTCCCGCTCATCCTAGCCCTGTTGCTCTTACTGTAGGCTCGCGCCCAGTTAGTCTTGATCGGCGTCCATATGTCAGCTGAGTGGCGCACCTGCTGTGGGAGTGCACTGACCACCAGGGGGTAGCTCCTGCATTGAGTGTCAACTGGTCATTCAGTCGCTTGGGCTTTTATATATACTAGAGGCCTGGTGCACGAAAATCCTGCATGGGTAGGGTCCCTAGGCCTGGCTGGCGGTCAGGGCTGATCGGGGACTTCTAGCTGCTGGCCGGCTGGGGCCTTCATTTCCCAGCTGCCAGCTGCCAGCTGATGGCCTGGACCTTCCTTCATTCCACGTTGCCCCCTGGAGGTCAGCGCATGTTATAGTGAGCAATCGAACTCCTGGTCTTCCGGTCGAACTCCTGAGGGGATACTTTGCATATTAGCCTTTTATATATGTAGATATATGTAGATATATATTACAGTATATATTATCTTGTTGCTTAGTGCCATGTGAACAACAACAACAAAAAAGGCAGTATGCCCTGTATAATGGGTCACCAGGCCCATAGATAAAAAGTTGGATTCTTAAAAAAAAAACCCAACTCATTTTAGGAGGTGATGACATCATTTCTTCTCATCTCTGATTTGCCCTGTGAAATGGCAAGGTAACTGTTGTCATTTCCTCTGTCTTTACATCTTGTGTAACAGTATCTTCAACATTTGTTCCATGGTGAAAACAGGGATCACTTTTCAATGAAGGAGGGGAGGAGAAAGAGGAAGAAAGAGTGACAGAGAGAGGGAGGAAGTAAAGAAGGGAGGCAAGAGAGAGATGAGAACCCACTAGGAGAGGGAGTGAGTACTTGAGCAGCATTTCCAATGGCCTGGTACTGCTCCAACAGCTCCAGGACCTAGAGGTTCGTATTGTGTCTACAGCACTACCATGTAGTAGGAAGTACTATTATCTCCTTGCATGGCTGTGAAGACTAAGACCCTAACGTTGAAATAGCTTACCTGAGGTCTCAAAGCTTTCTCAAAGTTAGAGCAGGTCCTTTTCAGAGAAGGGTAGAACTAACAACAGGGAATTGCTCAAACTTCATTCTAGCCAAGAAGGCCTACTTGACTCTCTCAGGCAGATGAGCTTGAGCATGTCAGTGTGCTGTGAAGGAGGAAGAGGTCAGGGAGTCATTGCCTGTCCCAGGGAATCACAATTGTATTCTCTTGTCCTGCTCCTTTGTGAGATTGCATTAAACAAACAAGTGCCCTTGGGAACTTTAGGCAAAAGCCTTCATATTGTAAGTTGCTGGGTTCATACTTTCTTTTTCTGGGCTTTCTCTTAGTGTTCAGACTCCTCTAGAACTTTCTATTGGAAAGTAGCCTCATTGATTATGACACTACAGTGATATATTCTGTCCTTAGAACTTGCCTATGATTGAGGGAGGAATGTTTGACAACAGTCACAAAATTAAAGATAATTTATTTGCTTTTCAAAAAGCTATAATTACTTTAGAGGTACATTCCTTTTCATGCTGAAGAACATATTAGCTGAGTTGGAAGGAGAGTTTTCAGGTAATAGTCACTTTCTTTTATCATGAATCTACCCTAGAGCCCAACTCTCATTTTCACAGGTGTTTATTAATGTAAGTATGTCATACAAAATTTGTAAAATACAAAACACCAAAAAGAAATAGAGAGAATAAAAGTCATCTACAATTTACCAAGACAGAGATAACCGTGGACATCCTTTTCATTGTCTGCATATTTCATGCCCTCAATGACCTCTAATTTCTGTAACTAGCCTATCTAATAATGGACAAACATGGTAATTGACTGTACCTTCGCTATGCCTCTTATTGGCTAATCAGTGCATTATGCAAATTAACGGCCAACAAAGATGGCAGCTAATTTGCATACTGCAGACTGATCCCGCTGCGCCGCCCCACCCGGGGCTGGCGGCAGCCTGATCCCCAGCCGCTGGCCGCCCCAGCGCAAGATTCTGGCCTGCCATGTGCGGGGTGGGGCGGGCAGGGCAGGCGGTGTGGGTGGCAGCTGCGATCCTGAGCCACCACCCACCCCAGTGTGGGATCCGGGCCTGCCATGTGTGGGGCGGGGTGGACGGGGCAGGGCGGCAGCACAATCTGAGCAGCCACCCGACCTAGTGCACGATCCAGGCCTGCCATCTGTGACCGGGGGAGACGGGGCAGAGACCGTGGGATTGAGCGTGCCATCTGCCACCAGGGGAGCGGGCCTAAGCCAGCAGGTGGTTATCTCCCAAGGGGTCCCAGACTGTGAGAGGGCACAGGTTGGGCTGAGGGACCACCCCCACCAGTGCACAAATTTTTGTGCACCGGGCTTCTAGTCCTATATAATAAAAGGCTAATATGCAAATTGACCAAATAGTGGAACAACCGGCTGCTGTGATACACACTGACCACTAGGGGGAAGACACTCAATGAAGGAGCTGCCCCCTGGTGGTCAGTGTGCTCCCACAGGGAGAGCGTTGCTCAGCCAGAAGCCTGGCTTATGGCTGGTGAGTGCTTTGGCAGTGGCAGTGGCAGGAGCCTCTCTCACCTCCGCCTCCGTGGCAGTGCTAAGGATATCCGACTAAAGCCATCAGTCAGACATTCCCTGAGGGCTCCCAGACTGTGAGAGGGCACAGGCCAATTTCACCCCTCACTCCCCTAAGTGCATGAATTTCGTGCACCAGGCTCCTGTTCTTTTATAGTTGGCTTTATATGTTCTTACCAGATTTTGCATTGCTATAGAATAAATACAGTTCCTATCTTGGATTTGTCCCTATTTCTGATTATCAACTTAAGATACATTTCTTTAAATTAATATCTATTTATTAATTTAAAAGCTAAGTAGAATGGACATACATTTTTACTAATAACTGCAAAAATTTCAAACTCTAGTATGGAGAAATATTCTTAATATAGAGATACAAATGAAAGCAAGGGAATACAGCTCTGATTCCACAATTTAATAAGCATCCTACATTTAAAAAGCAGACATTTAAGCAGACACTGTATTTCAAATGTAAAGTTTTAGAATTAAAAAAATATATATTTGTTTTCCCATGCAATTGTAAGGGATTTTAAATGCATACTACAAAAATGTAGTTCTAGTGCTGGCTTCATCGGAATCTAAGCATGTGACATTGATTTCACAAATTCCATCAGTAAACTTAAATATTTGGGTTCATTGATATCTCATGGATGCCCTAGCTCCAAAGCCATGGGGATTAATAAGGAAAAGCACATGGGCATTTGGCAGAAAAACCAAAGAGAAAGTGGGTGGAGGCCAGTGATCTGGGAATCAGACCAAGCATGGGGTGAAGTTGGACAGAAATGCTCAGGGTGATCAGGAAGAGTAAGTGTCAGAGTGAAGAAAGAACATGGTGGCACAGATGAAGAAAAGCTAGGGGCTGCAGATAGGAGGCAGCAAGTGGCAGCAAACACAAGCTGTGCAGGTTGGGAGGATGTGGACTGAACCTTCAACAAAATGTAAGAAATAGAGAGGTATGTACCCTGTCACAAGAATACTTGGCTTTTACTTTTAGTTTCATTCTTAAGAATATTTCATCTCCACAAAATTTGTTCAAGGAAGAAAAAATGGGTGTAAGAAGGTAGGCTTTAAAGAACCAATAGAAATCCAACAATGATTCTTGAAAACCAATCATGGGAAAATGGGTCTGAGGCCCCAAATCTACCCTAAAATTACAATACACGGGCAGCAGAACTTTGAAATATGGGGACAGTATTACTAAGCTGCGTGCATTATTGTGTTAGATGGTCACTGACATTTTGAGTAGATAGGGAAAGATTTATGTATAGACACACAGAGGATCATCAGATAGTCATTTACTCAGATGTTCAGGCAAACATGTAGATCAGTTGTTAAAGGGCTACCAGCTAACACTAATTTCCTAGGTATCTGAAAGGAAGTGGTACATGCAGTATCCCATTTAATCCTCCTGACTCTGAGAGGTAGATGCTCATTTTAAAGAAAATGAATCAATTTACTCAAGCCAGTGGTTCCATATTGAGAATGGACCTGATGTTGACCCAGATCCAGGAGACTTTTAATCCTTTCTATCTTTGCCTCTAAATAATTTAGGATATTTTTACATATCCATATTCAAATGCATTGTGAAAGAGCAAAATGCTTGTAGAATTAATCAAAACATTATAATAAGAGTTATGAAATTTAAGAGAAGCACCTTCGTGAGGTAAGTCTGTGTTACTTAGTCCAATAAATCATCCAATTTCAAAGGCCTTTATGTTTCCCAGAAAATTTCCTTTTATTTTCTTTGAATACCTGTGTAAGGTTTTAAGATAAAAGAACAGAGAAAATGTTGACTCACTTATGATAAAAATAGAAAAAAAAATGAGGGTATCTACAATTTGATGATAGAGTCAACAGCCCAAAAATTCATCTCTAGACCCTTCTCATTTGTAGCCTTACCTCGGTTCTAGAGACTTGTTGAGTTATTTCTGCTAATACACTAAATTAACCTTAAGATACCTTTGGGTACTTAAAGATCAATAAAAACACTGTTTTTAAAAGCAAACATGTATCTTGAAAACAAGCTAAAAGATTTTTCTAAGAAAGGGAACAGTAGTTTTGAGGCTACTAAAAGACAATGAATGGGACTGATTTCAACCAACTGAGCTTCCCATCTGGGGCAAATGTGGCTGTCTTTTAAATGCTGCCTATAATCATATTAAAAAAGTTTGCAAAAAAGTTTGGCTCAGTGGATAGAGCATCGGCCTGCGGACTCAAGGGTCCCGGGTTCGATTCTAGTCAAGGGCATGTACCTTAGTTGCGGGCACATCCCCAGTGGGGAGTGTGCAGGAGGCAGCTGATCGATATTTCTCTCTCATCGATGTTTCTAACTCTCTATCCCTCTCCCTTCCTCTCTGTAAAAAATCAATAAAATATATATATAAAAAAAGTTTGCAAAAACTATTTTATTCACAGTCTATGAAGCTCTGAATTCTGTAGTTAGGACATATTTGCTGGCCCTAAAAACCTCTTGGAACTATCATTTAGAATTTAGCTAGGCGAAAGATGCACTGGAGTGACCTCATGTAATTACTTTCCATTTTCCTGATCAGAATTTTAGATGTAGGTTTGATGCTACAGTTCAGCAACTCCACTGGCCTCTCTACTGCTAGCTGTTTAACTTTATCTGTATTTAATTTTTGTTTCTCTCATATTTCTTTTACACATATTCCCAGGTGCCTTCAGAAAATGGGCCCATTTTGAATACATCACATAAATAAACTGCAATAGGGAAAGGCCTCTTGGTTTTGAAAATGCCACACTGTACAACAGCTGAAAGGAAGGTTCATTGAGTAATATTAGCTTGCATTTCTACAGGAGCATTGTAAGTGCTTTCCCCCCAAAGCACTTAGCATAACAAAATTGCCTCACTCATCATGGAAAAGCAGTCACCTTTAGAGTGGTACACAAAGCTGTTTTTCAGGATGGAGTAGCGCTTGAGAAGGACGGGAAATGAAGAAGAATTCTGTGTCGAGTGGCAATGGTAGGGGAATTGAAGCAGGTAGAATAAAATTACTTAGTTGGAATTGGGTCAGAACTCTAAGATTAACAGCTATGCTGACAGTAGGATATTCTGAGAAAGGCTACTGGATATTTATTGAATAAACACATTCTGGCAGAAAGATGATCTATTGTATACATCCATATTATACACATTTATGTTTTTCTCTTCACATATATTTATGATGTAGAAGTCTTAAATATATTTAACTTTTTTGGACCCAGCAAACATGAATTTGTTTTTCAAAACTTGCATTAGACTTACAACATCATTCCATATTCATTCAAGCTAAACTTCGTATTCTGTGGTTCCCATATCAATAAACCAAATCCAATGTTCAGAAGCCAATCATTTCTAAACTTCACTAAAAAATAGTACTTTCTGAACAACCAACCTTTTCCCCATTAATCCTAAATTATCCATTTCTACACACAAACACCTAGGCCACAAGAAGACTAGGTTTGAGCTTACATTTTGTTGTTGAGAAGAGAGGGGTTTTAAAATATTATTAATTTATTGTTAAAATTAGCTAATAATATCACCATAACATAAAAAGAAAATTGATAAAAGTAATTTAAAGAGAATGCTTATAATAGTACCACTGGGATTAAGACTGGATGGGTTAAGCTTAATCCTTTATTTATAACTACTAGAGGCCTGGTGCATGGATTCCTGCACCGGTGGGGTCCCTCAGTCTGGCCTGTGCCCTCTCGCAATCCAGGATCCATTGGGGGATGTTGGACTGCCGTTTTCAGCCTGGCTTGTGGGGATCTGGCCAAAACCAGCATTCCTGCATTCCCCGAGGGATGTAGTAGTGCCGCCCCGCTGCACCTGCCTCTGCCGCTGCCATTGGGTAGCGCTGCCGGGGAGGTGGGAGAGGCTCGCACTGCAGTTTCATTTGCCAGCCATGAGCCTGGGGTCTGGTGCCTGTTGGTCAGCTGAGCGGCGTTCTGCTGTAGGAGTGCACTGACCACCAGGGGACAGCTTCTGCATTAAGCGTCTTCCCCCTGGTGGTCAGTGCTTGTCATAGCAGCCGGTTGACCTGTCATTAGGTCTTTTGATCACTTAGGGTTTTATCTATACAGATATGTAGATTATGTAATTGTATAATTTACAAATGACTAAGCCAGTGAAGATCTGTGAATGAACTAAAGACTCTCAACTCTTGACTTTGTTGACTGTTGATGCAGTACAGACAGTCCTCAGGTTAGTGGGACTCGACGTATGTCGTTTTGTGGTTATGACGCCATCTCTCATTTATTTATATAAAAAAAAGTTCCATCATTTCAACATATGTACATATGTTCTTTATGTTTTTTATTATTTACTTAACACAAGTAAAGGTAAGGAATTGTTATCTTTCTTTTAAATTTTTTTTTTTACTGTTTCACTTCATTACTGCTGTGTATGTGCTCCAAGTGAGTGACGTAGGTGCTTATGTTGGTGGGTTCCAACTTAAAGCGAAAATCGCGTTACGTTGCGACGTAGGAACGGATCTCCGATGTAACCCGAGGACCTATTGTATTATTTTCTTTACTCATTCATTTAATCAGCCAATATGTACCAAGTACCTGTGATGTAGAAGATCCCCTACCAGCTACCAGACTTATGGAAAGACAGACAAGCACAGTAGCAATTATTATTCAGTGTGATGAGGGCTAAGTAGGAAGTATGTACCAAGTGCAGTGGAACATCAAAGAAAGAGCATTTAAATCAGCCTGGGGAGGAAGAAAGGGGAACAGAGATAGTTTTCTGGAGCTGTGTTTTTGAAGTCTGCTAGGACTACTAGCAGTTAGCCAAATAGAGAGGAGAGAGTGGGGGGTGTGGGAGGAATAGAAGATAAAATATCAGGTAAGATGGAACAGTAGTGAAAAAGGGAATGGAAACAAGGAGACGGTGAAAAGTATCGAGACAAAGGGGGAACTACAAAAGAATGAGGGGTCAGGTTTCAAAGGAGATGTATGACAGGTGAGACACCCAAAGGAAATGCCCAATGGGCAGTTGGCTATCCACGCTCTGGTTTAAGAGAGTCGGGATCCTGAGTAGATTCACAATAAAAACGGGACTGACTATTGCCTGAAACCTTTCCTTCCAACTAAACTGTTATGTTTTTCAACATTCATGGAAATAATGTCAAAAAACCGAATTGGTAACATAAATCATTTATATCGATGGCATAGGCTTATACAAATCTAATTTACAAAATTGTACATGGCGCGAATCAAGCAGCCTCTGATTTGTTCTGGCAGCCTTTTTCTTGTAATTTGACCCCAATTCATTTTGCTTAGTCACTTCCCACTCCTTGGTTTTCCTTTTCAGCAGGTCTTACCTGTTTCCCTTACCTTTCCGTCTGTACTTTCTGTCTCCTCCTATACTGTTTTACTCTCCTTCCTTCCCCATCTAATACACTAGTTGTTGGCTACTGGGTCCTTTTTTGTGCACCTGTGTCATATTATGACCCTGAACAGGATCATAATGTGTCACAGGTACTCGATTAATCTCAAACAGCTTTTTAAAATTTTTATCACAGACATTGGATTCTTTCTAAGAGTTCCTCATAGGGGCTCCCACACCACCTTCAATATCTCTCTTCCTGCCTCTTACACATGCTGGCATAATGATCTGTTTTCAGTCTATCTCTTCTGCTAGACTTTGAGCTCTTAAGGATTGCTACTAAGAATTATTTATCTTTTATTCCTTAGTGCCCAGAACAATACCTGATGCACAGACCATGCATATTCTCGACAATAAACATAGGCTGAAAGGTAAAGAGGACACCAGACTGAGTTTCAATGAAACAGGACAAGAGCTACTCCCAACTCCAAACCTTGATTATCAGTAAGAAACAGATGAACTTGTATCTTCATTCATTTATCCCTTGGCATAGGGCAGGGCACAGATGTAAGAGATTCAATAAATAAATATATTAGTATTGGAAATCTAACTCCTTCCAACAATCTCACTTTTAATCCATTATCAAATCCACAAGCTAAATACAAAATGTATCAGGCACCTCGGTTTTGTCTAAGGTGTTAGATTCTTTGTCACATGAACATGGGGTAGAGAGGGCGAAATCTATCTCCCTTTTCTGCAGATGCTGGAACCAACATGTGTGGATGATCAATGACTTATCTCTAGGCCTCTGCCCAACAGACCTCAGTGACTAGTGACGTGGGTCCTGGGGACACTGGCACGTTGCCAGGGGAAACAATAGTGTCGGCAGCCGCAGACTCTGTTTCAAACGACAGTGACACATACACTCTACACCAATGACACGGTTCTCTGGTGGTGTCAGAATCAGTGGCCACAGCTTTTCATCTTCTACCTGTATCTTTTATTAATAAAAGGCTCACTCTAGATTGCCTGATGCATTTTTAAAAGCTTGCTGCCGGCCTGTAGATTTTGGAACTGCATTGCAGTTTCTTCTCAGACAAGGTTCAAATACTTCCTAGACCACAGTGTTCACACAAATAAAGGGAAAAGAAAAAAGTAGGGTTTCTTTTCAGGCCACAAGTTTAAACCCTTCAACAAAAATCCTGGAATGGTACTTCTGAAGGGCGATGTGTGTCTAAAATGTCCCAAGTCAATACGACTGATATGATTAACCTATTTATTATTTTGACATTGTAGCAAAAACAAGAGGGAAGAGCCATTTCTCTGTTTTTGTCCGGCTTGGCTAACCATGTTATTGGGATAGAAGAGAAAAATTGATCGAAAGCAGAGGCACATGGGTATAAAAACCTTCTCCATGACTTCCACATAGCACTTTTTAGTTTCTGTTTTCTTTCCCTTTAATGGATTAGTGTTCTGCTAAAGGGCAAAGGTTATTTTAGAATAATGAAATGTCAGATTCAACACAGAGTGAATGGTGTCGCAGGTATCTCATAAATGTATGGTATTTTAAATATTTACACCTGCAAATGGAATGGGTATTTCCATTCTTCTCATTACTTCCTCCGATTTTTATCTATTGAAAAAGAGAGAAGAATGGGCTCCCCTAATCCTGGGCTTCCCAACTCTTCCCCAAGTATTCAGAAACACCAGGTCCCCCTCCCCCCACCTCTCATTCACAAACCAGGCTATGTTCTGAGTCTTACTTTAGAAATCTGTAAAATGGCAATGATAATAACTACCGTATCTTATAGGCTATTGAGGAAATTAAAGGAGACAACACATGAAAGAGCCAAATCCAGTGCTTGGCATGTAATTGGCACCCAATGAAGGCTATTTCTGTGCCTTTTTTATGCGTTCTTCCAATGGTCCCATAGCTAGGCAAGAAGATAGACAATTTTAATTGCTAGTGACTGGTCGATTAAAAAATTTTATTATTCTCAATCTCTTCATAATTATTTATCTTTTGCTTTCCCTGTCTTATACATGGGAAATAGATAATTCAGTCATTTGGGGGGAAATATGAAATGCTACCAAATCCTGTTTTACATCATTATAGGCAACATTCCTTCCCAAGACCACCTCTGCTGGCCTACTAAAAAGTAGCCTTTCCACCTGGCCAGTGTGACTCAGTTGGTTGAGCTTCCTACCATGCACCGAGAGGTCGCTGGTTCGATTCCTATCCAGGATTGGGGCTTGATCCCTGGTAGGGGGTGTACAGGAGGCAGCCAATTGATTTTTTTTTCCTCTCTCTCCCTTTTCCTCTCTCTGAAATCAATAAAAACATTTTTTAAAAAGCAAACTTTCCTTGCTCTGATAATCTTTCAAGTTTATCTCTATGCTAGTGATTCTCAATCTTTTTTAAACATATTTTTATTGATTTTAGAGAAGAAGGAAGAGGGAGAGAGAGATAGAAACACCAATGATGAGAGACAATCATTGATTGGCTGCCTTGTGCACGTCCCCTACTGAGGGTTGAGCTGCAACTCAGGCATGTATCCTGATGGGGAATCTAACTGTGACCTCCTGTTTCACAGGTGATACTTAACCACTGAGCCACAGCAGCTGGACTCAATCTTGACTACAATGAAAATCAGCTGGGGACTTTTAAAACTCTCTACACCCACACTGTACTAGTTCAGTCAGGATCTTGACTTAACTAGTTGGGACCCAGGCATCGGTGAGAGCCAGTGCCTTATTCAATGATGCCTAAGAATATGTCAAACTCACACCAACATCTAGGTCTCTGATGTTCTTTGCTAATCCAAGTCCCATATACTTCTACCAATAAATAAATAACACAAATATCTGCTGAACAAATGTCATATGCTTATCCCTGTGATGAAACATTTCAGTAATTGAATTTGCTCCCTATTTCACAGAGGAAAAAGAGGCCACCAAAATGTCCCCAAGATTTCTTTATTTTTTTTTTATTAAATATATTTTATTGATCTTTTACAGAGAGGAAGGGAGAAGGATAGAGAGTTAGAAACATCGATGAGAGAGGAACATCGATCAGTTGCCTCCTGCACACCCCACACCAGGGATGTATCTGCAACCAAGGCACATGTCCCTGACCGGAATCGAACCTGGGACCCTTCAGTCCACAGGCCGATGCTCTATCCACTGAGCCAAACAGGTCAGGGCAAGATTTCTTTATTTCAACTAATTATGTACCCTACTTTCTCTCTCTCTCTTCAGGGGAGCTCGTTCCTTACTCTATTTTTCTTCAGCATTTACCAAGTGCAAATATTTGCCATTTAACTTGAAAAATATTACTCTTATGCCCTGTTTTCAGAAGATCCTAATAAAGAATGACCTAGACCTGTGGTCGGCAAACTGCGGCTTGCGAGCCACATGCGGCTCTTTGGTCCCTTGAGTGTGGCTCTTCCTAAGCCTTAGGAGTACCCTAATTAAGTTAATAACAATGTACCTACCTATATAATTTAAGTTTAAAAAATTTGGCTCTCAAAAGAAATTTCAATTGTTGTACTGTTGATATTTGGCTCTGTTGACTAATGAGTTTGCCGACCACTGGAGACCCATGTCTTAATCCCTTCTTTATAGTTTCTCAATTCACATTAATCTGGTTTTGGTTAGAAACAGCTCTCATGAAGATACCAATAACCACTTAATTGCTAGATATTTGACCTTCCTGCCACTTTAGACACTACTGATTTGTTCTTCAAATTCTTGAATGTTTCATGCCTGGGGCGATAGCAGTCTTCCTACTTCTCTCCTTCCTATTGTGCATTAGTAGTTAGTGTGTTCACCTCATAAGTATTAGTTCCCGCAGGGTGTAGCACTGAACCCTCTCTATGTACCATCTCATTAATGTTACCTACACCCATGACTCCATTTCCCTTTTGGCTGATGAAGTTCTTATTTCTGTCTCTACTGACTCCCTTGTAAATTCCAAATCCATATTTACAACTAACTAACCAGTGAATGTTTGTGCCTAGATCTCATATCTATTAAAAATGATTTAGTCAAATGAGAATTTATCACCTGCTAAACCTGTTCTTCAAATGGCATCCTTTATTTTAAGAGAATTACTGGTATTATGCCCTATTGTCCAAACCATGAACTAATATTCTTTCCTTTTTCTTATTTTCAAATTCAATTGATCACTAAGGGGCTGGTCTCCAATCCCCCTCCCCTCCCACATACAGTCACTATTTTAGTTCCAGCCTAAATCATATGGTGCCTGAACAATAATCAGGACCCTCCAACTGGTGTCTCTGTGGTCAGCTTTTCTTCCCTTCAGTCTAACCTCCACTATGCTCATGACTGAAGTATAAACCACTCAGATCTCTCAGATCTGATCTTATTCCTCCTCTTTAGTAAAACATTTGGACCGCTGGCACTTCCTCCAAAGGCTCCTATGATGAATATACTTAATTGATCTCCAAAGTGCAGATCAAATACTTCTGAATCCTTTGGCTGAGCTAGGCAGCTCCTCTATCCTTTGAGCTCTGTTTCTGTGTTCTGACCAAAAATAACGCAACAATAAAGATGGTGGTACCCGATGCCACTTCTGAAGCACCTTTCCTTAACATGTTACATTGCTTAACACAGCATACAAAAAAGATTGTTAATGTCCACTCTGTCATTGAGATTCAGTGATGTTAAAGATAGTGCTAAGAAAACAGGGAGTCAAACAGGTACTTGTGTGTTCAAAGAAGCAATATGCACAATAGCCAAAAAGTGAAACAATTTAAAAGTGTCATCAACAGATGAATGGATAAACAAACTGTGATATAATCACATAATGGAATATTCTTCAGCCATGGAAAGGAATGAAATTCTGATACATGCTACAACATGGGTAAAACCTGGAAACATTATGCTAGTTAAATAAGGCAGACACAAAAGGATAAATATTTTAGGAATCCACTTATATAAGGTATTTAGAATAGGTAAATTCACACAGGCAGAAAGTAGAATAGAAGTTACTGGAAGTGGGGGAGGGAAGAAATGGGGAGTTATTGCTTAATATGTACAAAGTTTTATTAAGTAATAAATAAAATAGTTTTGGAAAAAGTTTTGGAAATAGTGGTGATGGTTATAAAATATTGTGAATGTACTTAATGACACTGAGTTGGATACTTACAATGGTAATTCAAAAAAATGTACAGTAAAAGATAATTTTTCTTTAAAAAATTTGCTAAAGCCAACAGTGTGGCATGTAATGAATGACTGATGCCCAGCCTAGAATTTCTGACTGCAGATCCTGAGCATGCACTTTACCTTGGAGACTACTAGCAACCAACAGCCATTTCTTCCAGCTTTTCTAGTAACAGAATACTTATTTGTTGCAGTAACAAACCCCATCTCAGCTCAGATACAGTTTGCTTAGTCTAATCCTATCATGGAAATCCATTCCCTTTGATCGGTTACTAGGGGCCCAGTGCACAAATTCGTGCACCTTGAAAGGAACTATGGGCTGCGAGACTGTGGTGGGCACAGGGGTGGGTCTCGGCCCCTGTTGCCATGGTCCCTGGTCCCCTGTCTGCTGGCAGCCCTGCTCCTGCTGCCGCCGCTCCATGTGCTGGCGGCGCCAGCCCCACTTGCACCCCGATCACCCCTCAGGAGCAGGAGGAGGTGGAGAAGCCCTCAGGGGAAATTGGGGCCTGCAGCCACTGCTCGTACCTGCTGACGGTGCTGAGCAATCGGGTGTGAGCTCTGGGTGGGACCACGGTGTGTGGGAGCAAAGAATTTTCAGTAACCACCAGAGGCTCACTCCGATGACAGTGACTGGTGCCCCACCTTGGTCTGGTGTACCCGCTCACCTGCTTCACCATCCCACCGCAGCCAATGCCTGCCATGTTCCACGCTCTGCCGCCTGCTGCCCATGCCCTCCATGTGGCACGCGCACCCCCTGGTGGTCGGCATACATCATAGCGACTGGTAGTTTGGTTCTTTGGTTGTTCCGCTGTTCAGTCTATTTGCATATTAACCTTTTATTATATAGGATTAGTTTAGAGACTGTCTTGTGGACAAGTTCTGGCCAACGAGACATGAAGGGAAGTCTTTTATGACATTCTAGAGCCTCTGAAACCATCAACCTTGATATCACCGTACCTCCATCAACTTTGATATCACCTTATGTCCATTCTTCTTTTTATGCAGAACTATTACCACTATTACCACAGTGAAAGCATCCTAAATGACACACTGTGGTTCAATGTTGTGTCCCCAATCCTTTAAGGCACAATCTTTGGTACAAGGCAGGAAGTCTATGCATGTTTGGTGAATGAAGATACTTCTATACTAAAAAAAGTTGGCAGTAAAGATAAAGAGGCAAGATACTCTCAAAAGAATACTCTCAAAACCTTTGGAGGAACAATAGAAGATAGTAGATAGATAAATAACTAGATAGAAAAGATGACATCATATATAAATCTGCCATTATTGCTATACTTCTTGATTTGTCGAATCACTATTAAAGTCTCCTTTTGGTGTGGAATATATTTTTAAGAGTAACATCGACAATTCACCTTTGTATTCTTACTTACCACTTTGCTTTAATTTATTTCATCTAAAATGTGAAACAACACCTATGCCAGAGAAATATATTTTTAATAAAACCCAAGAAATAAGTTTTTTTCTGATTCCAACCAAATATTTGTCAACTCTGGTGGGTTGTTCAGGAGTCAGATAAATGCAGTCAGTCCTCCAGGGGGCTCACATGCATCAACCACTTTTTGTTGTGGGTAAAGATATGTGCTAAAAAAAAAATATTTGCCAAATATAATATTATACTTGTCAACAAAATATTCTAAAAGTAGGTGAGACGTTGGCTATGACCTCCTATGTTAATCTTGGTGAGTATTTTATTACATAGCCTGACATTTCTGAAAGTATTAACTTTTGCATTCTTTGTAGTGTTGTTTTTAATCTAATATTTGTGTTTAATGCTCAGGAAAGCAGTGCAGTGCAGTGCTTATGTGTCTGGTTGGGGTTAAGTCATACTCTACCGCTCTTCAATGTGTCTCCAGGTAGGCTATCTTATCCTGCCTTTGCCTTAGTTTCTCAATATGGAAAACGGGGATAATAGATTTCTCATCATGGTTGTTGCACCAATGAAATGAAATAATGCGCATGTAGCATGTAGCACTGTTTTTGCCCCATTGTAAACACTCAATAATGGGGGCTAATTAAATTGGTGACTTCTGGGATTTGGAAACTGAAGGTGGAAGGTAAGAACTCTGTCAGAAGTACAGCAAGGCTATTGTCTGCAGGGAGAAACTGGCTGGCTGGCCTCACAGCCTACCTTGCCTTGTTCTGGGGTCTGTCTGGTCCTTGGTTTGCAGACCGACAGACAGTTTGGTTTGCAGCTCAGAGTTGTTGGTGTTGAGGGAATCAGATGGAGAGCTAGTTGTCCAATCGGAATGTCTGTGGGAATCAGGGTTTAATTATTTTTAAAAGAGGGCTGATACTGGGACGAGTCTTTGACCCAAGGTGCCTTTGTCCTGGATAGAATATAGACAATCTGCTAAATTA
The DNA here is from genome assembly GCF_014108235.1 of Myotis myotis. NCBI lineage: Eukaryota > Metazoa > Chordata > Mammalia > Chiroptera > Vespertilionidae > Myotis > Myotis myotis. The sequence continues at coordinate 42,227,794 of NW_023416335.1, forward strand.
CCAGGTACCCCTGAGACTCTTGTTTCATCTCAGATCCAAGCTACCCAAGCCAGCCCTGGATTGACAAATTTGCTGCTCTTTACAAATGTAAATAACATTGATCAGGGCACAGTCAGCTCCTTGCTCTGTGGGCTTCCGGCCCAGGAACATTTTTGTCTCTCCAGTGCCCTTTGCATGTATCTGATCTCCTACAGTGTGTGCTGATTTTTTCCATTCAGGGCACCTCCTCTTGCTATTCTTGCTCCAAACTCTCTGTAGCCCAGGGTGATACCAGAGCTGTAAGATTACTTTATAATTTTTTTATAACTACATCTGAACTTAAAAGAGAACACAGCCAGCTAAGGGTCTACCTAAACTCTCTTAGTAGCTATATGTCAAAAGAAACACTGTCGAAATGAGCTCTTCTGGCCAGGAGAATGCTTGAGTTCTTTCAGATCAGTAAAGAAAAGCCTTACTTGCAGACTCAACAGAATCTGTGAATGAGAAACCGATAAAAGGCAGATAGCTGTGCTAACCCAGTGCTCTTTAGTCTGTGATTGATACAAAGGAAAAATAAAAGTTAAGCTTCATAGAAGGAAGAACTTCCTTTTTAAACAATTACAGCTCCCCTCCCCTCCCACCCCCACCTGTAATGGATGGCGTGATGAGTCACCAGACCCTGTCACTGGAAGGATTGCATTTGATTAGGAGGAGATGGGAATTAGCTGCACACCAGTCAGCTCCCTCCCAATCCACAAGTCTCTATGCAGAGACCCCTGAGGGTAAACCATGAATAATGGAATCTGAGGGCTAGAGGACTTCATGGTGATGCTGATATGTGGTGGTGTTGCTGGAGAGATGTTCTGGAGAAGGTGGTACCTAAATTGGACCTTGATGGATGGCAATGATGGAGATGGGAGAAAGGGTGTAAACAGGATACTCTGTGCATCAGAAATGACACTGACAAATGTACAGGACAAAATCAGCAAAACATATGCACACCCGTCCTGCCTAGTCCTGCCTAGTCTCCCTGCTGTTGGTCTTTTCCTGCTTCTTGTGGCAAGACGTTTCTTTGTAGATAATTGCTTTCACTAAATTCCTCCTTCATAAATCTAATTCACCCAGGAAAAACACTGAAACTCTTTAGTTGACTTTCAAGGTTCCTCTTACTCTGTCCCCAGCCCTCTTTTCAGAATCTAGTGCATAATGTACCAAGACACAAATCTTCCGAATCTTCCGCTCCAGCTAGACTTCCATGGCCTTTTAAAGAAACGAAATCACCCCCATTGTGGCCCACTCGCCACAATATTTGCTCCTTCTTGGCTATTTTTGCTGACCGGTTCAGGGCGGAAGGAAACTTCAAGTTTCACATGTGGCATCCAAAATCAAATGTGATACTTTAGGTAGAATCTGATGGGTGCAAAGTCTACTCCTCTCTATCTTTACTGACTTTTCTTTTCCTTTTGGTTTTGGCCAGTGCTTCTCAAACTTTCACGTGCATCTACCAATCACCTGCGGGTTCTAATTCACAAAGTAGGGGGTAAAGTTTAAGATTCTGCACTTCCAGCAAGTTCCTGAGTGTTGTGAGTACCGCTGGTCTACGCCTTGAGTAACAAAGCTCTAGGGTCAAACATCATTTTCCCCTGCTTTGACCAGCTGGCCTCCTTCATCTGGGACATTCATTGCTTCTTTTCAATACAAATTGACGCCCAGGTCTCGGTTTGTTTTCTGCCTTGTTCTGTAGAGTCTGCAGATCCCTCCTTATTAATGAGGCTTCTATTCTGACCCCTCCTGACCTCTGTTTTCACTGCTGCCCTTGCTCAGATGGGCAGAGACAGGAGAAGTTATGATAATTGATGAGTTCTAAGAGGAGGTAAATGTATAAGGAAAAGAGCAGAGGTCTAAGCACCAAGTCTCTCAGATAAAAAAGGAAAGGAGAAAAGGGTTGACAATTTAGAGAGGGAAGAAGACCATACAGGGTTGCTGAAACCAAGGGGAGTATTTCGAGAAGCACAGGTCACAGACAAAACAGCTCTCAAGTGCCTTCACACATGACCTCTTACTTCTGTGATCTCACCCTCTGTATTTCAAGAGTAGTACACTTTGGACTTGATTGTATACTGGATCATATTTGTTTTGGAATTATACTCTGCTCGCAAATGGGGTTGGAGGTGGCTTACACATTAAAGAGTTTGATAGAAGAGGCCAATATTTTTAATAAACCAAAAGCTAAAACAATTAAAAAGTAGGGAAATCTGCATGTCCTGGTCTGAGCACAGAAAAGGGCTTTGACTATTATTATGTTCTTTGATTATAAGTTATTTCCCCTGTATGTTGTAAGCTCCCAGAAAGTTTTAGTTTTTGGACCAATTGCTTCCTATTTCTCAGAATGGACATGGCTACACTTCCAACAAAATAACAAAATAATTATTGGCTTGAATTGGTAACATGTACTACCCTGCTCTGCTCAGCACTGGATTTTCAAATGATATATAACTCTGCATGGGTTCCTAAAAAATTGATTAAAATTTATGGTGATTCTTCTGATAACTTCTTTGTGTTAAGTGCTTTCGGAATGTTCTGTATGATTTGCTAGTATTTGTATATGAGCATGTAGAGCATAAGGAGCTTTTAAGGTGACTTAATGTAACCTCATTTTTTAGAGGAGGAGATTGAGGTCCACATAGGCTAAAGTGATGTAATGTTACTCTGAAAATTACGGATGAGCCATGTTTGGAATCCATATTTATCATATTACACATTTGACTACATCTGCTTCATTCTAAGGTTTGACATAAGAATTTTGTACCTTATTGGCCCCAAAAAATATTTTTTAAAGATTCAAATTGCATTTTTTCCAGTAAAATATTGACTGATGTGGTATAGCAAAAAATTTTACTCTGCATATGTTTCCATTATTTCCAGTCATTCTAAAGTGGTCAAGAACATTAATCAACTATTTCTGGTGATTAAACTTTTATTATTTTATTGTCATTAAAATGGGTGTGATTGTGACACAAAGAACGTGTGTGTGGTTTATTCTGTGGTAAGACATTAAGTAAACCGCTGGGTTATCTTTGCACTCTCACATTGGCAGGAGGTTTACCGTTACTTTGACCCACACTGAATAATTCAACGTGGGATGATATGACAAGTGTGTTGGCAATAAATCTCAATCCAGATGACTAGGAGAATCTATTTCTTCAATGGAATATATTTAAAATAACCTCAGAAGTCCTTAATTACTTTCAAGCATCAATACAAATTGAAGGTCACTAGTCTAAAATTGTTAGATGCTATAGATATTCCCCACAGCTCAGGAGAAAGGTCAATACATGCCAAAGACACTTTAAGTATACGACTAAATACATTTTATAATCATTTTCATCCAGGGACATTAAAATGCTATAGAAGGGATAAAACCTAGGCACCTTATTTCTCTTCAAATATTAATACATTTCCACTCATTGTGTCATGGTTGGGAAGGAAATACCACTCATGGCTCATGGTGCTAAAGATGATATAGAATCAATGAAAGACTAAATCATCAATATATCAATCTGTGTGCTACCAACCTAGGAGACTAATGTGAAAATTAATGACCTTTAAAATTCAAGGAATGCACATACATCAATCTAATTGAAAATAGAAGTGATAAAGTGTTCCATCATTTACTGCCACCAAACAGAAAGGAGAGATTAATGACACATGTTGATCAAACGCAGTACATAAAGAGTGAGGTAGCCTTTTGGGATCATTGCAGGTCCAGAAATAATCATTAGTTTCTTTTGTGCTGAAGGTTGGACTGTGAAAATGACTAACAGGATGTAATCAGACTCTCATGACTCTCCAGACGCATAAGAGAAGTTTTCTGTGATCTAAAGTACAGCTACTCAGCAGTTCATACCAAGAGTACAGACACATCGCGAGAACAAGGAAGCTCCCGCACACTTCTACGTGCTTATAAAGCAGGAAGCCTTCTTTATTCTGCTATTTTTCCCAATACATGGGTGCACAGTGTATAATTTCGGATCATAATCATTTTGTGTCTATTCATGAAAACTCCTTTCTTATTAAATAAAAATTGAGATAAATCAGTCTCATCACAGGGCAGCTCTTGTGTGTCTCAATACCCAGGTTGCAGAGACTCAATCGGAGAACAGAGCACAACATACAATTTAGGAAGATAGCCACTGACAATCATTTTAAATAACACCCTCTTTGTCCACTGGCTGCCTTGGGAACACAGACCACCCTCTATCTGTTGTAACCCTCTCAGTTAGTGAGCATCAGAAAGCAATTTCCTGCAAGAGTTGAAGAGATATGTGTGCAGATATAGTGCGTTTTTTCACATCTACACTCTTCTGTTTGTGTCTTTCTGGATTCACAAAACAGAGTTTAGGCAGAAAGATTTTAAGAATTCCTTTGGACTTGTGGACCTCTTGTTTTAAACTTGATCAAAATATATTTTTGGAAAACTCATTTTCCTCCCTTTTTATTCTGGGTGCCCCCCTTTCAGCCATTCTCTCTGAAAAATCCTAGTTGTCTTTCACTGGGAATGAAGTCTTGGTATTACTAGAGACCATATCATATCCTTGAACCTCATTTCTATCATATTTAATTGCTTTTCTCCTTCAATCCCTGTCCATTTGCATTTTCCCTATCATTTATGACTTTTGGACACAGCCATGTGATGTGTTGTGGAGAAAAAGAAATTCCACACTCTTCACCTCTTTAAATTCAGTTATTCATCTTATAAACACATACACTATCCCCATGATTAATACCAAAAATATCAAATGCTACCAATATTATTATTCTTTTCTCTCTCTCTCTCCTCTCTCTCTCTCTCTCTCTCTCTCTCTCTCTCTCTCTCTCTCTCTCTCCCCCTTGTAGTGGGGATCAGGAAATCAGGAAGAAGTAATTTTTTCACAAGTTATATCACATTTTATCCTCAATTTCAGCACTGATATCTCAGTTATCTGACATATGTACTTTCCTACTAATTTAGCTGAGGTTTAATCAATAGGAGTCACATGATAAACTCCCTTTTTATTTGTTAATTACAATAAAACAAACATGAAGACTATCCTAAGAAACACAGATAACCAGAACCAAGAACTTAGGCATTTATGCATGACCTAATTGCAGAACTACCTTATTATTAAATACTATAATTAATAAACCATTTAGCAGTTAGTACACCAGGCTCTGGAGAGAACACATAAAGGACACATTCACAGAAAATAATATGATGGATAGTCTTGTTTCAGATCCAAGGTTTAATATAACCACGTCTCAGGAGAGCTTTGATTCCCAGACACCCAGGTGACAAATCCTTCCCAGGTTCAGGCAAGTGAGAGGAACTAAGTACAGGCCATTGAAGGCCACCCAAGGAGCATCACAGCAGTCCCATCTCCAGAATGACAGGAGCTCTACAGTTGTTAGTGCAGCCAGGGGAGCATTGGGAGAGGAGACAGCAGCCTGCTGAGGAACTAACTGGATAGCATGCATCAGCCAGGCCGGCAATGGGAGAATGTGTTCCTGAGATTAATGTTTCACAGCTGTGATGCAAACCTGGACACAGGCATAGCCGATGGCTTTTGCAGCAGGAAACAGATGAGAAATTATAGCATCCAAAAACCTGTTATATCAAATCAATGATAAATTTATACCCACGAGACAACTGATGGTAGGGGAAAAAAGCAGCAAGCCTTACCTCTGATTTTTATCTTTGTCCTAATATGCCCAAGTCCTACACTTCCTGACCAGGCAACTCCTCTAGCCAGTATTTACATATTACGGCTTTGCAGAGCACTCCCTTTTCATTCTATGACAGCATCAAATAACTGTCTCTACTTCTGAAACTTTACATTGTGACCCCTCTTTAAGGGGAATTAAAAGAAAACTTTTTAATGGAAAATTATAAATATAAATAAAAGTAGAGATAATAGTATAATGAACCCTTATCTACTTACTACTCAGCTTAATTATCAACTCATGGCCAATGCTACTTCATCTACCATTTCTATCCTTTACTCTTCCACCCATCCCAAATCCCTCATCCCCTGATTATATTGAAAGAAATCCCAACCTTTTCATCATTTCTCTCATGGGAGTTTTTAATGAAACCTTCTTCAGAAAACTGGTAGTGTAGTTTGCAACTCTAATTTTTCTACTTCTATTAGGAGCAACAGATATTTTGGGGGCCTTTAATATTTACTTTCTGTCTGTAGTAGAGTTGGAGAGACATGAGCAGAGTAAGGACAGTGGGTCAGGTACAGAAGGTCATCAGGGAGGAAAGCCATAGGTGCCTAACAAAGGACAATTGTAGGGTGGGACCTCATCCCCAAGGTGACCTTTCCTCCCCTAGCACATCGCTGCTCATGTGTTTTGGATCCCCTGACCTTTCCTCCCTAGAGATAACATCCAGACATCAGTTGTATTTCATCTCCAGGCCCAGAAAAGCAACAAAACCAAACTGGCGATCCCATGACTGACATCAGGCCCAGTCAGTGGAGACCTAGACCCTGAAAGGACACACCTGGAAAGTTGCTGAATAGTCTATCGAGATCTTCCCTCTGGTACGTCCCCTAAAGTCTCCGTCCTTAAAACCCTTAGGATGGAGGACCCAGCTCACTCTCCCTACTGGGAGCATGCCTGTGCCTTTTCCTTCCCCCTTCCTCATCTCACCAGGACCTCTTCCTTACTCCCAAGCTCCAAGGGCCCTTCCTTTACCTCTATAACTTGTTTCATAAGTCCATTTCTTTTATGAATTACTTCTTCTACCTCTGTGATTTTCCAAATAAATGTTCTCTTAGAGTTTGAGAATTCTTTCTTAGCCAGAACTCAAGTACTGAGGTCTGACTCCACTGGTCTAATATCCAGTATCTTTCTCGCTGCCTACAACATGTCCATCCTATCTAATAAAAGAGAAACATGGTAATTAGCGTACAACCGCTACCCTTCCCATTGGCTAATCAGGGTGATATGCAAATTAACTTCCAGCCAAGATGATGGCCGGCAGCTTGAAACTAACATGAGGCTTGCTTGCTTCAGTGACAGAGGACTCCAACGTTCCCCGCGTGCCTTGCCGGCCTCTGAGCCTGCAGTTTAAGAAACATTATAACAAATATAGAAGCTAAACAAAATCCCAGAAAACAGCTTTCAGCAAGCTGGGATCTCAGAGCTGGAGTTATACATTTTTTCGACTATAGAACCTAAACAAACCAGATACCTTCTTTCAGCAGCAGAGGCCTCAGAGCTGGAGCCAGAGCTAAAGCTGGCCCAGAATTAAAAAAAAAGAAGAAGAAAAGGATCAGTTGGGAGCTTCAGTCCCAGCCTGAAAACAGTCCTCAGCCCCTCACCCAGACTGGCCAGGCACCCCAGTGGGGACCCCCACCCTGAAGGGTGTGTGACCAGCTGCAAACAGCCATCATCCCCTCATCCAGGCTGGCCAGGCACCCCAGTGGGGACCCCCACCCTGAAGGGTGTGTGACCAGCTACAAACAGCCATCATCCCCTCATCCAGGCTGGCCAGGCACCCCAGTGGGGACCCCCACCCTGATCCAGGACACCCTTCAGGGCAAAGCAGCCGGCCCCACCCATGCACCAGGCCTCTATCCTATATAGTAAAAGGGTAATATGCCTCCCAGCACCGGGATCAGTGGAGCCGCGAGGCCTCCAGGCACCAGGATCAGCGTGACAGGGGGCAGCGCCCAAACCCCCAGATCGCCCTGCGGCTCTGTGTGTGACAGGGGGCGGGGCCACAACCTCTCTATCGGCCCTGCTCTGTTCCTGACAGGGGAAGGCGCCCCAACCCCCTTATCGGCCCTGCTCTGTGCCTGATACGGGGGAGCTCCCTAACCCCCTGATCGTCCTGCGGCTCTGTGTGTGACAGGGTGCGGTGCCCCAACCCCCTCACCCCACGGGCCCTGCTCTGTGTGTGACGGGGTAGAGCCATAACCTCCCCATCGGCCCTGCCCTGAGTGTGAGAGTGGCAGCGCCCCAACCCCCTGATCCGCCCTGCTCTGTGTGTGACAGGGGGCGGTGCCCCAACTCCCCTATCGGCCTTGCTCTGTGAGTGACAGGGGGGAGCTCCTCAACCCCCTGATGGGCCCTGCTCTGTGCGTGACAGGGGGGAGCTCCCCAACCCCCTGATGGGCCCTGCTCTGTGCGTGACAGGGGGGAGCTCCCCAACCCCCTGATCGGCCCTGCTCTGTGGGTGATAGAGGGCGGTGCCCCAACCCCCTGATCGGCCCTGCTCTGTGCGTGACAGGGGGTGGCGCTGCAACCTCCCCATCAACCATGCCTTGAGTGTGACGGGATGGTGCCCCATACCCCCAATAGGCCCTACCCTGAGAATGACTGAGGTGGCATCACAACCTCCCCATCGCCCTGCTCTGTGCATGACAAGGGGCGGCGCCCCAACTCCCCAATCGGCCCTGCTCTGAGCCCGACCAGGGGCTGCACCTAGGAATTAGGCCTGCCCTCTGCCACCCGGGAGCAGGCCTAAGCCAGCAGGTCATTATCTCCCGAGGGGTCCCAGACTGCGAGAGGGCACAGGCCGGGCTGAGGGACCCCCCCTCCCCCCCGAGTGCACAAATTTTTGTGCACCGGGCCTCTAGTTTTTATTATAATAAAATAACAACGTTAGAGTTAGGATAATTGCCAAAGATGTGCATGTGAACATTGTTATAAATTAACAAGTTCAGCAGTGATTCCCAATACTTAAGCACTTTTGGACTCTGACCATTGTAAAATATTTCCACATAGGATGAAATAAATGTAAGAAAATATATCACTTCTGACTCTATGGGAATTCCATTAAAACTCTTTCTACATCTATATTTGGTCCCTTGGTAATTCCTTCAAAAGATGTCAGATATTTCACAAAGATGGACTCCTTTTATTGTGTGATTTGTCCCTTTTCAAATCTACCCAGTGATCATAGTCAGTATCAGAAGATTAAAATCTAAAATGTCTGTGCATTTAGTTTACTTTCCACCTTAGATTGTAAGTTATATAGATTAAGACTTCTTCTTAAACTCCTTGATGTTCATCCATAGTGCCTAAAATAGTGCTTATCATTTATTGATGCTTAGCAAAGACTTGTCACTTTATTGGTTTGTGTTGCTTCTCATCATGAAACCCAAGTATGTTTTATAAAGTGATAGATTCTTCAGCACAAGAAGAGCAAGTATTATGTGTGCTGCCACCAGCCATTTCCTGTGTCTGTTGCAGACATTTTTTCCTAAATGGAGATGTAGCCTTAGCATCCTTGGCATGCAAATTGCAATGTATTTGCTGTCCTTCTTCTAAAATTATTTCATTAGAGAAGAGGTAGAAATCACTCAATGGGCCATTGAACTTGTCAAATACTGTCATGTTTTAAATGTTGGGCAGGTCACTATGCTACCCCTGTATGTGTTAGGGCACTTCAGGGATCCTATATGCTTGCGGTCTGATCAAAGCCTGGTTTCCATCATGGGCTTGGAGTGAGGAGATCCGGTTTCATATTCTAATTCTACCACTTACCAATCATCAGATCTCCATCAAGTTTTGTTTGTCATGTGTAAAATTTGGACAATAACTCCCTCCCTTCTTCAGAGGGTTGTTCTGAGGATCAGATAAAACAATGAATCTGAATGGCTTTTTAAATTGTTAAAGCTTTATAAAGTGTCTGCTAATATAAAAGTTTAGAGGCCCATTGCATGAAATTCGTGCAAGAGTAGGCCTTCCTTCCCCCGGCTGCCAGCACCGGCTTCCCTCTGGCACCCGGGAACCAGGCTTCCCTTGCAGCCCTGGCTTCATTTGGAAGGTTGTCTGGAAGGACATCCGGAAGGACATCTGGCCTAATTAGCATATTACACTTTTATTATTATAGACTAGAGGCCTGGTACACGAAATTCGTGCACTGGATGGGAGGTCTCCTCAGTCCAGCCTGCGCCCTCTTGCAGTCCTGGATCCCTCTTGCAGTCTGGGACCCCTCGCTCCTTACCGCCCGCCTGCTTGCTGCACCTTAGCGCAGCTGCAGAGGCAGGAGCCTCTCCCACTGCTGCGCTCACCAGCCGTGAGCCCGGCTTCTGGCTAAGCAGCACTCCCCCTGTGGGAGCGCACGGACCACCAGGGGGCAGCTCCTGCATTGAGCGTCTGCCCCCTGGTGGTCAGTGCACATCATAGCGACCAGTCGTTCTGGTTGTTCCGCCGTAATGGTCGCGTAGGCTTTTATTACATAGATATCTTGGATGTCATGTAAATAAGCATAGATCTCTGTCCAAATAAGCCAATGCAAAGTTAATAAAATACTAGTTTCCAATTTTATATGATGCACTGACCTTTCTCTCTCATTCCCTCTTTTGTATGATTAGTCTTTTGTATGTCTAGTGGCTAGGGACTTATAGGAGATCTCTTCAAAGTTTAATGATGTCCACAACAATCTGTTATTAGGGGCCCAGGCTGGGGATCAGGACAGGGGGGTAAATTAATAGAGTAGAAAATTTGATCCAAGGCACAATGAAAAGTTTGAGGTTCAGGGAACATTTTCTAGGTCTAATTAATGGTTGGGATACAGTTGGTAAAACTGCTTTTAAGAAAACATCCTTGGGAGATTTTCCTAGAACTCTGGCCTCATCAACCTCCTGCTCTAACCAGGTGACTAACTGGTGGGATGCTACCTTTAAACAGCTTTCCAAGAAAGCTGCTTCTGATTCTCTCAGCACATTGGCGTGTATGACAACATGGGAAAAATACAGCAGTTAATTTTCCTAACCACCCTGAAACTAACGTATTTGCGATGCATTTCATCAGCAACTTAGTAAACTGCCATTTAAGAGGTACATTACTTTGACAATAGTGTCATAAAACTCCTGCTGCCAGACATAATTCACAGGTGGTAGCTGCAGAAAATGGATTCAATAGTGCTTCAATATCCCTCTGTCCTGAGGTGCTGGTTTCTAAGTAACAGGCTGGCATGTGTGTGAGCAGGTTTCTACTTTGGGGGTTTTGAGTCAAAATAATTTATAAACCTCTTTCTCTCTCTGCTCATGGGCATATCAGCAGCTATATGGAAACTGTTCTGGTGACGAGAGGGTCTTACATGAAGGTCAGTTTGTGTAATATTGGAGAAGGCACTTCATATTTATTTTTGGCATTCAGGTTCTTGGGTGATATCTAGAATAAATTTTAAATGCATAAGAAGAACGATAAGACAAAGGTTTTGCATTGACCATGTTATATGGGGACGGGGGGAGGGGGAATCTAGTGAAATAGGGACATTAAGTTTCTTGATGCTGGTTACTTTAAATTTTTATATCACTTCATCTCCAATTCAAATGTCAAGTCAAAGTAAATTCCTTAAGTACTTTGAAAATCTCTCTAAGTCATTAAACCAAATGTGGAAGCATCCATCCAAATGCACCCGTGGCTGTCAGAGCAGGAGGTGGGGCTGAGAAGTCAGTGTCACTGGCTCCTTAGAGGGAACTTCATTGAGGGAAAGCACACATTTCATTTCCAATGTTTTTTAAAAATCTGACTTGTAAGGCTTCTACAAATATGATCCTAGTAATTCCATTACCAAATGTACTGTCCACATTCTCCCGCCCCCCCAACCCCCAAATTTCTTTACAGCAAAAGGATACAACTTTATATGTCTTCACTTAAAACACTTTCAGCAACCTCAGCACCCCAAAACTTGACTTCTTATTCTCTTTATTATCATCCCTCAGAGAAATTGATGTGACTTCCATGACTGAACCATATGCTTAATTTTTTTTTAAAGTTATACCACTTACTATTTTGACCTTTCAAAAAGGAAAGTCAAGGAAATATTTAAGAAACTAGTCAGGTAATTCATTATGGGTAACTACATTTTCTGTTTTATGATTTCGTTCTTTATTCCATTTCCTTGTGGCCTTTAGTAGTTCATAGATCTACAATGCGACAGATGTTGGGTTTGGAATAGAAAACTTATGATCGTGTCCAAATCCTTAATTTAACAATTGAAGAACCTGAGTCTGAGACATGTAAATGTCTTGCTTGAGGTCACACAGTGACAATATCTTCATATTGTTTCCCAAAGTTATTTCTTACCCAAATAATGTAGACACAATTTAGCATTTGGAGCTATGTATTGCCTCCCTCCCCAGTGAATGAAAGCATGCAGTTTTTAGGGTACTATGGCTTGGCAGAGTTCAGAGCAGCTATTTGTATTATTCCTCCTTGCCCAAGACTTAGGGCAGCTTTATTTTTTTGTTAAGTGAGAAGGAAACTGAGGCAGAGAAAGACAAAGCGTCTTGGATAGCCTAAGTGACATAGCCTTTAGATGCAAGCCACACTTTGTTGTTTACTTCCATCTGGCTAAGTAGTGTTCTGAGGCGGATGAGAAGATCTCTGTCTGCACAGACAAATGAGGCACCAAAAATAGTTTGTGTGGTCTACTGGTAGACATAAAAAGCAATGAGGTCAGCCTGGAGTCCATAAGGAATGAGCACTAATGTATTCTTCTGCTCATTTTGATTTGCTGACAAAATCATGCAGTTTTAAAAGAGGGAGGACAGAGTTTAAGGAAAGGAAAAAAAAATTAGGAATGTCAAGCGTAATCCTTTGAAAGAGATAGTGAAAGCTCAGGAGAATAACTGTTTTGATGCTCTGAGTGACAGGTAAAATGGAGACCCTTTCAGACAAACCCATTGTGCTCTTGTCAAAGGTGGCTGAAGTTCTGTTCAAATACCTGTTTCTAGTCTTTGTGAATATTAACAGCCTCTGTGATTTTTTGGGGGAGCAATGATTTTGAAGTGCTACAGTACACAAAAGACATCAGCTCAATCTTGTTCCAATTCACTGCCAGTTCTCGATTTCCCCCAAAGGACGTGCATAATTTTTAAAACTTGCGGCTGATAGATTTGTGATGTTGTGTTGACACCGCAAAACATGATTGCTTTTTAAAAATTAGTATTAGTCATTCTAATTTCATTTTACATGTGATTTGTTTTCAATTTAGCATAAAGGTGCTAACCACAGAAATTGATATGGAAATATAGAATACAGAAACCCTGGAAGAGTGGAAGGCATGCCTTTCTAAAGAGGCTATTCCATCACCAATAGCTTTGGAACTGTTTATTGCTTAGGGACATCCATTTAATTGGATAAATAATTATCTGACAATTACAATTCATGTATTTCAAATGTTCATGAGTATACCAGAATGCAATATTTTTTCTAAGTTTAGTTTGCATGGATTATAAATTCTTCTGAATTTAAATAAAGGTATGTGACACGAACCAATTGGATTTTATGTAGTTTCTTAGATGCAGATATTACAGTTTCAACAGACTGTATAGAATATTGCCATTACATTTTCTAACAACTTTCTCAAAGCTCTTTCTCCTTATTTCAAATGAAATTGTGTTACACAAATCACAGCCTCATGAAATGATCACTTGTAACTAACTCCTTCCAGATTTCACTAATTCTGGTCTTGACTAATCCCTACTTTGAGAGGAATTCAACCCACTATAATCCCTAATCACTGCAGCTAATTTCAGTGTGTGTCTCATTAGGGCTGCTAAAAAAAGACTGTCTTAATTCTTCTTGAAATCCAGAGGCAAAGGGGTCAGGAAATTACACTTGAGTTGTCAAGAATTTACAATCAACGTTTCAAGTCATTCATTCACATCTAAGGATGGACATAAAGCCAAAATCTGTCTTATATGGAGAAGAGATCTGAAATGACTTGCTTCACATCATCCTGCCATGCTTCTTCTACCCTTTGGAAATGGATACCGACAGAGTGGAAACCAGGTAACTAACCTTTTTCTGCTTTGGCTCTTGGTGACAACCTGTCTCTGGTGCTGCTCTTTGATGCCCAAAGGCCAGGCATTGACACAAAATGCAGCACTGCTGCCTGTGTAAGAGGACTCACCATCTCTGCACTGAGGCAATGCTGTGATTTCTGGATTACATTGTATTGTCTAAACTGCAAGATGGATCCATAACCATTCCTAGTCTCCTGACGTGGTACTCCCTTGACCAAATAGGCCTGGCAGAAAGCCACACACTCCTCTCACAAGAGTTATCAAAATTGTTGAAGGGCCAACAATCAGCTTCCAAGGATCATACCTTCATTGTTCATTCTGTCATTTGCCAACTGCGGCTGACTCTCAGCTTACGAGTGAGAATTTGATGTCACTCAGACAGTGTCATTACTTTTACAGCCCTCCATGGCTCCTCAGCTGGGCTCGAGGAAAAACCAAGTGTCTGAAGGTGCCTAAAAGACCATGCATGATCCCACTCCCAATCTATCTGTTTCCTCCCTGATCTCATTGCCTACTATTCTCCCTGGCTTCATTGCTTTGCTTTAAATAGAACCCTCTGCTCCCAATACTGTTTACCCCTGTTGACTGCTCTGTTTCTCCTCCAGTGCATTTATCACAATCTGACACACTGTATACTTAATTAATTTACTTTTTTTTATTATCTGTCTCCCAACACTGAAATATGTGCTATAGAAGACAGGAATTTACTTTTTTTTTCTGGATCTCCAACCTCTAGAGCAGTGTCTGGCAAAAACAGGTGTTTGGCCATTATTTTTTTGAATGAATTAATCTGTGGCCACTCCTTGGCTCCTTATTGTTTTGTAGCTTTAAGCCATTTTAGTTTCTCCTAAAGGAGACAAGGAGACTCTCTTGGGTGAAAATCTGTATCTGGTCATAAATATGTGTTTGGAGGATGTCAAATCCCACAAAACGTGTCATTTCAGGTCAACAAAGTGAGTACCTACTATGTGCTTGATTCTGGGGAGACAGTGAGCTTCTTTCCTCACAGTCAGGCCCAGGCCTGTTGCCTCTGACTGCATTGGGAAAATATGTCAGGCAAGGGGGTGAATCGGGGAGAGAGGCAGCTGTTGTCTGCTAGCTGAGCCCTGTGCCCTTGCAGTAGCAGGAGAGAGGTGCCTTCTTGTAATCCATGTGCCTTCAGGACCCACTTTATTGTAATTTATCAATAATGATCCCCCTGCTAGCAGCTGACCCTAGTCAGTCCCTTTGTGTGGACACCTCAAATAACGACAGTAAACTCTAAACTCCCAGCTTAACTATCAGCCTTGAAGTTTGATTTTCCAGCCAGTGCTGTTCTCAGTGTAAGCATGTGAGCTTCATTTCCTGAAGAAAACTGGGTCCACTGGGCCCAAAGCCTCCATCACACAATATATTTTTCCACAAGTGACATTTGAAAGATGGGTAGCTGCTAATCTTCTGAGAGTACAGTTGAGTAGGATGGAGAGCTAAAAGTTCTCACTTTAATACACTAAGATGTTTACCATTTTGCTTCTAGAGATTGTATAGAATTTCTAAGCAACTGGCTTTAAGTGGCAAGCAGCATTCAACCTTTGTTTTATCAACTTTTTAATTTTAGGGGAAATTTCTGAGGAAGCTATTGTTTTGCAAGCTTGAATCCATAATTCACATGCAACAACTCCCTGGCTCAAGGGCAGAGCATACTTTGAAGTGCCTAATTCCCATACCTGGGATGTTGGACCTAAAACATATTTGAAATAAGGATTTCTAAGAAATGTTTTAATAACTCTATATCCTGCTGTTCTCCAAATCAATTAAAATAATTCTAAGAATCCTTTACCTACGGTATTCCAAAATTTTCCTGGATTTGGTTTTTCTTATCAGTGATGGTGCTTTATTCAAGCTGACACAGAAACGGTTGTGCTCAAGTACACAATACTGCACACACTTGTGAGAGGGTGAGAGTAGCTGACTTCTTTGCTAGTGGCAGGGACAGTGTGAACTGTCTAGTCCCTTTCCTCCCACAGCTTAGCATTCCATCATGATCATGCTACTCTGTCATCAAACCTAACTGCAACCAATTTGCTTAACTGATCACCAATCAGAGAGAAGTAAACCGAGACAGGCTCCTGAAGGAGGAAAAGGGCAGAAGACGAAGTCAGGCATGAAGTTACTCTGGAATCTCTTCCCTGCTCTTCCACTTGCACTGTGAGCTAGTAAAAGCTGGTGTGTGATAAATGTTTAGAGTCTATATTCAAATTATTACTTCAAGAGCAGTAAAACGTGCAAAATATCTTTATTTTAACTAAACACAGACTATAACATTGTATAATCAATGATCTGTGGGAAAGTACATTTTCCCACCTTTTCAGCTGTGTTCTGCTTCCCCATCTTGCCCATAGCAACCCCTCCCATCCTCTCAGAAATCAAGGTTTATCTCAATCCCCAATTTTATTTATATTGATGTTCTCTCTATCTCCTTTCTTTAGTCCCCAAAGCATTTTTAAGTCTATTCCTTTCTCAAGTCATCTCTTCTTAATGGGGGTTGCCTTGTCCTGTCATTTTTTGGCTCCAAACTCTGTGAACCCTGTGTCTATATCACCTGCCACCACTTTCTCACAAGGTGATGATTACTAACCCTCCCTACAATCTGGCTTTAGCATGTACTACATTATTTGATTGGCTTTCTCAAAAGACTTCTGATAAGCCAAATTCAATGACTCAATCTGTGTCCTAATCCTCCACATGAATTCTGTCACAAGCAACATGCCTTCTCCTGGGGAAACCACACACTTAGTGAAACTCCACTTTGTTCTTCTCTCTAGTCAGTTAAGGACGACAGTCTCCTGGTGTTTCCTCTACCTCACGGGTCCCCTTTTCTGTCTACTTTGCTCTTCATGCCTTTTCTATCTGGTGGGGGGATTGAGCAAAAAAGAAAATAAAAGAGAGAGAACTCATGGACACTGAAAACTGTGGTGATTGCAAGGAGAAAGAGGGGGTGAGTAGAGTTGGAAGAGAGCATACAGGGGATAAATGGGGATAGAAAAAAATAATTAAAAAAATTCAGAAAGTGGGATCGCATTCTCTTCTTTGTCCCACCCTCTTCACTACTGACAATGGAGCCACAATTAACTCTGTAACCCAGGCAACAGAGCAACCACAAACTTCCTGGATCTGCTTTCTAGTCCTTGTTTGTTTGTTTGTTAATCCTCACCTGAGGATATTATTTCCATTGATTTTTAGAGAGAGTAGCAGGGAGGGGGAGAGAGAGAGAGAGAGAGAGAGAGATTGATGTAAGAGAGACTCATCGATAGATTGGATATTTCTCACTATACCCCTGACCCAGGCCAAGGATTGAGCCTGCAACTGAGGCACATGCTCTTGACTGGGATTGACCCTGCAACCTTTCCGTCTACCGGCTGATGCTTCAATCACTGAGCCAAACTGGCAAGGGCTGGTTTCCTATCCTTTTAACATTCCCAACATTTCTCCTGGAGCAACAAGACTTGAGCCCCTGCCCTCAAAGGCAAGACACTTCCAGCCTCTTTTTCAAGTGTCAGCCTCTTCTAGTCATTTACACATCTGAGGCGATGTACATACCCAAAATTGCAGGGGAGAATGCTTTTTGCTTTCCTACGCATATCCTGGGGAAAAGCTATTCAGTTGGAGGATCTCCATCTCCATTCTTCTCTGCCTTACTCTTCTCCAACCCTGAGTTTAGACAAGATCCTATAGTACATGCTCAGGAAATATTTTGCAGCTTGAATAAATGTACAGACGGATGCCTATAAATCTGACCACTGGCATATTTTCTATTTTCAAATAACCAGCTCAAAGTCACATTCACCTTGAAGGTTCTCCTGACCTCTCCATTTTGATTTATGTTCTCCCTTTGACCTTCATAGCACTTCTTTCATAATGCGTGTTTTACCTTATGTTTTAAACATGTCATGCGAATGTCTTGGTGTCCCTACCAGCTATTTCATACATGCTCTCTGAGAACAGGCATTGTCGTCATAGTATCTGGAAGTCCCCTGGTGCTCTTAACACAATTCCTTGTGTAAAGCAGCTCAATACCTCTGCATTGAGTTTATTTTACTTCAAGGACTAGAATACTTGCATGAAAGTCAAACAGTTCCTGCCTCTTACAGGTTTACAGAATGTCCTTTTGTACCATTAGCTCAAGGTATGGTGCTTCTCAGCCACTGAGTCACTCAGAATTTCATTTCCTTTATAAATGGGGTTAATAATATTTATCTAATAGGGGGACTCAGAAGATTCTTTAATTAATGAGGGAGCACATTCCAAGACCCTTAGAGGAAATAAAAAGATAAACATTATTATATCTCTTATTACTGTAGATAGCAGTTATTAAACTCTCCCATAAACAGGAACCAAGAACAATTTTAAGCCAAACTGATAGTTTAATAAGAAGCAGCTAGTGGTTACCACAGTTGAGCTAACGTAAACACTTTGGCAAAAATAATTCCCTTCTGTTGCTATTAACGCGGGTCATGATGAGCTTTCAGAGTCTCAGTTTCCTCATCTAGTTAATTAAGACATTGGATGGGATAACCTCAAAGGTCTCGTCTAGCTCCAACTTTCTTGGCAAATCTCTGATTTTATTAACATCTCAAATCTCTGACTAATTGAACGGTCCTCCGTGTTTTCATATAACCGTGCACCCCTATAACTGCTTTCTTCTAAGGGTTCCTTTTGGGCCAAAGAGTTGAAGGACAAGCACAGATTTTTTTTTCAGTCATGTGATGGCAGAATGCTATATAAATCCTCTCAGGGAACATGAAATGGGCAAATCTAAGCTTTTGAATCTTGGTGTCCCAGAAAAATGTTTTTGGCTTAGGGCAGGGAATAATCAGAAAATATTCACGTGTATTCCACCACCCAGGCTATTCAGTTTGTCACAAATAGAAATTAATGTTCCTCATCAGCATGTCCCCTGGGGCTCAGGATAATGCTTATCAATGCTCTTCCTAGGAAGATTTCAGAAGCAAAGCTGCCCAGGGAGGATGGTAGGCATCTGGCAACAAACCAAGTAGTACTCTGCTTTTCTGGAGGATGCTTATGGAACAAATATTCTGAATGTCCGATTGAACTGTGAGAGTCACTTGCAAAGAGAGTGTTTTAGAAAACTCCTTCACTGGCTCCCTCTGTCTGCCTTGAGTGTTCAGAACAACCTTGAAAACTCAGAACCACTGCAGTGTCGGGCTTTGCAGTTTACTCTTTGATGTCCAGGTCAACACTGTTCTCAGAAGGTATGCCCTGCTGTCCTCAGCATTTGTCTTGATGGCTTTTGGAAAATGTATTGTGATAAAAATAGCATAAATGTATTTTCTCAACATGTTTGAAGCATGCAGTACAGTGTTGTTAACTACAGGCACATCGTTGTATAGCAGATGTCTAGAACTTTTTCATCTTTCATCACCGAAACTCTCTATCCATTGAACAACCCCTACTGCTCCCCCAGCCCTTGGCAACCACTATTCTTCATTCTGTGTCTAGCAGTCTGACTACTTTAGATGCCTCGGATAAGTGGAATCATGCAGAATTTGTCTTTTTGACTGGCTTATTTCACTTAGCATATAATGTCCTCAAGCTTCATCCATATTGTAGCACATGAAAGGATTTCTTCTGCTTAAAAGGTTTTGTCCACATAATTCTAGTATTTCTAGTGTCTGTAGCTGATGATCTGTTTATTTCCTGCAGGGAAAGAAACTTCCCTCAAATATTTGAATAAAAGAGTTACTCTCCCAGATCAATGCCAGATTTGGATCCTGTGGTCCAGGAGGCAAGCTTTAAAAATATACTTGGGTCACTTACGGTATCATGGCACCTCAGAGAAAGTAACAAACTAAAAGAAAAAAGAGTCAGCAGAAAACACAGTCCCTTCTCCTCACCCAAGAACAACGTATTTTCGGTGAACTGAATTGTTAGCTTCAGTATTATTTGGAGAAAAACAGCATCTCCAGGTGGTCATCAGGTGGTCTGGCTCCAAGAGAGCTTTGTTCCTGTGAGTGTTCTAGTATTAATAAAATAGATGCAATGGAAATATAGCTTAGCAGAAGACATGGAACTCTCAGGGTTCACTTCAAGACCTTATTCTTTTCCCGTGGAAGAATCAGAAGGATAAATGGAATGTGTTTTAGACTAAGGTATAAATGTGGCTTTACCATTTACTGCTTGACTTTGAACCACGTCTCTGAGCCTCAGTTTCCTCGGTTGCCAAATTAATGTCACATCTGTTTTATGGGATTGTAGGAGGAGGAATGTGATTAAATAAGTAGTGGGTCACGTTCCTGACCTAGCCCAGTTCCTGCCACAAGTAAGTGCCACATAAATAAACATCTGACCCTGACCCCGCTCATACTTGGACTGCTGGTACTTCCAACCCTCACTGAAATATCAAGACATCCTAAAAGATTGTCCTCTGCTCAAAAAAATACTGCTGCCGCTTTGTAAGAGGTTGAACATATAAAAGAGATAAATTAGGAGATGGCTACTTGCGTTACAAAAGGAGTCCCTGATTGACAATAAGATGAATGACTCCTGGTTTTTTAGCACCTCCTAGGTCTGTTTGTAAACCCAGCTCTGAGCTTTACATGATTTTCTCCATCCTGAAAAGATTCCTTTATAGAGCAAGTTCCTCTCACATGACTCAATTTCTGACATTTCTGTGTCCCTATAAGTTTTTAGGAGGACAGGGACTGGGAAAACTGTACTATGTATTTATGTCTTACGGAGCTTTGAAAGGAAATACAAATCAGGGTGCCCTGACCTCCCATGCGAGTTATTCCTATATATCCTGGTCCCACCAAAAGGAAAGAAACTGTTGTAAAGCCTGAGCTATTGTAAATTCCTACAGGATTAAAAATGTGAGATTTACATTGCCCATAATTAAATCTCCTGGTTACATGAGCTGGTGCTTGACCCTACTATTCCTTTGGCCAAAAATGGAAAAAAAAAAAAAAAAAGCAGCCAGTCAGTGGAGCTCTTTCTACTTTTTCCAAAGCTTCCACTTTGGCCGGGAGTCAGGTATCCGAGACACATAAAAATGCACGGACTTTCTTCCAGCCTGGTTTCCGAGGTTTCTGGAGCAGGTGATCATTAATGCAAATTTATGGGCTATTACAGAATTTTAAAAAATGGGTTGTGGTCGAATGAAAACCATAACCTTTTCGCACTTGCTTTTTAATTACCAGATATGTAAAAAGGAAAGGTACAGATTTAGCTGTACCGGTTTCTAGAAATGGTACTGAGCTAAAACCATTGGCAAAAACAAAACAAAAAATCTCCTGACAGAGGGTGATTTCTTTGGCAAAAAATGTAGATTTCCTATATTTAAAAACGTTGTGTAAGGACCTAAAGCAACCCCTGTGTCAAAGAAGGGTCTGTTGTTAGTCCTCCTGTCAGTGCCAGATTGTAGGATGGCAGGAGCCCATGAAAGCTCCGTTGGTGTTGGGGTGTGCGTGTGTGACAGTATTGCTGGAAACTTCTCTCCTGCACCTTTCCTAAAAAATTTGGTTCAACTGAAAGAAAGCAAATAGTTTGGAATACTATTAGTTCCTGTTAAATTTAAAGTGAGGACTAAGCTAAACAGGGTTTTATGAAAGGAGTATTTTTAGGAATGAATGGGTTAGTCAGTCCGTGAGAAGGAGATTTTAAACAAGCCATTGCCACATCTCGGAAAAGAACTATGTCTGCAATGGAGATCTTTGCTTTCTGAGAAAATACATTTTGGGGTGTTGTTTTAAATGACTCTATATTCATCACGGTTGACATTTCTCCTGTCTTGCTACCCCAACATGGCCAACTCTTTTCATTTATAATAAACACACAGTAGCAATTTGGCCCTTTGTGATTTTTCCTATATAGTTTTCTTTAGATCAGCACAAAAGCTTAAAAAATCTTTTTATTTTATTAAAATAAAGGGTCAGTTATGGAAACAGCAAAAGGAGTGACATTTTTTCATGTTACTAGCCAGATCACTTGGTATCTGTTTTGCTGTATTAAATGAACTATTCCCTTTGTCATTTATTTTTATGACCCAAAGGTTAGAAAACACTGATCGTTAAAAAAATTTACTGTCATTCTGCTTAGCTTGCCCTTTAAATATAAGAAAACCATATCTTTCAGGCTGAAAATGTTTCACCTAATCTGTTTGCATTTTTAATAACAGCAAAATAAGCAAACCCTCTGATAACAGCATTTAGCATTAATTTTTAATAACCTCATGCCTTTTAAGTTGCCCTTTGTATCTTGGTGGGGAGAAAAACTCTCTATAAGAAATTAATCAGCAAGTAAATTTAGTTCTGATGCTTTCCTTATTCTTGGGGTCTATCAGAGTCAGTGACCTGGGCTGCCAGATGTTTCTGAACATGCTTCTTTAGGACAATGCTGCCAAAGCCAACAGCCAAGAGGATCAGTTTAAATTTTCTGTTTAGTAGTATTTCCTCTCTCTTCATGGTTGGATTCTTCTTGGCTCCAGAGTGGTGAGCTTGCCTGAAAAACAGTCTTTCTGATTGATTACCACCAGCCCAATTGTATGTTGCGTCATTGTAAAGAGCTGAGCACAGCAATATTTATCCTTCACTCATTCATCGAAGTAATGAAAATTTATTGACTACCTACTGTGCACCAAACCTTGTGCAGGGCACTAGGGGGCACAGCAGTGGTCAATTCAGCCGTGGTCTAAACAGCATAGTTATGGGGACACGTCTGGGCTTCTACATATTCTTTTTTTTTTTTTTAAATTCTTACCCAAGGATATTTTTCCATTGAATTTTTTTTTTTAGAGAGATTGAAAGAGAGGGAGGGAGGAGAGAGAGAGCGAGAGAGAGAGGTAGAGAGAGAGAGAGAGAGAGAGAGAGAGAAACAACGACATGAGAGAGACATATTGATTGGTTGCTTCCCACAGGCATCCTGACCCTGGATGAGGATTGAGCCTGCAACCCAGGTAGGTGCCCTTGGTTGGTAATCAAACACGAGACCCTTTGACCTGCAGGCCGGCACTGTAACTACTCAGCCAAACCGTCTAGGGCTACACATTCTTTGTAAGGTATCCCTGTGGTGCCTTATGTGCCTAGAAATGTTTGGCAGACTCTTCACTCCCCCGCACCTCATCCTGCCATTCCATGCCTGATCGGTTCTGGCTTCGGAGTCATTTTCTGAAAATTGCATTGTTGTGATGATTAAATGGAATGTGTTTAATACAATGTCTGGCACAAAGCACACCTATCAAAGTTGACTATTCTTACTGTCATCTGCAATAATGGTAATAGTTCAAAAGTAATAACTATCACTCATTTTCTGCTATGCATTTACATGATAGGCTCTCTGTTGGGCATTGTTAGGTATATTATCTGCAATTCCCTCAGCAATCTTCTAAGATAAGTCTGGTTATGAAAGTCCAGAGAATTGAAGTGGCTTGCCCAGGATTGTCCTGCTACTTGGACAGCCAGGTGTCCTACTTCTCTGAAGGGGCTGTCTTAGACCATAAGAAATGGCTCATGGCTTGATAATCCAGTTCTTACCTGGGGAATGCTGGGGTGGGAAAAGAGCCCCCCCCATCCCCATGGTCTCAGGAATCACATCCAGGTCCATGAGCCTAACTCCAGCAATGGTGGGCAGATGCCACAGGTTGTCTCAGGTAGACTAGTCCACCCCACCACCCATTGCTTTGTGTGATGAGATCCACTGTTGGGACAGGGAAGATCATGAGAAAGCCATCTCCTGAGTACACAGAATCCTACCAATGCCACCCAGATCGTGTGACCTGGAAGAGGACTTGGCATTTCTGGGCACCAGTTTCCCACAGAAGATGGGAAGAGCTGGTTCTAAGTTTCCTCCTCTCTGGATAAGGAAGTGAAGTATTGAGAGCTTCAGAGCTTTACATCTGGCAACTCCTCTAATCCTCCCAGTGACCCTCTGAGAACAAAACATTATTACTTATGATTCTACCCAAGGTTGTCCAGCTACTCAATGATGGGATCAGCATGGAAAACTTATCTGTCCAACTCCAAATCTTAAGATCTTTTCATATCACCTCACTGTAGCTGGGTTTATGTTCATTTCCCAGCGATGGTAGCCTGGGCATCTTCTACCAAAGATCATAGATTATCTGTTTCCATTTGAATTCTGAAACAGATGCCATCCAATCTTTAAGGCCTTCCCTGTCACGGCTGGTTTTCATGTGAGTTGCGATGAAGAGTCACACTGCTCTATCTATGAGTTACTGTCATCTTTCGTATCCATGTCTTTTAACCTGGATTATGCCCACACTCTTTTTATCTCTGCTTTTCACATGGCAGTGGAATGGCAAGCTGGCTTTGGGTCTGTCTGGCTGCCTGGAATTCAGTGAGGCTCTCCTTCTAACTTTGTGTTACTGAGCAGGGGGAAGATAATCCAATTGCAAATGTTTTTTCATGCACCACCCTAACCTAAGCTAAATAAAACCACACTCCTGTTGCTGGCAATTTTGCTGAAGTGGAATTTATAATTAAAATCCTTTCTGGCTTCTATAGTTTCTCTCCTATGTAAGCTACATGTTTCAACTAGTTATGCTTAACAGAGCAACTGTAAAATGGAAAATTAAAAACAAAGGGGTAGATGCCAAAACTGAAACAAATACCAATATATATCCTTAGGATATTCCTTTATGCAATGGCCTTTGATATCCAGGCCTTCCAGGGTTTGGTGTGTGTGTATGCAAATAAGCACTCACAGATCCAGCTTACACCTGATGTAATTATTCCCCATCCTGCCTTTCTGAGATCATAAAAATAACAAGACTATTCTACCAAAGGCAAATAATACTCAGAAACAATTAGGAAAAGTTAATGAAAGGAATAATTAAATGTATGTTAAGTAACAATATATCATACGCATTTGTGTCTGGAATGAATATGGTTTCATGAGCCGAGTTCTGACTGATGTCAGCATGAATCTTTATGCTGCCAGATTCTCATCCAACTGCCAAAATATTTTTCCCCTGTAGGATTGTAAAATGAAGTATATTCCAGTTCCCACCAGATACTATAGTGTTTCACATGACCATATTTAGACTTTCGCATTCCACTAATACAACAGGGAAACAATTCTTGAAACACTGCTCATTTTCAGCACTTCACGTGTAAGTAATCCCCATGGCCAACATTTATATCTGCCTGGTTACTCCTCCCAAATGTGTTAATAGCATTTTGAAAAAATCCCATTTTAACTCATCTGTCTTTTTTTTTTTTTTTTTTTTTTTTTTTAACAAAAGCGAATCTCTGTGTGTGGGAGCTGGTATTCTACAAACTCCACTCGAGGAAGGAATGGCCTCAGGCCATCAATCTTTCAGGAGTGGAGAATAGTGTTTAGACCTGCATGTACACGGATAGTGAAAATAAAAGCTCTCCATTTTCCAGGAAATTTTACTCTGGGATAGGCTCACCTGTGGGGAGCAGCGCACACTCCTCCTGCTTTTACTCCACTTTAAGTCCATCATTTTAGCTGGAGACAAAAACAAATCTCTTGCAAAGGCAATCGTTTCTAGAAATAATGGTTTTTCAGATAAACTTCTCCCTATGAAAAACCTTTTCTTCTTTGTCAAAGTTCAATATTTCTTGACACAATTAATGAAATAATATTAAAGATACTTATCAAGCCCTAACTGGTTTGGCTCAGTGGATAGAGCGTCGGCCTGTGGACTGAAGGGTCCCAGGTTCAATTCCGGTCAAGGGCATGTACCTTGGTTGCGGGCACATCCCCAGTAGGGGGCATGCAGGAGGCAGCTGATTGATGGTTCTCTCTCATCGATGTTTCTACCTCTCTATCCCTTTCCCTTCCTCTCTGTGAAAAATCAATAAAATATATTTTTTAAAAAAGATACTTATCAATTAGGGTGAAATAGATATTAATAATAAATGACAAAATTACACATGACCTCATATCTTTTTCACAGCAATTCACTTGCATAACTCAGAACAGTCAATGCTACCCTCTCTAGAGGAAACTCAGTTCTGAAGGTTTATGCCAAGCATGTCAAACTCAAAGGCTAACACATGCCAAATAAACAAGGCATGTGGCCCTCGGGCCGTGAGTTTGACATGCTCAGTTTAAATGTAAGTGTGGCAGTGTTAGAAGCACTCTTTGGTTTGCAATTTTTTTTTTTTCTATTCTGTTGGCACTGGCCCTTTTGGCAACCTTAACCCATGGAATGAACTTACGGTCAAAGAAAACTCTAAAGTCTCTTTCACCTCAGCTACACGCTATGCTACATGCCACCTACACAATATTTCTGGTTATCCCCACTTTCAGACACATTGTTGGATTGCATTTCTTGGCTCTCTGTACTTGAGTAACTCATGAATTGGGGGTGAAGTGATGTGTGTCAATTCCAGACCAGCTTTTAATTCCTGGTACGAGACCTTGTCAAACAATTTTGCTTTACATCTATGCTGGCAATTGGCAATATTCAAGATGGTTATCACACCCTCAGTGTGAGTTCTAGAGTAAGAGATACAGAGGTAGGCAAGGATCACTATGTAGCTTAGGATGACTGTGTAGCTTGAATGAGAAATAAGCCTCTGTCATGAAAAGCCACCAAGATTTTTAGGTTACTTGTTACTGCTGCATCACACAGCCCATCCAGACTGACACAATAACAAAATTTTAAGAGAAACACACACACACATGTTATAGAGTGGGGATACAAATGGATATGCAGCCCTGGCTATCCTATATAATAAAACCCTAATATGCAAATTGACTGAACCGTGGAACAACCAGTCACTATGATGAGCACTAACCAACAGGGGGCAGACGCTCAACTCAGGAGCTGTCCTCTGGTGGTCAGTGTGCTCCCACACTGGTTAGGATCTCCAGCCAGGTTCTGTGTCCATGTTCTCTTGCTAGGTTCTCCAGCCAGGTTCCCCAGGTTCCCCAGCCAGGTTCATCACCAGATTCTGTAGCCAGGTTCTTCAGCCAGGTTCTGGCTAGGTTCTCCAACCAAGTTCGGTAGCCAGGTCCTGTCCAGGATCTTTTGCCATGTTCTCTCGCTAGGTTCTGTCTCTAGGTTCTGTGGCCAGTTTCTGTCCAGGATCTTTTGCCATGTTCTCTCCAGCGAAGTTCTTCTGTCTCTAGGTTCTGTGTAGGTTCTGTGTCTAGGTTCTGTGTCCTGTTGTCTTGTTACATCTGTATTTATACCAGTTGATTCCAATCCTATCAATCCCTATTCCAAAGGTTAGGGCGTTTCTTATCTCCATTCCATGGAGTAAAGATTATGTAGCTTAAGCATGATTGTTCGTAGTTAAATTGATTAATTACCCGCCTGGCACTTAGTTAAGGGGTTTTATTCCCTCCCTAACTTCAGGGGAAAATCCCTACCTGGGGAAACAACCTTTCTCAGAGAGGTGACCTTGGTTAAAACACATAGTTCCAAGAAGGTGAGCAAACATATTAAGAACAGTATGCCATATATGCCAGGTCCCTTTAAACAGCAAGGATGGACCGGCTCCTGGCAAATAGTATCTTTTTAGGTAAATAGGTAAACAATCCCACCATTTTACAGATATGAAAGTCGTGGTTCTAGGAGGTACAGTAACTTGCCCAGAACACTCATTGTGTTGTAAAGCCAGTCCATGTCTTTGGAGTCCAGGTTCATTTGTCTTTATTTTTACACATGGGCTGGAGAAAAACTGGTGTTTTAGAAGCAATCGAGCAAATAAATGGGTCTAGGAGTCATGGATGGTACAATCCTTCAGGCTTTCTATTATCTTCAGTACACTTTGCAATGTTGACGGTATCATCCTTGCTGATTTATTTCTCATTTTTCTCAGTGGAAAATTTTGCAAGAAATGGCCTTCTTTAGAGAAAGGGCTAGACTCCAGGAGGTCCACGTTGTAGATAAGAAGCCATTATTCATTGAGAGGAGACCACTAGAATATATTTGTTTCTCTTGACCCAAATTGAAGTCCATAATAGAATGGGGATGCTTAAAAAAGAGGTCCCAGCACTTCTTTTTGCCCTGCACTTTGCATCTTCATTTCAGAATCTGACTCATGAAGTACAAATTATTTATGTATATAAGCATGCTCTGAGCTAAATCAATTTAAATAAATATTTTATGAGTTTGCTTTACTGTGTGCTGTGTTGTATTTTCTTTGTAATGATGGTGAGAATCTATTGGTCATCTAAGCACAAATGTAGGATAGTGCAGTGGCATCATATTTGAATAAGTAGTTGATGGTTTTGGTAAGGAAGCACATCTTTCATGGTTACCATGAAGGAAAATTAAAAACAAAGGTGCACTACACAGTGCAAAACTAAATATTATTATTTCCAGAATGTGTGGAGGGTCGGGATGTGCAGTAGAAGAACTTGGACACTGGAAAGACAAATGCAGTTGATTCTTGTGATTTGTGGTAGTTACGGTCTATAAGGTCATTGAGAACACGGATTTAATGAATATTGAACAACACATTGGTCTTAAGGGAAATACAGGGCTTGGTTCCTGAGAGACTCTGGTCAACCAATCAATACACAGCTCTTTTTACTCATGGCCGACAGCGCTATCGCTCATTCCTAAATGAAGCCAGCCAACCCATGCATTTTCTCTGAAAGGCATATCACACCTTTCTTACGCTTAGGGACACTAGGCAGCACTTCAGCCATAAGCTTTGGGGCCCTTTTAAACAACATTACCAAAAAAAAGCACAAAATATGAAAAATGTGGCACTAAGTAGACTGTAAAAAGGACTTTTGTTCACAATGTGTGAGCTGGCTGAGATGAGAAGGCAGTGTTGCCTTGTTTGACCTCAGTGGGGAGCATGTATGACGGGTGATTCAAATTTTTGCTGCTCTGTACATGCCTCCAGAAGAAAAAAAAGCAGCTCTGCAAGTCCTGATTTCGGTGTTAGAAATAAACTTTAGTGAGTCGGTAAATTCACACATACGAATTTGTGAATAATGAGGGTTGACTGTATCAGGGTTTGACTCCTGGCTCTGCTACTTCTTAACTAGGCCAAGCTGTCCAAGTTTTCTGAGCCTTAGTTTTCCTTATGTATAAAATGGTGATGATACTAATTGTTTTTCAGAGTAGTAGAGGATTATATAATGATGGTCGTAAGGCACACAGTATATAGAAGTTTAATAAATGATAGCTGCATTGTTTTCATCATGGAGCTACACAGAGAGGAAAAAATATCTTGGCAGAATAGAAAAATAACAGGTGTGCCAGAAAAGATCTGGTTTCAAATCCAAGTTCCATTTCTTAGTAGCTATGTGTCTTTGGACAAGTTATCTTTTATGAGGCCATTTTCTGCTCTGTAAAATGAGCTCAGTGACATCAAACTCAGCAATGTCTAGGTGTGTGTGCGTATATTAAATCAGAAAAGTGAGTGTCCTGGCATATAATAACCTCAAGAAAAGTCAGTTTTATTCTTGGCATCCCCATATTATTTCATTATCAAGTAGAATTTTTACCCATCTGTAGTAGATATTTATAAATTTTAAATAAAATAAAGTATCATTTGAACTTATCTGTTGGTTACATAATATTATGCAAAATAAAGTCTTAAGGCATTCATGCACAAATAAATGCATATATCATAATCTTCTTCCCCTTTCATGTAGAAAATAAGGAAAAAAAGAAACTTTACATAATTTTGTACTGGTTTTTAAAAATACGATTTGGGAATTACAACGTAAAAGAGAAAAGTATGACCATTATTCTTCAAAACTTTCACAAATTTACTTCCTTTTAAGGATTTCTAGGGACATTGGGGAAAGGACAGTTGACTAGTTAGAGAGACTAACTCAAAATTAGATAGGAGAGGATCCTTCACATGGGTTAAACAAGAGTCAGTGACAATAACTAACATGGTGAGAAATTGCTGAGATGACACCAAGGTCAGAATACAGCTGAGCACAGATAGAAAGTGAATTACTAATAAACTGATTTTAAAATGAACTAGGACATTCAGCAAGAGAATTAGGAAACAAACGCAATGAAGGATTGTTAGAAAATGTCCTACTTGGAACTTTTCTCTATTGGATACTTCTTGATTTTAATTCATAGAGTAATTATGTAATGTCCACTGAATGCATAGAACCAGGAAACAGATAAGACAGTCAACTGGAGGATCCCTGACTTTCCACCAGGCATCCCAAGAAGAGCCTGACCAAGAGCCTGCACTTTCAATACTGAGGCTCATCCTGATTTTGTGGCAATGACCCAGGGGAGGAAGAGTAAAGAACAAAAGCCCACTAGGGCTGTCTGAAAAGATGACCTGATTTTAAGTGGTGACCAGCCTCATCATTCCCTAACGGGTCTTTAGGGACCAGAGATAAAAGTAAGAAAACTCTATTAGGTTTACTTTTTTGGATTTCTGCTTCATACAGGGTACAATCTCTAGAACCTCACCCTGTATATTTTCAGTTTTGAGATCTCAGCTTGACTCATAGACTATACACCCCCAAACTCCTATAACACGTGTGGACAATCTTTTATCAGTCAGGTAATTTTGAAAAAAGCATTGATTTGAAATGTGTACGAGGCTCTGGTTTATATGGACAATGACAAGTCTATAATTGATGAACAAGTGTTCATTATTTTTCATGAATATAATTGAGAATTAATAGCTCCCTTTTGTTTGGGAGAAAAAAACCACATATAGAAGATTAAATAATGAGAACTGCGCAGAAAAGCAAGATTGAGAAAACAAACAACAAACCCCAGCACTAGATCAAGACAACACATGGTCAAGAACTTCCTAGTTCCTGACTTCTGCTTCAGATTGCTTCTGATGGAATAGACTTGCTTTTAGTTCTCGATAAAAACTAATGATATTCAACGGCTGTTTGAATAATGCAAGTGAACTACTTTTTAATCATACCCTAGACTACTACCCAGTTTAAACTTGTGCCTTAAAGCTCAGTTTTAGAAGCTTTTCTCTTGTTAATCACGATACCTTAAGTATTGTTAGTCTCTGTCAAAAAAAAAAAAAAAAAAACTTTCATTTTTTTCCCACAGAAACATAAACTGAGAATTTAACAATCTGCTTTGCAGAAATTTTCAGTGAATGCAGACAGGAGTTCAGAGTAGAACATATGGGATTCCAACAAGATTCTGTCATGTAAAATTAGTTTAAAAGTAAAATCGAAATGTGATCACTGCTGTGTGTGCACGTGAGCATGCGAACCATTAGTCTCAGATAATGCCTTTTACATTTCAGGGCTAAACACTGTTAAGTGATTTCTGATTTAAATGTCAGTTTCCATAAAAAAATTTAGCTTGGCTTGGAGATATTTCTTTGTTCCCTCATGGTTTCAAAAGGTAAATTTTGGTGATTTTCGTGCAGTTTTATTGATTATTATTTCCTTTAAAAGATCAACATTTTGCTCATTTAAAAATGATTGCTTTATTTCCAGGAAAATATTCAGGAATCAATCCTTGCATAAAATCATGAATATGTAAGTAGTAAACAGTGTATAGTTTCACTCACCAGGTCAAGTCATTCAGCTATTTATGGCTATGTCTTCTTAAGACATTTCCATGGGGCACACACAGAGACACTCCTGTAGAACGGTAGTCACCACATAATACTGTACTTAAGAAATATTTTAGGCTAAAGGCATCTTGTCTTTGTATGACACAAAACAGTGAGTCCTAACAGACACTCATAAATTTGCCTGTAAGAGTGAGTCTGGTATGGTCTGAACTGTATCCCTTCCCTTCCCTCCCTATTCATTTGTTGAACTCTTAATCCCCAGTACCTCAGAATGGAAACTTATTTGAAAATAGGTTTGTTGCAGATGCAATTAGCTAAAATGAGGTCATACTGGGGTAGGGTGGCCCCCAATCCAATAGGATGGGTGTCCTTATACAAGGGGAGATTTGGACACAGACATGCACAGGATATCACCATGGGAGAGCTGGCCTTATGTTGCCATAAGCCAAGGAACTACCAGAAGCTAAGACAGAGGGGCCTGGCATGGACACATCTCTAGTGCCTTTAGAAGGACATGACCCTGCTGACACCTTATCTCAGACCTCTAGCCTCCCAAATTATGAGAGAATAACTTTCTGTTGTTTAAGCTTCTCGGTGGTCATTATTATGGCAAAGCTGGAAAACTAACACAGAGCCTTTTTTTGGGGAAAAAAGAGATTGGCCCCTTTTCTCTCCTTTGCTGTGTATAACAATACTGAAGCGGTTTGATCTTCAGTGAACAGGAACATAATTCCAAAAAGCATGCTAATCCTGCTGCTTTTAGGTCTGGTCTCTAAATCATATGTGTCATCCATTTCCATAGGCAGTACCAAATATCTGAACAGGCTGGCCTTGTGCAGATGGAGGGTGACAATCTTCATGTTTGGAAGGAGCAGCAAGTGGGACATAGGAATATGTTCGTATTTCTTTGCTCTGGTATCTAGAGAAGAGAGAGTGTTCTGAGACTGTTTGATGATGAGTCCCCTTATCTATCCCCAGAATGGTACAAGGTATCCATCTGACTGTGGGTGTGACGGGGCCCTCTCCTTCCTGTGGCGCCCACTCATTGGCAGCAGATCTAACTGCACAGAACACCGGCTTAGTGTGTCTCCATTTATATTAGAGACTACATTCCAGTATCTAGTGTTTCAAGCAAGAGGCAGGGTCCGTGAGTTCAGCTAAGGTGAAGGAATTCGTGGGGACTGCTACAAACTGAATGTTTGTGTCCCCTCAAAATCACTATGGTAAAGCCCTAACCTCCAAGGAGATGGTGTGAGAAGGTGGGGGTCTTTGGGACGTATGTAGGCTATGAGGGTGGATCACGAATGGGATAAGTGCCTTCAGGAAGGAGAGCTCCCTAGGCCCTTCTCATATACAAGGAACAAGGAGCAGATGGCCATCTCTGAAGCAGGAAGTGGGCCTTCTCCAGACACTGAATCTGCTGGTGCCTTCATGTTGGACACACTAACTTCCAAAGTGATGAGAAATAAATGTCTGCTGTTTAAAAGCCACCCATTCTATGGCATCCTGTCCTAGCACCATGAACTGACTAAGGCAGGGACCAATACCTTTTGCAACTTGCCAAGCACAGGATGCTGAGGAACATTTGGGTGGTATAGTTTCCCAAGTGGCTGGTTAACTGGTCCTGCTACACCAGCTCTGAGCACCTCGTGTGTGCCTGGGCCTTGATAGTTACTAAGTCCTTTACAACATTCTGCCAGGGAAACACTATCTCCCTTTTATAATTGAAGAAATAATGGCTTGAGGTCAGATAACTAGTAAATGTCATCATTAGTTTTCTAAAGCCCAAGCTTTTATTGATTGCATACTGTCTATATTTCTGCTTTAAAAAATAGACTTTTACAGTTCATGCTGTTATTATTATGCCTGTTGTTGTTGTTACTCTATTGCCCCCAAACATACTAGGTAAGGGAAGTTAAAGACACAAACACACCATATAATGTTTCTGCTACATGATAGCATATATGAACGGATTCAGGCTATGGGGATACTTCTCTCCTAACCTTTCATTTATGATCACATATTTTTAAATTAGGAATTTTTTAATACCATAAAATCAGGTTTCTCCCAGTGTTTTCCAGAATGACCATCTGCATCTGGTGGGATGCTTATAAAAAATTAAAAAGTCCAGAAATCTACCCCAGAGTGATTGAACTGGGATGGGCAGGGGATGCTGAGAAATGTGCATTTTTAAAGAGTACCCCTCAGGTGATTCTTATGCAGGTTAAAGTTTGAGAGCTACTGCTGTAAAGGTAGGGGAAAGCAAAGGTCTTTCTGGAAAATTCTTTGCCTCTGGCACACTGAGCTTCTGAATGTAGAACTCATGCCAGGCTCCGTTGTCACCTTGTTACTGAGGCTGTAGCAGGTGCAGAAGCCCGGAGGACTAGGAGGGTCACAGAAAGGACACGACTCCTGCAAGGCTCATATCAGGGAGAAAGAGTTGCAAACTTTGTACAAAACAGTTTAACAAGCACAGCGGAGCTCACCTTAGAGGCAAGCGCGGTGGCTGTGGAATAACAGGGTGCAAAGGGGTTCTGAACGTCTGTGTCAAACAAGAGGTTGTCCTGGCAGTCCAAAACCAACCCTGTCATCTTCATCACTTCCATCTCGCAGAAGATGCAGCCTTAAGCCATGGCTTCTCTATTATTTACTCAAGGTGGGCATTGGGCACAATGGGAGGGGATAGTTTGATTTTGATTTGTATGAAGTGAAAGAGCAGAACCAGCTACCCATGTTTTCAATTATCTGCCAGCATGTTGTCTAGCGTACATGCCAAATCTCTTCCAATGTTAACTAGAGGAAGAAAGTGCTGGTAGTCTGAAGGATTGCTTGATTTTATTGGACAAACTTCAATTTCACTGGAGTTCCACTTAGAAAATAGGAGTTCCAGGATTCTCAGCAGAGTGAAATAAGAAAATTTTACATGTATGTCATGTTCTTTTTTAGAATCCAAATCTGAGTCAAAATTCAGTATAGAGCCATTTACCACATGCTTATGTTTAAATTTCAGAGTGAGAAAAAATATTTAAAGAGTGGCCATTCATAATTACTTGTATTTGTTAAATGCTCTTGTGCCTGGTGCTGGTGGACATGCTTTTACTTTTCACAGCTTCTCTATGTAGGTTTTATTATGCCCATTGTACAGATTAGAGAATGGAGACCCTGAGAGATGACGACATGTGCCCTGGTTCTACAGTGAGTAAATGGCAGAGCTGACATTAGAACCAGTGCACACGTGATGTCAATGCCTCCTGCTTTGTTTATGTTTCTTTTTTTTGTATCACACAGACTATAGACATGGTTTGTTATGCTGGAAGGGATGATAGCAAGTTTTCATAGTTTGAGCTTGCGTATTTCTATTGAATGCAACGTCCAGCATCCTTGAACAATGCTGAGACAGAATAACTAATAGTGCTCTAGACTATCCTGTAACCCAACGGTCGCTGTGCCTGTAGAGATTAAAGGGATATCGCCATGCTCTCTCAAAGAAAGATGTACCCCTGGGTTCACAGCGGATTGTAATTAGCATACATATTCTTATTCAGTATTGTCTTTTTACTTTCTCATCTCATCTGCTACCATTTTTAAATGAGGTATACAGAGACACCATTCACAAAAGAAGGCTCACTTGACATTTTTATTTCCATGTAAATATGCCCAAAGTAATTGATTTAAAATTCAGCAACAGCTGTAAGTGTCGGACACTTTTGAAAATAAGAATAATTAGGCCTGTGTGGTGTGGCTCAGTTGGTTGGAGCATTGTCCCTTACACCAAAAGATGATGGGTTCGATCCTGGTCAGGGCACATACCTAGGTTGTGGGTTAGATCCCCAGTCAGGTGTATGGGGGAAGGTAACTCATCAATGTTTCTCTCTCAAATTGGTGTTTCTCTCTCTCTCTCTCTCTCTCAAAAAAAAAAAAAAAAAAAAAAGAAGAATAACTTCATGTTCACAAAAATGTTGGTGCAGTTTAACTCATAAAGTGAGATAAAATTTTGGCTAATTTGTAATCTATACTTATTGACATTGGGATCCAAAATAATGTCTGCACTAGCTATTCTGTATGCCAAATGCTGCATTTGATAGAATAATTCAAGCTTGAGTTATGAATTCACCAAAGGTGATAATGGTTGCCCTTATTCTGTGAGTGGTGATGTTAATATTTATTATCTGTAATGTACAGGGATACTGCAATGTACAAATTGATTTCCCCATTTCATCGATGAGAAAACTGAGGCTCAGAGAGTTTACGTAGTTTGATCCAAGTCTTCTAACTTCAAACTCAGGCACTTGGGGTTTCACATAAAACTGTGTTTTGTAGAGAAGAGACATCCCTGGCTTATTGTGAGGTAGATATCAATTATAACAAAAGAAAAGACCTTACTCATTTTTGCTTTCTCTCTTTTAAAGTTTATGCCATATTTGGCTTATGGTGGAATAAAGCCCCATCTTATAATTTATAGACTAAGGCTTTTAAAGTGGATTTCATGGTTCTGATGGAGATGTGTGAGTAAGCGGGCTCGGGAGAGCAGCCTGGGGAACAGAAGGTGTGGAGGTGAGCAAGTCAACCTTCTAAAGGCCAGAGGGCCCGGCCTCCTGAGAGCAGAGGGTCCTGAACATCTCTCAGAAGCGCGCCATCTTTCCTTGGTGTCATATTTAGCCTGAGAGATCACTCTGATCTACTTACAGTTAGGCAAGCAACTGAGGATTGGTAAGAATGCTGTCAACTTCTCAAAAATTCATAATAATAATGATGACGCTTATGTGGTGCTTTGTGGTACACAAAGTACTTTCTTTAAGTAATTCATGGTGCAATAAAAACAACAAATAAATAAACAAGCCCAACAAGATTAGAAGTTGATGGCTTAGATTCAAGTCATGTGCTTTCTCAGTTTCTTCCTGTGCAGATGGGAATAATAAAATAATACCCAGGCTACAGTGGTGGTAGTTGCATATTATTTATACCGGATAGCCTAGGTGAAGTCTACACTTTATGAGAAGAGATTCCTTAGCCTTCTTAGAGAGAAATCGGTCCAATGAGAAACACCATTGCAGAATTTAAAAAAATAAAACTGCCATTTTGAAAAGTATTAATATATGTTTGGAAGGGATTGACTCTCTTTTATTTTTTTCTACATTTATATCTGATATGTGTGTCTCTTTTTGACAAAGAAAGGGAAGCAATATAAAAGTTCATTTAACAATAGATTTGAAATACACAGCATCACAACAGTGTAATAACACCTTTTGGATTATTATGGAAATATCAATGATTGTTTTAAATCTTATTATTAATGAAGTTAAATCTATCCCCTTTTCCTGATTCATTAGTGTAGATTTCAAAGAAAAATAAAAATAAAATTTGTGCGTGAAAATATAATATAAAATAAATGTATATTTGTTTAACTGAGGATCCTTTTACACACATACACACACACACATACACAAGATTTCTGGAAAGAGATTCTTCTTTTGATATAATAAAATGTAATAAATTTAAGCTCAGTTTTCTAACTCCAGAGACCCACTGAAGGTTTGGCTCCATCCAGGACAAGACCTCAGTTTGTAATGTGTCAATTTAAGCCTGTGCTACTCTGCAAGTTATAGGACCACTGAACACCAAACAACATTGTTTCTTCATTTCAGTGTCACTTGCCCCATGTGTGTATCACATATTTACAAAAAATGTAGAAAAATATATTCATAAAATGATTATTTAAGGCAAGTCTATCACCCTACGGTGATGTAAATTCGTAGAAGCAGATGATTGTAGAACTAGTTGATAATGTTGAGAGAAATCTAAGCCTTTCATTTTCACAAGAAAAAAAAATTGCAGCTAACTAGGAGCTGGAAGTAGATGTGAATTTTATCATTCTAAACCCCCAAATTCATTGCTCTAGGTTGCTTACTTTGCCTAATAGTTCACGTGTTGTAAACTCATTACTGAAGGGAACATTACCAGTACAGCACATGCATATATGCACATGTGTGTGTGTTGAAGTTGGAGGAACATTTGATATATATTTTTACTATTTGATATTTTACACATTCTTAAGACAAGGGACTAGATTGGGGGGAAATGTTATTGAGATTCTTTTCTTTCTTTTCCTTTAAGTGGAATGTTACACCTTAAATTGTATCTTTGCCCAAGTGCTGAAAACAGTTTAATTAAATGTCTCTATTTCAATAAATACCTTGGGCACACAGACCACCATAGGGGCACATAAAGAATGTGAGCATTAATTGCATTTGAGATTAGCCCTATTGAATTAAATTCTCACACACTGATGCCCTTTGTTCTTAAACCATAAATTGTCAATGTTTATACATCCAGCTATTGATACATTTACTATAAAACCATCCTTCCATCAGTATGGGAAGTTTCAACCTAGAAAGAAAAATCTCCAATCTAGGTAAATAGTAAAAGAACCTACTTGAAAGTTATTCCAAAGGAACATTGATGGTATATTTTATGTGTATCGCGCTTTGGGGAGAAATAGCTGGATTATTTGTCTTCCTAATAAAAAAATCTTCAGGCAAGTCCAGTTCAAAATAAGTATTCTCATATACAATATCAAAAAAAAAGATAAAACCAAAGTACCTAATGAAAAATTCAATTTGTTGATAGATTAATTAAATTCCCTACCTACCCAACCCTGACTGAATCTGTCCCAAGGGGGTGCAATTGAAAGATGAGTTTGCTAATTAGTGTTAATACAGGGAATGGAACAATTAGAACAAACTCACAAAAGAAGAAACATCCCTTGGTGAGAATCAGGACAAGTATACAGGGCAGTTCTCCAAATATGTACAAGCGATTCAGAACAGAAAAACCTGATTTGGGTTTTGATTTGAGAATGATAATGCCTATGGTAACATTATAGAGCAATGTAAGTCAAATACGAAATGGCTATTATTTCAGGATTATCTTTAATCACAGTTTGATAACTTCAGTCCAAAACTCTACTCCTAAGAGACTGACGATATTTCTGGCTTTTCTGATCAGAGATACTTGTGCAATAAAAGAATACTTAACATACCATTCTAACCCTTGTAAATAGAACAAAGTAGATTTTCATAAAAATGGATATTACCATGTCATTCTTTTTAACTATTTAACAGGTAAGTTGATGGTGTATATTTATTCTGCCCCAAATGGTCACAATTCTTCCCTCTCTGTATCATATTTTTTGTGATATGGTTTGTAGCTTCTCTCATCAAGAAGTAAAGTGGAGCCCTAACTGGTTTGGCTCAGTGGATAGAGCGTCGGCCTGCGGACTGAAAGGTCCCAGGTTCGATTCTGGTCAAGGGCATGTACCTGGGTTGCGGGTACATCCCCAGTAGGGGGTGTGCAGGAGGCAGCTGGTTGATGTTTCACTCTCTTCGATGTTTCTAACTCTCTATCCCTCTCCCTTCCTCTCTGTAAAAAAATCAATAAAACATATTTAAAAAAAAAAAAAAAGGAAGTAAAGTGGATTTCTTTATTCATTGAGGCTGGGATGTCCTGTGGCTTGCTTTAGTTAATAGAATGCTGTGGAAGTGATGTGATCCATTTCCAAATGGAGATTCCCAAAGGCTTCCAGCTTCTGTTCCATCTAACCTCGCTATCACCAAGTGAGCATGCCTGGGCCAGCCTGCGGGAGGATGATGGAGCGCAAGACACCGAGACCAGTCATCCAGCAGAGGCCATCCAGGGCTGGGCATCAGTGAGCCTGTTACAGACCAAAAGAACCAGGGAGTTGATGATATTCCGTGGTCGGCAAACTGCAACTCGCGAGCCACATGCGGCTCTTTGGCTCCTTGAGTGTGGCTCTTCCTAAGCCTTAGGAGTACCCTAATTAAGTTAATAACAATGTACCTACCTATATAGTTTAAGTTTAAAAAATTTGGCTCTCAAAAGAAATTTCAGTCGTTGTACTGTTGATATTTGACTCTGTTGACTAATGAGTTTGCTGACCACTGTCAAATAGCTGACCTGAAATAAATCAGCACCTTTTTATTAAGCTGCGTAGTTAGGGGTACTTTGTTACGTAGCAAAAGCTAACTAATGTAAACTTGAGTGGAACTATTTGTTTCTTTAAATATTTATGACATTGCTCTTGCTGTTTTATTTAGAATGGCCACAGGTAAACATAAAAATAGTAATAATAATAATAATAATAATTTCAAATGGCTTTAGTCACTCTATATCATTTTAGATACAGAAAATATTCTTCCAAGTTAGAGGGAGAGTGTTTAGAGCACAGGCTCAAATCCTGACTCCAGCACTTAGTACTGTTGATATTGACTTAATAGTTAATATGCTGTGCCTTGATTTCCACAGCTCTAAAATGGAGAAAATGACAGTGCCTATGTCATTCTTATTATGATTACTCAAAGGGCTTCCAAGCAATTTTCCTTGAGGGATCTGGCTGATATATCACACTACGTAAAATATCATAGGTGACATGTGGCAGATATATTTTAAATAATTAAGTACAAGTAGAACTACATTTTTTTTTTCTTATGCCTTTAGACAGTGTTAAACACCTAGTGATTCTATGTGCTACATGCACTCAATAATTCGTGTCCTTCAACTGGTGTGTAAAACAGTTGGGAAATTCAATTACTTCACATAATTAACAATGATAATATGTCTATGTGGCAAGTATTACAGGCCTTACCCTGGGAACAAATTAGCTGCAAAGTTGTGGAGTGACTTTCCCAGGTTCACATATCCTTGAGCAGTTCAAGAAAGAAAAGACTTAAGTACTCTTGACTTGGAGTTGATTGCTTTGGCTGACAGACTACTTCCACCTAACAGGCCAAGGTTCTCATACATATGGATAAAAGAAATCACGACTTGTTTGAAATAAGAATTGAGATGCTAAAAAAAAAAAAAAGATAGGTTGATTGCTGTTTCATCTCAGTGTGGGATTAACAAGCCTATGATATTAAATGCCAATTTTTTTAAATATAGGAAAAAAGGTTTCCTGCTATGTTTAGTCATTATGCAGAATCCAATTTCCCAGGTTATAAAATTGGATGTAAAAGAAGGTGCTAATAATTCTTTATTGATTTGGGAGACAATGAGAGATGTGGTTGGGGGGTGAATTTAACAGTCACTTCAAGGCATCATTAATTGGCCCCTTTAACCAAGAATTTGTGCACGACTGCTAAGTGCAAAATATAAAGACTATGTCGATAAATCTTTAACCCATCCAATGCTACAAAGCATTATGTGCAATGTTGTGCTAAACTCTTCTCTCCATTGTAAATTGCCCCCTGGATATTGCATTGGCTTTTTCAGGAACTCTGTTTGTATATAATAGGGCCATGAAAATGACGGATACTGAGCTTGTGGTCTTTAGGCCAAAGCCTTAAAAAGAAAACTGGTTCCACAAGTTACTAACTCTTTCACATTGGACAAGTCATTTAAAATTTCCAGCATTCAGTTCCCTTGTCTGTAAATTGGTGATAACATCCATTGCTTTGTCAGATTATTGATGCCCAGGGTAGGCCTTAGTAGGCACGGGTGCTATTATTGGCACCCTGAGCCTTTTCTATCTAACTCATTCCCTCATTTAGACTCCCGTTATATTCCTCACACTCCAAGTATAAATATGCTCCTTAAATAAACTTAATTTTTATTACTTATTATAATTGTCAAAATTACCCCTTGCTTTTGCAGCAATGACATAAAACATAAATGTATTTTTCTTTAAGATCTTATATTGGCGTAATACTTTTAAGGGATTTAAGGTTGAACAGTTCTTGATACACAATCCTTTATTTGATTCATCTTGGTTATTGCATCTAATAAATACTGGGGATCACTATCATGGTATATGGATAACTCTTACCACACAGATTTATGCATTACTGAAGTATCATTTGCTGCACAGAAGCAGCGAAGTTACTAACCTTCTCAGACTGTGTAAAAAAAAAAAATACCACCCAACTAAAACCACGAGCTAAATGACAGTTTTTAATATATGTACAGGGTAGAAAGGAAACTTGGTCATCAGTGGAATTTCCAGCCACACTTAGGTCACCATAAGTCTTGTCTGCCTCAGATACAACACTCGCACACAAACCAAAAGTGGTTCCTTTGTTGAATGAAAAAAAAATTGACTGCGAAGGTTTCTGATTTATAAGCGTAAACTGACTTATTCAGCCAGAAATTTTGGACTCAATGAATAAAACAGTACTAAGCTGTAAACCATTTTAAAGCTGTAAAACAGGGTTTGTTTTATGCTTTGCCCATTTGTAGCTGGAGCTTTCCCACTTGTGTTCTGGTATTTAGACTTTAAGTACCAAATAAATAAAACTTTATTCATAATGTTTTTATTTTCTCAGAGTACTAAAGTACTTCCTCCGCGTGATTTCACATGCAAACATACAACTTTAAAGATGAAAACTTACTTTGCACTATTTGTGATCATAAAAAATCCCTTCTCTCAGAGTGTTCAATTCTGTCTTAAACAAATTCTAGTTTACTCTGCATTCTACCTGTTGTCTTATTATAATTGCATGCAGTTGACATATGCTATCGTACATGTCTAATTTTACATAGTATTTCCCTAAATTATAAATAGTACTGAGGAACAATTATTAAAAACATTAAACCTTTTATCATAAAAATTTTAAAAATACGGAAAAACAGGGCAAATAGTGCAATGAATACCCATTAACAGGCCAGCAAGCTCCAACAATTTTATAGACTTTTGCATTAATTTTCCTAATACTGAATTTTATAAAATGTATTTTATTTATAAAGACTTAAGAGATTCTCTACAATGATATTACCAGAAATGGTTATTAGTGTTCATTTTTCTGGTACTGTTTTTAAAAAAGGGATATGGATAGAAAACAAAGTACTGTTTTTCTTTCTTCCATCTTTTAAAAATGAGATGAGACTTGCAGTGAATTTTTCTCATTAAGTTATTTTTTTAAATGGTGTGTTGTTCTTGTAGGAGCCTTAAAGTGTATTCTGGTTGCAGATCAATATTTCACTGACTATAGATTTACTTATGAAGTAGACTGAAAGGAGCCATGTTGGACAAATAAGTAAATAATGTCTCTTTTAACAAGTTCATAATTATGTATTTATTACGTGAGCTCTACTATAGCAGCTCCAGGGAACTATTACAGATCCTGCCTAAACAACACTTATTCTTCTAACAATCAAACCATGCACTAGGGGCAGCCATGTTACTAGAGCATGAGGCACTTGAAGGAAACAAACCAACATGAGTCATATTATTGCTTTTTTTCCTTCTTAAGAAGGAAGATCAGAACAAATGAGATTAGGAAAAATACTGTCAGGGACTGGGGGGAGGTAGAAAAGGGTATAGTGGGGATAAATGATGATGGAAGAGACTTGACTTGGGTTTGTGAACACACAATATAATATACAGATGATTTATTATAGAATTATACACCTGAATCTTATATAATTTTATTAAACAATGTCACCTCAATAAATTCCATTAAAAAAACCCCACTGTCTGTGGAGACTATCAAAACCTAAAGAAATCAATTTATCCTGGGATATTTGACATGTGTTCTATCAATGAGGAAGGGGAAGTAAATATTACACATATATGCTGTCTAAAATATATATAATATATGAATTAAATATAATGATATGTGTATGATAAAGCAACTAAATATAAATAAATATTAAGTAAATATTAATAAATAAATATTAATACTAAATAAAATAGTAAACAATCCAAAGTGGCCTCTTACCTGAGAAAAGGAAAAAGGGAACATTTTGACTTGGGTATTGCCTCTACTCGATGCTTTGTGAATGCTGTTACATATGGAATTCTTTCCCAACTTTATTCCACCTTGAATTTCTATTAAGATATAAGTCAAGTATATCCCTTCCTTTTGAAAGCTTTCCTAAGTAATCTTGGCGGGCAGTCATTATTCTATCTGTTCCCTGTAATAAGAGCTAACATTTCTGAGAGCCTACTAACATGCTAAGTGCTATATATACTTTATCTCACTTACATGTCCAACAACGCCCTGAAGTAAGCACTTATTATGCCCTATTTCAGAGATGAGGTAACAGGTTTTAAGAGATGAGGTGATTTACCTAAAGCCACACTTTGTAAAAATTCTGTTACAGCCTTTCTCTGAAATGATGACATTTACTTCACAGCGTTACTGGGAGAATTTTAAATATGTATATGTTAAAATTTCCTTTCATTTTAATCCCCAAAGTTCTGTTTTTACAATGCATCCAGGATTCTTTTAACTCAGGTCTGATAAGACACATAGACATAGAAATGACTGTCATGAGGAAAAAGCTTATACTCAGAGACTCCAAGAAACAGGAGGAAGAGCATGTCCTGCAGGGCCATACCGGGAAGCACCAGGGTCATTCTGAAGGCAGAGGGCTTGAGGAAAATGCACGGAAGGTGGGGGTGGGGGTGGGGGTAAGGGGGAGAGATCAACCAAAGGACTTGTATGTATGCATATAAGCACAACCAGTGGATGCAGACAACAGGGGGTGAGGGTGAAGGCAGTTAAGGTTCTCAACCTGTGGGTCACAAACAATGAAAATACATCCTGCATATCAGATATTTACATTACGATTCATAACAGTAGCAAAATTACAGTTATGAAGTAGCAACGAAAATAATTTTATGGTTGGGGGTCACCACAACCTGAGGAACTATATTAAAGGGTCACGGCATTAGGAAGGTTGAGAACCACTGCATCAGTAAAGGGAAAAAATAAAATAAAAATAAGTGTTCCTTAAAATATTTATCTAAAAGGAACAAAAGGGGGGAAAAAAAGCCTTTTTTGCAAATAGGTGGAAAGGCATGGGCAAGGCAAAGTAGATTGAGCAAGTTTAAGATTATATATTTTGAATAATTTCAGTGGGCTCTGAGTTATAGTGGTGTTTCTAGTTGGCTGGTACCTGGCCCCTGGATAATTTAGGACAGGGTGAATATTGGCTTGATGTGTGATAGTTTGCTAAATGAGGTGGTTGGGGAAAAGAGACCTGGATTGGCTGGTTTGCATGTGAAAGTCTTGTTCACAAGCAAGTTGTTGACAATGTTTAGGAAATAGCTAACCTCTCCAGAATTAGCCAGGCCTCAAGATGTCAAAGCATCGTAAAATATGGAAAAATTAAAAAATAACAACACATCATTAACACACTAAACTTACTAGAAAACTAGAGCAATGTTGCTGAAGATGACTGCTCAGACTTCCATATTAACATTTTGGGCCCATGACTGTTTGTTCAGCCCTCTGTATTCCTTGTTCAGCCCTCTGTGTTTCATGCTCAGTAGCATCTTTGATCATTTTTTACTAGATGCCAGTAGCACCCCACACAAATATAACAGCCAATAATGTCACCAGGTATTTCCAAATGTCCCCAGGAGCAAAATCACCCCAGCTGAGAACCAGTGTTGCAGATAACTCATAGTTTAGTTGGGTGATGTTTTCCCTTGGCTCC
This sequence comes from Myotis myotis, assembly GCF_014108235.1. Lineage (NCBI taxonomy): Eukaryota > Metazoa > Chordata > Mammalia > Chiroptera > Vespertilionidae > Myotis > Myotis myotis. Next base: position 42,272,531 of record NW_023416335.1, read on the forward strand.
TTTCATTATGGATCTTAATAGCTTTTTATCTTTCATGCTTGAAATAATCTTTAATGGCAGAGAAATGGCCTCCTCTCCCTGGTCTCAGAGAGGAAAATGCAGTCACAAAGCACTGATAGCTGAATGGCAAATTTAAGATGAGCCTCAGCAGATGCTGTCTGGAAGGACAATCATGAGCCTATCCTGGAAGCGATCAAGAATTGGTCCAGGCACATCACTTCTTTAGAAAACAGGGTATGGATTTCCCCAAGCTACTCTTGTGCTTTGATGAGGGGAGGAGGAAAACAGGCCTGGGAAGTTCTTTAGAACTCCTCCCCTGCCTAGCCTGCCCTAGGAAAGCTTACATAACAAATAGGTAGCTCCAGTCTTTTGTTTATTTTCTTACTAGAGGCCCAGTGCACGAAATTCATGCACGGAGTGTGTGTGTGTGTGTGTGTGTGTGTGTGTGTGTGTGTGTCCCTCAGCCCAGCCTGGATCCTCTCCAATGTGGGACCCCGGTGGGATTGGGCCTAAATATGCAGTCGGACATCCCTCTCACAATCCAGGACTGCTGGCTCCCAACCGCTTGCCTGCCTGCCTGCCTGATTGCCCCTAACTGCTTCTGCCTGCCAACCTGATCACCCCTAGCCACTCCCCTGCCAGCCTGATTGATGCTTAACTGCTCCCCTGCTGGCCCAATTGCCCCTAACTGCTCTCCCCTCCCGGCCTGGTCACCCCTAACTGCCCTTCCTTGCCAGCCTAGTTGCCCTAACTGCCCTCCCCTGCAGGCCTGGTCCCTTCCAACTGCCCTCCCCTGCAGGCTTGGTCTCTCCCAACTGCCCTCCCCTGCTGGCCATCTTGTGGTGGCCATCTTTGGCCACATGGGGGCGGCCATCTTGTGTGTTGGAGTGATGGTCAATTTGCATATTCCTTTTAGATAGGCTACCAGATGGACATCAGATAAATGGAAAACTCTAAGTTGATTAACATCCATACTGGATGCAAAAACAAGGCAAGGTGCATCATGACCATTTGAGATTTTCTATAATATGATGGGCCATATGTTCACAAATATGAAAACACATGACTGGAGATCTGAAGTGCAACCTGGAGACCCTTGGTTTTTCAATAATCCTGTTTGCTGGAATCTGATTCCCAGGGATGGGAAAACTATGTCGGTGAAGTCAGAGAAACAAATGGAAGCTCACAAGAGAAAACCCCATGCAGATAAAGATCAAAGAAGCACATATTCTTATAGGGAACAGATATATTTAGCACACCATAAAATGTTTTCATATCACATTTACCTTATCTTTATATTATCCATGATCACTAAATATTTCTTTTTTTTTCAGGGAAAAGATTGCTGTGCCTGACTTAGAGTTGAGGAAATTGAATTTAAAATGTGTTAAGGATTCATTGTTGAAATTTTCATTTACTTGCCTTTTAGGTTTCTAGTTTAAGTCATGTTTTGCCTCATAAATTGAAAAGTGTTTGTTAAGAGATAAATGTTCATTAGAGAAATATTTGTTGAATATATGTATTGGGAATATAATGCTGAACAAGGCGGACATGGTTCTATAAGACCTGATGGAGCTTATATTGTACAAGGAGAGTACAGACAACTTAATTTATTCTGTGACAGAATTTATAAAACCCTCTCTCCCGACCTGATCATGTAGTTCAATTAGCAAAGGTAACTAATACCTTTGAGTTAAATATTGGAATTTCATATTCATTTAAAAAATAAATTTCAAACCCAAGGCTTTTAGGGGTTCAAGTCTATGGAACGTGTTGTTTCTGTAACTACTCTATGTGTTGGGGATGTTTCACAGAGCCGTAAAAGAATGTGAACCTGAACTAATTAGAATAGTGATGGAAGAAGGAAAAGTCTTTATTTTTTATTACCAGGGATATACTCCCACTTCAAAATAGATTATTTAAGTATGTGGTATAGGGAGAAATAGCTTATTGATTTATGTATTTTGTTGTTACACTTTTGTAGGCTTTATTTGGCGTACTAAAGCAGTTACACCCTAGAGCTCTAAAATGTAGAGGATATATTTATTTCACATTGTGTGGAATGCACATAATTCTTAGGGCCTGCCCTGATTCTCCGGAGGATTAGGTACACTTTTATCCACATTTGTTTTGGGTTTAGACTGACTAGCTGTCCTTTTTGTTTATCAGCTTAAATGTACTTATGTATTACAGAAAGTTGGAATTTTGTATATAGATGGATTTGCCTGAGTTTTGCTTTTTTGTTTCCCTGCTTCTTTTTTATTTTATTTAGGATGTTACTTAAACCCATCCCTTTCTAGAAAAAGAAGAAACACACACACACACACACACACACACACACACACCCACACACAAAACAACGATTATTTTTTTTTGCCTTAGTAAGTGTAAACTTATTTAGGCATATTTTCACAGTCATATGTTTAATTGCATGATGCAGATAAATGGACAGAGTAATTTTGCTGAGACCTTTGATGAAAATGGCAAAGTGAATTCATGCTTTAATGTACCCCTCTCTGGTTCCAAACAGAGCAGTGACAGATAAACTATAAACAAAGAAAAAAGTCACAGAGAGAAAGTGATATAAAATATGAAAAAGTAGTTATGAGATACGAAGTATACATTAAAGGGCTCCAACATGCATTTGATAGGATTCTCAGAAGGAAACATGTAGAAGATAGCAAAGAAGAAATTTGGAGAGGTAATAGTAGAGAACTTTCCAGAAGGAAAGAAAAACGTGAGTCCTGAGATTGAAAGTAATTGTCCTGATCTAGCCTCTGCAAATATCATTTGGAACTGAGACAGCAATATTAGAATGCTGTGTTGGAGAGGCCATCAACACAGGATGTGAAATTAATGGGTATTGTCTTTCAAGTGAAAAGCACTGTAATAAATGTACTACCTTAATATTTATTATGGTGAATCTAAGGACAAAGGAGATTAAACATGACACATCATTTATTTTCTGTAAACTCTGGAAAACAACAGGAAGTTATAATTTGAGATAATGTAATCCTGTGAAGCTTCTCATTGCTTTCCAGAAGCAATACAAATGCATTCTCTCAGTGATTTCATTCACAATAATTGTGTGTACATGCTTCCCTTCTGAATTGTCATTGTTATTTTCCATTATTTTACAGACCAAACAGGATCTGATAAAACCTGGATTTGTTTTAAAGAAGAAGAAAAAAAGCATACTGTAAATGTAGTCCCTACTAATGAATCCTATATTTATAAAAGTGCAAAATCATTTAATCTACTGCTTTGGAGGGATTTGAAATTACAAGGGGTCACAAAGAGTGACCTGAGGCTGTCTGATCAAGGAAACTGGAGATTTTTCTCTAATGCTATCAGCCAGGAGGTGCTTAAAATAGGATTATTTCTATCTATCCTGGAGAGTTCAATTTTGATTTTCTATTGCACTAGAAAAGGACCCATGGTCCTAGGGGCCTTCATCTGGGACTCTTCTTCTCACTCTCATTGGCCTCCTCTCATCTACCTCTGGACTCTGCTAATCTCACTTTCCAAACTGGACCCATTCCTCTGAGGGGTATTACAGAACAGCCGCCTCCATCACCTCATCCAGCTTCCCACTTATGAAGTCTAATGATCCTCCTGTCTCTAGCATTTCCTTGTGTAACTAACCCATGCCTTTCTTGTATCTAAGAGAAGCTCTTATTTTATTTGGTAAAACTGATATCTCAAAATGATTTCCTTAAGCTCTTGGTATGCCACAACATGCAGAAGATTTTGCACTAGAAACTGTTGAGAATTTACAAGAATTTTAAATTATTATGACCCCGTGTTGAAGAAATTTACAATCAAATTGAGAAGCGAAGATAGGGCATTAATTCACCCGAAGAAAATCAGAGCTACATGGCAGTATGTACGTGTCAGAGGAGGAGCGAAACTCTTAACTATTTTAGAGTCCACCACTCATTGAATGATCAAGTTTTTGTCCTATTTAGTGTTTGTCACGATGACAACTTAATGATGATTTCATTGATGGATGCTTCCTACAAGCTTCCAAATGCAGTTAAGTGGGTGATCAGGAAATATATTTGGTAACTTTATCATCATTTATACTTATTAAGAGCTGAAAAGGGAGATGGAAGAGGCAATAAATTGTCTTCCCCAAAGGTGCTAGGGTATTCTTTGTTGTGTTTTATTTTATGGATAACAGCAGTGGCCTTGACTGTGACTTTACTTCCAATTAAACATCCCAGTCTCAGGCACAAACAGTTCCAGGAGGCGCTGACTTCCTGTTTTCTTTATTGGCATTGCAGACAGGGGTTGCCTCCTCTCATCGCCAATGTCAGCATATTCAGGAGGTGATTCATTTCTGTCCTCTGCATGGTAATCAACCTCAGCATCCTATCACCTAATGCATCACTGTCAGACCCCCTGACTCCTTGATATCTTGGTCCCTGTGAGTGGTCTGGAGATCAAATCACACCTGATAGGAGAACCCAGAGCCAGAACAGCCTGCGCTAGGGAGTGAACCCTGAGGGGCACATTTCTGTATGCTAACGCTATGCAATCTCCCTGACAGCCCTTGATAATGTTGCAGTTTTCCAAGGAGCATCTTAATGTACTGATGTTAATCACTTTGTTAGCTTCCTGTGATTGAGTCAGTCCATTGTCAAGTGCTGCTCCTTCTTGTGCCACCTATGGGATCTCCGGCTGCCTCTCTCCTGCCATCACCAAGGTCCATGCTGCACTGGGCCCTGGCCATCTCACGTTCCTCCCACATCCCTGTGCCATGCTGCTCAAACTGAATGTGGCTGCAGAAATGGTTTCGGCATTTGTCACTGACACCCTGAAAACAGGTTTCCCTTGCTGCCCCAAAGTAGGGCGTTTCCTCTGAAAGCTTTTATAAGCTGAAATGTCATACAGCGAAAAAGCAATGACATTAATTTACATGGAAAAGTTTTGGATCTCAATCAGACCCCCAAAATAACCTCCCAAATCATAACAAGTGACACATAAGAGCTAAAATAACACTGACATATAGTAGGAGCAGCGCCCCTCGTTCTACTCGGGTGCTGCCTCTATAATGACGCCCTGCAAGGCAAACACAATGCTTTTCACCCTTTGTTGTGAAAGTGAAAACAAGTACTAAAGTAGGTAAAAGCAGAGTGGTATAATGCGAGCTTTCAAAAAGCGGAGGATACCCGTATGTTAGAAACTATTGCAACTGAGTTGTTCTCAATTCTAGTCAATACAAATAACCCCCAAAACCCACAGAAAGAGTAATTCTTTAGGATATTAACAAATTTGTCAACTTGATCTATCCACTGAGTTTACTTTATCCAACTATGCAAACTCTCATGTCCCTACTTAAAGTATCTCTCTCCTTTTCTGTCTTAACCTTTCAATTCTCCACCATTAGACCTTGACTCAAATAGAGATAGCACTAAAAATAGACTTCCCTAGTTGAGCTTAATACAAAAGACATAGACCATCATTCCAAGTATTTCCTCCCAGCTCACTCTGCTAGATAATATAGAGATTTACTGTCCCAGAGGGCATGGACTCTGGGTTGCTGATGAATTTGAAGATAGTTCATTGCTACATATCCTTACCTGCTCACCTGAGACTCACAATGTACAAATAGTAGTCATTTGTCTGTGGTGAGAGCTTATATCAAGATCTTAACTTTGGTTCCAGTACTATACTTTCACCTGCTGAGTTAATGGCCTTCCGCACACTTTTGTTGTCAGTGATGAAGGACATGATTTTTATTGTAGCTGGGAGAGATTCAAGAGACAGTGTATTCGGATGCCCTCTTGTTACTGTTAGCATTTGAATAACAGAGAGGTTAAGGGAATTGCCCAAAGCCACACAGCTTTGTGAGTCTGTGCATTTAAAATATTATTTTTAGGATTTCTTTTTCAGTGCTTTAGCTCTTCTTGACTTTGGAGTTCCTAAGGAATATTTCCTGAAGCCTGTTCAGAGGAAGATCCTGGAAACTTGGAGAATATTCTTAACTCAAGAGAGATCCTGCCTTTGGTTTCTGTGTGTGCTCAAGGAGTTCAATTTGGAGAAGAAAAAAGAAAGAAAGGGAACATTTATTGAGCATCTATTACGAAAGGTGCGTTCTATTGACCAGTCAGAAGTAGCATTTATTGAGAGCTTGCGAAGGGCCACGCTGTTCAGACTGCTTTGCATGTATCATCCACCCATTTAACCCTCAAACAGCCATATGAAGCAAGAGCTATTTTTTAAATATATTTTATTGATTTTTTACAGAGAGGAAGGGAGAGAGATAGAGAGTTAGAAATATCGATGAGAGAGAAACATTGATTCAGCTGCCTCCTGCACGCCCTCGACTAGGGATGTGCCCACAACCAAGGTACATGTCCTTGACCGGAATTGAACCTGGGGCCCTTCAGGCCGCAGGCCGACGCTCTATCCACTAAGCCAAACTGGATAGGGCACAAGAGCTATTTTTTACCATCCCCATTTTACAGTGAAGAAAGTCATGGCCAAGTCACCCAGCTAACAAGTTGAGTAGCTAGATTCACACCAAGGCACCATGTTATCTTATCTACAGGAAACCTCATCACCTCCCTGTGGAGTGGGTGTTATAGCTACACATCTACAGATGAGGAAACGGAAGTTCATGGGAATTGTGTAACTAAGGTCTGGGAGGTGAAAGTGGCAAGATATGAATTCTAATCTACCTCTTTTCATTCTGTCAGGTAATTCCACAATGTATGGATAAAAAAAGGGAAAAGATGATTTAAGGCATTTTAACCCTGACCTAGAGGAGTTGAGCCTAAATCAATTTAGCAAATTAATAGAAAAAGTAGATGCTTCAGCAATATTCTTCTATGTTTGACTTTCCCTTCCTCCCTCCTTGTTGTGAAGAGGAGATAGGCTGGCTTTAGCTGGGATATTAGTTTTGGTAAAGTCCCTCATGGACATGGCATAAACCTTACACCAGGACACTCCTTCTCAGATGCCTAACATAGCTTCTAACACAAAGGCTGCTCAGCAAGGACATGGCAAATAAGATTATAATGCCAGCCTGGTGTCACTATCCCAAACTCATCACAGTAGGTTGGATCTAATCTTTTGTCTGATTCAAGAGAGAAATTCCCTGTGAGTCATTTTCTGAAAGAAGTCCTCTGCCTGGTGGTGGTGGTGAATTTTAAGGCAGCTGTGCCATGGGATGAAATGAGAACAAAGATTTAATCTGACTTCACACCAGAAATTCAGCTTTAGTGTGTGAATCCCAGCCCCAGCAGGGGGCCGAACAAACAGTCACAGTATCACCGTGGTCTGACCCTGAAGATGTGTAACTTGTCAGAGCAGTGAAATCTCTTATGAAATGTGTGTTAGGGTGATGTTGTTCAGGCAGAAGGCTGGTCAACAGTACACTTCCCTGAAGACACCTTTCAGTTACAGATGCATTACAATTAGAGATGGGAAAGGCTGGAGGCGGACACCAAGTTCATTTCCTCTGCCAAGGTAGACACAGCCTGAGGTTCTGTTTCATATAAAATACCTTCCAAAAACTAGCTTGTATGATGTCATGTGGGAGACTGTAATAATGATGTAATCCAAAGATCCCACTAATGTCACCTGCATTTTTATTTAATGCAACTACTTTTTTTCACCCAATTAATATCTGTTCTCCAATTTTATCATCTTCCACCTTTACTTTCCAGAATCAGAGAATGTTACCTCTGAAGGACACTAGAAGATATCTAGCCTAAGTTACTTCTTTATAGAAAGGGAAAGTGTGAGAGGCTGAGTTAAGGTTTCCACCTGCTTTGATACACATTCCCTGAATCAGGACTATTACCTGAGCCCCACTCTATTACCTTTTCATTATATATCACCAGTTCTTGCCATTGTATAATTTGTGAGATTTTAACATTCTGGTGCCAGAAAAAATGTTCTTAACAGCTGAAACAGCTACAAATGTTCACTATTTACAGCTTTTAAATTTTGGTAAATAGAACTTGATCGATGCTAGATCTCATGCCATAGAACAATGATTACTGTTTTATGGGGTGCAATTAAATTAAAACTATTTTTTCCCTGCAGAGACATTTGCATGAAAAATAACGTTCTGAAAAGAAGCCAACATTTATAGCATTCAACATCAGCTACAAATATATGCTCTTGAGGGCATAGGGCTTTCTTTTGTATTACTAAGATTTTATCTTGGTAAAATATTCCATTCAGTATTTTGATGCTTATTGTAGATGTATCATGGGCAATGGAAGAACATTTAACAGACCAGAAGCATAAAATTAATTTGCTAAAATACGGATACTATGTTTTATTCTTGGCCATTGTTATGGATTAGAATTTTGTCCTAGTCCTTCCCTCACCCCCAATTCATATGTTGAAGCCCTAACCCCCTATGTGACTGTGTATGGAAATAGGGATTTTAGGGAGGTAATTAAAGTTAAATGGGTGAGGCCCTAATCTGATAAGGCTGATGCTTTAAGAAGAAGAGTGTCCAGAAGAAAGGCCACGTGCAGACACAAAGAGAAGGTGCTATCTGCAAGTCAGGAAGGGAGCTCTCACCAGAAACCAACCCTACCAGCACCTTGATCTTGGACTTCCAGACTCCAGAACAAATTTCTGTGCTTAAGCCACATAGTATGTGGTATTTTGTTATGGCAGCCTGAGCTGACTCATACAGTTACCAAGTCCCCCTCTTTAAATCAGGAAACCTGATAACACTTGGCAGTGAGGACAGCATAAGTCAAAATATAGGAAAGGTTTTATCCGGGTATAGGTGGGTGGAAGATACCAGCAGTGCTGAGGTTTTCCTAATACTACAGAGAATATCAGAGACAGCATTTCATGGAATTGGCCTCAAAGCTCCCTATTCCTTCAGTCTATTCACTCTTTCCTGTAGTCCAGGTGATAGCATTTCCAATTATTTTTCACCCTGTCAATTCACACTTCTGAGATGCAACAAGAGTGGTATCAAAGTATTGAAACCCCAAAACTTCCACATCTTTAGAATATGAAATAGCACAAGCCAATCCCATCAGAGATGCAGAAATTCCATCATTTATCAGACATATGACCATGCATACAACTAAATCTTTGAGAAAATTAGCACAGAACAACCAACGTGTCTCCTTTTTAAATAGTGGGAATTTCCTACTTTTAATGTAAGTTGGGTTAATACATGAAATTGAAGTTCCTCTTTAGTCAAATACAATAATATAGCAACTAGGGGTAGAAAGGAAATGAACCAAATAAGGGCATATTTAAGAAATGTCTGGTAGGATTACGCCAATTCTTATAATGTCAAGTGATTTTGATAAGTGGTCTGAAGTCCACTAATCACTTGAGTAAGGCTCTCCATAGTGCTGCAGTTAGTTCCAACCGCAACAGCAATCTGGCTGGACAGGTTTACTGAAGTCCTGGGAGAAGTGGATGCCAGGCAGGGCACAGCCTCGAGGTAAAGGTCAATGTTGAGTGTCCAGAACCACCCAGTATCTTAAAATGAAATTTCCTACTGAAGTGTGTTACGTTTGAACACACTTCAATAGAAAATGCTTAAACAAATTTGATTTCTTGTTCAGAAGCTACAGATTAATGATAGTTTATAAGGAATAAAGGGATAATATAACATCTTTATATAGCATGCAGTTGGCTTTGTGGTTTTCAAAATGTGACTGGCTTTGAAAACATAATTGTACAGTCTGTTTTCCTGCAGCTGAAGTAAAAATTTAAAGAAGTCTCTACTTGGTTAAAAAATCCTCTTTCTTATAAAAAATATTCCTGTGCTCCAAGCCCTAATTATAAAAAGCAAATAGAAAAACAAAAGAAAATCCTCAAAAGGTTATTCAAGCTAATTATGGTATGGAGTATGGCCCTGCTCTCTCTGTCTTTGATAATGACACAATCTATTTCACCAGTGACAGAGTGTCTTAAAGGCCATCTATCTTTTGACTACAAAGAACAGTGAGGGATATCTACTTTAATATGTTAGCAATGAAGAGAAATTTGTCATGGCCTTGAGATGCTCTCACCACGTGAAGCAAACATTTGGAACACAAAGTGGATTTTGGCTTTGGACCAGATCTTAGGAAAACCCACACTCACTTCTGCTGAGTCTTCATTTAACTGTGGCTGCTGTGGGCTCCCCTGGCTTTTCCAAAGCTGAACCCTAGTCCCCCTCAAAGTACAGTTCTTTATGTGAGGACCTTGGAATGAATGGACTCTTTGCCATGTTTCTCAGCACATGTGAGAAACATCGAGAATGACTTCTGAGATGGTGGTTGATTCGGATGACATCACAGGCTGTGTAGTAGGGACTAAGGCTCCCCATCCTCTCCCCTATGTCTCATAGCTCTCACAATCTCTTCTAGGTGCTGCACTAAGCTTTTCATTGCATTATCTCATTTAATCCTCATGATAATTTTATGGGGTAGTTACTTTATCACCCCCATTTTATAATGAGAAAGTAGGGGGTTTGCAAGTTTAGGAACTATTTTAAGATTAGCAAGAATAATAATAATATGGACATACATGCACAGCCTGATTACTATGAAAGGGAAGTCATTTGTTCAGGTACGGCACGTGATTCAAAAAATGTCACAAGTAGAAATCACAACTCATGCTTTTATATATTTCAGAACTGCACATAACTCTGGTGCTCGATACCTTATTGATTAAACTGAATTATTCCTAAAATCAAAACTATGTCCTTGAAATCTGAAGGCAATTTCTGTGCTCAGAGTGGCCTCTTGCTGGGGTCCCTTGAGGGGAGAGGGCTTATATAAGCTCTAAGGACAAAAGGTCAATGGGGATGGGGGGGAGAAGCTAAAGAGAAATGGGGCTTTAACCCCTTTGAGGATTGAAATATTAGGTGTCCTGTTATGACACTGGACACCAGCACTTACCACTCCCTCCTTGTGCAAAAGAGATGTAAATGGAAAAACCGTGGGAAAGAGGAAATCGGAATGAACAAGGCTTTAGAAGCCATATCCACAGGCCTTGTTTCTTGTACTTTCTATTTCTCATATCCCTCTTCCTAAGTTTTGTCCGTGGTTGGATGTATGGTGGCGGGGACACACACACACACACACACACACATATATATATATATATACACACACACACAAGTACATGTACCTACATATTTAAATCTATGTGTCTATATGTGCAATTGTAAATAACACTCTCTGATCCTAAATGAGGTTACTGACTAGTACCTGTCTGTATATGCTCCGGTTTATTCTATGCTTCCCATATGCCAAAGTGCTCCCGCTTGTAATTTCATTTCCAATGTCTATTTTCCCTACCAGATCACATGCTCTACAATGATTGTGACTGTACCTGTTACAGAATCAGAACCCAGCACAGAACATAATTGCTGAACTACGAATACAGAATATATGTCAAACCGCACATCCAGAATTTGGCGAATAGATCAATCTAACTATACAGAAGGAATAGGGTGTTTGCCCAACAGTGGACAAATGCTTGAATCAATGACGGACACTATGAAAGAGATAAAGGTCCTGAATTTAAAGGAAATTCACTATGTGACAAAAATGATTATATTTTCTTCAACATTTTTATCGCTCTGATTTTAAATAAGCATTTTCAAATGGTTTCCCTCCTCAGTATCTGGCCACCGGATAACAGGTGATATTGCACACATGTAGTTTTCCCATAACATATCCACATCTTGAACTCCTCCCGGCATGCCACAGGCTGACCAGGTTTGGTTTTCATATTCTGTGGCACATTAAAAAACTTTCACTTTCCTTTGAGTTCCGTTATAAAAAGAACCATCTAGAAATTTTTATTTTCTCCAAAAGCACTCAAACTGAGGAATAAAAAAAAAGAGAGGCCCGAAACGGAAGCCTCCTCCCACTCGACATGACATTAGCGGCGCTTTAAAATTACAACCTCACTGGCTTCCTTAAGAAATAGTACATTTTTCATTGGCGGCTGTGATTAAGTAACACTCACTTTGCGTGGCTCCTGTGGTGACACAGCTCCATTACCAAGGCCTCCTGTGTGGCATTTGGCCATTAGAAACCTTACAGACTATTAGGACACAATAGCAGAGCTGCTAACGAACCCTTAGAATCAAGGTTCCCTTTCTAATTGTGACAAAGAATGAACACTGCATTCACGATGGTTTTGGAGTTGGATAGAATAGGTAAATGGAAGTATGTATATACACATGCAAAGAGTATCACAATGTATGATAATTCTTGCAGTGTTCTCCCATAGCCCTCCTTGACTAACTGTCCTGATCCCCCACATTAGGGTTTCATTTCTGAATCCCACCAGTTCCCTGAGTCACCTAGCTCAATATAGGAAAGCTTCATGTGTTTATAAGTGCAGGTTTCAGCAGCTTGGTGTCCAGAGTGGTAACGTTTATGTGTCATCTTGACTGAGCTAAGAGATGCCCATAAAAGCTGATAAAACTCTGTTTCTGGGTGTATCTGTGAGGGAGTTTCTGGAAGAGATTAGCATTCGATTCAGTAGACTGAATAAAGAGATCCGCTTTACCAAAGTAGATGGGCATCACTCAGTCCCTGGGGTGGAAGAGAACAGAAAGGCCAATTCTCTGTCTTTCTGAGCTGGAAAATCCATTGCCTCCTGACCTTGGACAGTGGAGGCTCCTGGTTCTCAGGCCTTTAGACTCTGGGACTTGAAACGGTGACTTCTGGTTCCCTGGCCTTTGTGGCCTGGGACTGGGAGTTACACCATTAGATCCCTGGCTCTTAGGTCTTCCACCTTGAATTGAATTATACCATCATCTTTCTCAGTTCTCCAGCTTGCTGATGGCAGATTAAGAGACTTCTTGGCCTCCAGAACCATGTGAGCCAATTCTTATAATAAACCTCCTCTTATATATATCTATCTACCTATTTATCTATATCCAATTGATCCTGATTCAATTGACTAGCACAGTGGTCTATATTGAAGCTTTAGTTTCTTGAGGTTTCTAATATGGGCCTGTACCTCCTGAACAGGGTTTACAGTTCAACTTCAACTCCTGACATGACAACTGGTTGGCCAGCAGTGGGCAGCACTAGCATGCACAGTCAGGTTCTCTGTGGACCAGCCCATCACACCCTTTTGGTTGCCTAGGCCCATGAGGTCATTTTGCCAGAGCCCCATCATAGCGAGGACAGGCTCTTAGCGTGCACATGAACATCCAGGCACAGCACCCGACCCTAGCTCAATAGCATAAACCTTTAGTCTGTTTCTGTGAGCTTCTCGTGAGATGTGAAACACAGGCCCATATTTTACTGGCACTTTGACTAATCTTCAGGGGAGAGTCTGGCTTATGTGGGAAGTGATTAACTATGTGGTACCCTTTTCCCCGAGCTAGTACTAAACCCAGACCCCAGATGTGCTCTTGGCAGTCCATCTTTCCGATGACATATAAAAATGAGGAGCCACATACTCTGGGCTATTTCAGATCCCATGGCACTGTTAGTAAGAACAGCGGCTTTACCCTTAACATGTGACCAAATGCCTAACTCAGACAGTGAAGTTTCAACTGCTCAAAATCCTTCAATACTTTATAGATTGTTCTGTCATTCGCCCCAGAGATAGGTGAGCATGTGGTGCGGGCCATTTACCTATTGACATAGTTTTGCAGAGGCAGCTGCATTTTAGCACTGAAATTAAGCAACCTCTGGATAAAATATCATAGCATGCTGAAGTAAACAAATGCTACATAAAATAAATTATTTGATTATAAGTGGGCACTCTCCTGTAAACAAATTTCTTTATTTTTTAAACAAATTTATTTCTTATAAAATCTATAAAATTGTGAATTGTGAGGGGTGTATTTAGGAGCAAAATATGAGGGGATATTTTATTTTTGTGCTAAATAGATCTCTTCTAATCAAGTTACAGGAGGATATTTTTTTCATATTAATCCAGCACACAAATGTCTGTTCTGTACATGAGGAAATTTAGTGCATATGAGCATCATTTTTTATTAGCTGGGTTTGGTTCCCAAATGCCTTCCATAGCCACTCTATTTATTACCTTCATCAGGTCCCCTTGGAGATTAAATTCAGCATCTCCAACTCTGCAAAGGAACTTTACCGGGGGAACACCACTGCCCCAGTCATTAATAGAGGAGGCAGGGAAGACGGGCTGGGAGGTTTGGATTTATATAAATGGAAAGATAAGTCTCAATTTCTTTGCTTCCTGGAATCTTGCCTCTACTTTTTTTTTCAGAGTAAGGTGTTTCTTGCTCCCTGTTTTAATCTAAGCTTTATCCAAACGATGACATTTTGAGAAAAGAGCGATTTCAAAGGCCATCACTCACTCTCCCGGTTCATTGCAGTGTGGGCCTGCCATTCCAACTCTCTGAAGAGCCTCTCCAGTCCCTATATAAGTTTATTCCACACATTGCCAAGGCCTCCCTCTGAAACTCAACACGGGCTCAAGTCATCTCAAGCCTGCAATCTCTAAGCCACACTTAGCAATCCCAAGTTGCCTAAGCTCCCATAAAATACCAAGTAGCTTGTCACAAACTCTCATGAAATACCAAGGAGATTTATATTTATCCTGAACACAAGCCATTCTTATCTAGGTTTTCCCAGATCAACTAATTTCTTATAAAATGCACATGTCCATCATAGTAGATGCAATATTACACATAAGTAAAAATAATAAGATGGCTTCTTGTACACTATTCCTAAAATCCAGTCTTAGTACTTCACAGTTGCAATTTAAGGGAGGCTTTTTTGTTTGTTTCTTTGGTAAACATTCCAAACTAACAGAAAAGTTACAAAGATGGCACAAATAAAACATATATTCTTTTCCCAGAATCATCTACTGTTAACATTCTGCCTTGTTTTATCAGTTCTCCTTTCTCTCTCTACCTCTGTCTCTAGCTCTCTCTCATATATATGAGAGACTGTATATACGTGAATAGTTTATACCAAATGTAAAACTTATACTATTTGAGAATATTTTTGAGTCAGAATGTACATACATTAATGTGATGTGTATTTCCTAAGAATAAGGATATCTTCTCACACACTCACAGTGCAATTATCAACTTTAGTATATTTAACATTGATACAATACATCTGCCACCACCTTGACAATTGACATAAGCAAAGAGTCCTGAATGTCTATAGGCATCTTGCCTCTTGCTGAAGCCATAGGACAGAGCTTCCGGGTGACAGAAGGTGAGGCCTTAACAAGAAACATTAGGAACCCCTATAACTGCTAGGGTGAAAGGGAATTGTGGGGACACTTATTATTCAGTGGTGAATGGTGGTTGCTTCTCCTTAGCAGTAGAAGAGAATGAAGCAATATCTGATCCAAGGGAAAGAGGGTGGACTCAGAGTCACCTAATGGATTTTGATTTTAGGAAAGATGACAGCCTCTTCAGGCTTCGCTTTCTTTAGTGTTAAGGCACCCTGATAACAAGTCAGAATGAAATGAGCTAAGCATGTCCACACAGTAGGTAAGTGATGCATGCTAGTTCCTCGCCAAGGGTAAGCTCCCAGGAAGCAGAGCCAGACACATGGCTCAGACACACGGGATTTATGCCAAAGTGCTCTCAGCAGAAGGATGGAAACAGAAGTGGACAGAGGAAGATGCTCAGCAGGGCCGAGGTCTCAGCTGGAGACTGGCTTGAGCCTCATTCCAGAGACAGCTCTGGGGCTCTGACTTGATCCACGTTAAGATGAGAGAGTGAGCCAGACATTTTACCCTGTCTTAGTCGGCCACTAGCTGTGGGATAGGAGGAGCAAGTACCTCCTCAGATCCATTGGTTCCCATCAGCATTTCTCTGAAGAAGGAAACAGCTGTGAGAAGCCTGTTCTCAGAGAAGCTGAAGGGTAGGGACCCTATGAAGGGGTCTGGGCAAGACACCACAGCATCCACTATGGTTTCTTTCTTCCCTCTCACCTAAAAAAGAAAACTTTGTAGAAAATAGTGCTAGATTCTTTGCAACTGAGATGGTTTCATTATCTATATACCTATATCTATATCTATATCTATGTCTATATCTACATCTATATATTTCACTTTAGTTGAATGCTTGACTATTCACATCACAGAACTCTCTGAAAAATGCTGAGCTAACTGATACCATTGAGGCAGCCTTTTATTAGGCTAATACTCCTCTGAACCCCAATACATAGGGTACCAGCTACAAGGAAAGGAGCCCATGAATGTTGTCAATCTTTATTCAATTCCAGTGGCCCTTATCTACACTGACTCACTCCAGTCTCCTGGAAGAGGCACAAAACTGGGAAAGGGTTTGAGCATTCAAAGTGTTCTCATTACCCTGCTTTCCACTTGCATCACTGTCCTGTCTTTGGCTCAGCATCATTAGTGCACCGCCGTGTCTTTCTGTACATGCCCCTTTCTAGGTCACTGAGACATGAAGTGAACATCACTTGCAATATTCATCCTATCCTCTGAGAACTGGTAGGGGGATGGAGGAGGGCAAGAAAGTAGAAGCAGTGGCTGCTGGGAGGATGGAGAATTAATTTGCATTCATTTCTCACCCCGTTACTTTTCTACTCACTCAGCCTGAAGGCTCATTTCCAGTGTGGATCTAGCAATTACTTAGCTCATCAGAGGTAATGTGCCCCATAAATAGGCATAGACACTGGTCAAGGCTGGGCCTAAGAACTTATGGATGATATTCAGATTCTGTATTATAAGTTGAGGCACAAAGAAGTCAGCCATATTTTTTTGCTAAAAACTATATAGAATGGTAAGGTGCTCAATTTTTTTTAAAATATATTTTATTGATTTTTTTACAGAGAGGAAGGGAAAGGGATAGAGAGTTAGAAACATCGATAAGAGAGAAACATTGACCAGCTGCCTCCTGCACACCCCCCACTGGGGATGTGCCCACAACCGAGGTGCATGCCCTTGACCGGAATCGAACCTGGGACCTTTCAGTCCGCAGGCCAATGCTCTATCCACTGAGCCAAACTGGTCAGGGCAAGGTGCTCTATTTTTAATAGAAGACTTGTGTAAATAGTGACACTTTTTAAGGAGTATCTATTTAGTTTTGCAGGTGCAGTAAAATTCATAAGTGCTTTATCTATGCTGAGAAAAAAATTGAGTTTTGTGGCCTCCTACCTTCTGACTCATCACCCTCTTTTTTCCCCCTTAGTTTTACCATAAATTTTAATCTGTAATTCTTGCTTTGATCAACTTGATGTCTAAAGAGTGGGCCACTTAGAATTCTAATTATACAAATGATTCACTGCATAAAATATTCCTGCCTCGGTTTCTTGTAAGTGTTCCTTCCACCTCAAGCCATCCTTTGAGGGAAGCATATACGCTGCCTAATGCAGAGACTAGAAATCTTCCTTCGCAGTTCCCTCTTCCAAGTTTTCGTATGAAGTAAAAGGGACTGACTCCTGGCTCTTTAAGGCTGTTGTTCCAAGACAGGTTCATAAAAAACTGGTAGATCTCTATTCCAACAAAATGATTTTGACCAAAAATATTAAAATATTGCTGAATGTGCAGTGTTTTGTATATTAACATTTCTGAGGTTAACTATAGTTTATCCCTTCCCCGTTTCTCCTGGGAAGGTTTATGGGCACATATGTATTTATAAATAATTTCCAACTTTAAAAGTATTTTTGTTAAACTTTCAACTTCAAATCTCTCTCATAGTTGAATCTTTCAAAAAAGGTTTTGTCCTAAATTAATAATCACTGAATGGTGGCCGGTAGAATATAATATAAAGCATCTTAGAATGTCAGGACTGGAGCAAACTGGCGGGGATCTTGTCCAATCCAGTCATTCTACAGAAAGCTGAAGTTTAGAGAGAATCTGATGCCAAGTCATGGTTAGACCTCCAGTTGGCAAGGAAGATGGCACCAGTTGGCTAGAAAGACGATACCAGTTGCCAGGCTCCTAATTTTAAATAGAGTGCCTTTCCCTAAAAAGTAACAGACAACAGAGAGTTTTACTATAAAGATGGAGAACACATGTTACATTGATTCTTTTTATTCATTCATTCATACATCCACTTATTTATCTAAACCTACATACATTACTTTGTCTTCTGAGCTCCAGCAGTGAGCTCCAAGCTGTGTGCAAAGATGACCAAAGTAAGTTATAGTTCCCAAAACAAGAAACTCTCAATGGGATGGCGGGTCTCCTCATAAACTACATCCAATAACCACATTCTTAAATCCTGGTCCTTTGTGCCCTCCCTCCCCACCCCCATCCTTTGAATGAAACTAATCACCCAAATTTCTAATGAAATTAGAAGTATTTGCCACCTACATGCTTTGGGGTCTTCAACTTACATGCTGAAGGAAGTGTGTGTGGATATGCCAAATGACTATAATAACAACAACAAAAAAACTTTGGAAAACAACCATTGGGAAGGATGTGAAAAATTGAAATACTTGTAAAATAGTGCAACCAATTGAAAACAGTTAGTAGTTCCACCAAAAGTTAAATAGAGAACTAATCATGTGACCTAGTAATTCCACTCCTAAGCATATGCCTAAAAAGAGTTGAAAACAGGGACTCAAACAGGTACTTGTGTGCCAACGTTCATAGCAATATTATTCACAATAGCTAAAAAGTGGCAGTGACTCAATTGTCTATCAGCAGATGAACAGATGAATGGATAAACAAAATGTGCATGAACTCAACCATTGAAAGGAATGAAGTTCTGATACCAGTTACAACATGAGTGAACTTTAAAAATATTATGCTCAGTGAGAGAAGCTAGACACAAGAAGACAGATACTGTATGGTTCCACTTATGTGAGATACCCAGAATAGACAAATTCATAGAGACAGAAAATAGAATAAACATTACCAAAGGTTGAGAGAGCTAGGAGGAAGGAATCATTACATAATGGGTATAAAATTTCTGTTTGGGGGTAACAAAGAATTTTGGAAGCAGATAGTGGTGATAATTGCACAAAATTGTAAATGTAATTAATGACACTAAAGTGTACACTTAAAATGATTATTCATCTTCTAAGTATCCTTTTCTTACTCTTACTTTTCTTCCAGGTTTAGCAGAAGAAAAACCATGCAATAGTGGTAGGCTACTACTCTCACTAAAAATCTGAGGATGCTCTCTTTGATCAGTAATTTCTCTAACCTCTGCAATCCAAGTAGTTCCTACCTGCAAAGTCACTGGGGTCCCCTTTCCCTCCCCACAAACCTCCCCATGGACACACCTTGACATTGACTTTTAACTTCCCCTTGATCAGCTAGATGGCCCAAAGCCCCTTCCCTCATCATTGGGCATGCACACTCCTCACACTGCGTGCCACCATGCTTCACACCGGGGCTGTTCTCAGGACACTTCCTGTTTTCTCCTGCCTTGGGATTTCATGCACACTGTTTTCTGGTCCAGGATACCCATCTTCTTTGCATGGCAACCCCTACTAATTCTCTTAATTTCAGCTGAGTCCCATCTGGTAGGGCAAACAAGTGCTCCTAACTGCTCTCACAACACCTGACACGTCCCTGTTTTGCAAACAGTTCTTACAGAGCAGTAATTAGGAACTCAGGGACTCTGTCATATTCAGCTGTGTCGCTGTCAAATCACTTGATTTCTCTGTGCTTGAAGATATTTATGGATAAAATGGGGATAATACTCATTCATCATAAGGTTGTGGTAAGGACTGTATGTGTTAACATGGATAGAATATTGAACATGGATAGAATATTGAACAAAGGTTGTGGTAAGGACTGTATGTGTTAACATGGATAGAATATTGAACAAAATAATAATAATATGATATTATTATTAGTAGTAGTTATTATTATTATTATTAGTAGTAGTACTATTATTATTAGTATTATTATTATTAGTAGTAGTAGTAGTAGTACTATTACTAGAGGCCCAGCATGCGACTGAAATCACGCGAGGAGGCACCCCGCGGGCCACTGTGGAAGTCAGGCTGGACCAGTGCCGTGGGTGACCAGGACCCGCACCTGACTTCTGCCCCAGGCTCCCCCGCCCCCCTGCCTGTGTTCGCTCTGGGGCTGCCTGAGCCAGCACAGCAGCTCGGCCAGCCCCAGGCCCCCCAACCCCCCTGCCTGTGTCCTCTCCAGGGTGTCGGAGCCACCGTGCCGGCTCGGGCAGGCTCGCCTGTCTCTGCCTCCGTCTCCGCTCCAGGCCCCACCTGCACGCGCAACCTCCTCCTGTTCAGTTGTGACCCGTTATGGTGTCCTGGCCTAATTTGCATATTACTATATATATATATATATTATTATTTTACTCTAGTCCTTATGAATGCTATTTAGTTATCTTTATTCTGTCTTGTACTGTAAAAGTCTAGCATGTGCCTGGTATAAAGAAATGCTACATAATGACTACATTATGTATTAACTATATTTTTAAACACAAACTATTTGTGATATGTCTATTATGACCAATGCACTTCTCTGGATGTTGGATACTGGAGGACTACAATAACGTAGTCGATAAATATTTTGTATTTCAAACAGCTGTCATTGGTAAAGGATATACCAGTTTAAATATAAAACTATTTTTTTTAAATATATATTTTATTGATTTTTTACAGAGAGGAAGGGAGAAGGAGAGGGATAGAGAGTTAGAAACATCGATGAGAGAGAGAGATCGATTCAGCTGCCTCCTACACAACCCCCACTTGGGATGTGCCTGCAACCAAGGTACATGCCCTTCACCGGAATCGAACCTGGGACCCTTCAGTCCGCAGGCCAATGCTCTATCCACTAAGCCAAACCGGTCAGGGCTATAAAACTATTTTTAATAAACATATTTCAAAATGATCAATGATAAATGGAAAACTAAATAAAAATATGAGATAAAATAAAACAATAAAGTTGAAAAGTATGGCATCCTATTTCACTTTTATGATTTTAAGGAAATTCTGGCAATACTTATTGTTGATTTTAAAAAAGTGTTAATAGGCATAAAATGAGGCATAAGCAAAGCCTAACACCTATTCCAGACCCTTGAAAGATCCAATAAGCCAATCACAATTTTCACTCACCTTTCCCTTTCAGAAAACACTCCAGGTGTAATTCAATACAGTTTTAAAACAGACTCCTAAAATGTTCTTTTTATAGAGGGAGACGAGTTCATTCTATACCCAGTAAAACTCAGGAACAAAGTGCATATGTCTTCAACTATAGACACAGCCCCACACCTGGAGCCACCTGACCTCTACCTGCCCCAGGACAATGGGACAGCTCTCTGACCATGCTCAGCTCACTCAGAACCAAGTTAGCCTCTGACTTTTGTATCCCAATTCCAGTGCTGTCAGCTTTTTCCTCTTTCCTGACACCAAGCCCTCTGTTACATCCAGGTTCCTCTGGGCCTAACTACCTTCCCTGTCTCCATACCACCAAAGCATATGACTTGTCAGTTCCCTCTTGGGGAGGAGGTGCCTGCTATTGGGTTTGTATTGCTTGGCTCAGTGATCTCAAAGTTAATGCTTGTCCTAATGCCACTCCCAAGCTTCCTGCCTAGGAGTAAGCCATGCAACCTGTATGAGCCTCAATTTCCACATCAGAAAAATGAAGATATTCTTACCTATTCCTCGGAGCTGTTCTATAGATTACATAGACCAGTGTGTGTAAAGGATGGTGTCAGGGACTTAACAGGTGCTCGGGAAGTAATAGCAAGTGGTAGCGAGTTTTCCTTCCCAATCACATCAAAACTGTGACAGATGCACTCAAATAATTGTTTCACTTTTATAAGGGATCCTAAATTTAACAAGCTGATTTATAAACAACTGTGCAATTAAAGTTACAAAAGCCAGGTGGCATAGTACAAAGATTGTGTGGTCTGGGAGTTCAGAGACAGATGTATTTTGTTTCTTGAGTCACCAGTATGTAAGTAACTTTAATCAAATCAGTTAATCTTTCAAAGCATTGCTGTTGTCATCCATACACAACAGATTAGTTAGATAATGTTTCAAGTCCCTCCTAGCTCTAAATTTTTGATCTTTATGAAAAACTAGAGGCCTGATGCACAGATTCGTGCACTAGTGGGGTCCCTCGACCTGGCCTGTGGGGATCGGGCTGAAACGGGCTTTCCGACATCCCCTCAGGGGTCCCAGATTATGAGAGGGCACAGGCCAGGCTGAGGGACCCCACCGGTACATGATCGATCGGGGCTGGGGAGGAACTGTGGGAAGGCTCCAAGGCATGTCCAGCCGACTTGCCCAGTCCTGATCAACTGGACCCCAGTAGCAAGCTAACCTACCAGTTGGAGCATCTGCCCCCTGGTGGTCAGTGCACATGATAGCAACTGGTTGAAGAGTCGGCCAGTTGGAGGGACAATTAGCATATTAGGCTTTTATATATATACATAAACAGTCTTCATATAGTAACAAATATTACCTTCAACTAGGCCCTCACTGACAGTTAGTTTAATGACACGGTTTTAGGTCTTCTCTCCTGCGCATAGCAAGAGAATAGTGGGTACCTGGTGTGTATAAGTGGGGAGATATGATAGTTTGAGTCGAAGGAATTTCTAATACACTGGATCTCAAAGTATGGCTTTGAGATCAGCTTCATCTATATCACCTGAGAACTTACTATAAATGCCAAATCATAAGTCTTACCCCAGACTGACTGAAATAGAAACTTGGAATGGGCTCAGCAACCTATGTTTTTACAAGCCCTACAGGTGATTCTGATGTTCTATAGCGTGGGAGAACCAAGGCTCTAATCCAGCAGTGGGCAAACTACAGCCCGCAGGCCGGATCCGGCCCGTTTGAAATGAATAAAACTAAAAAAAAAAAGACCGTACCCTCTTATGTAATGATGTTTACTTTGAATTTATATTAGTTCACACAAACACTCCATCCATGCTTTTGTTCCGGCCCTCTGGTCCAGTTTAAGAACCCATTGTGGCCCTCGAGTCAAAAAGTTTGCCCACCCCTGCTCTAATCTCTAATCTATGAAAACACTGACACAAACACACACATACACACACACACACACACACACACCCCTTTACTTTGAATTGAGAAGATAGATAGAATAAGAACTTATATTGTACCTTATTGACTTGTCCTTAATGATTTCTTGATTTTTAAAAAAATAAAAAAAAACCCACGCCTCAGAATTGCCTAGTGATCAACTTCATTTCCAGTAGATTATTCTATTTTAAAGGAGAAATGTACACCCAGTAAAGGATTAAGAAAGTTGCTAAGGAAAAATAAACATTAATTGCTAAGGGAGAAGAAGGCTACTTAACGTATTATCTTTTTTTGGCGGGGGGGGGGGGTGAACAATCACTCCCTTTGCATGCAGCTCACTCCAGACATCTTACAGTTTAATATGGTGAGGATGCCTTCAAATAGGGGTTTAATTCATTGATTTTCCTTCTGATTTTCATTATCTACTTAAGCACAAAATGCATTCATTGTGGCTTCAAAGATTGAACTCAGTTGATCAAATTGCAATATTTGAAGAAGGTATCGAACACAAGTGGATACCACCAGTCTCTTTATCAGTGCAGAAGAGCATGACGCCAACATGTGGTGAGACCTCAAACCAAAGAGTCTTAAGAAGACTCACACATAACTTAGCACCGGATGAACCTAGAAACCAATAATTATTTGCAATCATGGGTCAAGGGATTTGTCTATGTAAAGCCCTACATGGCTCTCCCTTACGCCCCAACAATAACCTCTGTAATGAGGTCTCTGAGTCTTATCTCCCACCTCACATCCTATCTGATCTCTTTCCAGATTTCATGTAGGAGTCACATGCTCTAGACAGCCTTCCTGTCCACATCCTCCTCCTCATGCACTGCTCCTAAGTCCTGCACTCCAATGGTGTCTGTAACACACTGTTACTCCAATCCGTGCATATGCCTGCCCCTCCCTATTGGGATGGTAAGCAACTTGGAATCAGGCATTATTTTTCTTTAAATCCCAACAGCAGCTTGATAGGTTCTTGTAAGTATCTGTTGAGGCAAACAATTTTACTTTCTGGTCACACCTTTCTTTTTCCTGCAGCTACTTTACCCCCAAAGTAGCAGCCTTGTAAGGAGGTAAAAAAAAAAAAAAGTGACCAACATTTTTTTCCTATTGATATCATTTTCTAAGGGAAAAGTCATGGATAAAAGCAAATGTTCCTCCTATTGTGTTTTCTCAGCTTCCTACAGAATGAATAATTTTTAGAGGAAGCCTGTTAAAAAGCTTGTGAACAGAAGTTAAATTAGATTTCCAATTATTTTTTCACAAAGGGGTTGTAATTAGAGTTCATATCACTTTTTAAACATATAGATGTCTACCAGAGATTAGGATCTATTAGGGAAAAACATGAACTGAGAAAAAAGTGAAAACAAAAGTCCACATATATAAAGAGTGATTGAGAATCGTTGAAAAAAGTGCAGAGCAAGCAATCAGGAGCTCCCTGTGAGTCAGGAAACAGAGAGGTTTTACTTCCCCTACTCAGGACCGATGGGTCCACCACTCAGCCCTGTGTCCTTTTAGATTTCATTTTCCATCCAGCCTTATGATCCCCAAGTAAATGACAACAAGATACTAGAGGTAATCATGATGCTGGGAGAATGGGAATGGAAAGAGAGCTTTGGGGGGACATTTCCAGAGTGTGGGAGATGGTTTGCTGAAAAATGTAGTGTCCTTAGACACCTGAGAAAGAAACACATTTGAAAGATGCAAATGAGAGAATCTAGGTTGGCTTCAGAACTGACTTCTCTGAGCTCAAGGAAAAGAAGTTAATATATACATGATCAGGACTAGATAATTTGTTATTGCCAAGGAAAAGTTCCCATAGAAACAAGGTGGGTCAGAACTAAATTCAAAGCCTTCAGACAAGAATTAGGTAAATTAGGCAGTAGTTGAACCTTACAACAAACTTTGAGAACAAAGAAACAGAAGGAACTCAGTAGCAACTAGAAGGGAGATTGAGTTGCGGCCAAGCTTTCTGAAGTTTGAATATTGCTTAGCTGAGATCCAGCTGATGTACTGTGTGCCCGTACCACCTAGCAAGGCAGGAGAATTCATTCCATTCAGCCATCTAGATTTGTCATCCCATCTGTTCTCACCTCTGCTGGCTGTACACACCAAATGTCAAGGTTGGCTGCAGTGGAACAAGAAAGTGAATATAAACAGTGGAATGCTGAGAACTGCTATTCAGAGATGCTGGGAGGAAACCAAAAACCCATTTTTTACCTTAAAAGAGGGTGGTGGGTGTGGTGGTCACTTGAAGAAGAGAGCAATTACTTTAATGATTTATATTTTTATTACAGAAAAAGTACATCCTATTAAAGAAAATGTGGAGAGTTCTGAATAGTCAAAGGAAGAAAAAAAAAAACCCACTGTTCCAAGAGTCAAATATAATAACTGGGTATATTTTAGTGCGTTTCCTTTTAGTCTCTTTTGTTATGCAGATAAATTTTACAATACTGTTAAAAATATTGTTGAAATCAGTGTTTAACATAAAAGTGATAACATAAAAGTGTCATCACTTTTCATGGTTTACATACAATTTACATAGCCACATCACTTCTAATGAATAAATTAAGCATACTTATGTTACTGTATCTCTATAATTGAATGACACTGTAGGGTATGAGAAAAAGATAAAATATTTAAAGACCACTGAAAGAGAATGATACATGACTTTGAAAGAATATTTCAAAGTAATTAAGTAGACTTGGACATGGGGATTCAGAGAGAAGGAACATATGGAATTTTGGACAGGTAGAAAACAAAAGTATTTTTAAAATTAAGAACAAGTATTTATTCAGAGGAAGATGACAATTCAGATGCATTTATACTTGGTCATGTGGTTTATTTTATTATTGTTATTGTTGTTGTCATTGAAATTCCTACAAATTTATAAATATTTCTGCAGAGTAGATTAAATGAGCTAAAATTACTCTGTAAAAACAAATAAATATTGTTAATATTTCTTATTGCTTTCTTTTTTTCTTATTGCTTTCTAAAAGCCTTACAGTAATGTCCAGGGGAGGGCAAAAGTAGGTTTATAGTTGTACTATGAATAATACAATAATTAATTAATACTACAAGAACAAACGCTATTAGTATTTCACGTACTCACAACTGTAAACCTAATTTTGCCTACCCTTGTATAGTCCAAACTACATTTGTAATTGTGCCTATTTTATTATAATCAGGCCACCTTAGCCATTGTCACTTAAACACCCTTTGCTAATTTGATCGGTAACAATTGATACCACATTCCCCCCTGTAGTAGTCAGCTTTAACATTATTTTAATATTTTCTAACTAGAGTTCTTCCCATATTAATTATTGATTCAAAACCATTAAAAATTTGGCTGCTAATGTGTTATTATTATTATTTTTTGAAAATCAATATATAGGAGCTCTTCATATGACTAATATATCATGCTTTTTCAAAGTCATCTTTGCTGCAAATAGCCTCCTCTGTGTCTTAATCTTGGTAGGTGGTACACTGACGTTTTACCTTCTTATGTAGTCATGCCCACTTTATAGTTTAGAAAGAAACAATTTGGTCCTTTCTCAAGATGCTTACCTGAACAATTTATATTGTATTACCTTGCATGTGAAATTGGGGAAGGAATTAATCATTCATCATGTCACATGAGGGTCAAGAGCAGACATTAGCCATTGAGCTGATTGAGCTAAATAGGATAAAGAGTTGATAACTTCTTCCCTAAGGCAAATATTCTACATGGGTTTCTAATTCTAAAAATAGGACACACATAACATTGCCTATACAAACAACCTAGTCCATTCTCATTTTTTCATCTTTAAAAAAATAGTGTGTAAAACATTTGTCATTGGTAGTCTTGCAATTGGTAGTCTGTGCTGCTTTGAGTAGTAGCACTTATGAATACATAACACCACATGAAGGAGTCCTGCAAAGTTTTAGATGTTCCACTTCTTTACTTACTTATGTTACCAGAGCTCTGATTGCATTAGGTATTCTTTCTTTCACCCCGGAGAAACATACATCTGTTTGTGCTGACATCTGTTCTCCTTTGTGGGTTCTGAGGAAACATTTATTTCTTTTTTGCTTTTCTTCCTGTTTTAGCAATGTCTGCTTCTCATCTTAATAAATCACCTTTGCTTGGCAATAAGTTAATAGAGTGAGAATGCATAGCTAAAGAGGGGATGTGTAGCACAGAATGTAGAATTCGGACAACTTTCTTGGCTCATTGCAGGGCATCTGCCAGACAGTACAAAACTGGGCTCATGGTGTACAGGCTTCCTTTTTCCAAGAACATTATAAATTATAATATCAAGGTCATTAGTTTCCTACCATGTTAAACACAGAGGAACAGAAATGATGTATGAGTTAGGAAAGGCTCTGCTTTTGGGGTTGTAATTCTCAGTATTGGGTCCTGCTACATCCTTGAGTTACCTGTATCTTCCTCCCTGAAAGTTACTTTTCCTTCTGGAGTGTGGTGCCCGGGCGCCCTTTCAGAGGCATGCGAGGCCAGCACAATGTCAGGAGAGGGTGTGAGGCAAGAGGCTCTATTTCATATCCTTAGGACAGAACTGATTTTTCTTCTCCACAGGCTCCTGGACTCCTGAGATGTGGCTCACATATCCTGATTAATTTTGTGGCCCACTCAGGGCTGATTTGACTAATGAGGTGAAAGGATCTGCTTCTTCTTCTTTTTTTTTTTTTTTTTTTTTTTTTTAAAAAGACCATGATATCAACCGCTTATGATTGCTTTAAGGATGGAATCTTGACTGGGAGAAGATATTCATAATTCATGTAAAAGACTTGTGTCCAAAATACACAAAAAACTCTCACAAATCAATAATAAATGAACAGCGCATTAACAAATATGCAGGAGAACTGAGCAGGCACTTCACAAAAGGAAATATCTAAATGGGCAACAAACACTAAAAAAGGCGCTCAATGTTATTGCTCATCAAGGAAATACACATTCAAACCATAAAGGAAACCCCCCAGAAAATCACCAGACTGATTTAAATGAAGAAGACTAACTCGAGCAAGTACTGACATGGAAATGGGCATGTAGAACTCTCATACATCACTGGAGGGAGTGTGAGTGGTACAACCACTTTGCAGAACTATTTGGCACTATTTATTAAAGCTAATCATAACATTAACTGTGTGATCCCGTCATTCCATTCTGAGGTACACCGTACATCCAAGAAAAATGAGTGCATACTTTTACCAAAACACTGGGAACAATCCAAATGTTCATCAACAAGAGAATAGATAAGTAAACAGTGGTGTATTTATGCAATGGAACACCACAGAGCAGGAATTAGCCACTATGGCCCACAGGCCAAATCCTGGCAAATGACAGTTGTTGGAATATGGCCACGCTCATCATTTACATAGTGTCTACGGCAGCTTTTGTATTGCAAAGGCACAACTGAGCACTTGAGACAGAGACCATATCACCCACAAAGCCATTTAAAAAATCTAACTGGCCCTTTATAAAAAAATTTGCCAACTCCTGCTTTGAGCAATAACTAGGAATAGACTACTGCTACAGAGAGCACGGGACACAGCTCAACGATATTATGTTGAATGAAAGAAGCCAGACAAAAAAGAGCACATATTGTAGAATTCCACTACAGTCCCCGAACAGGCAAACTGACTGATGGTGTTAGAAATACGTATAATAGTTATTATATCTGGGGGATACACGCTGAGAAGGGTACAAGGGGGCTTTTAGGGGTTCTGGAAATGTTCTATATCTTGATCTTTAGTGCTAGCTACAGAAATGTGTTCATCCATAAAAGTTAATTGAGCCGTACACACAAGTTAGTGCACTTTACCTTTTTATAGGTCAATTAAAAAAAAGAATAGAACTATGAATTTGCTGCCGCTTGAATGGGTGGATTGGCTGAAACTCCATATGTGTTAAAAGATAAAAACCTGTGAAAGATAAAAACCTGTTCTTCTGTGTAACTGTGGGAGAAGCTGAAACCTCAGGGCAGGGGTCCTCAAACTACGGCCCACGGGCCACATGCAAATACAAATATTGTATTTGTTCCCGTTTTGTTTTTTTACTTCAAAATAAGATATGTGCAGTGTGCATGGGAATTTGTTCATAGTTTTTTTTAAAACTATAGTCCAGCCCTCCAACGGTCTGAGGGACAGTGAACTGGCCCCCTGTTTAAAAAGTTTGAGGACCCCTGCCTCAGGGGTTGGTTTGTTGTGATTGAGGTATATATGACTTATAACATTGTATTAGTTTCAGCTGGACAACATAATGATTTGATATCTGTATATATATTGCAAAATGATCAGCAAAATAATAATTCTAGCAAATATCCATCAAGATACATAGCAACACATTTTTTTTTCTTGTGATAACTATTAAGATTTACTCTAGTAGCAACTTTCAAATATGCAATACAGTATTATTAAGTACTAGAGGGCCGATGCATGAAAATTCGTGCAAGAGTAGGCCTTCCTTCCTCCGGCTGTCAGCACCAGCTTCCCTCTGGCACCCGGAACCTGCTGCTTCCCTCTTCTGGCCACCCACAGGCACCCGGGGCCCGGGCTGGCTTCCCTCCGGCTTTGTCATGAAGGACTTCTGGAATGATATCCAGAAGATATCCAGTCTAATTAGCATATTACCCTTTTATTATTATAGGTCGTCTGTATATGAAACTTCAGTTTTCATAACTGAAACTGTGGCTGGCTGATTTTATTTCACTTTAAATTTATAATGATGTTATAATACATGAGATAGTAAGAACTTTTGCTAAAAAAAGCATGTCATCCACCGAAAAGAAAGCCTTTTTATTTTTTCAGAAATGCTTTTCTTTCTTCTTCACTGACCTTCTGTTTGGCCACACATTTATTTTATGCCATTTCTTACTTCGAATAATGCATTACCAGTTTTGTACTTCCTTATTCACCTACATCTGTCTCTTTTTTTCTTGAATATTTATAGTAAATTGCTTGCATAACCCTTGGGTCTACATTAATTTATCTTTGAATGTTTTTCATTTTCCCTTTGTGTCCTTTAACTCCATTGATTTACCCTATTTGATATTTCTTCATTATTCTAAAATTCACTTGGCTGCTGCTCAACACTCTTATTTTCCCCCCTTTTGGTTGTCCCTGTGTCCTAATTACCAATCTAAACTAGGTTATGAGAACTCTTGCACAGAGGGTCCCTAACCCATACATTAAAATCATACTGTATGGATCACTTGAGCTCAGACAAAGATTGATTTCTTTCCAGCTCTCTCTTTTACATGGTGCATAATTTACTAATCTTGTGCCCTGCCTGCAAACCTACAGTAGTACATGATTTATTCATCTCATGCCATTTATTTCTAGAGAACTAAAATCATTGGTAACTAGCAGCCTTTTCTATTAGAATAAATGAAAAGCAATAAGACAATATCGATGGAGTAGCTGGTAATCAACATGATAATAAAAGATTAAGGCTTCTTCCTTTACAGCATCCCAAGCACTTTGCAATTATATCTCCACTGATCTTCATAACATTGCTGTTGCAACTGGAAAATTGCTAAACCTTTGTTACAGACAGAAGATGAGAACAAGAGAAAGTACTTGACTTTCCATGGTTCCCTCAGCTTGCCACCAAATTTGCACAGAAGAAACAGGACACTGCATCTAAGAAGTAGGACATTTGATCAGCAGGATTAAAGTTGTGCTGTTGTATCTTAGTTCAGAACAAAAAGGAATGATTAAAGCTAGTATGCTCTCAGAGACCCAACTTGAGATGGGGCTCTGTCTTGAGAAGCACTAACTCCAGTGCTCAGAGAAACCTTAAATATCTATATTTCCAGGACTGGAGAATCACTCTCTCTTTAACACGGCCACCGTACCTTAGGATGAAGCAGCTCAGAACACACCGGTGAAAGAACCCTCTTAATTTCTCACAAAATCAAATAATTTAGGGTTTGACTGAATCATTGACGCCATTAACCTAATCAATCTCCCCACTCATATTTAAATCATCTCCACCCATTTTCACTTACTCTGACACCACTGACACTATCTTTACATGCTCATCTGTACCAAAGAGCTACACTGCACATAGAGCACTTTAAACAATCGGACACAGCTTGTGTACACGCCTGGGCCTTCTGTTTTCTGGATCCAATACAGCAATTTCTTGTACCATTCTTGAAGCACCTAGTTTTTGCGACCTCACCCAACCTTGGTCCCTCTCTTTTCCATGAGCTTCACCTGTCTTTCATTCCCTATTAATCTGAGGGCATAAAACTACAATCTTCCAAATATGGATTGACCAGCACAAGTGTCCATTCTCTCATTGGAAATAATTAATGCAATCCCAGAATTTGTAGTTCTAGGCAACCTGTCTCCTTGTTGGCTAATAGCAGCTTGCTCTTTTAACAAGGCCAAGTTCTTTTCAATCACTGCCTAGCACTCATGTGTGCTCCTTATATACATCCAAATTGACAGCCCCTATCAGATCATGGCTCAGAAAAAAGTCGCTGGTGTTAGCTGTCTAAACTTCATTCAATCCAATCCTTTGCCTGGATATGCTATCTCTTGTGCCTTCATTAAGATCTCTGTAGACCTATCATATGTAGATCCACACATATTATACGGTGAAGAGGCTTGGAAACGAATGAAATTTGGTCATAAGAGTGTACATTAGCCCATTTGTTTAGCCTCTAAAAATAAGATATTTTTCCTAAAGCAGGGCTTGTCAAACTTTTACTCTATAGAGCCAGAGAGCAATACTTACGCAAATCCAGTTTTATAGGCTATATGGTCACTGTTGCAACTATCCAACTCTCCTGTTGAAGTGTGAAAGCCATAGATAATATGTAAATGAATAAGCAGGCTGTGGTTCAATAAAACTTTATTTACCGAAACAAGCAGTGGGCAGAATTCAGCCCATGAGCCACAGTTTGGTGATCCGTGTATTTGAGTATTTGCAAGCATTATGTGATGATTATTTTCTCATTATCCTTAAACTGTGCATGAAAATGGTGTATTATTAATGTATTTCAGAGATAGAGGAGTTAGTAACATAGAAAATGCACTGTTGTGGTAATCTCTCTATTCATCTCTCTACTCAGCAAATGGACTCTATGAGATACACTTCTTTATTTGGACAAAAGATTTCACTAATAGCTCACTGCTTTCATTTGTCATCTGGTGGCTACCTTTGTCATGTAGATTTGCTGATAATGCTACCATAAACCTATAATCTAGCAAAAACCTTTATTATCATTAACTCTTGTGCTCGAGGGCTAGGGGCTGCTGCTTGACTGTGTGTGTGCAGTTGTGGCAGGTGCATAAACAAGGGGTCACTGTCTGTCCAAAGCATTCACCTGAAGGGGAACAGTGTTTGCCACACTAAATTATGCCTCCTTGGGACATTGATTATTTTGAGCTGATTAATTTTAAGACCCAGAAGGCTCAGAAAGAACCTTTGACCTTTCCTTTAACTGCATAAAAGAAATTAAGACAGAAGGCTCGTGCCAGAAAGGAGCTATCACCAGAGATGACTACATTTTAATCTAAACTAGGTCTGGGAGATGGGGGAAAACTCAGCAAGGCCCATTTGATCTGAGTCTTCTTCATGTCTCATCCTCTATAGATGTCCCAGCCAACATTTTTTTTTCAGTAATCATGAACTTTTTTTCATCTCCCTGTGATACCGTCTTACTAACCCTTGGAGTCCCAGACCTCTACCTCCTTCTCCTTAGTCCAGAATGACATATATATATCTAATTTGGCCTTACTGTCTTTGGAGTTCTTCCTGCTCAGGTAAATTCCCTGTGCATGCATATTAAAACTTGATTTTCTCCTGTTAATCTGCCTTACATCATTTTAAATATTCAGAGGGCCAGAGGCACCAAGAGAAGAAGGGGGAACTTTTCCCCTCCCTCCCACACATAAATAACCCAGCCTCCTAAAAAGCAAAACAAAACAAAGAAGGCTCATCAACTCCACATTTTCATCACTAACAAAATCACTTACAGACTTCGCTCCTGTGTAATGTATACATTTTCTAGATGGAGCTAGTGCCACAGTACTGTGTAGTTTCATGGTTTTTGTTGTTTTGGATTCCTTCCTCCCAGATCACTATCTTCTTAGGATCAAGGAGAGGATCCCTGAAGCATGTGTATGTGCCCTTCATGCTAATCTACAAACACATTCTGAGCACCTGCTCTGTGCTCCATGCCATGAGAGATGCTAGGAGCTCAGAAATGATAAACTAGGCCCTCAAGGAGTTCAGGCTGTAATGACTAAATGCACAGAAAGACAAATTTCTTGGTTTTACCCCCTAGCAAAATCCTCTTTTTTTTTTCTTCTTCAACTCAGGCATCTCCCCATCATTAATATACTTTGGAATTTTCCATTCTCCACCGAGTTACCTTCCTTAGCATTTTAATCTAGAGCATTTGTTCTTTGAATGTCATGCAGTGTGACAAATTAGTTCTCTTAGTTTTACCAAAGCACTTAATAAGCTGCTTCTCTTATGCACCACTATTCTCCCCAGGTGTTCGCATAGTGACAGTGTAACAGCTTTCCTTTTTTTCCAAAGTCTTCTAATGTTTCATTCAAGAATATTCACAAAACAATTTAAAAATGGCAAAAGCAGGTCTACATGACCCTGGATCTGCCTTCCATGGTGTAGGTATGAGGGAATTTGCTCAAATGGGTCTGACTGACTTATCTGGATAATGAGCAGCAGAATCAGAACTGTCAGGTGGTGGATGGCCTTCCTATAGGACCACAGAGGTTGACAACTTGTACACTCTGGCCTCCTCCAACCCAACCATGCTCAGGTATAAAGAATGAGGGATAACATAAAATAACATGAAGCTAAATTAAAATAGCACACCCATTTTCACAAGAAAATACACAAAATAAACAGTTAAAGGACAAATTTCTTATGGTGCAGTCTCTTAACATCAAGAACATTCTGTACTTATTATATCTTTGAGCTCTGGACATAGCCTCAGTAGAGAAAGATGACACAATCCCAGAGAAAGTCTGTAAGTCCCACTCTTTTCAACTCTCTACTCTCTAGGTCTTTGTTAAATGGCCCAAATTAAACATGGTTCAAGTGTCCTCACTGGAGAGTCTTATAAGCTACCTATGCAAATTCAGTGTCCTGAAAACTCTCCTGGCCTCACTGCCATTCTCTTTTCACTCTTGTAGACATTGTGGTCGTTCTTAAACTGGCATTTCCTGCCAGCTTCACATCAGTATATCCACCTGAAAACACGAAAATCCAGTCAGAATGTGAAGATATCAAAGAGTTAATACTTATGGGGAAAAGTCAGTGCCCAAGAGGAATGAACTCCATCCCCTTTTCAATTTCTCTGTCTTCTGGCTAACTTTCCGAACAGATTTAATCACTCTCGCAGTATCAGTCACAATCAGGATCTCTCCCCCAGGCAGGCAGGGAGCTGCCGCTGGGCTCTGAGACTGGGGCTCAGCCAGCAGCCACCTCACAAACCCATCACTCAGTCCCACCAGCTCAGTCCCTCTGGCACCCCTCAGAGGCTGCATTACTGGCATGAATAAATTCCAGGAGCCCAAGTTAACACGGAGCCATCAATGAAATTTATGGTGAAAGCTATCAAGTGTGAGGGTTTGATTTCCATGCAAGGAATATGGGTTACTTTTGGTCTAGTCCTCCTCGGCCTGGGAAAGGCAGGCTGGGGTTTCAATAAACGCTGTTGTCCTTCTATGTTACTGTGTTCTGGTTGCGAACCACGTGTCTGTCTGTGTTTGCTTCCAGAGCACTCATTATTTCCTATTCTTTTGGGGGAAGCAATAGGGATTTTGCAGAAATTAGCATTTCCGTCTCTTGCTTGCCAAAGCAGGAGTGCCAAAGCTCCGATAATCAGCCCTGTGTCACAAAATAACTTGAGGCCTCGACGTTGACAGTTCATCCCCAGAGGTCCCGCCTGCCCAACTTTAAGTCTTCACTTCTCACTCAGTTCCCTTCACTCGGAAGCAAAAGTGAAAGTTTTCATTTTCTCTGGATCTGAGAATCCAGGGAGAGCTCACGCAGGCGTTTCCAGCAGCATCAAGGTGCGCTCAGCACAGACGGCTCTTCCAACCATGTGGTCTGTCTGTAGTGCTCTCCAGGTCTCCAGAGAGTGCAAATCTTATGCAAGGACCAAGACTCTCAGCCCAACCCAGCATCCCTCCCAATGGCTTGGTTTTATTTTATTTTATTTTATTTTATTTTAATTTAATTTAATTTTATTTTATGGGCATGTAAGGGTACACTTTCTTACATGCCTGCCGGAAGCCGGTCCATCCTTGCTGCTTGACACAGTTGCTGCAGGATAGAAACATCTGCACAGCATATGTTTCAAGGGACCTGGCGTATATAGCATACTGTTGTTAATATGTTTGCTCCCCTTAGCGCTGTGTGTTTTAACCAAGGTCACCTCTCCGAGAAAGGTTGTTTCCCCAGGTAGGGATTTTTCCCTGAAGTTAGGGAGGGGATGAAACTCCTTAACTAAGTGCCAGGCGGGTAGTTAATCACTTTAACTACAAACAATCATGCTTAAGCTACATAATCTTTACTTCCTGGAATGGAAACCTTTGTAATAGAGTTGATAGGATTGAATCAACTGGTATAAATACAGATGTAACAAGACAGCAAGACACAGAACTTAGAAGACAGAACCAAGAAGACAGAACCTACACAGAACCTAGAGACAGAAGAACTTCGCTGGAGAGAACATGGCAAAAGATCCTGGACTGAACCTGACTACAGAAATTGGCAAGAGAACCTGACTAGAACCTGGTGACTGAACCTGGCTGGAGAACCTGGACAGAACCTGGCTGGAGAACCTAGTGAGGGAACATGGCTACAGAACCTGGCTGGAGAACCTGGAGAACCTAGCAAGAGAACATGGACACAGAACCTGGCTGGAGATCCTAACCAGAACTTCGCTGGAGATCCAGACCAGAACTTGGCTGGAGATCCTGACTAGAGATCCTGGCTAGGCTGCTGATCAACTGAACGCTGTCTCCATGTCATTCCTTCTTCGCCGACTCCATCTACACCTTTGGGGACCCCTGGACCTGCTGGGGTTGGACCCCGGCACATGCCAACCCTTTCTAGTTTTCCTTTGTGATTGGTTGCAGAAGAGTCAGTATTAGCTTTATCTTCTTTGCATCTGTTTACATCAGATTCTATATATTTTTTTGCTCTCATGTTAAGTGCTCATCAGCTTCACAATTATACTTGTTTTGATATTCAAGAGGCACCCCCACCCCAGTTCTGGTATTCCAATATTTTAGGATTATGTTTTCCCATCCTTTGTATAGCTTTTAGGTCTTCTAAATACCACATCTAGCATTTCATCAATTAGTGAAATTTCAGAGTGATAAGATTTTGGAGCTGCAGAGCATTTTTAAGTATTTCAAGGTCTTTGCCTGCTTCTTTCTGGCCCAGATCGACCTGTGAGCTGATCCTGCATTCATATTTGGAGGCTGAGCTATTTCATTCATGGAAATTTTATTGTACAATAAATGAGATATGGAAATTTACAACAGCATCAAACGAGGCAGTTTTATTAAATTGAAAGCTGCTGCTTTTCTATTAAAAGTCAGATTACAAAAGTTGCCCCTACCCTGTGGTAAATATGTTTGTTAAAAGTTAAACTTGGGCCCTGGCAGGTGTGTCTCATTTGGTTGGGCATCATCCAGAGCACCAGAGCCTGTTCCATTCCATGTCAAGGGCAAATGCCTGGGTTTCGGGCTCGATCCCCAGTAGGGGGCGTGCAGGAGGCAGACTATTGATGCTTCTCACATTGATGTTTCTCTCCCTTCCACTCTCTCTAAAAATCAATTAAAATATTTTTAAAAACAGTTAAACTTGGTTAAATCTTCATGAAAGGCCAAACTATACAATGCGTGTGATGATTGACTTAAACTCAGGCTTCCCTGGGAAAGAACAAGCCCCTGTAAGTGGCGTCAGTGTCTGCTTCGCTTACTACCACATCCTTGAGGCCGAGCGCAGGGCTTGGGACATTGTTGATGTGTAACAACTATTTTTTTTTTCCGAAAAATTTTATTTGTTCACTTTATTATATTTATTTGACAGTAACTCCCAAATCACTAAATGGTATAATTTAATGAAGTGCGATTCTTTCCCTTTTCTCTCTGGAGACCATGTGGCCTTTGCCCATTGGACTCTGCTTCCTTGGTAGTGCAGGGAGCTTCTTTGCACCCTGCCCCCTTATTGGGCAGCCTGGTGAGAAGTGGCTCCCACCTGCCTGGGCCTCTCATGAAGCTGGTCTTGTGGATGGAAGCTACTCTGATCCAGCGTCTATCCCATGCCCAAGGAGGGTGACATTTTGTGACCTTAACTTTGTGTTCCGTTACTGTGTAGGGAAGGAAAACACTGCAGTCTTCAAAAGAGCTGATTACTCACAACACCCAGGTCCCATGGTACTGTTAGGGACCCAAAGGAGGTTTAACATTTTAATTTCTTTTAAAATCAGAAGGAAAAATAAATGCCATCATAAGAAATAGATCATAATAGATTCCACCTGGATTATATTTGTCTTTACTCCAATGCAGTTGTAAAATATAATTGAATATGTTATATACATTTATTTATATCATATTTTATATTACATATATGTGTTTATATGTGTGTTTATATATGTTTGTCTATATACATGTGTGTGTTTTTAATGGAGAAAGGGGCTTACAAAGGTAAAAGTACCCAGGGCTCATGAGTCATAGAGTTGCTCTGGTCCAAAAAGATTTACTTATCAATTAGGTGCAGAACATGCTGGTCTCTTATCACTACTTGGCAGTAATAAAAAAGCTATTTGGGGAATATAATTTTGTTTCAGCTCTGGGCTCCTCGGCCCTGACACTGCCCCTCCGACTCCCACCCAGACAGTTTTCCTGAGGCTGTAACAACCAGCAAATCTGCGCAGGAAATGCGATATCTAAGAGAGCAGAGAAAGAACTGTCCCCACCCAGTACCTGGCATGGAGAAGAGACACGGCATGTATTCACAGCATGAGAGAATGACATTGTCATGTGCCGGAAAGGGGGCAGGGTTTGGAGCCTGAGAGACTCAGGTGGGAATTTTGGCTCTGCCACTTACTTGAGGAGTTGTCTTACAGTCAATCACTTAACCGCTCTAACTACTTTGTGAAAAATAGTGATAATAACACTCAAGTTGCTGTAGGGCTTGAAGGTAATTTGTGTTTAAACATTTAGCTTAACAAATATAAGCACTTTATTTTTAAAAGCGATAATATGGTGAGACGAAATAAAAAATGTTGCAGAATAGAAAAAAATGATAGTAAAATAAAAGGTGCTCAACACGTGATTGGCATTATTATTAATTTAAGCCACTCCTTTCCTCAAATTCTTTAATGGCTCTCTAGTGCTTACAGGACAGCAGATATGGAACTCCTCTGTGGTTTACAAAGCCCTTCAGATTGGACTGATGCCTGTCGGTCCCCATTCTCCTCTCTTCCTTTCACCTGCAATTTTGCTCTAGCAAGCCTGGTTTACTTGCAGTCTTTCAAGGCACCCAGGTTTTCTCAGACCGCTGTGCCTCTGTATCTGCTGTTCCCTCTTCTTGGAATGCCCTTCCCTCTCCCTACATTTGTCTGGCAAAAAATCCCTACCCTTTCCCCATATACACTTTTATTTTCAATTCTTCCTTATTCCACATCATTTTCATTCTTATCACTATATTGTAGCTTAAAAATGAAGACGTTGTTTAAAAGTACTTATATTTAGTTCTTAAAATTTTACAGGGAACTCATACAATTTAACAAAAGGAAGATAAATAATCCAACCAAAAAATAGGCAAAGGACCTAAATAGACACTTTTCAAAAAGAAGATGTACAGACATATGAAAACATGCTCAAAGTCACTAATCATCCGGGAGATGCAAATCAAAACAACAATGAGGTACCATTTCACACCTGTCAGAATGGCTATCATCATCATCAACAAATCAACAAATGACAAGTGCTGGTGAGGATGTGGAGAAAAAGGAACCCTTGTGCACTGCTGGTGGGAATGCAGACTGGTGCAGCCATTGTTGAAAGCAGTATGGAGTTTCCTCAAAAAGTTTAAAATGGAACTCCCGTTTGATCCAGTAATCCCACTTCTAGGACTGTATCCCCCCAAAAAACAGAAACACCAATCAGAAAGGATATATACTATGCACCCATGTTCATAGCAGTGCAATTTACAATAGCTAAGATTTGGAAACAGCCTAATTGCCCATCAGCAGATGAGTGGATTAAAAAACTGTGGCACATCTACACAATGGAATACTATGCTGCTATAAAAAAGAAGGAACTTTTGCCATTTGCAACAGCATGGATAGAACTGGAAAGCCTTATGCTAAGCAAAATAAGCCAGGCAGAGAAAGATAAATATTACATGATCTCACTCATATGTGGGATATAATGATCAACATAAACTGAAGAACAAAAATAGATCCAGAGACAAGGTAGCACTGAACAGACTATCCAACCTCAGAGTGAAGGCAGGGGGTGGGTGGGGGGTGGTTAGAGATCAACCAAAGGACTTGTAGGCATGCATATTAGCATAACAAATGGACACAGGCACTGGGGCAGTGGGGGCTTGCCCTTGGGGGTGGCAGTGGGGAGGGTCAATTGGAAAAAAGGAGACATGTAATACTTTAAAGTTTAAACAATAAAAAAATTTAAAAAAGGATTTAAATGTGATGTTTATAGATTCTCACCATGTAACCATAAATAAATCACCATTTAAACTTATTGAGGTACAGTGAAAAAAAATGAGATTTTGAAGAATCTTCTTGCCCATCTTTAGCCAGCTATTTAGCTAAAGTAAAATCAGGAATTTCACGGGGAGGGGCCTTAACTTTTCAATAAAGTTTCTTTCCTCCTCAACATCATTATGGCTATAAAAGCATAGCCCTTTCCTAAAAGCAACCATTCAAATTTTACTAATCTTCACATTTTTTATTTTAAAATATTTAGGGCCACACATTGTCAGAAAGTAAATAGAACAAATTTGGAAAGAGTTCAAATTTCAAATGGGGATAAAAGTAGAATATAATTTTACAAAACTCTTGATAAAAATCTTGATGATTATTTAATTTATTACTCCATTAAGTCCATGCTCATTTTATTCCATTTAGCATTTGAAACTGAGGAATCAACTTTACCAAAATAACTTTGATCACTGTAGATAATTCATAATTAAGTTTTAAAAATTGGTTAAAGAATATTAATGCATTTGGGCTAAGTACATATTTAATGAAAACTTAGAACTAAGTGTTTTCAGATTCAAATATTATTTGTCCTTTAGATGTCAGCATTCTTTGACACAGTGTATTACAGCTTAATGCTTCTGTGGAGATTAAAATATGTATTGTATAATTATGAGTGATGATTTATGTCAGAATGTACTGTCATCTTCTCTAATAAAAGAGATTACAAAACAGATAGCTATAATATATCGGGGAGGGGGGCTGATTTGAAATCTCTATGTTCAATTTTTAGCCAGGAAAGCTATTTATAAGACCTCTCCACATTAAACAATACCCAATCAGTTCTACTGACAGTGAGATGACTTCTAAAAATGAAAACGGATGAGATCCAGGCCTGTTACTGAGAGTGGAAGCCAGGCTCAGATTGCACATAAACAGGTTTGCAACTACAGTGCTGGTTTCTGCTGAAGGGGAAGGCCAAGCCTAGGAAGAGAGTACCACATATCAACAGGGTGCGACACGTTATAAAAGCTAGGATGATGTCCTACACAATGAACATTTTTAAAAATTCTGAATTCAGAGTCTATTTAAAATGCATTATCCAAAAGGCTATTTGCTATCTTTAGAAGTTTAATGCATTTTAAAGTAATACTTGCGCATTATAAAGTGTGAAATCACAAAGTTCGGCATGGGAAGACTATAACCAAGGGCTCCTCCATTACCTAGTGCCATGAGTCAGGCAGGGATCCCATTATCAGCAGGCAGGTGTCACATTTACATCAAATTTGCTTGCATAAGTCACAGGGTGCAAAGTCACTAGGAATCAATTAGTAGAAGAAATTTAACTTGCTCTGCCTTTTAGAGCTTATGCTTAGAGATACATGAAATACTTCCTTCCTGAAAGCTCTTCAGTATATATGAATATATTCTTACACATAAAATATGTATTTTTAAATTTACTTTTGGGAGGTCAATTATATCCCGAGGAAGAAAAATAAGAATAAAAATGATGTGATCAAGCAAGTAGCTATTATCTCCCCGTAACAGGAATCCATTATTCTTACCTCATATGTAATTTTGGTCAAAGAAAGTATTGTTAAGATGCAAATTGTTGGGGTTTAGTTTTGTAAAGAATAGTAATGAATGCTAGCTCGGTAGCACTGTAGTATTTCTAGCAAGACCAAAAGAGATTCTTGGATATAATTTTGAAAACCAGAATGACAATGGTGTTAGTGTATTTAAACTCTAAGTCCTATTTATATTAGAATAGACATTATTAAATGTCACTGCATATAATAAAAAATTTTAAGTTTCATTACATACCCAGGGATCCCTAATTAATTCATTAAAAAATTCAGTTCCCATTACATTTATCTACGCTTCTCATACTGAGGAATCCTGGTCTGTCCTTACACAATGGAGAAAAGAGATCATAGCACGAGATTGATTTCAGTTCTTTTATCCCTACTATCCTTTCTATCAACACAGAAACTACCCAAATCATTCCCCCAAGTAGAGAAGATCTGAATGGGAGAACAGTGGGATTCATTTTGCACCCACAGCCATTTGCAGCTCTAACATGAGGAAGTTAAAATGAGTGGGACTTCCATGTGGTCCATTACATTTTCCCACAGTGGAAAGTCTTAAACACCATGTAAAGACGAATGTCAGTATCTTGATTACCGTGGGCTTCAAAAAAATTGCATAAGGATAACAATAACAGTACCTTTCAATTACAACTTGTATGTGACCCTGGCAAATAACTCCTGAGGCCTGAGTTTTCTCATTGGGAAACTGGGATAATGAGACCTACCTCACTTGATAAAAAGAAAAAAAAAGGTGATGAATCTGGAAGTAATTTGTCAGCTACCTAAGTGTTATCCTGATATCAAATAGCTTATCTGCTTTGCAAATAACAAAGAGCTAATGACATTATCTCCATGGAGCTTTGAAGAGTCCCCATGTAATGGAAGAACAGGAATTAATGATGTAATTTTACAGATTTAAAAAATGAGTTTTCAGATTTGCTAAGTTATTTGTCTAAGGTGACAGTGCTGGTATGTAAATGTAGTCAAGTCTCCAACCAGGTGGCCAGTCACCAAACATCTTGAAAGCATTTGATTTTTCCTCCATGCTTCTTTGCACTTTACGTAGCATCTCATAAACAAGGGCTAATCCATTTTCTGCAAATTCAAGGACTGTGATTGCTTCCCACTCAATCACACACATCAGATATCTCTTTACCCCCCCTGGGCATACACTGCACACTTATTCACATTTTCATCTAGTCATCTATACAGTGCCTGATTGTCCTAAACCCTGCCTTCAGCTTTTAAGAAAATTAAGATTCTGCAAGGCTTTCCAAGGCCTCCCTCAAGCTGCACGCTATTCCAACAGCATCCTTTAACCAGCTAGCTTTCTCTGACTTCGCAGAGCAGTCAGGTTGGTACCATACAATCTATTGCTTGATTAGATTGTAACGCTTCTCATCCTTCTGTGCATAGAATTCGCATCTTTCTGAACTAGATGATCAAATCAAGTGTGGATTATCAAATCAAGCATAGGGGCTAAAGCTACTCTTTAAAAATAGCTCCCTTAAAGTTGAACACTGATTGTGGATTAGATTGAATCTAAGGGATTATTATTATTTTTTTAAAGAATAGTTTATTGATTTTTTTAAAGAGAGAGGACGGGAGAAAAGAGAAACATCCATGTGAGAGTGTAACATCCATTGGCAGCCTCCTGCACGCCCCATACTGGGGATTGAGCCCATAACCCGGGCATGTGCCCTGACCAGGAATCCAACCAGCAACCTGTTGGTGCATGGAACGAAGCTCAACCAACTGAGCCACACTGGCCAGGGATTATTTTAAAAACATTTTTTTTTTTTTTAGTTATGAGGATGGTATTTTGGTTTTATTTTTAAAAAGTCTGTATTTCCTAAAAATACATACACAATATTTAAAGGTAAAATGATATAATGTTTAAGATTTGTTTGAAAATAATCCTTCAGAGAATAAGGGAGGTAGAGATGGAAGGAAGTAGGGAGATACAGGGGAAAAAAAGATTGGCCATATGTAAAAAATTACTGAAGTGGGATAATAAGAAAATGGGAGTTCATTACATATGGTTATACCTATTTTTGTATATAATTGAAAATCTTATAATAGAAGGGCAACAGAAATAAAAAAAGCTAGCACAAAAGAACATTACTACCTCCCATAAGTACCAGCACAATATTGGGTATGCAGTAGTAGCCTTAGTGAGGTCATAGATATATTAGAATTTAACAATTCTAATCACTTTAAATTCATTTCTTATTTAGAAGAAAAGGTTTTGAAAACTCTCACTCCAGAAGTAAGATTTATGGTGAATTAATTCTTCTCTGAGAGAAGCAAACAGAGGAGGATGAGGCTCTTTTTGCACCCCTCCCTCCCGCCCATGTTTCTGCACCTTCACACATAATCTTATGTATTGTCCATGTTAGTGCCATACAATAAAGAAAATTAAAGATGGATGACTTTCAGGCTAGATCTAACTTACTTTAAACAATCCATAAAATGAACTATTTCTTGAGTAAATTAAGAATTATAACACAGAGTGCTCAATGTCCAGGTGTCTAACTGAGAATGTAGATGAAGAAAAGTAGAGAATAATGGGCTTAATAAAATTTTAACCCAAGTTTCTAAATTCATTAATTTCTTCATATCCAAGTAGATGATTTTATCCTGGTAAGAGAATGAAATTTAACTATGAGAGTACTGTTCATGCCAGAATAGGGAGAACTTAAGTCTGAAAAGTAAAGAATGTCAACTGAGTATCATCTGGGAAGATGTCTCTGGTTATAATGATTTGTCAAAATGAAACATTTCTAAACCAATGTCCCAACATAAAAAAAATTATGACAATTTAGATTTGCTTCTGGGTTGGTTACAGTTTTGAGTCCCATTTGTACATAGTCTCAATGCAGGAAAGAGAGATAGAAGTAGTATTTAGAGAATCCAGACCAAAAGGTCTGGAGTAGCTGTGAAGGTCTCACTTCAAAAGGACAAGAATGTTTTTAATTAGTGAGTCAGTAAGCGTTGTCTGCAAGCCAACTGTGTACTTAACACTTTGCTGGAGGTTGAGCTTCGCAGGGCTGGTTTCATGGGCAGGCAAGCTGTCCAGTATTTAGAAGCATCGCACACTTGGTTGAATGCCCTTTGGGAACCATCTTAACAATTGTTGAACAAGGGGCTCTGTATTTTTATTTTGTTTGGGGGCTTCAAAAATTATGTAATCAGCCTGGTGCTTATTTTGCTTTATTTCTTGTCTATTTGTAACTTCTGAGTATTAGAGGAGATAAGACCATTAAGACATGTCCATAAAGTAACCAATGAACAAAATTATTATTTAAATCTAGATTGCCTAAATAAATTGTCATAAAGCACCAAAATGGGTTAGACAGTTGGCTGGACATAAAACACCATATATTGTTATTACTGGAATATTGGTATAGCAAGAACAGCAAGTCCTGGAGAACAGAGACATCGGTATGTACTGGCAGAACTAGACTCTCAGAGGACCTGACAGACTTTACTACTCACCTTTTCTAATTAATACTAGTGACAACTTATAGAACACTGACCTTGCACCAGTCTTATAAACATATACTTATTAGCTGAATAATTCTTACACAGTTATTTTTAACAAGTGAGGAAACCGAGGCTCAGAGAGAATGAGTAATGTGTTCAAGTCC
This sequence comes from Myotis myotis, assembly GCF_014108235.1. NCBI lineage: Eukaryota > Metazoa > Chordata > Mammalia > Chiroptera > Vespertilionidae > Myotis > Myotis myotis. Next base: position 42,317,416 of record NW_023416335.1, read on the forward strand.
CACAGCTAGAATTGATGTGGAGGCACTTCCAAAACTGACTCCAAACCTCAGGCTCTATCATTTTGTTACTGTTTGTTATCTCCAAAGTGGTATGTGTATATCCGTATAGATGTCTCCCAAGATTTACATTATAGGTGGGCGGGGAGGGGACATAAGCACATACCTACAGGTGGGAGTAGGGGTTGTGGTGCCCTGCTGGGGAACACCTGGATGGTACTGAGTAGAGCTAGATAGTATTAGGGGATGATCATGAAGATAAGAATGCAAGTAATAGCCACATGCACTGGGACTTAAAATTATCCTTATTTTATGCATAAGTTAACGGATGTTACTAGGAAATAGTTGCAGTGTGTGGACCCAGGCCTGTCTGACCATGTGTGTGGTCTTCACGAGCATCTCACCTGCCACTCATGGTTTCAAGTGTAAGGGGCTATGTTTTTGAAGAATTATAAAATCCTAGTCTCCATTAGACTAATGTGGAAGGCAGATAGGATTTGGGAATTTAAAATTGAGTTAATAAAAGAGATGTTTGGGGAACATTAACATGACCACAGGATACAGAACTGGGGAAAATGTGTGCAAAGAGGGATACAGGGAACCTGCAAAAGCCATCTCTTAATTCAGGAGTAAAAAAGATGAGAAACTGGTTGTGGAATGGAAAGAAAAGGATGAGAATGAAAAAGGTTTCAGAGAAATGTGTATATCCAGAGTCAGAGATGATCACTTAGTGAGATTTTGCCACTTGCAGGGTCTATCTTCACCCATTCATTCTTGTTTTTTCTTTCTATTCTTCCCCCAATACTCTATCTCCCCATGCTGTGCTACCCTTTCCTGTTTCTCTTTTCCCTTGTTACATTTTCCTTTGCCTCCTTCTGTCCTTAATCCTGGTTTGTTGAAAGTTAGGCTATATTTTTAAATGCTTATTCTTGGGATTGTTTTTCCTAAATTGCTTTTAAATTAGGCATTTCATTTATGAATTGTGTTCTCTTTAAAGGAGTTAATAGCATGTGAGCTATCATCTTTTCTTTGCGAATTAGTCTGTTTTTTAAAAAGTACCATCAAAATATGTACAAGAAAGGGTAATTATTCAACTCAAACTATAATTGTGTCTAATTGACACTCCCGAAATATCCATCCCAGTAACAGCTGAGACAATTTATTAAGTTTTTTTGAATACTGATTCATAGCTAGTGCCTCATTTGCCTCACAGAAAAGGCTCTTGATAATTTTGTTATTATGGAATAAGTATTCCTGTGGAGGTGTTCTGCATCATTTCTCTAACACTATGAGGCAAACTCTTAACCAAGGCCCAGTATCTGGTGCAAAATTGGATTTACTGATCATTAGCGAACTAACTGGCTGCCTTTAGGATTTGGGCAGAAAACACAGCATTCCCAGGTCAGTGGGGAACGGGATATTGCACTTCTTACATTGTGGATCCACCGTGTTGTCTATCTCAGTCCAGTCTTCCAATGTTGAACCCTCATTACCCTAAACTCTCCCTTTCCTGCTACCTCCACACTCAATCAGCGCCCAGTCCTACAACTTCTTTCACATCTCTTTTCTATTTTGACTATCACCATACCAGCCATACCTCCAGTTAGACCCACCTGGCTGAAATAATACCAACTGCCTACTGTCTTCCTGCCTTCCAGTTATCATTCCTCTAGTGTAGTGTGCACGTTATTATCAAGGTGATCTTCCCAAGTCACAGCACTCGTCAGAAAAGTCACTTCCCTGACATTGCTGGGGACACTTAGAAAGTATCCACATCTCAACTAGATTCCCAGCCTGAGTTGTTTACTGATTTCCTTTACACCTCCATGCTGCTGCTGCTCTTAGCTGCCCGCCCCGCCCCCCCGCCCACCACTAACCCCCACAATGACAACATCCCCTGGGACTTTACTTCTCTCATCCTGCATCTAGAGCCCCCTCCCAGGACTCTTTTCACCCTCCACTCTCCATCCCTTAAACATTAAAGCCTGCAGGGGCTTCTTCCCCCTCATGAAGCCTCCTCTGGTTCGGCAACCAGGTTCTCTTTCTTCTTCAGATTCCCAAAGCCATGGCTCATTTTACCTTCCTTTGAGCTATCTCCCTCCTTAGACAACAAATTCCAGTCCTGGAAGACTAGAGTTATAATTATAGTCTTATAGATAGTACCGTATTTAATTCTTTAAAGGGCCTTATGAAGAAGGGACAAAACCCCATTTCATAGATGAAGAGACTGAGGTTAGGAAGGTAAAGTAGGCCACTCATTTAGAGAGGGGCAGAACTGAGCTTCAAAGCAAGGGCTCTGGCCTCGGGCTCTTTCTTTGTGTGTGTATCCACTACACTTTCCTGGCCACCTGATATCCAAGGCTGCCCCCTTGTTTCTAGCACAGCTCCCTGCACATAGTAGGCAACCAGAGTAGGCAGGTTTGTAAAATTGAATTTAATCAATCTGATTTGATTAAGGCCTGGAAAGGAATGTACTAATCTGAGGCTATGAAATGTTAACTATATTCTCTTTCCCCAGTGTTCTCCTAATTACTTGGACCCATGACTATCAATCTGGTAATAGGAACCAGAAAAATGCACAGTAGCTAATATGAGAACCATGTATATTTTATGTCCATTTCAAAAGCAACACTTTATCACACCTCTGGGAGCTTCTGGCATGGTTCTGAATATAAATAGGCACACATATTGCTTGAGTCAGATTACTTGGTATTGACAGGGAGCCCTGGGCCAATCTGTCCTGGAGCAAAGATGATTTGAGCAGCCTGGCAAAGGGGAAGACTTTGTAACAACTGAGGAGATGCCTGAACTTTTGTCACTGAGGTGTGACCATCAATACTATCCTTTTGTGGGCCTGAGCGTGGCTGGGTAGATACCACAGGGACAGCATTTGCAATTCCTATATCTGTATCTGTATTTAAATATCTGTATCTGTATCTATATCCATACCCCATCCACACCCACCTCCATATCTAGATCCATATCTTGTTCTCTGACATACATAAGCTTCCTGAGGTATCTTCATGGTGACCAGCGCTCCCCTGATCTGTTCTCTGACTTCTCAGCAGTCCACAGCAATGTTAGAACTTGCCGTGCTTCTCCCTGTTCTACTTAGGGTTGCCTGGTTTCATTTGGCCATAACTGTCATTTTTCCTGAAATAGAGCCCATGGCAGAAATGTGGAAAAGTCAAAGATTCCTGAATGTTTGACTAAATGGGGTTTATTTACAACTCTGTCACTGTTCATGTGGCCTTGGCATGCTACTCCATTTCTTTGCATTTATACATTATGGCCCTTTAAATGATGATGGTTACACCTGTGGAAATCAAACAATGCTATTTAAAGTAATCCTGGAGAGCAGATTAGCTGTGAGGGGAAAAATAATCAAAGCTAACAAATCCTCTTATAATTAGATAAATGCAATCTGTGTGATAGGATATTTGTTAAAGTGGCACCTTAATATAAATTTATTATCTCATCTGGATCATCACTCCAGAACTGAATCTAGTTTGATCACCTTTAAATTCCCGAAAACTCCAGCTATGTGTGTTATTTATATGCAATTGGAAGACAAAATTTTAACATAAATGGTTGAGTTAGTATAAATGAGTACAATTATTATTTTCATAAAATCTAACACTTATGTAGTGCTTTTTATATAAAAAGTGGCTTCTTATATATTTATTAATCTGTACAACTCTATGAGTTACATTGTGTACAATCAGAGATGTGGAAACTTCTTAGACTAGTGCCTCTCAAACTATATGCACGTAAGAATCAAATGCAACCAATTGATGTTTCTCTCTCTCTCTCTCTCTCTCTCTCTCTCTCTCTCTCTCTCTCTCCTCTCTTTTTCTAAGCATGTCCTCAAGGTGAGGATTAAAAAGATAAATAAATTTAATACAAGGGCACCATTAGACAATCCAACTCACAAAATAATGGCTGTTGAGTTACAAAACAGTATGTACACTATGGTTATGCCTACGAAGAAGAAAAATGTCTGTTATCTCTAGTGCAGGGTAAGTGACATAAAGTCCAGTGGAAATAAAAATATTATAGGATCCGTTGTATGACATAATTCATTTACAATAGACATCCCTCTGTCCTTCTTTCTGTCTTTTATTTCTTTATCCTTTTGTTGACCCTCTTTTTGTCTTTATTCAGTGGAGGAGGATAGTTATTGACAGAGGGATCTACAGGGGCTTGTTTTAATTCAGAAATTGGGTGACCCATGGCTCCTAGTGCACCAGGTGAACCTTAATCATATAGGTACTCCATAACAGCCCCAGCACTAGTAGAGTTGATGAGTTTCAGGAACACTTCCAGCACCCCCGGGGCTTTAAGCAGAATTGCAATGTCAATTAAGTTTATCCTCTTCCCACCCCCTTTTCTTTACCAGGGATCAATTGGCATTAGTTGGATGTTTTAAATCCCTGACTTACTATGGAAGACTATACAGTAGATTGGGCTTGAGCCCAGTCCAGTCAATCATTAGTTGGGCGATCATAGGCAATTTACTTAAACTTGCCACTTCTCACTCTCCCAACCTATAAATAGAAAGTTATTCATTCATTCATCAAATAGTCTTAAAGGCTTAGTACATGACAGATATGATGCTAGAGCTGGGTTTTTAATGATAAAAAATGACATCTACTTCAATGGCAAATAAATAAGGTAAATACATAAAATAGGAAGAGCATTACTGAGATGAAGTTAAAGGGAAAAAAAACCCCACATGTATAAAGCATCAAATACATTGCTTGCTTCATGGCTGGCACTTAAGACATATTGCTAGATCTTCAGGCCTGCTCCTCCAACACCCGCCCCCCCCCCCCCCGCAATTATCCTATTTCCCAATGGAAATTAAAACTTCCATTTCTTCAATGCTGCAATTCTCATTAAGGTATCAATCTAACTATCTAATTAAACAACAGAAATTCACCCTTAGGGGAATTTATGCATTTATGCTCCCCCCCCCAAAAAAAAAAAAAAACTTGCTATTTTAAAACTGGAGCTGTTTAACTCTAATGAAAGTCAGATCAAGGCAACCAATAATTACTAAGCACTTACTATGCTTTAAGTTATACGGAAGATGCAATCCCCACCTTCAGGAGTTCTGAAATCTGTATGATTTGTGATTTGCACAATGTGTTAACATATCAATATATTAATAAAAGCAACAAAAGTTTTCAATGATTGATTTTCCAAGATCCTATGCGATTTCAAATGAATTATGTGTTGTGCAGCCATAAATGGAATGGGAGTTCAGAGAAAGGAGAAATCATTTTCTTGGTGGAAAATCTGAGGGAGGCAAAGTACAAATTAATGAATATTGCCACCTGAGCAGCCCACGCATTAGCAACCGCCTTCTTTTCCCCGTCATTAATATTCTAGCAAAGAAAGCCAAATTCTATTCGTTAGTTCTCTCCTCACCTTGTAAATAGTTCCACACCCTTTGCTTAGTAAAACAAAGATCATCATTATTATCAACTAGAGGCCCAGTGCATGAATTCATGCACTGGTGGGGTCCAGCCGGCCTGCCCCGACAGGGGCCATGGGAGGTGGGCTGGCTGGGGCGAGGGGCTGTGGGTGGGGCCAGCCGGGGTGATGGGCCGAGGGTGGTTTACCAGCCGGCACTGCCCCCGATCGGGGTGGGGGTACCTGCTCAGGGGCAGGGCTGGCCAGGGCAAGGGGCCGCAGGCATTCCGGTTGTTCTGCTGTCTGTCAATTTGCATATTACGCTTTTATTATATAGGATAAGAGCAAATACTGAAGAGACCAAAGCCAGGTTCACACTGAGAAAATCAGTGAATCACGAATCTGTGAAATTAGAGGACTCTTGTATATAAACACAGGAATAATACAGAACACCAACTCTTCATAAACACATGGATATATTGTACTTATTTGATTGTCTCAGCAGCTTAACGGGAAAGAATGAAGAAGGGTGACTTTCCCAAGACCACCCATCTGGTGGAATCATTGCAAAGATTGTGTTCTATTTACTACTTAAAATGTCTTGTAGTAGAAAAAATTTGCCATGTTATTTCTTAAAACCTAATAGTCACAAAGAGGAATAGCATGTAATAGCAGAAGAATCAAATGTAGATTAGACCTTTGATATTCAAAATGTGGTCCACACACCAGCAGCACTGGCATCACCCAGGAGCTTGTGGTTAATGCGAAGACTTGGCCCCACCCCAGACTTCCAGAACCTGACAGGGAATCAAACTGGCATGTGCTCTGACCAGGAATTGAACCTGCAACCTTTTGGTGCATAGGATGACGCTCAATTAACTGACGCTCAGTTTTTTTATGAGCCACTTCAACCTGGCTAATAGTGCCCTTTTAAAGGAAGGCTCTGGAAATGTTATGCAGGAGCTCTAGTTGTTTGTCTACATGGGCAACACTGGCTGTGATAAAGATATCTCTTTGACTCCTACCATTTGCAACAGCATGGATGGAACTGGAGAGCATTATGCTAAGTGAAATAAGCCAGTCAGAGAAAGATAAATATCACATGATCTCACTCATTTGTGGATTATAATGAACAACATAAACTGATGAACAAAAACAGATCCAGAGACAGAGAAGCATCGATCAGACCGTCTTACCTCAGAGGGAAGGTGGGGGTGGGGGTGGGGGTGAGGGTGAGAGATCAACCAAAGCACTTGTATGCATGCATATAAGTATAATCAATGGACACAGACACCGGGGGGTGAGGGCATGAACAGGAGTGGGGTTGGGGGGCAATGGGGGATAAGAACACATATGTAATACCTTAATCAATTAAAAAAAAAAAACAGAAAAAATGATATATCTTTGCCCTCATAGGGCTCCCAATGCATCCTCAGAATCTGCAGTCTCCATGACTTGCAAGGTTTATTGGCTCCTCTTTCATTTTGGCTTTTTAAATGCCAAAAGAAATTACTGTTGAGCCCAAAAGACATTTATATTTATTGTGTGGCAAAAACATTCTGGTTCACCAGGGCCCTTCAACTGTCAGCTTCTGTAGCATTCTGCTCAGTTATGAGAGAAGCCACGCGATTAGGAAAACATAACAGGACTGCTTTCAATGGGGTGGCAAAGAGAACAGATAAAAAAGGTTTTAACATTTTTCTCTATTGTTCAGTTTATAACAGATCTTTTTCAGTTATGATAAAAATATGGTTTTCACAGAGAACAACTCATCCAATTCTTTCAGCTACCTGATATATGCATGTGTGTGTGTGTGTGTGTGTGTGTGTGTGTGTGTGTACTTCTGCGGCCTGCCTTCCCTCACTTCCTGATATATTTCATTTTCACAAAGATTTCCTAGGTGTGAAAGAGTCATCATTAGACCATCCAGTAAGCTTTGATTCCAATCCAGCCTCCATTTCACTTTTTGACTTGTGGCTCCATCTATAAGGCCAGGCAGTGTTGGTTTCCTTATGCTATGAAATGAGATATCATAATATATTTTAAAATTCTTGGAGCTTCCTGGAAAGGGAGCAAAATATTTATATTGAGATATTTTACCACATGCTTATAAAATGAGCAGTGTCCAACAAAACATGGGTCTCAGTGACATATTTATTGGTGATTCTTTTCATTCACTCATTCATAAACAGTTTTTTTCCATGTATCTACTCATCTCTACTTATTGCATCCTACTCATTCTTTGTGTTTCAACTTGGCATTCCTTTGTCTAGAAAAATATCCCTGATCCATGGTGGTACCCAAAGGCTGTGGTATTGAAAGCAGCAGCTGAACCAGCATTGGGAGTTGGAATGTCAAATAATGCTTCCTAGGTAAAGGGAGGACAAAAAGAGAAAGAGAGAGAACAGGATGGGAAAATGTGCCAGGTGGAGAGGATAAAAAACTTCAAATGGAAAAAGTATATTGCATTTAAAGAACTAAGAATATCTCAATAGGTCTGAGGAGGAGGTGGGAAGGTTGAGATGAGAAATGAACCTGGAAAGGGAGGGGGGCAGGAGCCAGAACAAGAAGAAATTTGTAAGACATACTAAAGAATTTAGATGTCATGTAGAACTAACGAGGATGAGATGGTCAGAGTTGAAGCAGCAAATGATTGTGCTTGGCTGTAAATCAGAGAGTAGGCTAGGGAGATGAGGAGGGTTGGGAAAGCCAGTAAGGAGGCTGCTACAGTAATGCAGGCAAGAAACCATGGTCGAGTGAAATAGGCAAATGGCCTATGGAGTTCAGTGGACCAATTCCAGAGCTATTAAGAGAACATGATGGACTGGGGGTGATTGGCTGGATTACTGGAATGAAGGATGAGGGCATCTGAATGATGAACCCACCTTTAGTACATCATTGAGCTACTTGGAGGTTGGTGGCACTGTTTTCTGAGATGAGAAGGAGGCTATTGGGAAGCCATTGGGAAGGGGGTACGACCAAGTACCTGGGACTTTGAATTCCATGTGCTTTTTGTTACTCTAAACCAAGCATGTCAAATTCGCAGCCCGGGGGCTGCATACCTCATTTATTTGACCCTTGTTAGCCTTTGAGTTTGACATTCTTGCTCTAAACTATAAGTCCGTTTGAAGTGAGGGAGCATGATGGGCAATGTGACATTTAGAAAGACCTCCAATCTCAGAGATTTCAGTCTAGTGTGGATAGAGAATACCTACAAGAAATTTTCAGAGAGACAGAACACATGAATTGCCACAGTCAATGTACAAAGTATACTGGCAGGGAAAGACCACTTCTATAGGTTGGCCATGTTTGACATGCTAACCTTTCTGGTTATCTAGTCTCTGGTGGGTCAAAGAAGCTAAGATCTTTTTGGCTTGCAATTAAATATTTGTCTCTAAAATTACAAATAGAAATCAGGGCCGGACACATGTGTGGTCTCCTGGGCAGGAACATCACAAGTGCAACTATGTTAGCTTGTCCATGGTACTCTGATCCTCATCCTGAATCCTTCTGAATGAATACTCAAAGCTATTCAAGGTTTGAGTCACAGGACTTGATACTGTCTCACTAAGTCTTTCTTCAATAGCACAATGAGGGTAAATGTGAATATAGTCTACTGAGAGGATGTCTTGGACCCACATTTTGTCTTTTTTTTTTTTTTTTGCCATTAGTACAACTTTCCTTAACTTCTCTTGCAGCTTTTCCTGGGAGAAGCAAGTCATTCATCTGACATTCTCAGATGCCTACCTCACAGATACTGTCTCCTTTGGGTCCTCTTGGGGGACTTTGAAGCTTCCTTTGTTCATTCATTTTTCTCTTTCATTCATGATCCAAATGTTTTGAATTCTACACTATGCAGTGGGGGAACACACAAAGATGGCAAACGTGATTAAGATATCATCTCTGCTGCCATCAAAAATTGCAATCCATTGTGAGAGATCAGAGATGAATAAAATGGACGATGAAAAAGGAAGTGTGTTTTGTTGGTTCACCCTCCCAGGACCTATACACGGAGGCTGAAGAGTAGTATCAGTAGCACTGTTCCCATTGACTCAGTAATTTTTCAGTTAGACATCCTGCTACGTTTTACTTACATCTCATCATTTGACTGTAATCACTCCAGCTTTATTATTGTTTTTATTTTACCGATGAGGTCATTGAGACTCCAGAGGTTAAACCTCTTCCCAGCATCCACATATCCAGGGAATGAACCCAGAACTCTCTCACTCAATGCCTGTTCTCTTAATCTCTCCTCTATCCTTCCCACTGTATCAAACATACTTAGTGCTTCTGCTTCATGTTCTCTCTGGGTGGGTGAGACAAAGAAAATACCTTTTGAAGAAGCATTAAATATGGGCACCTAAACCAAAGTGTTGAAATAACACTCGGTGGTCACTATAGTTTCAAGTGCATATTTTTAGCCAATGTTTACATCCCACAGTAAAAATCTGTCAGTTAAATTAAACTGCAGTTGTCTTTGACTTGCAAAATAATGTCTCATATTCCTATTGATTCTATTAGCTGAATCAGCTCATTTCATTTCTATAATTCAATGTAAAATGTTTCTTTCTATTTGCTATCCCCAGGACACCCTTGTAAACAAGATGTTTCCTGTAATGGGTTTTTCCTGGTAAAAATCATTTAATAAGCAAATAAAAAAAAGTGCATGATAATATGTGCTGACAGCCTCCTAACCATATTTGAAATATGAAGGCAGTGTTTCCAAGATGACTCAAGCCAATTGCTTTAATACTTCAATAAAAATAACTGCTATTAGAAAGTTCAATGCTAAAGGCACATAATTTCAATCCTGGTTCATGATATTTAATTTGGATTTATTTCAGGATAATGATCAATGATAAAAGTAGGCGTGGGGGTGGTGGGGCACCTGGGTAAGGACCACTAATTCACTCTGAAAGATCACTGGGCTCCAGCAGGGTAGCTGGAAACGTATATACACACGTCATTAATTATTTGCAGAAATATTTTCTGTGACATTGGTCTCAAGGTGCTCCACTCAAATACCCGACTCAGCAGAAACCTTGCCACGCAGCACTTGAGTAAAATGACTTTATATCAAATTGAATTCTCTCTGGCTCTAACCACATGACCAGGTTTCATGGGTCCTTTTTTTTTAAAAACTATAACTTACGATATTGTAATGATAAATGGCTACAATTCCAGTGATTGACCAGAATGTTGAGTAAAAATGTAGAGCATGAAATTAATGCAGAACAAAGGATTTGGAGCTGGAAGGGACCTTTGAGGTTGTCTCATCTACACCTCAGTGTACTGATGAGACAACTGGAGTCCTGAAATAAATGACTTGCCCAGGGTCACGGAGCTGGGGCCCAGCGAAGCTTATTTGATTCTCAGTCCAGTGTTAAGTGAGCCACAGTGTTTACACCAAAGCAGATAGCACAGGCATTATTGCTGAACCATGATAACAATAAAAGCTTATTTATTGGACCTGGCTGGTGTGGCTCAGTGTTTGAGCATCGATGCAGGAACCAAGAGGTTGTTGTTTCAATTCCCGGCACATAATCTCCATCCCCAGTAGGGGCGTGCAGGAGGCAGCCAATCGATGTTACCATGTTTCTCTCCCTCTCCTTTCCTCTCTCTAAAATAAATAAAAATATATATTTAAAAAAGCAGATTTACTCATGATAATCCTATAAGTCTTGCTTCATTTATGGTAAAACTGAGGCTTAGGTATTGAAATTACTGGCCCAGGCTCACTCAGCTAGCGAGTGGTAGCCTTGGGGCTTGACCTAGGCCATAGAGCCACACATGCTTTCATGATGCTGCTGAGCTGAAATAATTAAGCAACGTATTGGGAACACTTGTGCCTGGGACTAACAGAAGTGGTAGCAGATAAGTTGTAACATCTTTGTATTTGAAAAGAATTAAGAAAATGAGGAGAATTGAGCTGGAGAAGCCAAAACCAAGAGCAGGGGTAAGAGGTAGTGAAGGATTTAATAATAAAATAGAGAAAAACTTTTTTTTTTAAAATTTGCAAATTGTCTTTAAAATCATTTCAGTTTTCTAGTTTATGTTAGCCAGGGTCATCTGGCCATTTTGTATTTTAAATTTAGTAGTGTTCAAATTTATTGCTATGCATTTTAAAAGCATACATTGATTTTAGGAGATTTAAGGCAATAGCTTGCTATTAATAGGAATAAAATTAATGTTTGAAGCAGATTTGAAGGACAAATGAAAAACATTATTACTCAGTTGCAATATTTTATTGCCTTCCAATATTAATAGTGGAATTATATACAATCTATTTCTTTTTTGTTTGCTTGTTAATCCTCAAATGAGGATATTTTTCCATTGATTTATTTTTTTAGAGAGAATGGAATGGAGGAGGAGAGACAGAGAGAGAAATATTGATGTGAGAGAGGCACATCAATTGGTTGCCTCCCACATCTGCCCTGATTGGGGCTGGGGATTGAGCCTGCAACCAAGGTACTTGCCCTTGATCAGAATCGAACCTAAGACCTTTCAGTCTGTGGGCTGACACTCTAGCCATTGAGCCAAACCAGCTAGAGACTATTCCTTCATTTGGCAAATGAAAACATGAATGTATTTTGCTGAATTGAAATGTTAAAATAATTATAAACACTCACTTTATACCCAAATTATCAAAATGGTTTTTGATCTAGTGGGTAATATAACTACTCTATATCTATGCAATTTCATTTTTGAATCATTTTTAATGTATGACAACTTCTTTGGGACTTTCCATCTACCAAATGTTATATGATCTCTCTTTTTTAATCTTGGGAGACATACTGTGGAGGAGTTGATTTATGACCCTGCTTGAGTAACCTTGGACATGTCTCTATCTTGCACATTATTGATAAAATGATTCAGCTTTTGCAACCTGAAATTTGAAAAACACTGTCATCTGGAAACCGGAAAAGATAGTGTTTTGAAAGGTATAATTATTCCAAGGGTGAAAAAAAAAAGACAGGCATTTTTTATAAGTTCAATTTTGCTATGGTCCCAAGTTGGTAAAAGGTATTAATAATAATTGTTGAAGGAAAATTATCCTCTCAGGGACTGGAGATAAATGTTTGATTGATGAGACTGTCCCAGATAGTAAATTACAACTGTGTCGAGAGGAAATCACACAGCTTGTTTTTATCTTTTATTTTCTGTTTTTAATATACTGGTTGGTGGGTGTAAGTCAATTCAAGAAAACATTTATTGCGTGTCTGCAATGTGCCAGGCACGCTGCTGAGTGGTTGGGATACTAAAGCGGAGAATGTGCAGACTCCTCCACACAGAACTGATGAGGACAAATTAAGACGTGATTGGGTGTCAAGCTGTGAGCATCCAGGAAGCAGAACTAGCAGAACTGTGCGCCCCTGCGTATGTCAATGTGGTTTTAGATGAATGGTATTGGCTAGTTGCTCATTTAAATTTATTTCTTCTAATCCTTTTGTAATTGTTTACTTTGGCTATAACTAAAATCTTGGCTATCCGACTTTTTACATTGTAGACCTTGAAAACACCTTGTGAGCCTTCTATCAGCAGCTTAATACTTACTTTCTCTCCCCAAACCTCCAGATTAGGCTAATTGCTTCATTCAGTCCATTGTTTATACATCAATCACAGCACGTTCCTTTCTTTAGAATTACATACTTACTTATTCATAAGTGTGCCTCCTTTAATTGATCATCTCCTAGAAATAGGGCCCAATCCTCTTTAGATTCCCCCATACGTGGGAAAGTCCATTTATGGAAACAAAGCGTAAGAGTTTGCTGAGTGAACAAATTACTTACTATAGAATCATCAGGCAATAACTTCCAAATCATACAAAGCTTACACTTTTCATGCGACCATATGAAAGGGATCTTAGGCGAATCAATTACTCTCTCTGGTTCTTACTTCCCAAACAAATAAATTGAAGTAGCCGGGCTACATGACTGTTGATATTCCTGTTGACCATAAGATATGGATGCTTCATCACTGGACAATTTCCCTAAGGATGTGCTATGACTCCAAACTGACAAGCTTAATATGACAATGAAAGTAATTAAACAATGAGTATCTACTATGTAAAAGGTGCTTTGTACAGAGAGAGTGGTAGGTAAATGGCCAAGCTGCCATTCTAATGCATTTTATCCACCTGTCCATCTGTTTGTCCACCCAGTCATTTAATAAGTCTTCTTGAGTGTTTGCCAGGTGCTAGGAATTATTCTAGGTGACAAACAAAATTAACAAAATCTAGGACCTCCAAGGAACCTTCCCTCTAGTTAAAATTTCAAACTATGCTTTTCTCATGAACTACAGGACATCCAAAGCTGTTATTAACTTTAGTCATAGAAGCCTTTCTGTCCCCTCAGTTTGTGTTGGGGTCATTCCTAGGGATTTTATATAAATTTAAATGTGTAAATTGGTTTTTAAAAAGTAGGTATTTAAATGCTTACACTCTGCTCTCTATTTTGAGTTCTGTTAAAATTGCTCAGTCTTTTTCCCATGCATTGAGACTATTAACATCAGTTAGGCATTATCTTTATATCCTCAAAGATCACTTCAATTTATATTAAATAGATTTAAGAATAAAAGAACAATCCACCTACTTTTGGTTGCATGCTGGGAACAGATGTTTTAAAAGATCGAAAGTATATCCTTTAGGTAAAACTAGTGTTTGCAGAGACATGTGACTGTCAAGTCCCCCCCATCTCTCTCTCTCTCTCTCTCTCTCTCTCTCTCTCTCTCTCTCTCACACACACACACACACACACACACATGCACACACACACATGCACTCACAGATACAGTGACCTTGTCCTACAGAAGAACTAAAAGCTGAACAGAAAAGCTTGGGACTATTAGTCTTAGCAAATGGATGCATGTGGATTTCGTTTCCTAAATGTTTATGTGTGAGTGTTAAAAAAGCTAAGAGGCAAAGAGCAGAGGCTGAGTTGCATGGATGCAGGGTAGATAACTTAGATCATTCATGGAAATAAACCCAGACTATACATATTTGGGGGTTATAGAAAAGAAAAAAATGAAAACTACCATTCTCTGTTATTAAAACAACTAGAGGCCTGGTGCATGAATTCGTGCACAGGTGGGGTCTGGCTGGCCCACCCCTAATCGGGGTCGGGGGGCCGATTGGGGCTGGGCCAGCTGCGGCGAGTTATTAGTGTCAAAGATCTTTGCAAGGTGTATACACGTTTGCTGTTGGCTTTTGGATGAGTTGAAGCTTCAAAGGTGCTTTAGTGTCAGGGACACTTACAGCTTCCATTTCTAAGCCTCTCCTTAGACAGGTACTGACAAACCCTCTAAAGCAGTGGTTCTTAACCTTCCTAATGCGGCGACCCTTTAATACAGTTCCTCATGTTGTGGTGACCCCCAACCATAAAATTATTTTCGTTGCTACTTCATAACTGTAATTTTGCTACTGTTATGAATCGTAATGTAAATATCCGATATGCAGGATGTATTTTCATTGTTACAAATTGAACACAAAGCATAGTGATTAATCACAAAAACAATATGTAATTATATACGTGTTTTCCGATGGTCTTAGGCGACCTCTGTGAAAGGGTCATTCGACCCCCAAAGGGGTCGCGACCCACAGGTTGAGAACCACTGCTCTAAAGAGAGGCCGTGGTGTGATGTGGCTGCCCTCTTTGGTAGGAAGCAGTGGAGAGAGAACGCAGGAAGATGTGGTTGTGCTGGGCACCTCTCCTGGACACCTGACTGCATCAGGGTGGGGGTGGGGCGATCGGGGGTGGGGCTGGTAGGGGGGAGGGACCGCAGGTGGTTGGCTGGTTGGCCCCACCCCCGATCAGGCTGGTTGGCCGCCACAATATGCATCATAGCCACCAGTTGTTCTGGTTGTTCCACTGTTCGGTCGCTTGGCTTTTATATACATAGATAGGGCTTCTATTTCAACCACAATGTTACAGGTTTTGCTGGCCTGGTTACAGCTGCTTGTTTGTTGGTGGGAAGACAGACTTTAACAATTAAACTTTTAACAACTTTGCTTCAGTTGAAACAAAATATGTACCTACAAATTTATGACAAGTTGAAATCAGATGTGACAACAGGTCGTGTCCAGATCAAGAGCCTTCAGGCTGTACTCATTCCCTAGGGCTGCAATGGGAAGCACACAAGTGGCATCTCTCTGCATTTCCCGACTTCAGAATTAAAAGTTAATAATCAGGATAGCTAAGAAGATTCAGTAGACACATGTCATGATTCTAAAGAGTGACAAAAAGCGTAGTCTGAGGTTTAATTATAATATTAAAAATTGAGATTGTCTAAAAAATAAACAAATGGGCCTACATCAAACTAAAAAGTTTTTGCACAGCAAAGGAAACCATAAAAAAAGAAAAGACAACCCACTGAAAGGGAGAACATATTTGCTGATACATGTGATAAGGGGTTAATATCCAAAACAACCCAATTAAAAAATGGGCAAAGGACCTGAACAGATACAAATCCAAAGAGGACATACAGATGGCCAACAAACATATAAAAAGATGCTCAAAATCACTAGTCATCAGAAAAATGTAAATTAAAACCACAATGAGATATCAAGGGAACCCTTGTATACTGTTGATGGAATGCAGACTGGTACAGCCACTGTGGAAAACAATAAGGAGTTACCTCAAAAAGTTAAAAAAGGAATTGTCTTATAACCCAGCACTCCCACTTCTGGGAATTTATCTGAAGAAACCTGAAACACTAATTCAAAAGAATGTATGCACCCTTATGTTCCTTGCAGCATTATTTACAATAGCCAAGATTTGGAAGCAGTCCAAGTGTCCATTATTAGATAAAATAGCGATGGGTACACTTACACAATGGAATAATACTCAGTTGTAAAATGGAAGAAACATTTACCCTTTGTGATAGCATGGATGGACCTGGAGAGCATTATGCTAAGTGAAATAAGCCAATCAGAACAAGAAAAGTACCATATGATTTCACTCATATGTAGAATCTAATAAATAAGCTGAACTAACAAGCAAAATAGAAACAGATTCATAGACAGAGAGCAGGCAGACAGCTCTGGTGAGGGGAAGAGTGTTGGGGAAGGTGAAGGGATTGAGCAAGAAAGAGAAAGAACTCATGGATACAGACAACAGTGTGGTGACTGCGGGGGGGGGGGGGTAGGAAGTAGGGAGTGGAAGAGAGGTTATAGGGTGGATAAATAGTGATGAAAAAAAACAAAGAACAGCCCTAACTGGTATGAATCAGTGGACAGAGCATTGACCTGCAGACTCAAGGGTCCCAGGTTTGATTCCAGTCAAGGGCATGTACGTTGGTTGCAGGCACAAACCCAGTAGCGGGTATGCAGGAGGCAGCTGATCGATGTTTCTCTCTCATCAATACTTTTAACTCTCTATCCCTCTCCCTTCTCCTTTTTAAAAATATATTTTATTTAAAAAAACCAATAAAATATATTTTTAAAAAAGAACAGATAATAATAAAAATCTAAATAGCCCACATCAAATACTTTGCAAAGGTAGCTGCCTATATAGAAACACTGTTAAAACCTTAGTATAAGCTGAATTAAAACTGAAATAAAAGCCATGAAAAATTCTCCTAAGATAAAATCACTTCTCTACTGGTAATAAAAAGTCCTATAAAAAGTAATATGGAAAAATCTTCCTATAAAGCACTATAATGATAAACAAACACATATTCTTGAACAAACTAGAAATTCTAGTTGATTCTATTTTGCTGTTTTTACATTTTTTATTTTAGAAGTTATCAGCCAATAACAAAAATATTCCTATGATGCACAAGCAGAAATAACACAGGAAGAACACTATTGCAAATGATATCAGTGTTTAGTACCAAAATATTCAAGAAAACTTCAAAATTCGGAAAGTCTCCTAGAAGAATAGGAGGTAAACAAACAAACAAACAAACAAAAAGCAGTCAGGAATTTAAAGATTTATGAGCATCTGAATAAAGTCTTTAAACATGTTAGGTGAATCTTTAAAGCTCAATCATGTTCATTTAAGGTATAGAAGCACTTATTAACATTGGCAGGGTCAGACTTGGGTGTGATCAGAGGGGTGAGGGGGAGGAGGAGGAGGAGGGATTAACTAAGCAAACTGGATCATCTCCACAGAGCTGTGATTTAGATTTTAAATAGCAGTTCCCCTTTCCTTTATTACATCATTTTTAAAAAAGAAATCACTTCAAAAGAATGCACCTTTTTATTGCAAAATACATAAGTCTAATGCTCGTTACTTCTGTGTAATTTTTTTGGATTTTTGCTACTGACAGAGCTGTTAGAGACACACATTTTTGTTCATTATGTGAAATGTGTTGCTCTGATCAAAAGCGTAATAAGGATTATATTTGCTGTCTAGTGATGTTGTGGAGAAGACAATTTAATTCAACGAAAATTTATTGAGTCCATATTACATATTCTGTGGAGGTGATTTGAAAAATACTAAAAAACCCATAAAAACAAAGCAAAGGCAAACAGACGTGGTCCTTAGCATCCAAGCAATTTAACATAGTGTTACCCAGTCATATTTTGATGTCTAGTCACAGAAATCCATGCAATAGCATATAATATTACATAAGGTGGTATAGCATAACATACTAAACATATGATAGAAATATATGTTTATATATAATATTCTATGAAGCCAGGTTTAGTAAGAAGAGCAAGGCATGCCTGGTTTAAATGTCTCAAAGTGGTCTGTTTTGCTGGTTTGTTTTTTAATCCATTCGATTGTAGTTAGCAAAAAAAGTCCTCAGTCCTCTTCCCCTTTTAAATATCAGTTGGTTTGGCTATGAAAGCAGAATTACTTATTTTTAAAAAGGGAAAATCCTAAAGTATCAACAGTGTCTTTACGTGTGTTATAAGATTATGAATACATTTATTTGTATTTTTCTATATTTTCCAAAATGTTTATCAGAGCATATACTAGTTTTATAATGACAAGGTGTGTGTATATGTACTAGTATGCAGATAAGCTATCCGATGTCCTATTAAAATAAAATGTGTGTATGTGTGTGCTGATAAGCCACCCAATTTCCCCACTAAAATAAAATGGCCCACAAATCATACCACCTATTTTGATACATCACTTTAAGACCTTACTCTGAACTTTTGGATTTTTCCTCTAAACACTATCCAAGGCCAAGGGGAAAAAATTATATATATATATATATATATATATATATATATATATATATATACACACACTAGAAGCCCGGTGCACAAAAATTTGTGCACTTGGGGGTAGAGGGGTCCCTCAGCCCAGCCTGTGCCCTTTTTTAGTCTGGGACCACTCAGGGGTGACCACTTGCTGGCTTAGGCCTGCTCCCCAGGGGATTGGGCCTAAGATGGCAATCAGACATCCCTCTGGCAGCCCGGCAGCCCTCGGGGGATGTCCACTTGCCAGCGGGGAGCAGACCTAAGCTGCAGTCGGGCATCCTTAGTGCTGCTGAGGAGGCAGGAGAGGCTCCCACCACCACCGCTGTACTGGCAGCCATCAGCCTGGCTTGTGGCTGAGCAGAGCTCCCCCTGTGAGAGTGCACTGACCACCAGAGGTCAGCTCCTGCATTGAGCGTCTGCCCCCTGGTGGTCAGTGTGTGTCATAGTGACCAGTCATTCCCAGTCTTCCTGCTGTTAGGGTCAATTTGCATATTACCCTTTTACTATATAGGATAGAAGCCTGGTGCACGGGTGGGGGCCGGCTGGTTTGCCCTGAAGGGTGTCCCAGATCAGGGTGGGGATCCCACAGGGTGGGTTGCCTGGCCAGCCTGGGTGAGGGGCTGATGGCTTTTTTCAGCTGGTCATACCCCATTCAGGGTGGGGGTCCCCACTGGGGTGCCTGGCCAGTCTGGGTGAGGGGCTGAGGGCTGTTTTCAGGCTGGCGGGAGACTGAAGCTCCCAGGCTCTTTTTTTTTTTTTTTTCTATTTTGGGATTTATTTAACTTCTATAGCTATCACTGGAGCTGAGAGCTGGCTCCAGCTCTGAGGCCGTTGCCATCTCTGAGGCTGTGGCTGGCTGAAAGCAGGTATCTGGGTTTGTTTAGATTCTATAATTGAAACTCTGCTGCCATCACTGGCACTCTAAGCTCTGAGCCCGCTGGTGGCTGAAATCAGGTACCTGGGTTTTGTTTAACTTCTATAATTGCAACATTATTGCATCTGGAGCTCAGAGATTGGCTGCAAAACCTTGGCTTCCTCCATCGCCGGGGCAACCAAGCCTCATGTTCACTTCAGCTGCGTGGCTGCCGGCTGCCATCTTGGTTGGCAGTTAATTTGCATATCTCGCTGACTAGACAATGGGAAGGGTAGCGAAGTTACCATTAATTACCATGTTTGCCTATTGTTAGATAGGATATATATATATATATATTCTAAAGGTTCTTTTAGAATCCTCAAAAGTCAAATGTAGGTGTGTATTCTTTCCAATGTATCTTCACATAGTGTAGGGACAGATCTCAAATCCTACCATGGGTGATCATAAAATAACACCACACAACAATTATAGCACTTTCTAGAACACCTATTCTGGGAAGATAGTGCAGTCTATAGGATATTCAATAAGATTTCAGGAAGAATATCAAAGGATACAGAATTATATTTAGAAAAAGAATATAAGCTTTCTTCACAGTGGTAGTACCAACAAAGAAGGAAGGTGAAGAATAAAATATAGTTTTTAGTGAGCATTCTCCAACTGCAACTTAAAACCGATACCAAAATGTGCAACATACTAGGAAGAGAGTTTTTGACTTTTTCCCTCCATTCACCCAGTGACTGTAGTATCTCTCCCTTTAGTTATTAAGTGCATACTCTTCAATGGTCATTGGCTGATAGTGAATAGATCACTGTAGAAAAATCCCGATTCTTTTCTCTGTTCAACATGTTTGATGTGTGTGTGTGTGTGTGTGTGTGTGTGTGTGTTATCTTTAACTTATTGTAGCTGCAGAGCCAGCTCAAAATGGTCCTATCCTGTTTGTCGAGAGGCTAAGTTATTTTTCAGGGGCAGCAGACCAGGACTGTGGGCCATGCCCCCAAGCATGAGCAGAGGAGAACTTTGGCCTCCAGCTGCACTCCAAACCAGAGTCTCGCCGCAGCACCCCACCCTCACAGAATCAAAGGACCTGAACATGATAGAAACTTGAACAATGAAACACTTTCAGAAGCCAAGGGTCCGATGCTCTGGAAGATCCGGTGTTGATGCTCTTTATAGCCAAGTTCCAAGATCCTCCAATGAAAACTTGCCTCATCGGCACTCCTGCACATCTCTTCCCTAGCTCCTTACAAACCCTTCACCTAGTCCAGCGAGCAAGATGGATGTGAGGCACCATCAGCTCTCCCATCTTCTCAGTTGTCATCTTCTCGATCAATAAAACTTTCCTTATTCCGAACTCTAACATTCTGAGTTTGGGCCTTTCGAAGTGTTGGGACTTCAAATCTACTCGGCTAAATCGGAGTTCCCTCAATACCACCCTTACCTCTGGAGGTATCAGATGACCCGGGAGTCAGCCATCTAGTTAGTGAAATGACGTTTCTTTTCTTTTTTAAATTTGTCTTTATTGTTAAAAGTATTACAGGTGTCCCCCTTTTTCCCCCCCACTGACCTCCTCCCAACATCCACACCCACTCATCTCAGGCCTTCACTGCACTAATGTCTATGTCCACGGGTTATGCATATATGCATATCGGTTCTTTGGTTGATCTCTTCTCACCCACCCACACACCTTCCCCCACCTTCCCTCTGAGTTTGGACAGTCTGTTCCATGCTTCTATGTCTCTGGATCTATTTTGTTTATCAGTTTATTTTGTTTAGGTTATAGAAACCATATTTCTAAACAACATTGTTGAAAGCAGTGCCTTTAGATCTGAATTTCAACCCCAGTTCTGCCACTGTATTCTTTGAGCTTCAATTGTGTCATCTGTGCATGGGACATGGCAGTTCCTAGCTGTTTCTGTGAGGGTTAAATGAGCCATTACTTGTGAATGCTCAAAACAGCCCTGGCCCGTGATAAATGGGAGACAAATGGTAGCTTCTTAATTAGTATTTTTAATAATAATTTTATTTGTTATTTTAATAACAATCATTATTTTTAATAACAATTTACTCTTGGTTCTAATTCTGAACATACTTTTAACATTCCATGAGCAGCTGTGGTTTTCCAGCTCCCCAGAGCCAAACATAACTGACTTTAGTGTATTGTGACAGAATTCACATATACCAACTCAAATTAAAACTAAATGTTAATTGTAGCCCAATAACATGTTAATGAACACAAAGGAACTATCAGGCACTGCAGTACTACACCTTGGATTATGTAAATACCATTCAATTGGTTCTCATCAAGGGTTTGTACTGATCCTGTCTTTTATTTTGCTTCTGATCCTGTCTTTTATTTTCTTAATTCCTTGAAGTTATATACTGGAGGGTATAATAGAATACCAAAATTCAAGGAAAATTTGAAAAAAGGACAAGAGAAATATAAATCTGAATGAAATCCTTTAAAAAGAGAGAGAAAGAGAGAAAATTGAAATTTGGTTTTATCATTGAAAAGATAGGGACAACTGCAGGTTCAGAGGTGCTGTTCTACTTGGAAACTGCTTAACTTCAGAAGCTCTCTGATTACCACAAATTTTCAGGATTCAACTTGGAAATCAACTCTTCCTGGAGGCCCCAAGCTCCCTCCTGGTGATTCTGTAGCATCCCAGGACAAGGGTGCCTTAGTGCTCACCATCCTGAATTGGAAATCAGCTGTTTATCTGGTTTCCCTGCTATTCTGCAAGCAAGGTGTTCTTTTTCCTAACTCTATCTGTTCTTACTATCTCAGCATCTGATTCAATAAATTCCTATTATAACAAAAATAAATGACAGGAATCTGTGTTGGGACTGGAGCTATTGGTGCAATGACCAATGCATTAGTCTTGCGAATTTGTCTCCTGCATTAGAGGGCAACTATTGGACGGTAAGAAGGGCCCACTTTTCAACTTTCCATTCCTCTGTAAGCCCCAGCACTGTTCTCTGTCTATGTTGTTCTCCAAAAATGCTTATTGAATTAAATTAAAGATAAGGCATGAAGAAAGCACAAAACTAAGACACTGACAAATTAAGATAACCAAAGCAAGCTACATGGGGAAAGTCACTTTAGCCAAAAGGCCCTGGACAATTATTTAAAGAAACTAGACTGCCTTCAGGGATTCTTTCAAATGCACATATTTAATCATCTAATGTGTAAGTCAAATCTCAGATATAATTAATTCAGTGTGCCTTAACCGGTTTTTTTCTTTGTTCTTCTTTGCATTTCAGCTTTCATTACATGGGGCTAATCTGTACGATGGCTCCTGGTAGCTCCATATCTGTGAATACTAAGAAAAAAAGGAGGGAATTTTTGGGGTGTCCCATGATTAGGGCACCTTTGGTTTCAGCTAGATATGTATGATTTCAATGAATCTAAAAGCATGCTCAGGTCTGTGGCTCCACGTTTCTTATTTGCGAGGAAAACACTGTTGGATTTTACAGGGCGGCTGCTGCTATTCTGAAGGTCACGTGTTAGTGCCAATGTTTCTGTTTGGAGTGGGTGACAGGGGGAAGATGTGATTTCAGGCTTTGACGCTGGCCTTGAATTCCTCACCTAAAGAACAAATTAAATAGATCTCATGTGATTTGGAAGGAGCAAATCATTTTTCTTTAGACTATGAAAATAAGAACACTGCACATGGCTTAGGCTTTTATAAGAAACCCAGTGAGGAGGTAAGACAGAGGGAATGGCCCCAAATAAAAACCCAGAAGTCCTCTCCAAGAAACAGCATGACTTTCTGAATATAAATTGTCTACAAGTACCTTAGAAGAAAATGTAACACTTATGCCTTTGCTAAAATGATGAATATGTTTCTTCTCTAAGGATTATTTAATACTTACCATAATTTTATTATAAATGGTCCAATAAAATGCAACAATAAGTTATGTGCTATATTGGGAGGACAACTCATTTATGAGTAATGTGGTAATTTGTAAAACTAATGGGCATGTTTATGAGCTTAAAGGGTTCTAAAGAATAAATAAAATACAGTAACAGACAAAACTGAGGCATTTGGCATGAATGCCAGGGGAACTACATTTTAAGACAGCTTGCAAAGTATGTAAATGTGGCCCTTCTTAGGGTCTACTTCAGTGAGAGAAAGGGTATCACGCTGTAAAGGAAATGATGCTGACATCGAAGCTGAGGGCCTGCATTATCTTTGAGCACTGCCATTCACAAGGTTTTCTAAACCTTGGTTTACTATCTTTGGGATGAAGGGGTCAAAAATTCCCAATCTTTAAAAGATTATTTAATGCTTACAATTTTAAACTAAATTTAGTAAGTAATACAGCATTCATAGGTGGGTATTTGAACTCAACCGTGTCTAAATTTTTATTGCTTTTAAGAAAATAAAAAAAAAGGTTTCAAAGGTTAGCTTCAGAAATATTAGCTTTTAACTATATTGTAATACTTGTCGAACTTTGCAAGTGTTTTTATGATGTGCATATTTACGTTGATGTTGCTGTTTTTTACTGGAATGCTGTTTTCAGCTGATGATTAATGTCCTAATAACTTGTTTTTTTGTGTGTGGCTCTCTGAAACAAAAAAAGAAAAGGTTGTTTTTGTGTATTCATTATGTCTACCTGTCTTTGGCAGGAGGTGGATCAGTTTTGAGGATGGATAGCTTTGTGGATTCGGGAATGCACACAATGGCTCTATTTATGCTTCAATCTGGCCTCCTGTCCCTGACAGAGGTACTGTTATCAGTAACCCATGAAATGCTCCTTGTTCTTTTAATGGGTTTAACATTTGGGGGGTAATGCTGTTTATGTTCTTTTTAGGTATACTAAACTTACTTTCCCAGCCTCTTCTCCTCTAAAATATAATCACGGAAGGGGTCCCACTTACTCTGTGAAAAACAAGTGAAGCCCTGCATCGTAAAGTCATACCTGGAAATTTGAATTTATAAAAGCTCTTATTAACCTTAAGCTCTCTGTTTTAATTGTTTTATAAAGGGAAACAGAGATCTTAGGGTCAAGCTGGCATACCAGTCCTAGGTGAGACCTAGGAATTAATACTGATATTAAAATCAAAATAGAGGAGTGAACACTTTTTACCAACATAACATGTGGAAGAGGAAATGACTACATTCCCTGTTACGATTTTTCAGTTTAGCTTTTAATTTTTATAAGTGTGACATTTTTTAAGTCATGATATTTTGGCTGTGCTTTTTATAATATGCTATTTCACATTATAACTTTAAAAGTTAGAATTTTATTTGGGGTCATGTGTTTTTAAAGCACTTAGATTTTGGGGGAGGGGGTCACTGGTTAGTATCTGTATGCTGGGTATATAGTGTTGCTTTACTAATGTGGAAATCCAGACAGAGTCATGGGGTCATTTTCTAATTCTTGTATCCCTCTTCCTTCTTAGTTGAGTATCTGGTTCACAGTAGGTGCTCAATATCTTTCAAACAAATCACAATTGAGCTCTTCAAGTCCCAGAATGAGATTCAACATTTCATAGGAATAATAATGCTTCAAGTCAACAGTACAGGAACATCAACATCTGATAAAATACTTAAAAGATAGCTGAACCTTTGCAATTTTATTTTATTTGCAGTTATCTTCCAATTTGTTCTACCCACCATGTTTATTGAATTCTAGAACCAACTCTTCAAAATAGACTGTTTACTTTAGAAAACATATTCATAGGTTGAGTTTTGATCAGGTGTTTGGTGGGTTTCTACAATTTACTCTATTTCGTCACTTGACAAAGTGACAAATTAGCTAGTCTATAAAAATTAATTGGAGAAAAAATAATTGGTCTTTGTGCAATGTAAATGCTGTACCTTTCGAATAAATCTTCTGGAAAAAATACTCTCGACTTTACTGGCTAATTTAGAAGGGGGGGGGGGGGGCGGGCAACACTAATAGCTGTAGGAGGCCCAGAGGCTGGGGAGAGGATGTGGTGCTGTGATTCCATAAAGATCTTTAGACATGGAAGAGATCTTGGGGTCTCTTTACCTTCCTCATTTTAAAAGTAATGAAAACAAGTTCTAGGTAAAAAAAAAAAATAAAAAAAAAATAACCTCTTCAGGGAGCTTCCATGAGACCCCAGCATCTTGGTTAAACTAGAACACTCAGGGATGATGAGAATCTTGATGACAAGAACTTTCAAAGCTTACACATATTGAAAAGGAAGAAGCACACTTTGATGAAAACATGTCATTCCTTTGTCACTTTGGTGTTAGGCCTGAACATGTGAGAAATACCAGTCGTTTCAGGGAACTAGGACTACTCTGATCCAATCTATCTATCTATCTATATATATAAAAGCCTAAGCGACCATCTGACCATTCGACTGGTAGCCATGACATGCAATGACCACCAGGGGGCAGATGCTCAATGCAGGAGCTGCTGAGCTGCAATGACTTGGCAGCTGTGGTTCTCAGGTGGCGCACTCAGAACCAGAGAGGAGGGAGCCCGATTCCAGGGTCCGTCACCCGAGACCAGCCCTCTCGCAATCTGGGACCCCTTGGGGTATGTCAGAGAGCCAGGATCGGCCAGAGCCTCTAGTACTAAATAAATGTATAGGAAGCAAAGAAGAACACTTAGCTAGACTCATCCTTGAGAAGTTTTGAATCCCATCAATTTTGCAGCAGCTTTGCCCCACTGAGTCTCCTACACTGTACATTTCCCACCCCAACTGTAAAACGACCAGAATTTCCTTGTGTCTGGAATGACCTTTCCCCATGAGTGTTCTCCACATGTTTCACTTAAAAAGGGGGCAGGGAGGGCTCCAAGGTCAACAGAGGTTACTGGCAGAAACGATTCCCTCTTTACTCAAGTCTCTGAGAAACCTCTCTCCCACTACCCATCTCTTTCTGTCTGGCACTCATGTTAATCTCAGATTTCCTAAATTATTAGACTATGAAACCTTTTTTCTTTTTCTTTTCTTTCTTTTTTGCATAACTCTTGCCCAGGGTTCTATAATTATTTTGAGATGCAGCCAGTTTGGATTTCAACACTTCTGACTCCAGATTCAGTGCCCTCCCCTATTTATTGTGTTGTGTCTATATTTTGGACTCTTAAACCAATTTTTAGAAAATGATTCATTAAAATCACAGATTTTTTCTTAATGATCTTATGCATACAGAGACTGAAGACCATTCACAAGATCATCATTTACTAAATTAATTAACATTCAAACTCGAATAAAACTTAGTACTTGTATCGTAGAGCTGTGTTAACAAAATGTCCCCAGAATACAGCTTGTTAATTTAGTCATTTTAAGTTATTTGTATCTTCACCAATGAGTTAGTATTTTCCATGTAAAGTGAAATAACTATCACAAGCACAGAATAAAAATCTTTATTTTTATTTTGAAATTTTAAAGCCCATTATGAATTGCTAGAGGTGAATTGCACAATAATGCCATAAAAATAAAACAGAAAATATTTAAAGAGGTTTTCTGCATTCCAGAAAATATATACTTATCACAGATCATAAATGCAGTCCTGGGTAATTTTAAACATATGGTGGGTTTCTTCTTAAGTACTTATATTTTAGGAACCTTAATTGTGCTTTAAATCATTTTCTCGTCACAGAATAATTTTGCCTTGAAAATTTGTGTAGGTAGTACTGCTACTTCTTTTCTCATAATATTTATGGGAGTTGGATTGGCTTATAATTTGCAATTCATTAATTCAGAATATAATTTCCCATAACTGAGGAGTTTCTTGTCTAGTTATTCAACTCAATAGTGCTTCATTACGTTAAACTATGAGCTGCAAAAACAAACAAATTATTTCTGAAGCACTTAACAGTCCATATGTTACAGAAACAGCCTGTGAAGGTGTTATACTTACTCATGCCTATAAAGCAATGCTTAGTATTTATTACTCAACTGTCAGAGTAGCTATAAGCTTATTAAAACTTTTCTCTACTCCCACCAGGTTTCTTAACAAAGCAGAGTGACTTCATGGTCTTTTACTCTGAAGAAAAAATATGCCACAGGACCTTGCAGTCTTTAGGGTGAGCTGGTTTGATGTTATTTGCCTTCATATTTATAGTAACTGAATAGATTTTTCAAAGAGGTTTACGATTCTATCTTCAAAATTATATTTTTGAAGCCTTAGTCCCAATCTCCTCTCCTTCTGACAGCCCTTAGGATCGTGTCCACACTCAGATGCCTGCTTAGGCTGGGTTTTTACGTCTGCTAAGCACACTGAATATATTTTCTGTTCTGAGACTGTGGTATGGCATTTACACTTACTAGCTCTTATACATTTCTTTCAAAATTATGATTTGTTGCCCATTGCTTCACTGTAGAAAGCCAAGAGTATGAAAGTTAACAACCTTTCCTTTGTATCCCATCAACTGCCTGCCTGACGTAGGAAACTAAGATGACATAAAAAAGCGAGGAGGCCTTGTGGACAGGGTTAGTTTGAAATAAAAAAGTTAGCACTGACAGTGAAGTGGTTAGAAGTTCTTTCTGCTTAAAAAAAAAAAAAGCAAAAACAAACTTTATATCCATTATATATTGCATACAGGAACGTTCATTTCAGTATTATGTATAATAATAAAGACACCAAGAGATCTTAAATGTTAATCAATGGTCCATCCCCCAATAGTATGATCGCATTGGAGAGCTTTATAGACTAACATAAAAAGGCAGAAGATACATTAAATAACAAAAAAGAAATCTGAAAAATGGTGTGCGTATGATTCTATTTGTTAACAAAAGTGATGAATTCGAATTATCTATTTGCTACTATATATATGTAGAACTTTCTGGAAAGATTCCTCCTCCTCCTCTTCATCATCATCATCTCTTAATCATTTATTATGTGCCAAGAAATATGCTGAAAGCTATACATAGATACATTCTTTCAGCTAATCCTCACACTGACCCACTGGGTTAGATATTAGCATTAACTCTGTAATAGATATCTTGAAATGCAGAAATAGGAGCTTAAGTTATTTGCCCAAGTTCCCAGGGCTAATCACTTATGGTGCTGGAATTAAAATCTAAGCAGGTGGTTTCCAACCTGGCTCTTTTAATAAGCAAGCATGAACTCTAAAAAAGCTTTAAAATACGTGTTTGTAGAATGACTTTAAATTGCTTCAAAGCCTAATTTCACTTTCTCTTTCTCTTTTTTCTCTTTATTTCATCCAAATTCTTCAGTAGAAAAGAATCAATTTCAGAGTTAAAAGAAATCCTGTAGGCCAGTGGTTCTCAACCTTCCTAATGACGCTACCCTTTAATACAGTTCCTCATGTTGTGGTGACCCCTAATTTCATTGTTGCAAACTGAACATAAGTAAAGCATAGTGTTAATCACAAAAACAATATGTAGTTATATATGTGTTTTCCGATGGTCTTGGGCGGCCCCT
Organism: Myotis myotis; assembly: GCF_014108235.1. Lineage (NCBI taxonomy): Eukaryota > Metazoa > Chordata > Mammalia > Chiroptera > Vespertilionidae > Myotis > Myotis myotis. The sequence goes on from NW_023416335.1 coordinate 42,346,229, forward strand.
GTGAAAGGGTCGTTCGACCCCCAAAGGGGTCTCGACCCACAGGTTGAGAACTGCTGCTGTAGAGACACACAATCCAAGCCCCTTGTTTGTTTAATTAACTAATTGAATAATTGTCTTTCTCAGTGCCCCTTTTCCTTTTTTAAATATTGAGGTATAATTACGTGCAGTAAAAATGCACACATCTTAAGTTACTGTTTGGTGAGTTTTAACAAATATCCACATCCATGTAAACAACACCCAAGTCAACATGTCATCACCCTGAAAAATTTACTTGTTTTTATTCTCTCTCTCTCCTCCACCAAGGCAACCATTACTCTGACTTCTATTCTCATAGATCAGCTTTATCTACTTTAACTTCATAAGAATGAAACTTCACTATAATGTATTTTTTTATGTGTCTAATTTCATTCATTGAGCATGATGTTTGAGATTCATTCATGTTGTTGCACAAAACTTTTATTTTAGAAATGAGGAAAAAATGTAGGAAGTGAACTACTTTGTGTGGAAGCATGCTAATGGAGAGAGAAAGGACTGGGACTATTATTAAAAATTTTGCCTCTCTGGTCCCCTATACTTTCCATTTATCTTACTGACCTCCTTCATTTTAAGGAGAAAAGTGTCTATTTGGCCTTTCTTTATATCACCATAGTCCTAAAAGGAAATTATCAGAACCTTTCAATTTTGTTTCGGGATGTTTAATTAGGCAGGATCTAACAGAAAATCAGGAAAGAGAAACCACTCTAAATGCAGAATGGTTTTCAAACAGAACATATTTAATGCAGGGGATTAGTTATACTGACAACAGCATTGCTGAGAAGCCAAACTGGAGATGGAACCATGATCCGGAAATTAATGAAGGAGGCCACTAACTCTGTTACAATATAGGGACAACAGGAAAAAAAGATACCCACGAATAGAAGCCAGAGTTTGGTGAGGGATGGGACCATAGAAAGGTGAAAGGGCTTCTTTCTTTTTCTGGACCCAAGAGTACCTTTGATTGGTTGAAATGACCCAGAAGCTAAAAGATTAAGGGATCCTGGGACATGTAGTTCTCTACTGTATGGAGGCAAGTAGAGAAAAGAGAAGGAATAGATCTGAGAGTAAGCAGCACCTGGCCAGCACAGCTCATAGCTCACTCATTATAGTTTCCACTCACTCTGAGGTTGAGGATAACGGAGAGATTCCTTACTCTTTGTGAGCTCTAAATGTGGAGTAATTATAGCACATTTTAAAAATGAGCTAAAAGCACATTATAAATAACTACACAATCCAATATAACTTAATAACTCCACAGTGCAATCATAAAACTTTAAAATTTATAAGAGAGCATTTAGTTTGAATCTTTAGTTTCCTGCTGAAGATAATTGAGATCCATAGTAATTAATGGGAACTTCAGAGCAATGCTCAGAGATACTAATGAAGATAGTGCTTTATGTGTTTGAGTAATATGAGTGTGGAAAGGAATAATTATGAAAAAAATGGGAATCTAAAACATGATTGTTGTAGTCACTGGCATTGTTTGACACAAATTCACAACTGGAGGTTTCTACTTCTAGATAGAGATATGCCAATGGGAGGGAAGATGACAACTTGATACCAATGACTAGTAGAGGCATCGGTGTTGTTTGCCAGATCTTCCCAATTATCTTAATTTCTGGTCAGATGGTAGGGTTGCAATTCCTGGCCCCCTTGTTGTTAGAAATGTTCTGGTTAGTCAGTTTTAACATTCTTTCACTTCCAGGATGGAACAATTAACGGCCCATTGAAGACCAGCCAGAACTTGGTTTCCCCTCTGTCAGAGTGACTAGTAAAATTCCAGCTAGCAACCGCCATGTCACCTTAGGTTCAGAGTGAGCACTCACTCACAATACCCATGTAACTTAAGAAAAAAACAGAACAAAAAACCTTTCTTGTTTCAAGTCACTGAAATTTGGCAGATACAGGGATCTATGGCATTGTACATAAGAAGTACACAACTACAAATAAATCAGCTTGCAAATGATTATTATTTATGTTGTCCTTTGTGGAGTAATTATGAAAATATCCCCATTTAAAAGATCAATAACGTAACTGATTTAATGACCCAAGCAAGAGAAGATGGGTAATCATGTCCCTGATAAAATAGATGCTTCCTAAATTTTTATCAAAAACCTAAGGCATTTCTCCTATAATAAACACAACCTAACAGAAGACAAATTCTAGTATTAAAAATATAACTTATGCATAATTAAGTGTTGAGTAAAAGTGTCGAGAAAAGATAGATGCATAGAATAAATACATCACCACCTAAAACAGAATTCCATTTCCTTTAAGGGAGTAAATATAATCAGTACTGTAGACTGAATGAAATTGTCTACAAAACAACCTAAGTTAGTCTCTTTGCTTAAGCCTATAATCATTGAGCTCCATCTAATTCTTAATTTGGCTTTCTCAGACAACTCAACATGGGAAAGGAGATGCCGTGTATAGCAGATAGGAACATTCAGGAGTGAGGAATGATATTCACGCATTTTACCCTAAGGATGAATTTAAAAATAATCAATTTTCTGAACATATAAAGCTAAACTGGTCATCTAACTGACCTCACCACATGCTGACCATCTGAATGGTAGTACACAGACACTCTTCCTGTTTTTATGAAGCAAAAATAATTCTGCAGAGTATTATCTAACAGTTTATAACTGGGACTGGACTAGATGCCCAAGATTTTTACCAGGTACATCAACATAAAGGCCGCTTAGCTACACCATAAGTTCAAACTACTTTTAAGAGTGAACAATACGAGGTGCTATATATGCAACCATACATCTTAGATTTTCTGGGTTTCAGAATATTAAGTTCAGTTGTCAGATCCTATGCTCAGATTTGGGGTAAAGAAAAAGAAAGTTACATATTGAGAAATTACCAGTGTGCATTTGTATATATTATTTTTCCTAGAAAAAAATAGAATTATAAGATTTTTTTTCAAGATCACAAATGAATGAATCTTATAAATTTTGACTTCTGACCTTTATAGTCAGAAACAAAATACTGTAAATAGATACCCTAGTTCATGCCAACTGAAGGCAATTTTCAGAACAAAAGTATTTTTTTTAGAAATATGGGATTTGATATTGTGAAGTTTTACTTCTACCTCAAGACACCAATTAGCTCAGTCAACTACTTTTAAAAAATCTTTATTATTGAAAGTATTACATATGTCCCTTTTATTCCCCCATTGACCCCTGCTAGCCCACCCCTACCCCTTACCCCAGGCCTTCTCCACTCTATTGCCTGTGTCCATGGGTTATGCATATATGCATACAAGTTCTTTGGTTGATCTCTTCCCATCTAAGCACCATCCCTCTGATATTTGAAAGTCTGTTCCATACTTCTATGTCTCTAGATCTGTTTTGTTCAACAGTTTATTTTGTTCATTAGATTCCACATATAAGTGAGATCATATGATACTTGTCTTTCTCTGAGTGGCTTATTTTGCTTAGCATACTGCTCTCCAGGTCCTTCCATGGAGCTAACTTCTTATGTAACCATATATGCAAAAAAAGCTGGTTTACTGGTCCAGAAAATTAGGGAAGAAATAAAAGAAACAGGTAATAAACTTTGACATAATTTTTACCTCCTTTGCACTAATTGAGATGACATTAAATGTTTAGCATATGTGCAAATACTAGATAAGCCAGACATTAATTTTTAGGGGACCTAAGCATTTTGAAAAGAAATGGAAAATTTAATTTCTTCCTGGAAGAAGGTCACTAAAAGCCATTATTATATTTGCTTTTGAAAAAAGGTTTGCAAGGTAAGTGTAAATTTGAAATCAGCCTCAGTATGATAGATGGATATTGGTATTGCTTTATCTGTGTAACCTTGGCCTCAGTTTTTATCATCATCCCTCCCCGTATATTCTTTTAATCATTTGAAACATTTTATACACATAATATATCCTGTATAATAAAACCCTAATATGCGGAATGACTGGATGCTATGATGTGCACTGACTGGTTGGGGCAGCTCCTGCCTTGAGCATCTCCCCCTTGAGAGGGAGGCGACTGGCGGTGGCGATCAGGGGGCAGGACTGGACAGCAGGCAGCACCAGGCTGCCAGCTGAGGTGGGTGCCAGCAGGGGTTCCTCCAATCGCCTCACCCACTGGTCACTCCACAGATTGGCCCTGATCACTGGCCAGGCCTAGGAACCCTACCCTATATATTGGTACAGTCACTTAGATTTAAAAATTAAAACCTGGCAAGGCTACTCTAACACTGAAACAACAGAATGATGAAGCAATGACATGCATGGACTCTGGCTTGCACATTTTGTGGTCAGCCCTGATTCTGACACTTATAACTGTGTGACAAAGCGAATTACTTAACTTCTCTCTGCTTCAGTTTTTCGACCCATAAGATGGGAGAAATGGTACTACTGCCTCAGAAGGATCATGTTATGTACTACTTTTTATAATCAGGGCAAAAAAATGTAGCTGCCCATACAGCAGCAAGATGCCTTTCACCTGTATAAAAAGTATGGTCACTGGTGCATGCAGTGTCCTGGTTTGTGAGAGGGATGTCCGACTGCCAGTTTAGGCCTGAGGGTGCAGCCTGGGCTGAGGGACACCTCCTATGTACAAATTTCATGCACCGGGCCTCTAGTTTATATATAACATTACTGATATTTGTGATGTAATACTAGAGACCCGGTGCATGAAATTTGTGCACAGGTAGGGTCCCTAGGCCTGGACAGCGATCAGGGCCAATCTGTGGGGTGACTGGTGGGGAGATCAGGCCCCCTGCTCACACCCACCTTGGCCTGGCACTGCCTGCTCGTGTGTTCCATCATCCCACCATAGTCCCGCTCTCATCGGGGCCCATTGGGCCTGGCAGCACCTCCACTGCCACCCGCTGCAGCCTTGTGTCACCTATGCCCGCCATGTTTCGTGCCCCCTCCCCCCCCCGGTGTATGTCTAACTCCTGGTTGGTTGAACTCCCGCCCATGGGACAATATGCATATTAGCTTTTTATTATATAGGATATACAATTACATATTTTATAGGCTATATATAATACTGGTATATAAAATAATAAATTATACCAACTTTCAAGCTTAAGATACAGAACACTTTCTACTGTCTGTGAAACCCCCTCAGTGCTCCACCTCAATTGTTCTATCTACCTTCTCCCACAAGGGGAGACACTCTTCTGAGTTTTATATCTATTATTTCCTTCGGCTTGATATCATTTTATCACATTTTGTTGTTGTTGTCAGTCTACCACTATATTTTGAACTAGCTTAGGTGGAATTATACAAGGAAAGTACATTACTGAAACAGTTGTACTACCTGCACAGTAAAAAAAAAAAAAAAAAAAAAAAAAGTATGTGCCCTAGTCAGTTTGGCTCAGTGGATAGAGCATCAGCCTGTGGACTGAAAGGTCCCAGGTTTGATTCCGGTCAAGGGCACATGCCTGGGTTGTGGGCTCATTCCCCAGTGTGGGGTATACAGGAGGCAGCCTATCAATGATTCTCTTTCATCACTGATGTTTCTATCTCTCTCTCCCTCTCCCTTTCTCTCTCTCTAAAAACCAATAAACATTAAAAAAAAAAAGCATGTATATGTAGGGGTGGGCAAAAGTAGGTTAAATTACTAGTCATCATTACCTAAAGAGAAATTGTAAGTACAAATACAAAATAATAATAATAATAATAATAATAATAATAATAATAACTCAAATAAATAATACAATAATACATCTATAATAATAAAAGTATAACATGCAAATTGACTGAACGATTGAACAACAGAATGACCTTCCGGATGACCAAGCTATGATACGCACTGGCTCCAGGCCAGCCAAGACGGGTGCAATGTGATTGGTCAGGAGACCCCACCATTGCCCCACGATTGCCCTGCAGAGGGAGGCCCAGGTCACCCTCTGCAGGGCGACTGATGGGGGGGCTTCGCAACTGATTGCCCCAAAGAGGGAGGCCCAGGCCAGCCAAGCGGTCTCACCCCACGCTTGTCATCCTCAGAGGGAGGCAACTGGTGGCAGGGGAGAGGGGAGCACTGCACAGATGGTCAGCAGTGGCAGCGGTGGAGGTGGGCTCAGCTTCTGGCAGCCAGGGAAAGTAAAGCCCCGACAGGCCCTGACCACTGGCCAGGCCTAGGGGCCCTATCTGAGGGGTCCTGGATTGAGAGAGGGAGCAAGCTGGGCTCAGGGGACAACGCCCCCTCCCCCCCCCCATGCATGCATTCACATTTTGTGCACCGGGCCTCTAGTGAATAAATAATAATGCAAAAATAAACTTTCACATACAAACTGCAAACATACTTTTACCTACTTCTGCATAAATGTGTGTGTGTGTGTGTGTATCACTCCAATGATTCAGGGTTCTGCCTTCAGTTCACAGTCAGGTCATAATGTCAAAATATCAGCCTTTTTCCACTCCATATTCTGCCATTTCCAATTTCATATCTGCACTTCAGCAACATGTAACTGAATAATAATAGGACACAACTTCTCTCCTTCCAACACCTATTACTTTTTCTCTATCTTTCCAAATGAAAGGGCAAGAGGAACACTAGAGGTGGAACTAACTTGTCTGCAGACATTTCATGAACACATTACCAGGCAGTTTATGTAATAAACTGGGGGGGGGGGGGGGGAAGCAAGTAAACTAGCAAGCAAAGCAAAAAAACACAAGCACACACACACACAAAAACAAACAAACAAAAACAAACAAACAAAAGAAAAACCTAATACAAACTATTGATACAATGTGAGAGAATCTTTATTAGTAGTATTTCTAATCTTTTTATACTTTGTCTTAAATATTAAAGTTGAACTAAGAGCCACAGATGCACTATGTCTGATAAACAAATTACTGAGTTTTACCAAGAGACAACATCTGTGCTCTTTCCATATGTGTCTTATTGTTTTCCTTTTGTAAATGATGGTTACGTGGATTTCTATTTACAAAAACCAAGAACATCAATCCAGGAGCAAAACCGGTAAAGTCTGTCCCATAAAATGTATCGTTTATATTTCAAAAAAAGGAACCCAACTTAAACAGAAATTCCTGCTCTAGAAACTAGAGACTTCAAGTATCAGAAAAGCTCATCTCGTGGCACTATAAAAGATGCCATGTTTTATTTTCTTTCAGACAGGTTTCTGTCTAGATCACGATATGTTCAATTCAGTGAGAAACATTCAATTTATCACCAAGTACTACTGCTCTTAGAGAAAGAGATTTCTTTAAATAGTTATTCATTTTGAGCAATTCCTTTTCTGAAAGCCACTAAGAGGCCACATAACTTGATCTTCAGGATCATCTTCACAGCCCTGGCAATGCCGGAAACAAACCACCCACGAGAGACCAGCACCGATGCCTCAGCTAGCTTGATCCTGAAAGCAGCCTCAAATTATGTCCCCCAAGTGTTCTCAGATTTCCAGAGCTGATTTGTTTTGTTTTCAAATACAAAGGAGTTTAATGAAGCAAGCAAAGAAATATGCATGGTCTAATGTTGTGTAACCAAGCAGCACTGGTGTGCACCCATCAAATCTTATACATTACATTATAAAACTCACGATCTTTCTTATACAGAATAGGGCTCACTAGATATTTGTTGAAAAAATAAATGCATTTTTAAAATCAGTTGCTTAAAAACCATTTCTGGGCATTGCTTCCCTACTGTCAATACCAAGGCTTCTCAGATTGTTGGGGGGTTATCACAATTCTTGCTTCTACCACTCTATATATGTCTTTTGTCAGGAGTAGCTTTTCCACAGTCACCTCAAACTCATATCTCAAGTTGTATTATTTTTCCTTAAGACCATTTCCCTCTTGCCATGACTCATCTTAAGGGATGACACCACCACCTAACTGATTAGTGGAATCAGAAACGTGGGACTTTTGCTGGATATTCCCTCTTGATTAGACCACATGTTCAACTGGTTGCTATGTTCTGCCTCCTAGGCCTCTCTGACATTGCTACGGGACCCTTTCACTCCATCTATGCTGGTGCTTCTCTAGTTAAGGGACTGCTAGAAAAGTCTAACAGTGCTCTTGCCTTTGGACTCTGCCTTCTTCACCCACAAGACTGAAGTTTTATCACCGTTTAAACCTTTCAGAGACTCCTCAATCCGTGTAGAATGAGATTCATACTCTTGGGTGTGAGCTAAAGGGTCATTTCTTGTCTACTTTCTCCCTTTCAACCTAGCCTTCCCACTACCCATTTCCTCCTCACATTCTACCTCTGCCATAATTCAATGTTTATATTTCCCTTCCTTCCCTGTGTACCATTTCCCGCTCTTTTGCCAAGTCCTTATTTCCAAGTCTGATGCCTTCCCTGATCTATTCATATGGACTCATTGCTTCTTCCTTTGTTTTTACACAGTGACTCCTTGAAGGCAGGAATCAACTTTGATCATCTTTGCATCATGGGTGCCAAGCACAGTGCCTGGCCCATAGGGGCTTTCAGAAACACTTGTAAACTAAATGAACCAAATGACTAAGATGTACACAATTCACAAAACTGAAAGAGAATGTAGGAAATAAGAAACAGAACAAAAACTGGATGCAGATTAAAAAGAATGTTATGAACATGCTTGAAGAAAACCTAAATAAATCATGAACTTGGAAATTGCAGTTCCAAGAATGCTTTTATTACTTTTCAAAGGAATAGTTATGTAGCTACAAAGTCACATTTTGAAAGGTATTAAACTCTCCTAATTGTGCTTTTACAGAGTTTTGTAAATGATTCCCCTCCCCATTTAATTAGTGTAGCTGATTTACCTCCGTAATTCAGGGAAAATATTTTGTGCAACATTCTCTTTAATATTAGCACATTTGTATCCAGGGAGTTTCTATGCCTCATAGGAATATTCTGTGATCTAGATTTAATCTAATATTTGTCTGACTTCACCCACTGAATAAACAGGACTCATTAGTATCACACACACAGAATCTTTGCTTTTCCCGACTGCAAAGCTGACCTTTGAAATGTAATCTTATGTTCTTAAGATTAGCATCCAATATATTACAACATGGTTATAGCAAATTCTTCTTCCTTCTTTCCCTCCTTCTCTTTCTCTACAACAGAGACAAACACATACAAAAACATTGTTGAAGAGCTTGAAGATTTGTGGGATATTTGTGATGCTTTTATCTCTAAGTTTCTGAAAAATGGTACTTAAGATGTTATCTCCTGTTGATATTTATTTCACTAAATCTTAGTAACCAAGACTGGGAACTAGGTATAATGTTTTTTATGCAACAAGACACAACTATTAAAGTACGAGGTATGTGCATAAGTTTTTGTGTCTGAAATACAACTACATTTGATATACCTGTTACAGGATTGGAGCTTAAAATATATATTAATAGTTAAAATTTTCTTTTGGAAACTTTTATATTTAGCAAAGTATTGAGGCTTAAAATATTTTTACTTTAATTAAAAATGCAAAATTATATTTAATATTGCCATATATTTTATAGCCCAGGCTTTATTTAAGGATTTTCTAGTGCACATATTTAAAAAACGTTTTAGATATTATCAAGCATATTTCTGATGTGTTTTCAAATTTGATATTTAAACATTTACTAATTGTGTTTTTCTGTCTCATGACTTTTCCCAGTTTTCAATATTTTGAAAAGATTCATGAGATGCAGAATATAACTCACCTATCAGAATGGCTAAAATATTATGAAATGCATTTTTAAATCCTTTTTGAAATATCTCAGTAAGATATTAGCAATAATTACAATATTATTCAAAGTCAAGAGGGATTCTTTTTAGTTTTCTAAATAGCTAAGACAGAAGCTTAGAAGCATCTATATATATAAAAGCCTAAGTGACCAAATGACCAAACGTTTGGTTGCTATGACACACACTGACCATCAGGGGGCAGATGCTCAACTCAGGAGCTGCCCCCTAGTGGTCAGTGCGCTCCCACAGCGGGAGTGCCATTCAGCTGACTGACGGGCGCCAAAGGCAGGGCTCACAGCTGGAAAGTGCCATTGTGGTGGCACAAGCCTCTCCTGATTGGGACTGACTGGGCGTGAGCCCGTGGCGGTGCAGCGGGGCAGGGATGAGCGAGGGCAGCAGGCAGGAGTGGCAGGCGGTGTTGGACTGCCAGTTTAGACCCAATCTCCCCAGACCATGCCGAGGGACCCCACTGGTGCATGAATCTATGCACTGGGCCTTTAGTTGTAATAATAAACAACTATAGACGCAAACAAATCCTGAAAGCAAGTTAGGTTCTGGTTGTATGTCAGAGGAGTGTCAAAAACCCACAAAGTGAGTAAGTATGACTTCTGAAGAGAGCATTAAAATTCAGCAAACACTGCTTCACATGATGCTGAACTTTATCTGCAAAATGAGAAAGTTGGAGAGATTTTTGCAGCAATTTAAAATATGGAAATAGCCTCTTTTGGCTGATTTATGACGTGTGTGGAGTAGTGAATGAATGAACTCGAGTTTAGCCTGGGAACACTTTTCTACTAAATAACATGTTGGGCTTAATCCTGCTGTATGGTGTCATCTATTTCTCATCTCCCTCCTCTCCCATGCCAAAACTACCCTGTAAAGAGTCTCAGATCAAATAGAAAAGTTGGCCAACAGGCTAGGGTTGTCAGATTGGTCATCCAACACAATTACTAACTCAGGACAGAGCCAAACCTAACACACCTCAGGGAGAGAGTTATTTATAGCACACACTTCTTTAAACTACTCAGTGAACATTAGAGATTCCAAGGGTTTGAAACACAGTACAATCAGTTTAACATGACTTTGGATCCAGGCAGAGGAGTCTGAGTTTGAACGTCTCATTTTTCTGACCAGTAAATCAGACTTCATAGAGGATTAAGTGAGAAAAAGCCTGCGAACTGCCTGAGCAAAACAAATCATGGCACACAGTGGTCTCCAAAATGATTAGTTTTATTTTACTTATTAGTTAACATTCTGAGTTTCATTTTCATGAAAACTGTTTTTCATTGATACTCATATAATAATCCTCTAAGCAGGACCTTTAAAATGGTGATCTAGGTAAAGTTGAAATGGGTGACTTTTCTCCTTATTTCTTACTCCTTTGGACACTCTTCCAACTTGTCTATACTTTGGTGGTGTCCCATATGATTATCCAGTTGTTTTCAAATTGTTTAGTTGCAGTAGCAGGGTTCTACTAAATGGAATCGTATGCTGAACCCTAACAGATAGAGATTAGAATCATATCCAAGAGGTATTTTTGAAGTGTGAGGTGGGTGGTTGGATGGGAGGGATACAGTGGCCTGAGGACCCCAGCAAAGTTCATAGTGTGGAGAATATTGAACTTGACCAGTGCTGTTTCAACTGGAGTCCCCAGACAGCTGGAGAAGGCGGTCCACACATCTATTTTAAGAAGTTTAAGGGGAAAATTTTTGATGATAATCTTAAAAAAAAAATTAGGATGCCTAACAAATAACTGCATATTTATAAATATTTATAAATCTATCGCTGAGTTCTGTTTGGGTTCACAATTATGTTAGCTTCTAGCTCTCATCTAAATTGATAGCACTTAACAGATAATGTATGTTCAAGCATTTCTGTGTATCCTAATTTCAAGGACAATAATCATTCAATGCCCATTATATTCCTATTAAGTTATTTTTACCTTGTATAAAAACAAAAACTTCTCAAGGATAATTACTGATTGAAAAATATTGTTATTAATTGACTTGTTTCTTGAATCATTTAATAAATTGAGATTTGGATGGGGCATGATAAAAACTGCAAAATGTGATAGAGTAATATACACGTTTAATTATCCCTGGCTGGAGAGACAAGAATAAAGGCAGATTTAATCTATGTTTTTCTGCCAAACAAATGCCAAACAGCCTTCAGGATGAGCACGGGAGCACAGAGATAAAGATGAGCAGTAGTTACAATGCAGAAAAGTGGCAGGGTTGGCAGAATGGCATCCTAAAGCACATGCTGGTATAGTTTGCTGAAGTCAAAGGGATCTGTTCAAAGGGGTCCAGGCATTGCTCGGCTCTGAGAAACTCTGCATTAGGCCCTTAAACAGCACTGACCCTCCATTAACATTGTCTGTCTCATTTTCTCCGGGTACTGCCCTCCCCTTAATATTTTCAATGGTCCCTCAGTGAATATGCCACGCCTCCTGGGAAGTTTTCAGGTTTTTAGACATTTTAACAGAGACCACCTGGAGACAAGGCTTTCACCCCAAAGAACTGAATTAGTGGAAGTACATCTTTGTAGGCTGGCAGGGGAGGGATGCTGCATTCCTTAAATCACACCCCTAGATAGTTGTCTGCCTTAATTGGAGGAGAATTCACTGGCCTCTGTTAATGCTTGATTCATTGATTCCTCTTATACCTCTCTCCACACCCCAGGGCCTACCTCTCCTATTAAAACATTCTCACTTTCCTTAGCCTTTATTTAGAGAGCATCTATTTATATCTCAAAATCTTTATCAGTTTTATTCAATTGTAGGCACAAACAATACTTTACTACAATACATTGTGTAGTTCACAGAGCCAAATGGAGTATTTCTCAGTTGTAAAATGCTATCAATTGTGAGGCCCACATTGATTTAATACCAACTTTTTAGGGAAAAAGAAGCAGTATATATTAAATGTACAAAATCAACTTGGAGATGCATTCCAATTTCATTCTGATTTCAGAAACATTACCTGCAAAGAGGCCTTGCATCTCAGAACAGAGGAACTAAAGTAAGTGAGTAAGACTGGCCTCTTCATCAATGCCTGTAAGCCACATGGAAGGGAAGCCGTGGCTGGGGAAGAAGTTTCCCCAGTGATCCGTGCTAAACCCCAAGGGTTCTTGCACACCTTCTGACTGGTCTCCCTGGTTCTGCCTTTGCCCACCTGCCTGCTGTTCTCCATACAGAAGAGTGATCTCCTTCAAGCCCTAGTATGACGACTTATGCCACGGCTTGCAAACCCTCACTCAGGGGAAAGCCAGCGGTGTGCTGGGGCCAGCTCACACCAGTTTGAGGTGACTGTTAAATTTTTAGGAATTCTGCAAGCTGGTCAGACAGAGCCATTATTAAAAATTAAATTATGTAAATCTATAATTAAATAAATTATATGTAAAACCAATACTTAAAACTCATCTCTTTCTAATTATTTATGTTACAATATACTATTATGTATGCCCTGGCAATAATTTACATGTATTATGTCTGCATGTAGAAATACTAGCCCGTAGTTTCTCCTTTATCTGTAGTGGATATGTTCCAAGACCTGAAACCTCAGGTAGTTACTAAATATACTATCTCTTTTCCTATGCATACGTATGATAATGTTTAATTTTAGGCATGGTAAGAGATTAACAACAACAACTAATAACAAAATAGAACAATTATAGCAATTTCACTGTAATAAAAGTTATGTAAATTTGGCATTATCAAGTAAAATAAGGGTTACTTGGACACAAGCACTGTGATACCACCACAGTCGGTCTGATAACCCAGATAGATACTTAGTGACTAAAGGCAAGTAGCATATACAGTGTGCATATGCTGAACAAAGGGATGAGTCCCTTGGGTGGGACGGAGTAGGACGCTACGAGATTTCATCATGCTACTCAGAATGGCATGCAATTGTTTTTTTCTGGAATTTTTCATTCATTATTTTTATACCATAGTTGACCGGGGGTAACTGAAACTGAAGAAAGTAAAACTGGGTAAGTGGGGGACTACTGTATAAGTTGAACTACTGCACTGTCTCACCAGCTTTACATGCAGCAATGTCACACTTGAACTTTGACACATAATAGGGTCTTTTTCTGGTAGTACAACATATGGGGACCAGAATCTGATGAATTGCCTACCTGAGAAACAGGGAATTCATTTTGCTCATCACTGGAAAGAGATCAAAGCAGGGACTTGACCTAGTTCACAAAAGGTGACTATCGCTAAAGAAAGAATAATACATTCCAAATGGAAGTGGAAGCTTTAGTTCAGAGGGAAATGTGAATTGTCCTGATCAGGGACACAAGAGATGAGGAACAACAACAAAAGAACTAGAAGAAGAGGAGGAGAAATGCCACTTGTCTATGTAGACTGGTTTGAGAAACAACAGGAATAATGATGTCTAAGACTCTCTTGGGTATCCCCTTTTTTTTTCTGCTTATTCATCACATTCAATAATTTAATGACCTAATTGTAGACTTAATGACCCCAAATCCTCCTATGGTATGGGATTAGAAATCATTTTGGAGGCATTAAGGATGGGCACATATCTGAAACATTTAAATCTTCATCTTAAAAAGTTATAAAACAAAAGTTTTCAACTTTCCCAAATTACAGATGACCTCAGTAAATTAATTTATCACATTTGCTCCCATCCCTACTCCAATAACCCCCACATCTGTATTCAGGAAGCATTTTCACCTATGAAAAACTAGCTGTATTTTTGTTATTTCTTTGCCCCAAAGAGTGATAGTAATAAAATGGAAAGCTGATAGTAATAAAAAGAGCATCCTGTTGGCAGAATTAAGAGTCAACCATGCAGCTCAAAGTTCCTGCTGGAGTTCAAGGGCCCCTTTCTTTCTTTACTGTCTATCTTGATGTCTTGTCTGCAGGGCCTAACCCTGAACCTGGCACAGACTAAGTGCCCAGGAAATAGTTTTTTGAGTGAGTGAATGAATGAATGGCTAAAATAAATAGGAATATTTCATTTGTCTTGGCCACTTTGCCACCTTGTCTTGTTTTCCAAATATATATTTTTTATGTTTTTTTAGAGAGTGAGGAAGGGAGAGGGGGAGAGAGAGAAACAGCGATGTGAGAAACATCAATGTGAAAGCAACATTGAGCGGCTGCCTCCTGCACGCCCCCTCCTGGGGATCAAGCCTGCAACCTGGGCATGTGCCCTTGACCAGAAATCGAACAGGCAACCCCCTGGTGCATGAGATGATGCCCAAACAACTGAACCACACCAGCCAGGTCTCCATGATTCTTTCTGAGCATATGTGATTTAGGTAATTTCCTTCTAAGCCCTTAATTACAAATGCTAATTAAGACAAATGAGAGAAGCCAAGTTACAGGTGGTATTTACTCCTGGCATAATAAATGTGGGGCTATGACATCCACCTTTGATATTATTCACCTACTCAAACAATTGCCTGGGATTGCCATTTGTTAATGACATGGAATCATTATTCAGGATACAACACCTCCGGGAATATAATTAAGCCCTGGTTTCTATGACTCAGCCACACTGTGTGCCCAGTGTTAACAGCAGAGTAGGTGAGGTGGAGCGCATACAAGTCCTTTTCCTGTGCATTACAAATCATCAGGGGAAAGAAAGCAGCCTGATTAGGCAGAATGCTTGTGCAACTATGCCAGATACCAGGTAAGGAACAATGACTGCTGTGGAATTAATAAGATATTAACGTAGCTGCTCCTCAGTGCACTGCAACGGTAATTGAAATACTCTGAAGCAAAAGTAATCTCATGGGCCTCAGGAATGGGGCCTCAGTACTCTACTTGGAAAACCCCTCACAACTGTTATGTCTCATTTTCATTAATACAATAATAATAGTTTTTTAAAAAGATCAACTCATTATACCAGTGCCTTGAAGGTTGACAAAAAAGTTGATGTTAACATGCTTGCTGAGTCTGAAAAGGAGTCTGTCAGAACACCTGCCGTTTGGAAAGCATTATGCCCTTTAATTGCTATCATCTTCTCTCGCCTGTCCTTGAAGGCAGTGTCCAGGCAACTGTAACAATAGTATCATCATCAGTGAAAGTGGAAATGGAAAAGGCCAAGAGTTCTTTCTCCATGGTAGGATGCAAGCATAAGAGTAAATGCTAGTACTATTTTATTGAAGGTATGCTTGTTTACATGCTAAAATGGTAAAAAAAAAAAATATTCTAGGAAACTATCATGTATTCTTAAGGGGCAGGATGAGTGATAGGAAGAAAGCGCAGGCGTTGATGCAGTCATACCTGGGTCACACCTCTTAACTGTAAAGCACACCCACCTCCTCATGCATGTGGGTGTCAAGTGGCAGTAAACTCAGGGACTCAGATTGACATGTTAATATGTAGAGTCCCCTGTCCCTCCTGACCCTATGTTATTGTTTAATTTTCTCTGGTTCTTAAGCTTTATGGCTTCAGAGTCTGTATCTGTCTCACTCATCATTATATCCCCAACATCGAACACACATCCTAGCATGTAATAGTTTTCCAGCAATATCAGTTTTTTTTTTAAATAGGGTTGTACAGATTAAGTGAGTTAGTATCTGTACTCAGCCTCCAATAACTATTAACTATTTGATTAACTATTTTTCTTCTCTCACCAGTAAATATAATTTAAACATTAAATAATTTAATTTAAAAATTAAAACATTCAATTTATAAGTAAAATATTAAAACATTTAGTTATAATGACAATACATACTTATTATTAATAATTATCACGTTTTTAGATCAATTCCAGAAAATTAGGGGTTCTAAACATTGAATTCTTATAATATTTCTATGAATTAGGAAAGGGGTAAATACTGTCCCCTGATTAAGAAATCTTGGTACATAAAATTAAATAATTTAGAAAAAAGAATTACCTTGGAATTTATATAATTATAAAGCTCTTTTAGGGAATTGAAAAATATTTTTATTTACTAGCATGTGACTTATACACAGGATTACATATATTGCATAAAGTTAAGATATCCTATTTTTATAGTTCCAGAAAGTGGAAACACAGTAATCTCCCCTTATCAATGGGTTTGCTTCCTGAGGTTTCAGTTACCAGTGGTCAACCACAATCTGAAAATAGTAAACAGCAAATTCCAGAAATAAACAATAAGTTTTAAATTGCATGTCATTCTGAGTTGTGTGATGAAATCGCACACTGCCCTGTTCCATCCCTCCTGGGATGTGAATTGTCCTTTGGTCCAGCATATCTAAGCTGTGTATCCTGTCTGCCCATTATCACTTAGTATCCATCTCAGTTATCAAATCAACTATTGCAGTAGTGCTGTGTTCATGTAACCCTTATTTTACTTAATAATGGGTCTAAAGTCATTTATATCACTTTTATTACAATATATTATTATAATTATTTTATTATTTTTGTTAATCTCTTACTGTTCCTAATTTATAAATTAAACTTCACAGGTATGTATAGGGAAAAAAAGAATAGATAGGGTTCTGTATTACCCATGGTTACAGGCATCCACTGAGGGTCTTGGAACATATACCCTGCAGATAAGGGGGGCGGGAGTTACTCTGGTATTAACATTCTTTATCAAGCATATACATAGAAACATCTGTAGATTTGTATTGGGAATGTAGAAATTTGAGTTATTAGGTAAATAATTTCTCTTCTAGAATACACAGGCTTCCATGAGCCACCTGTGTACATCTAAATGGTATCCTAATATCCTTTCTACTTGGATCACAGATGACCAAATTCTCTGAGTTGGTTTGGGACCTGAAGAAGAGTCAATGAGTTTATTCTCCATTACCACAGATGATGAAAGATTGGTTCAGAGGTAGAGAAATTACATTAAATGAATGAAGAAAAAGGCAGCTCCCTAATTTGAAGAGATTTATTTTCCCTTTGCTCCAAAAATTCAGCTGGGACCATCTCCCCATAACAAACAGTTGAACCCACATAATATGAAAGCTTTGGGCCCCTTCTCTCTGACATAAACCTCATTACCTATGCATTTCAAATCTTGAAAAAGCCTTTAGCTGCAAAAAGGAGATGGCCCCCTGGAGGCTGCTTACAGCCACATGACTCGATTAAAATGTACAGTCCTATCAGCCTTATTCTTGGAGAGGATGAAGTATGTCCTTTAAAGCGATGATTTCATTCTTTCAACCTATGCCCTGGTTTCTTTAGAGAGCACTTGCCTGCTTTCTATTTTCTCAGTTGAAATCAGATAAAAATTCCCAACACTGTCTTGAGTTTAAACGAGTTGACCCTGACCACCACTTAACCATTAATTTATAAGAGACAGTAGAGTTTATGGTTGAGAATCATACACAAATTGATTCTTGAGGCATTTGGTCATTTACTAGCTGTGAGACTCTGGATTAGTCATCCATCTTTTATAAGACTCATTCCTAAGTCTGTAAAATGGGAAAATAATTGTACTACCATTTAGTATTCTTATAAGAATTTAGACAGTACATGGAAAGCACCCAGCTGGGTACCTCAAAATACCTTAAGAAATAATAGTAACAGTAATCCTATATAATAAAGAGGTAATATGCAAATTGACCTCATGCCCTCATGTCACAGGATGGCCGCCCCCACGTTGTCACAAGATGGCCACTTCACGTTGTCACAAGATGGCTGGCAGGGGAGGTCAGTTGGGGGTGACCAGGCCTGCATGGGAAGGCAGTTGGAGGCGATCAGGCCGGCAGGGGAGCAGTAAGGTGTCAATAAGGCCGGCAGGGGAGTGGTTAGGGGCAATCAGGCAGGCAGGCAGGCAGCCAGGCGAGTGGTTAGGAGCCAGCAGTCCCGAATTGTGAGAGGGATATCCAACTGCCAGGATCGGGCCTAAACCGGTAGTCAGATATCCACTGAGGGGTCCCAGATATGAGAGGGTGCAGGTTGGGCTGAGGGACATCCCCTCCAGTGCATAAATTACTAGAGTAATTTATATTATTAATCTAGTAATAATAATAATAATAATAATAATAATACTGCAATTTATTATTATAATCGTTTCCAATTATTTCAGTTCTTAGTCCTATCTTTCTCAGTTGGTTTTGAACACAATTAGAACACAGAAGGGGCTATGCAAGGTTCACTGGTGTTGTGCTGGATTGTCTCATGCCTTATCTTCACCTTGTGCACTTGTACCGAGGAAGGAATTTACCGCCCATGATCCTAACCCACCAGAATATAAACTTCTGTGTTTTTTTAGACAGAACCAAATTTCCTAGCCTAACAGCTCATATCTAATGATTTGGATTCAGTCTACCTTTCCCACTTTCTAACGGCTATCCCAACAACCCAGCCAAAGGAGACTACTTCCTCTCTCTTGAATACACCTTTGTACCCTTGCTTACAATGTGTGTGTCCCCTACAAGCCTGTCCAAGTTTACTATGTTCTTCAACACTTGGGTCATATGCTCCTTCCTCAGTGAAATCTCCTCAGATCTCTTTAAGACATCTTTTTTTCTTCTGGGAATTTCCACAGGTATGAACCATGTCATTTTGGAGAGAAGAGTGCAAACCTAATTTCACTGTAGAATCCTAATGTAGCTGTGTGTCTTCTGGCTGGTCATGTTAGCTCTCTTAAATGCATCTTTTTCATTTGTAGTGGTGATCATAATGACATCTTAAGTGGCTTTTGTAAAGCTAAAGTAAAAGCCTTCTGCCTTAGCCAATTTGGCTCAGTGGATAGAGCGTAGGCCTGCAAACTGAAAGGTCCCAGGTTCGATTCCAGTCAAGGGCACATTCTCGGGTTGTGGGCTCGATCCCCAGTGGGGGATTTGCAGGAGGAAGCCGATTCATGATTCTCTCTCATCATGGATTTTTCTATCTCTCTCCCTCTTCCTTCCTTTCTGAAATCAATAAAATATATATATTTTTTAAAAAGCCTTAGTTCTGTGCCTGAGTCCTAGCCACTGTTCAAAAAAGACCACCTTACCACAGTCTAATGTCTCACCAACACAAAATCACTTTCCCATCGACTGGGTTTGAACATTTCCCATAGATCCCATTGCTTTATCATTTACCTCTTTTACACATTTGTTAAAACTTGTGTTTGCTCAAGTTCAAATTATAGTAAACAAGATTATTTTTATTGGAAAGCTTATCTTTGAAAATGTGGAAACTTCATAACTGCATATTGCATAAGATACAAGCATATTTAAAAACATACACCAAACACTTTAGAGTGAGTGGTGGTGGGGGTAAGGGAAGTATGGGGTAAAAAGAAAGAAATAAAACAAATCTGGTAGGAAAGAATTATAACACCGTGGTAAGGAACTGATGATATAATTAATTCAACTATTTTTGCTCCTGAGGGTCCATTTAAAAATAAAAACTTAAGACTCAGCAACTCACGAATGTGAATTGTAGAGTTCCCACTAGTGCTTTGTACACTTGGAACATGAACAATGAGTAATGCTTTATGGCTGAGAAGCCTGTCACAGAGCATTCATAAAGATCTGAGGGTAAAATTAGAAAAGAAAACTGGGACTCCAGAATGGTGTTCTTTGAACTTTCTTGAGATTGCTGTATGAATTCCTAGGTCTGAGCAAATGTTCTGAATGAATTTATGTGAAAAAGGCACCCTTTTCTTAAGAAAACACCTTCTGATAGGCTTGAAGAGTCGGCAAAGAGAATTAGGTTTCTAATCAAATCCTGTGTGAGTGTGGGTAACCAATTAACACGCTCAACTCCCATCACCATGGCCAGGATGAGCCAGCCGAGCCATAAAGTCAACTTTAGCATGTGCTCTCATCAATGAAAATCAGGTACGGTAGCTTAACTGAGAAAAAGAAAAGTCATTCTCTCAGTGATCTGTACCTACAGACAAAGAAGACAAATGACACTCTTAATAAGAAGGCTGTCAGCTCCAAAAGGTATCATCCGTGATGCTACAGAGCCACATAAAAGATGTGCCAGTCATACTTAAAACAGCACCAATGCTTAACAGAAAAACAACGCCAAAAAATATACAGCGAAGACAAGAATAAAACAAGTGGGAGAAAGTTCTGAAAGAAAATAATCTACAATTTTACAGGCTGTCACTGCCCTTTAGGTGTTAAGATGATGCTACGGAAAGAGGCCTAGGCAACCAAAGTGTGTAACATAGCTTAAGGAGTTCAAAGTGAGTCAATCTCACTGTTGCTATGTTGACCATCTGCCTCTGGCCAAAGAGTGGAAGAACATACATATGAATTCCAAAGAGCAGCTTCACCAGCACATCCTACAGGAGGCTGCCACTGAGTTAGGCCACTTGAACACACTTTGAGGAAGGCTCTGGATTGTTAAGAGTATAGGGAAAAGTATTTTAACAAGTAGAATAACTAAATATTTGTGAATTAGTAGCTCTCTGGACCTGTCTTTGGATCTCAGATACCTTTTGAGTTAAAACTGACTAAATTGCTTTGGAGTTATTATCAAAGTTCTTTTAATCAGCTTCACTTAAAAAAAACATAAATGCCAGCCTGGCTGTCTTGGCTCAGCTGTTGAGCATCAACCTATCAACCAGGAGAGGTCACAGTTCAAATCCTGAATATATAGATTTGGGCAAGATACTTAAAGTTATATTTTAGAAACAGAGGAACATGTGAAGTTAAGAGAAAGAACTGGAAAAAGATATTTGCAAGACATATAGCAAACGAAGAATTAGAATAACATTATATGGAGAACATCTATAAGACCAATTAAGAAAACAAAATATAATAGGAAGAAATAGACCAAGAATATGAACAGGACATCCAAAGAATAGGGACTCTGAATTGCCATTCAACATAATAAAATATGTTCTTTTTTTTTCTTTTTCTTTTAGTAATCAGAGAAATGTTACCTCAAGAGAGATGCTGTCAGCAAAAGGTTTGAAATTATGATAATAAGTATTGGGGGGAAAAATTCTTATAAAGAGCTAAGGGAAATTTATATCTGTTCAGTCACTTCAGAGAGCATGGTGGCAATACCAAATAAAATTTAAAATGTCTGTATCCTATGACCCAGTAATGCTATGGTAAAAAAACAAACAAAACAAAATCCCTTGCATGTTTTCACAAAGAAATGTACTGTGGAATGACATGTATTCTAACTCTCTGTTTTTTTTGTGTTTTTTTTTCTGCTAGTATTCTCAATTCTACAAGTCTAAATCTTTCACATCAGCTATTTAAAAATATTTCTTTTAATTTAACTAATTGCATTATTTAAAGATTACCCAAACTGTAAACTTTGATATTCTTTTTGGCTCCAGCCTCTGACCTGTCCTACAGTGTCATGATTCACCACACATAGCCACATGTAGACATAAAATGCATTCTGGTCGTGTCCTCTCTCCTTCCCCACTCGATCCCAATAGATCACTCCCTCAGTAGTTTGTGCCAGGCTGCTGGTGGTACCTTTCTATATATTCTATTTTCTTCGGGTGTTTTATTTTAATTGAAATATATCTGGCATATCATATTGTGTAAGTTTAACATGTGCAACATGTTGATTAGATTTATGTATGGCCATATGATGGCTATTGTAGCTTTAGCTAACACCTATATCACATCATACAATTCAGTAATTTTTTGGGGGTGGGAGTAATTAAGATCTAGTCTCTTGCAAGTTCTTTCTTCCACTCTCTCTGTTCACTTCCCTCACTCCTTAAATCACTACTCCACTCACTGTCATAGCCAGATTCATCCTGGTAAACCAGCACCCTGGCCACCTGCTCAGTTCTTCTGTGGCTCTCCACTGAATTTATAGAACTTCCATAATTCTTCACCTGGAAGTTATGGTTTTCTATCACCTGGCCTTGATTATGTTTCCTGACCTCATCTTCACTACTCCAGGATATGTACTCAAGTGTTCCATGATTACTCAGATATTGGGCAGCCCAATTGTTTGAATAATTACCTACACTGCTACCCTGTTGGCCTTTGGATCACAGACAATGCCAAGCCAGCAAGACCTGGAAATGCTCTTCTCAAAGGTGAACCTGGCCTTTTGCTCCAGTTTCTTTTAGTTCAGGGTGAAGAGACATTTGTTTTTGTGTGTGACATACAAGATAATTAACGGTGAAAAGCTTGGCAAGTCATTATGTTACAACTGAAGCTTTAAAGAGACCCTAATATATCCATCAAACACATGATTCTCGTAACGATGACACCAGGTTCTGCTGATGGAGCCACAATGACTAAGTCACTTTATTTTTAATGAGGTGAAGCTTCTTTGTGTAACAATCAATACCCATTGCTAAAGAGATCTGAGCAGGCTTATAACTGTTACACATTCAATTATTCTAGTAAAAGTAAATACAACCTGAATATATAGTATGCTAGGCTGAGTCTTAGCTTCAAAACACTTCTATTAGGATCACAACTAAGTTTTTCCCTAACACACAAGAGTTATGATTTGTATCTACTGACTGCATTTGAAAGGACTTAATTGAATTGTAGAACCCTCTTCCAGAAACAGTAGCCTTTGTGCTATTAAATTAGACAAATATACAAAAGACTATTTTTCTTCTCATTAATGTGGTGTGGCGTTATAATGCTAGACTTTAAGACAAGTATTTATTGAATGCCTATTGTCCTTGAACTAACCTAGACATGTGAAA
This sequence comes from Myotis myotis, assembly GCF_014108235.1. Classification (NCBI taxonomy): domain Eukaryota; kingdom Metazoa; phylum Chordata; class Mammalia; order Chiroptera; family Vespertilionidae; genus Myotis; species Myotis myotis. The sequence goes on from NW_023416335.1 coordinate 42,369,496, forward strand.
TCTATTTTTGAATTACAGGCTAGTTTCTGTCTCAAGAAGTTTAGCATTTAGTGAGGAGCCCAAGATAAATCAGTTTATGATTAGCCACAGAGATATTAATGATAATCACTAAATTCTCCAGAATCTAATAATGTTAGAGTTATGTTTGGGGAAGTAAGGTTCGGGGATTATGACAAGAGTCCTGTTACTCTGTAGAACCAGTGCCATCAGGGCTCCCACCCACTGGGCTGCTATTCACACTGGGCACAGCGCTGGATACCTCACAGGCATTATTTCTGGTCATTGCAAGAGATCCTGCAAGGCCATATAAGGGGAAACCAGAACAGAAAGCAATTTCCCCAAGGGGATATAAAGTTTTACATTTTAAAAAATTCTTTACTGTTGAAAGTATTACATATGTCCCTTACACCCCCATTGACCTCCTTCAGCCTGCCCCAGCCCCCAGCCCTTACCAACCTATTGTCTGTGTCCATAGGTTATGCATATATGTATACATGGTCTTTGTTGATTATCTCCCACCCACCCACCCTCCCCCGTCTTCCCTCCGAGATTCTTCACTCTTCCATGTCTCTGGATCCATTCTGTTCATCAGTTTATTTTGTTAATTAGATCCCACATATTTGGGGTTTAGAGGAGAATATTGTAGGTTAAAAAAACAGGAAAAAAACAATGAAGATGATCTTGTTTTAAAAAAACTCAGATGGAAGAAGAGTATTTCCATCAGGGAGGTTAGAGAATAGATGGATATACATTTTAAAATTATTAAAAACCTAATGTATTTTATGTTTACACAAATTATCCTCAAAACAGCCTTAGAAGATAGAACTAATGCCCATTTTTCAGATAAAGAAAAAAAGTTTGGGACATAGCCTGAAGTTACTTATCCATTAGGGTTGAGTCAAATACAGATCCTGGACTAGATCGGTACTGGAGCCTGAAAAGAATGGATTGTAGACATGTGGTACAGTTGTGGCTATCAGAAAAGAATGATGAACATAGGCCAGCAAATTAAGAAATAATTCAAACTATTTTCCCTATAAGATCTCTGAAGACAGGGACAGTTTTCAACTACAGCTGAAAAAGATAGAGATTGTGGAGACAAGAGTGTTGGGTGAAACATCTTTCTTTTCAATGACATTCTTCCATGTTCTACGGCAGCGGGCTGTGCACAGGGAAATAGTTTTGTTCTCCTTATACCCAGAATCGTTTCCTTAATCACAACCTCTCCCTCAGTTTCTGGACTCGCTCTTTGCCCTCCCAAAGACTGTCAGTTCCTTATTTCCTTTCTTCCCTTATCAGTTCCCACTCCTCTAGGCAAGAGTCTTCCTGACCTCCTAACCCAGACCTAAATCATGGTTCACCCTTTCAACTTTGTCCTTAGCTCCTTTCATTCCCTTGATCTTGCACTACAGATGTCTTGCCAATATCTCACCCTGAGTACAGCTGAACATCTGTTTTCTTTGGTCTACAAAGCATTTCTACAGGACACACTCTAAATGTGATAATTGAATCCACTATTTATGCTTTCCAACGTCAGCTGAGTTTTCAATATTGTTCCACAATACTTTCAGTCATCTTGAGCCTATTCATTACCCATCTTCAATGAAGACTGCTATATATTTGTTCCCTGTTCCCAAGCCTCTCTCTTTTAATCTCATCGATTTATACTGTTTTTGACTTCACTAAGAAAGGTCATCTTTTGTGAATTTCTTTAGCATCTCATCTCTGCATCTTAAAATTCCATTAATTTACCTGTTCCCTCCTTCTAAACATGATTGTGGCTCTAACTCCTTTTTGTGCTCTTAAACTCAATTTTTTTTATAATTATAGACCATTGTTCTTCCTTTCTCACATTCTCATTCTCTCTCTCTGTTCGTCTTTCTATTGGTTTCTTCTTCTTTGTGTATAAATTGGTTCAGTTTCCCTTGACTCTTCGAAACAAAACAAACTCTACTTCCCACCCATCTTCTACATCTCAGAAATCATCATGTCCTATGAACTCTGTGTCTCACTACCCACTTCTACTTACCCTATCCTCTCACAAGGTAAAAAATCTCGTCTCTTAAATGTCACTACCAGCTTTCAAATTACCAAATAAATTGACCTTTTCTCAGATTCTCATGGCATCTAACAATTTTTAACATGTTCTTAAAAATCATGGTTTATCAACATCAGCATTAATGACATCTATAAGAGGGATAAGTTTGTTGTGGGGGCTATCCTGTACATTGTAGGATGTTTAGCAGCATCCTGGTCTTCACCACTGATGCCAGCAACACTGCCCTCGGTCGCAGCAATCAACAATGTTTCCAGAAAATTGTTGCAGGTAAAGAACCACTGTTCTAAATGACCTCCTCCATTGGCTGCTACACACTATGCTAGCCTGGCTGTATTTTATTTAACTGAAGTACCTTCAATGTTTAATTCTGCAACTGCCTGCTAACTGATGGAAATATGTGTATTGAGAATCTCCTATATGAAGGGCATTGTGCTAAGCAGTATGGGCAATAAAAAATGAAGTGGGCATACATTCTTCTCTTAAGAAATTTATTATCTAAAGGCAAAGACATAACTACTTATGTTGCAAAAGATTACAAAGCTAGTTAGTGGTGGAGCTGAGAGTAGGACTCAAGTCCTCTGACTCCCATTCCAGTATTCTTTCTACTTGCATTTTAAAAAGGAAAACACAACCATACTCTCTGTCACCTTAAATATATAATGGAGTATCATCATAGTATCTCATATTGTTATATTTTCCCCTAATTAGACAAACAAAACATGTATAAATATTATAAGAAATAATTTGTAAGGTAAGTTCTAAGAATGTAATGAGGATACATAATGTATTAGCTCAAGGCTCAGAGAGAAATTTCTAAAAAATGAGTCAGAAAATAGGCCCATGTCATTGGTAAGCCAGAGAAAGATCTAGGAAATATAATGGTACCTTGAAAGGGTGGTTGCAGGTGGAGTTCCCAACAGTGTGGACTTGAGAGCCACCCAGGGGATGATATGAGTATATGGGATGAACATTCCAAAGACTGGTTTAATTAACTCATTTGACACTTTTGTCAATATTCTCTTCACTTAAACACAGCTTTCTACTTAAACACAGTCCTGTATGCCCATCTAGATCATTTACTAAAGAATTATAACCTAAAGTAACTTAAAATGATTGAAAAAAGAGGAAGAATTGGGAAAGAGCCAAGACAAATTTTCATTCCCTGTTGCCAGTGCACATGGTAAGTGTGGAATGAAGACAATGGTATAATTGTGTACTTATTACATAATAGTAGTATATATAGATATAGTTGTATAATTATTGTGTAAAACTTTTATATATTTCAAAAGTGAAGTTTAAAAATATATATAAAATGCCCTTTACAAAAAATTGTGATAATTGCTTACTTCATTAAATCTCATGTTTCTGAATCAATGTTTTTGTGCTAGTAAATGAGGGAAAATAATCCACAGCTTCATAAATGATAAAGTCAAACAATAGTATTTCAGTCTTTCCATGAACTTAATTTTAAAAGAAATATATTGATTTGAGAGAGAAGGAGGAAGGGAGAGAGAGAGAAAAGAGAGAGTGAGTGAGAGATAGAGAAACAGTCATGAGTTGTTCCACTTACTTATGCACATTGTTGATTCTTGCATGTGCCCTGACCAGGGATTGAACCTTGGCATATTGGGATGATGCTCTAACCAATTAAGCTACCTGGCCAGGATCCATGAAATTTTTATTTTATATGACTCATGACAATAAATATTTGCTGGACTTTTCTGTTCCCCAGTGTGCTAATATAGGCTACTAAGATGCATTTAATTGACAAATATTTACATTTTAGAAATAGCTTACAGAACAGAATCTATGCCCCATCTTTTATTATTGCTTTTTCACTCACAGATACATTAATCATCAGTCCCAAACTGAGAAAACAAATTTTCCTGCATTATCCAAAATGTAGTTGCTACTGGTGAACATAATTATTTATTCATGAGACCTTTCATATAAAGAAGATATTTAAAGCATTTGTGAGCTAGTCCCACTTTTATTATTTGTTTAACATATGAGAGTTCTATGCACGCCAAAATAATGAGTTGAATTGCTCTGTTACAGAGATGACATCCCATGCAACGGAGATGCTCTATTTTAGAGCACTTACAGATAGGGCTTAATATGAGCAGTCAATAGACATCAGATCAAGTGGAGATTTTCAGAGAAGCTTTATTTTTCAGGTGAGTGCAACTGAAAGCCTTCTGTTGATAACAAGGGGCATTTCAGTGCCTTTAATGGTGCGCACCATTTCCTATCACTGCAAATGTCAAGCTGTTCCTCACCTGAGCTCCTTGGGCTCTCCCAAAGGGATGGGGTAAGATTTGCCACCTTGAACTGAGAGCTAAGTAATGTATCATGTGAAATGAAAGGGCAGTAAATAGGCCCCAGGGAAGCTACAGGTGGTGTGGGCACAGAGACAGGGAAACAAGAGAAAGGGGTGAGAAGATCTGAGAGAAGTGACATGAGGGCACTGGGCTAGAAATCAGAGGCCATAGGTCCGTGTCCTGGTTTTACTGTTAACCAATGGGCCTAATACAGTGTTTGATGCTTAGCAGATGCTTAATAAATAGATGACCACTTATAAATATTTCAACCTATTGACTTATCCCCTGGTATCTCTTCTGTTACTCTCTCACATGGGTATGGTAAGAATCAACGTAAGTGCTATAAACTTTTGACAAATCTTAAGAAGTTGATACTATTAGCTTATTGCCACACAGAGAAAGTAAAGGAATACTAATGGTTAATAAGAAAAGGATCAATGAATTCACCCAAGTTATGCTTTGTCACCTACCAATTCAGAGAAGTATTGAATCATATATATTAGCCAGGCCTTGTAATCATTTCAAAAGTTCAGGCCTCAAGAAAGTACTAGACTACAAATGACCATCCAAACATTGAACTCCAAATCTAGAAATATAGGAAGCTCTGCAGTTGTTCTAAGAAAGAGAGGTGCTGGCTGAGTCTATATTTTTTAAATCTTTATTATTGAAAGTGTTGCAATGTCCCTTTTTTCTCTCCTATTGACCACTTCTATCCTGACCTGTCTCTATTTCAGGACTTCACTACACTTATGCATATAAGTACTTTAATCTCTTTCTAACCTCCCCCCCCCCCCCCCCGCCACCTTCCCTCTGAGATTTGGCAGTCTATTCCATGCTTCTGTGTCTCTGGATCTATTTTGTTCATCAGATTATTTTGTTTTTTAAATTCCACATATTAGTGAGATCATGTGATACTTGTCTTTATTTGACTGGTTTATTTTGCTTAGCATAATTCTCTCCAGGTCCCTCCATGCTGTCTTGATGGATAAGAGATTCTTCTTTTACTACATAGTATTCCATGGTGTAAATGTACCACAGCTTTTTTATCCACTCATCTGATGGGCACTTGGGCTGTTTCAAGATCTTAGCTATTGTAAATTATGCTGCTATAAATATAGGGGTGCATATGTCTGAGTCTATTAAAAATCCAGTATTATAGTTAATAATACTGTATTTCATATTTAAAAGTTGCCAAGAGAGTAGATCTTGAAATTTCCTTCTGCCAACATTAAACATAATACACAGGGCACTTGATGTATTCTAAGCCATCAAATGAGAGAATTTACACCAACTAAAGAAAAATGGTTTATTAAAAATGCTTTCACAAGTGCCCTTTCCCAAGATCCTCTATATGCATGTCTACCTTCCATCAACTTTCTAATTAAAAAAAAAAAAGACAAAATGCTAAGCTTTTAATATGGATTTTAAAAGGGTCAAAGAATTTATAGAAGTAAGCATATGCCTTTACCTTTTAATAAAAAAGCAATTTCAAATTGACAGTGCAGTGGTAAAGCAGTGGGTGAGAAGAAATAGGAAATTACTTTTACCTGGATTACAAAGTCACACTGGGGATTAGTTTATTGCCCAAGTTGTTCATTTGTAAATAATGTCACCTATACGCAGCTTCAGTATCTCAGCAAGTGAGCCTTCAAGTGAAAAATACCCACGAGTGTATGCACAAATAATACTTCTTTGGAAAATATCAACATGGGGATATTTACAACTTACCACGACATTGTACCTCTATATTTCTGAAGCAAACATAATAATGTTACTTGTTATTTTTAATCTAATTCCAAATTTATTTTGAAAATGAGAATATTAAATGCTTCTGGTTTGGTAATCCCAGGGAATTATGTCCATAAGACATTTAAGGTGATGAATTATTACAATGAATCTGTTGCAAAAACAGGATATTTTATGAGTTAGGATGACACAGAATATCTATCTTCATCATAAGAAAGAGTCTCTGTGAATTAGTTATGGCATCATCTCTCTAGAGCAATCAATTCTCTCCTCACTTGTGGGATAAATATATTTTACTGCAGCCATCATGCATTCTTGGAGACAGCTAAGGACTTCAGACCATTCTGTGGTTCATGGGGATACAAATTTACTTCTGTGGGTGTAGCTTCTCATGATATGCATATTGACTGTAATAAGCAGAAACTTGCAGATTTATTCCCAAATGAGTGCGGAATGCTGATATACATATTATTTGTCTTATTGTCCTGTCAAAAATTTTGCCTTCTCATTTAGTTAAATAATATGCATCAAGACACTTCAGCAAGATTAAATACCTGCCCCTTAGGAAATCAGACTAAAGCATACCCAAGTTGAATCTCCCATCTCCTCTCCTCAGAAAATCATTTATAAACTGCTCAGGCTCACCCACAAACACAAAAGAAAGAAACAATCCAACAAACGAAAAGAGACTGATGGGAAGTCCAACTGTGGTGTAAATGGACCTATTTAATGTAGAATTAACGGATGCCCAAGGGGCTGGGACACATGCATGCTCTTGCTGCATCCCATCTTCCAGGAGTGCTGCTTGATTGCAAAGGAAATTCATGATATTGATGTTTGATAAATATTCTAAAATTTTATCAATGTTGAAGAAACCCTGTACCTACCAAATTGTATTGTTTTTTCCTTCTGCATACATCCTTTTCCAATTCTTTAGATGGTTTGGCTAAAAAAGTGAAAGATGCACTCAGGATGGTTTTACATGGGTGAAATATCAATTAATTAATGCTTTGTTGTTGAAATGCCCAAATGCTTGACTTCTAGGTGAAACATCTGACTCCTTTTCACCTTACATGAAACTTCGCTTTATATTGTACTGCTGTAGCTGTGAAACAAGAATCCTATGAAAGGGGTTACAGTAGTATTAAATGACATTGTCCATGATAGTACCATGTTAAATTTCTTAAAGGACATCGTGTCTGATTTTCATTATCTTCATGTCCATTTCTCAGAGCCTGAGAACTTGTGTCAATGTTTTTAGTTGTTGCTGATATTAGCAGTGGTTTTGGAGTGAGGGCAATTTTTCCTGATGTGGTTTTCTCTTTACAGAGTAGTGAGTCCATTTTCTTTTAACGTTTTTAACAACTACAAATAGAAAGGTTGTAGCAGTCAATAAGCCTGGGAGCCTTGTTGTCTCTAATTAAAACAAGGGGATCTAGTGCAAATGTGATGGCTATTGATGAAAAGGATAATGGGTAATGTGCTGATGACACCATTTATATCTGAATCTCTGACAATTTCTCCCCCAACAATGTTGCTTCATTTATTTTATTGTGATAAAAAATACATAACATAAAATTTACCATCTAAACTATTTTTACATGGATAGTTAAGTAGTGTTAAGTATACTCACATTGTTATGAAACAGCTTCCCATAACTTTTCATCTTGCAAATCTGAAATTCTATACCCATTAAACAACGCTTGCTTCATTTTAACCGTACCTTTATTTTTACATTGTTTTATTGTACTCAAATTATTGCTACACATATTATCTTGTATGACAGTTCCTTTACTCAAAATGTTAGCATTCCATAAACTTGAGCACTTACTATGTGCTGAATAGTGTGCTAAGTGCACAATAGATACGCAAAATATATTTATCAAGTGAATCACTGTGGAAATTACATTTTTCTGAGTTCCTGGCTTTATATTGTCCCATTCATATGTAATATAAAACATTTTACCAAAAATGTTTCACTATAGAAAATGTAAAATATATTAAACATATAGTTATCTTTAATAGAAAGTTCAATAGAAGTTAACTTTATAGTCTTTTTTCACTTTAAAATATTCTTATCTTTATATTGACATTTAAAATATTGTATTATATGTTTTAATCTCGTTCCTCCACATTTTACTAGTGACAATGAATATTATGATTAATATTATTCTGCTGTCATGAGGTATTACAGACTCATTGCTGCGGAAGCCAAGCTTGGGGGAAAATGGAATAATTGATTCTCTCCCTTCTGGTTGTTCTTCATGTACACCCACACTTGTTCATCTTTGATGTATAACATTTAAAAATTCATCTGCTCCAGGCTGCTTAGAATCTATTCCCAAGAGACAGTGAATATTTTGTTTGGGTGTAACTGGAGGCATGTTTAATTCCTAATGTATGGGAAAGTCTTTTCTGCTGTGGCGAATGCTGGTAAAGTGCTAAGACTTGGATACAAATGCCTGGGGTTTTTATTTTTGAGCTGGGCTATGAGCTCTGCGATTCAGAACAAGTTACTTCTCTCAGAGTCTCAATTTCCTCATGTGAAGAAATGTAGGTAACAATGTTATGCCATGGAAGCTATTGAAAAAAATCATTTGTGATACTGGATCTAAACGGTTCTGAAACAATAAAGTCCCTCTCAAATGTGTTGGTTTATGCATAGCAGCCTGGTTGACAGGACTCATTCATTAAAAGGGGTCTGTATAAAGCATTGTAGCTACAACCCTATTTTCCCAATGATTCACATGGAAATATTCCTCTAGTGCAGTGGTTCTCAACCTTCTGGCCCTTTAAGTACAGTTCCTCATGTTGTGACCCAACCATAAAATTATTTTCGTTGCTACTTCATAACTGTAATGTTGCTACTGTTATGAATCGTAATGTAAATATCTGATATGCAGGATGGTCTTAGGCGACCCCTGTGAAAGGGTCATTTGACCGCCAAAGGGGTCGCAACCCACAGTTGAGAACCGCTGCTCTAGTGGAAAAATGGGTACTAAGATGTTTAAATTTCTGACTCCATGGCAGGTTCAGGGACATAGTCCTTTCTCTGCTCCTTTTGTACTCATAATTCTTTTTCTCAGTTTACAAATTCCATTGAAACACAATTCTATATTTTACATTGTTAGTACCAAAGACAGTTTAAGATATTTCTGTCATGTTAAAAATATACCTTTCTGTATAAGTGTGTGTGTGTGTGTGTGTGTGTGTGTGTGTGTGTGTGTATGCATGTTTAGCTATAGGAACTGGGGAGAAGTGGAAAATTTTAGCAAGAAGCCTTTACTGAAAAACTTTTGTATTTTTCCTACATATTTGTATATGTAATTTGAGTCCCTTTTGACTGCTCCATGGCTCTCTCTATTTGGATGGCATGTTTGATGACATTACAGAAAATGTCTCCTCTGTTATTTACTTCTGTCCACATTGGCCTGAGACTAAAAGTACTGTGAATAGCATGAGCTTTAGTAAATATCACCTCTATCTATAGTTGCCTTATCCCCTTTTCTATTTACCATCATAGGTCAGGTTTTCTTTAAATTTCACACACTACAGGAATGGTGTGTTAAATGTTCTTTCCCTTCCCATCCTCTCCTCCATTCTATCTCTTGTCATATTATGGCTCATCTGAAGCTTCTTCTGACTCCACTACTCTTGTGGCCATCCAAGAAGTCAGCCACCAACCACATGTGAATACTTATCCCCTGAAATGTGGTTAGTCTGAATGAAAACTATGCACACCAGATTTTGATTAATTAGTTCAAGAACACACAATAATTTTATATTGATTACATGTTAAAATGGTAATATTTTTGATGAGTTAAATAAAGTATATTATTAAAGTGGATTTCATCTGCTTTTTAAAACTAGTGGCCCAGTGCATGAAATTCATGCAGCGGGGTGGGGGTGGGGGTGGGGGGTGGGGGTGGGGTTTCCCTCAGCCCAGCCTGCACCCTCTCCAATAGAGGACCCCTTGGGGGATGTCCGACTGCCGATTTCCTGGGAATCGGGCTTAAACCGGCAGTCGGACATCCCTCTCGCAATCTGGGACCACTGGCTCCTAATCACTCACTTGCCTGCCTGCCTTATTGCCCCTAACTGTCTCTGCCTGCCTGCCTGATTGCCCCTAACCTCTCTCTGCCTGCCTGCTTGATCACCCCTAACTGCTCTCCCCTGCTGGCCTCCAACTGCCTCTGCCTGTCTGATCACCCCTAACTGCCCTCTCCTGCCACCCTGATCTCACCCCCAACTGCCCTCTCCTGCCAGCCTAATCTTTCCCAGTCTCTGTCTCTCTTTGTTTTGCTCAGCAGTCCTCCAGGCCTCCCTGCTTTCCTGTCTCCCTCTTCTTCTCCCCCCCCCCCCCCCCCCCCCCGCCTCTGCGGTGGGGAGGGGGGCGGGGCCAGTGGGGGCCACTCCACCCTCTGCCTACCCTCCCTTCTATCTAGGCCTCTTCAGGCCCAGTCTGTTTTGTTTCCTCATTCTGAGAGAGGCTCCAAGAGCGAGCTAGGAGGGAGGGAAAGAAAGGGAGAAAAGGCTGTGAGCTGGTAGGCGCTGTGTGAGTTTGTGGTTGTGAGTGAGTGTGAGTGCCAGCCCCGCCTCCCCTATCCCCCATCTCCACTGCCACCAGTCCCCACCCACCAGAGCCTGCTGCGTGCACAGCCTGGGTGTTAGGTTGAGTCTCTGGTCGTTGTGGATTGTGACGGACCCAGGGTTTTTATATATTAGGATAAATACATGTTTATTGGTAACAAAGGAGATAATACACAAAGTTTGAAAGGCTAAAATCAAAATGATATATATTTTCACCATTAGATATATTCTATTTATATTTTGGTGAATATTCTTTCAGAATTTCCCCTTACTATACAAAAGTAATTCTTTTGTAAAAATATATAAGATCATGTAACACAGGCTATAGAGTAGTTTGCTATTAGTAGTTATTTAGTTTTTCTTATTTAGTAGTTTTCAGAGATAACTGCAAATATAAAGAGTGGGGCAAAAGTATGTTTACAGTTGCCTGTATGGAGAATAATACACAAATAATAATACAAGAATAAACCCTGAGTTTAACATACTCCCAGCTGTAAACCTACTTTTGTCCCACCCTGTATATAGACATCTATTGTTTTAAATTGCTATAGGATATTCCATGGAATGGACGAAGCATGATTTATTTAACTACTGTATACAAATCACAAGAAAACTTAATGTTATTAAACAATAGCACTTACTATCATGGTTTCTGTTTGGGGATTTGGAAAGAGCCTGGCTGGACATTTCTTGCTTAGTCTCTCATGCAGTTGAAATCAGATGTTGGATCAGATGACAAAGGACTGGAGGATCCACTTCTAACGTGGTTTAATCATACGGTTGCCAGGTTAGTGCTATCTGTTGGCTGGGAGCCTCAGTTTCTCTCCATGTGAGCCTCTCCCTGGGGCTTCTGGGGTGTCCTCCCAGGAAGAGTGACCAACAGATGAGCACAGAAGCCACATGCCTTTTATAACCTTTCTGCCGAAGTCACATATTGTCACTATCCCTATATTCTGTTGGTTGCACAAGGTCCCCTCTAATCCATTGTTGGAAGGGAATACACAGAGCAAGTATTACCAGAGCTCATCTTGGGTCTGGCTACTTACCCGACTTTTTTACATGGCAATGTGGGAGCTAGAGAATTTTATAATTACATTTGTGGCTTGCAGGGATGGCTCTAGTTATTTTACTATTAGACAGCACTGATCTGGAGAATCAAATGTAAACCTCTTCGCCTGGCATGAACTCCAGCCTCACTCTTACTTCCACTACCCCTTTTTCATATATCATATGTTAATAAACTTGGAAAACTCCCTGTTTCAAGTACATTCCTTTTCTAGTACTTCCCTCTCCTTGGGTCTTCTTACCTCGTTGACATTATGTATGCATCTATGGGGATTCACTTATGTATGCAAATGGGAATTAGGGAATTCAACATTGTTGAATTACTTTTTATCTTAGCTTATAGGCATGCTTCTTTTAAGGTAGTGCCCAAATCTAATTTTTTAAGTTGTATCTCTCTAAGCTCCCAACATGACCTCTTTCTTATAGGTATGGTTGCTAGATAAAAGACAAGATGCTCAGTTGCATTTGAATTTTAGATAATCAAAAATAATTTTTTAGCCTTGCAAAATTTAGGGCAGACTTAACTAAAAAATTATTTGTTGTTTATCTGAAATTCAAATTTAACTGTGTGTCCCATGTCTTTATTAGCTAAATCTAGCAATCCTATATAGAAGCCATTCCAAAATTCTTCATAAAATGACTGCACTGGAAGCACACATGTAATATATTTAAATTATGATAAAATGAAGGGAAAGGTGATCTACATGAGTGTCCAAGAGCCTGTATTAGTCTACTAACTGTGAGCACCACAATTTCTTAAGACTAACCTAATAATTGAAATAAAATCATAAAGCTGAGCTAATACAAGAAGGATTGTAAATTCTACTGCAATTTCTTTTTTTATAAAGAAGGAGCAGTGCTCATATTTTTAGGTAAATTTGGGGGAATCAAGAAGAAAAACATTCCTAATAAGAGGTGATGAGAAATGGCACTACCAATGGCACAAAAATTTCTGCATCTTTTTATCATGACTTACAGTTTGAACAAAACCATATTTAAGTTTTATATGTAATATTTTAGTTTTATATTTAGAAGGTTTTGTGGTACTGCTGAGCTAATAGGAGCACCAAGAAATACCAGTAATTTCTGTATCAGACTCTCCTTCACTGATACCCAGAGAGGCAGACCCTTCAGTTTCAAGCTATCTGATGAAGCTTTCAAACTCCTAGAGACTCACCTAAGCCATAGTATCATTTGTTTATCTAGCACTGCTGGGCTCCCATCTCTACATGTCAAGCCTGTATAATTGCCCTATGCACAGCATAAATAGGAAGGACGCCTTCAGCTATTTTATTTTTCCAAAATAACACGAGTAACATCTTCAGGCTCTGTGGCTGAATCTGGTGACATCGTAAAGTTGAACGATGCCCTAATATAATCTTGGCACCAAGCTAAATAAATAGCAATGTAAAGCAGGCACCATCCTGCTGCTGCATTTATTGTCCTCAGGTATTTTTTCACAGTGATAGGACACTCTTTCAAATTTTATTGAAATATTGCATTTCCAAATGCATATATTTAGATTTCGGGGCCAATTTTCTTGTCCTTTCTGCCTGTGCCAGCATCATCTTCAACTCCCAGGAACTCTGTATGTGTACGTGGACTACTCCGTGAGCTCTCCCCAGGATTAGATGTGCTGATCACATCCAGATGGCCTCATTTCACAACTTCTGCCACCAGGTCATTAAATGGGATAAATTCAGATAACTCCTGAATCCTCTAAGAAAGTGTTCATTCTTTAGAACTACTTTGAATTAAAAATATGTGATTAGATTGTCTTTTAAACACACGTGCGCGCGCGCGCGCACACACACACACACACACACACACACACACACACACAATTTGATCCCTGGCTCTGCATTTTTGTCCCTTGCCAGTTGCCATCGTGAGGAATGGAATTAAAAGGGTCATGACTCTTGTGTTCTCTTTTCATTTTAGCGACTCCACAACCCAAGTTGAAACGGATGATCCATCCCAGACACCCATGTCTCCTGCACATCATCATCTTTCATATATTAATGAATAAGGACTGTTCTGAGTTTTAAAGATTAGATTTAAATAACCATCTAGTGAATGCCAATTCATGGGTCACTGGCTCCAGAGGTCTATGTTACAAAATTAATTACTTGTTGACTTGGGCTGGCTACATCTGATTGTAATTCTGATGCAGACGTTTCTGTGTGTGGTTCCCTGCAGGACACTACAAATCATATGCCTGCTTTGTTATTCCAAAGTGAATCAAAAGGATATTATCTTTTCTATACATTTGAAGTATTCTATTGATTGGTTTGCAGAACTAGAATCAGGTTAGTAGACGGCATAGCCTGCTTCCATTTAAGAACAGAGAGATCAACATCAGACTCCTTCAGGTTTTGTTTTTTGGTGTTGTTTTGTTGTTTTATTTGTTTCAGCTAAATATACCTAAAATTCCAAAGTACAGTATATCTTTCTATTCTGATACAGAGACAGGAAGAATCCATGTGTTACTGCGGTGGCTTCCCTAGCGTGAGTCTTCCCCTTTCCATATTTACTGTTTTCATTGCCTTCCCAATCATAGCAACCTGAAACCAAAACCAAAACAAAACAAAAGCCTTATCTTTTTTAAAAATATGTTTTTTACTGATTTTTTTTTAGAAAGAGATAGAAACATTCATGGGCTGCCTCCTGCACATGCCCTCCTGGGGGTTGAGCCCAATACCTGTGCATGTGTCCTGACTGGGAATCGAACTGGTGACCTCTTGGTGCATGGGATGACACTCAGCCAACTGAGCCACACCAGCTGGGCCAAAAACGCATCTTTGAAGAGGACTTTCTATATTTGTTCTTGCTCAGCCTTTCACAGCATTGCAAAAATAAAGGGTCCTAGCTACCTCACAGAGTTACAGCAACTTGGCACCTATTAACCTTTTGTGATAGGGTATGAAGTCCTCAAAATTCATAGTCTATCAAAGCAATAAAAACAGGCTTTCCTTTCCATTTTGAGGTACTTTAAGAGCCAGGAACAATCCTAACCTTATAGGCATTATGCAGCATGATCTCCTAAGTTCAAACATTACAGTATATTGGTGGGTGAGGAGTGATAGGGCCATTGTGATGTAAATAGGTTATAGAGCCAGACAGCTGGGGTCTTAATGTTGTTTCTTCTACTTTCAAAACTGTGTGCCTTGGTCAGTTTCCTCACCCACCCAAACTTCCACTTACTTACCCATAAAACTGCAATAACAATAATAATACTAATTCCCATTTTGTGGAGTTGAGATGAGGAATGAATAAATAATGCTTGCTAAATATAGCCAATCCTCATTATTTGCAGATTCTGTATTTAAAAACTCACCTATTTGCTAAAATTTATTTGTATATAATCCCCAACTCAATGGATGTGTGTATGTGTAGAGCTGTGAAAAATTTGAGTCCCTTGATATTCACTTTCCCAGAGGAGGTCAAATAAGATGAAGCTCTGCCTTCCTGTTTCAGCTTTCACGTTATAAACAAGTATCCTTTTGGCAGAATATTCAGGGTTACATTTTTTTCACATTTTTGTGCTTTTTTAATTATTTCACTACATGTTTAAAACAGGCCCAAATATAGAGCTGATGTGTTGTCTGGTGTTTCTGTGTTTAAGAAGGCTGTGATGTACTAGTGCATTATGGAAAACATACATGTGGTACATAAGCTTAGTTCAGGTGAGTTATAGTGCTGTTGGCCTAGAGGTCAATGTTGATGAATTAATAATATATATTAAATAAGGTATTTAAGGAAAAACATATCAAAAACAAGGTTATGTATTTATTGGTTGATGAAAATGTTGTGACCACAGGCTCAGAGAAACCTAACCCTGTGTTTTCCTTAGAAGCAATAATTCAATATTTGCTATTTCAGTACTCCTGTTCACAGTGACTTTAGACAACTTAACTACTGTAAATAAAGAATACTGATGGTACATAACTCAGAGCCTGACATGTGCTAAACGCTCACAAAATGTCAGTTATAAATAATAATTATTATTATCACTGTATAGATTTTGCATCATTATTTTAAGTTTAAGGAAATTCACAGGCACTTTTAAGAAGAAAAAGAGGAAATTTAATTTTCCTGGCTACTACAGCATCTTCTCTCCATTAGGAGCAGGCAAACAAAAAACTGGCATGAATCAACCGGGATTTATTATTGAATGACACTATTGATGTTGTCCTACTGAAACTTCAATATGGCTCTAGACTCTAGCAGAGGCCAACAGAATGTTGGACGCTAAAATCTGAGGACAAAAATCAATATATCTCCATTCATTGGATTTATAAAATTATTTGATGGTCTCTGTGGTATGAGACTTGATTAGGTATTAAACACTTTTAAGAGCCCTTGGTCACTGAGATCCTAAAGTTCTCCACCAGACATAATTGATATTGTCAGACATGATGAGATTATCTGGCATATTCTCCCTTGCCAGTGAAGTTATGAACTGGAGCATAATAGGTTTAGGCTTAATCGGTTTAAAGCAGCCATGCTTAAATACTCAATAAAGGACGTGGGAGTTGGCACCAGGAAGTTTCTCTGAGAAACTCTTTCAATTCAACTGATTTAGAATGTGATTAACAGTCCTTTATACAGTAACCCAGGAGCTGCTGTATGCTAATGACTGCTCATAAAGCCCATGGGTAAGAAGACGGGAAAATGATTACCCAGCCTCCTGCAGACTGCTCTGTGACTGGGATAAGCCTGAGAGAGATGGATTAGGTCACAGCCCCTACCAAGGAAACCCGAATCCAGCCAACACATTCAATGACAATGCAGAAGAGAGTGATGCCAGTGAATTTGGTCATGTGGGCTTCCTATCATCCTGTGGCCATCTAATTTTCAGCCCTAGAAAATTAGATGGAATGGACTGCTCTATCTTTTAGGAGGTTGGCAGGCAGGGAGTACCACCACTGTGGCTTCTGGCTTGGGAACAGGGGCTTTTCAGAGCTCCACTGTGTTCAGATATCTTAATCCTTATGAAATTGGACTTGTTCTAATGCAGCAGAAGACCTCACAGAAGAACGTATAAGCATCATCTATGTCTCATACAAGAGGTTTGCCAGCATAGCAAAATGATCACAGCAACACGTTTAAAAGGTTTACAACAGAGAAGAATGGAGACCACTATACTATATACAGCGAAGTTCAGTGGGCTGGTGTCCATGTCCACATACAAATGACTGCAGCTCTTTTGACTCCTAGGGATACAAAAGCCCTTTCCAGGCTCTCAGGCACCTGGATCTATGTTCCCATGTAGTGCTAGACTCCAAAGCAAGCTTGGCCAAATGAGACTATATGGGCTATTACATAATTAAGTGTGAAATGTGAAACATGTTTCATCCATTCAGTTTTCCCTAGTTCAGGGCACAGGCAGTGTGGAACCATCAGCTCTGAAGTTATACAGATCTGATTATATGGTTTATTATCTAAGTGACCTTTGGCAGGTTACTAAATCTTTCCTGAGCAGTCATTGTCTTCATCAGCAACCTGTTAGGTCTGCTGCCCAGATTTCATGAAATTCTGAAGGGAAAGTAACAGTGCCTGGCACATGCTGGGCTCTTAATAAACATCAATTTTTACCCCTGTGTTGCAAGAAATTGATGAAATAATGATACCTGAACAGGCTGGCTCTTGTTTCTGTTCTCTACTTTGCATTGGCTAAAAGCTGGCTTCTTGGTTCTAATTTGCTTCTGTTTCTGAGGTCTGGCTCATATTTTACACCTCGGAGGTGACTTAATCACCCTGGCCTTGTTTTACATGTCTTGGCTCTGGTTTGTTTCCCAGATCACATACGCTTTGACACTTACAATAGCTTGCAGGCCTCTGTCCTAATTCTTGGCATATCCCCAAATATAAAAGGCAGAATTTCTTAGGTCTGCTCATTCATTTACTTTCCCCAAGAGGGAGCAAACATGAATACCTTCAAGCATTCCTCTTTATTCCATAATCCATGTAACAAAGTTGGATTGGGGCTTTCTCCATAGTATTCTATAAGGCACTGATGAGGGCATTTCCTTGACCAAATCTCACCTCTTCTCTGGTGAGTTAATAATTAAAAGTCATAATTTTCTAATTTTCCACATAGCTCACATTACAGTAGGTTTCCCAAGAAAACTAAGCTCTCCTGTGTTTAAGGCAAGGTAACTAGTGCTTTGAAGCACTAATAAGATAGTCTGCCAAATAAAAACACATGTCCTTACTCTTAATCAGAATTCTTCACTAGGGAAAATTGCTTCTTATTAAAAAGAGTTCCCAGATAAACTCCTTCACCTTCTTTTATTGGAAGGAAGCTTTTCTTCACAGATTATTAAAGGCTCTTTGGTTGCATTTTGTACAATTATGGTTTAGGCTAAGTGAAATAAGCCAGCCAGAGAAAGATAAATATCACATGATCTCACTCATTTATGGAATATAATGAGCAACATAAACTGATAAACAAAAACAGATCCAGAGACAGAGAAGCATCAATCAGACTGTCAAACTTTACAGGGAAGGTAAGGGAGGGTGGGGGTAAGTGGGGAGAGATCAACCAAAGGACTTGTATGCATGCATATAAGCCTAACCAATGGACACAGACACCAGGGGGGTGAGGGCATGAGTGGGGAGTTGGTGGGGCAATGGGGGGATAAGGACACATATCTAATACCTTAATCAATAAAGAAAAAAAAGAAAAAAGTGTCAGAGATGTGTAACCAATAAAAACTCATTATATATATTTCTAGTATATAAATAGTTAACAAGACAGATAGTGGAAAGGGCACTGCACTTTCACACATAAGTCAAGGATTTCACTGTCAATTCAATGAACCAGTTAGCAGTGAGAACAAGTTACCTGTCGTCTCTGTGCTTCTGTCTCCTATGTTTTATACAGAGGCTACTATTGCCCCCGCTTTCTTCACAGTCTTGTGACAATTAAATGTGATAATATTTGTGAAAAGTGTTTAAATTTTTTGTAAAGTATAAGGGCATAAATATAAGATACTATTACTGGTAGAAGTCCCTTATTATAACAAGATTATCACAAATAGTCCTCTAACCCATTTCTTTGCTTCTTGGTATATCTTGCGTATTCAACGTGTACCTCAATGATTATTTAGTCATCCAAAACACTGCTTTCTTTGCTGATGTCATTTTCCTGCTCAAAAGAAAAAAGAACACAAAGCTCCTAGTTTATCCTTAACATAAACTCTTACCTCCCTTGCAGCCAAACCATCTGCTCACTGCCTCTAATCCTTCACTGAGATTCCCAGCTTCTACCCTTGTTGGGGCAACTGAGCTCCAACAGCACCTTCAGAGGCTCAACATCGTACAAAAAGTACTGTACTTGAATTCTGGCACTTCTTCTGCCACCAAATAATATTTTCGGTCTTAGGCAAGTCAATCAAACTCTCTGGACTTCAATTTTATTAACTTAAGATGAAATAATAATAGTCCAAGGTCTGAATAAGAGGATTCCTCAAATCCCTTTCAAATCAGGACATTTCAAACTAACAAACAAACAAGCAGAAAAAAACACACCTATATATTGTTGAGAGAAATTCTAAAAGTATTTAATTTCTTCATCATAGATAGCGCTCGCTCTAATATGAAATGGTTAACTGACATTTGAATTCATTTGCATGTAACTAACTTTTGCAATTGCCAACTTGAGGGTATGAATTTATATTGCTGATAATGCATCACATGAATTTCAATTGATTTCAATCATGAATCATGGCTAAGTAAAACTTTTCATAGCTCAGACTCCTCATTTCTCAAATAATATATATATTAAATAAAGGTACTTTACTGTATAGAGAAGTGAAAGGCTCTGTGTACCAAGGGAGACGCACAAAGAGAAAGAATTTGAATTTAGCAGGGTTTCTCATTATGACTCAGGTTTTGGCCTTGGATGCAAATCTCTGAAGGAAGAGGTGGCAATTAGAAAGCGTGATTTCTCTGGATTTATGTGCAGTTAATAAAAATGTCCATAGAACATTTTACAAAGTGCTGTAACTATTTTCATTAGTAATGGTAACTAAACATTGGCATAACATAATTTTGTTAAGAAGCGCACTTTATAAACCTTAACTTCTTGGGAGATGAGAGCCCTATAGCCATTCTGCAGTAATATGAGGTCGGGATTGTTAGTCAGGAATGGGAAAGCCATTTCACTTGCATAAAATATTTCAGATCATTCTTCATTCATTCAAACACTCCTCATTTTGCATATCTGACAAGCATTATACAGCCCTGTTATCAGTTTATCTTTAAGCCAAAGGACTGAGGAAAGATTAATAAAAAGGCATTGATAGCTAGGACCTGTATTTTATCAGAAAAGTAGTGGGGGATTTCTGTTAAAGTTGTTAAAGTTGTCTACATAAGTGTCTGTTAATACTAGACGTATCTTTAGTTTGATGATATATAAAATCTATGCCTGTTTGCTTGGAATAGATCTGAGTCAAAAACATAACTTTATTATCCACTAGGGGCCCAGTGCACAAATTCATGCACCTTGAAAGGAACTGTGGGCCACAAGGCTGCAGTGGGCACAGGGGTGGGTCTCAGTCCATCCTCCACGTCCCCGCCCAGCCCCTCCCACCATGGCCCCCAGTCCCCTGTCTGCCGGCAGCCCCACTCCCACTGCTGCTGCTCCCAGCCACTGACCATGCCAAGCAATTGGGGCTGGCGCCAGGTGCTGGCAGTGGGTGTGAGTGGTTGCTTCAGTGCCAGCAGCCAGTGCCACCTAATTTTGACTTTTCCTGCTCCTTTCTTCATTAAAATGTCCTTCTCCTGTGTTGTATTCTTATAATCTGGGTAATAGTGTTTTATAAATATTAATATTTTAATGGGGGTCTCTTACCAAGTTAACATATCCATTGTTACTATAACCATTTGAGTTTAAAGAGAGACATCAGATATGAAAGTTTCCATTTACATGACAAACCTGTGGAAAGAACTGAAGAGAAAATAGGTGTTTTTGTTTATTTGGTTGTTTGTTATTTTAATTCTTTATTGTTGAAAGTGTTACATATGTCCCCTGAGAAAATAGGGTTTTTGACTCCAGAGAATTGTTTCGTCCAATTTGAAAAATAAGTAAATCAGGATCATTCTCAACTAAACATTATTAAAAGTTCTATAAATATTTTTTGATAAAATAAATCTGTTGTAGAAATAAATTGAATAGTTGAGTAATAAAAATATTAAAAAGTCAGAGATGTTTCTTAAACCTCTTAATTAATTAATCTTCCAGAGTTCATTAGCATTAATAGCAATATCTGGGAGGTAATAGTGTTGCTCTGGATCAGCATGCCCAAGACCTTCCTGTGCTAATACTCTTTCCCTTAGCTCTCATTACGATTTGAAATACTCAGTTAAATTGTTGACTCCTACCAATGGAGCCCATCAGAAGACTCTAGGAGAACATCCTTGGCATTGATGAGTAATCCTATATAATAAAAGCTTAATATATGAAGTATCTGACCGATCATTTGACTGCTTGACCATTCGACCAGTCGCTATGACATGCATTGACCATCAGGGGGCAGATGCTCCAACCGGTAGGTTAGCTTGCTTCTGGGATCTGGCCAATTGGGACTGGGCAAGATGGGCCTGACACACCCTGGAGCCCTCCCATGGTCCCTCCCCAGCTGGCCAGCCCCGATCACCCCCAGTCAGGACTGGGCGAGATAGCCTGATCTGCCCCGATCAGGACTGGGCAAGATGGGCTGGACACACCCTGGAGCCCTTCCATAGTCCCTCCCTGGCCCCGACTGACCCTGATCAGGAATGGGCGAGATGGGCTGGACACACCCTGGATGAATCCGTGCACCAGGCCAGTGTTGGCCCAATCCCTGCAGGCCAGGCTGAGGGACCCCACCAGTGCATGAATCCGTGCACCAGGCCACTAGTGAAAAATAAAGTAAAATGTTTCTCCTCAGAATTGAAAAATTTATTAAATTATCATTTTCACTATTATGAGGGCTTATTCATTCTATTTATTTAAGGTAATAGCTAATAATCTGAATGTTTATGAATGATTTCTCTACAGATTTATATACTGTAGTAGATTTCTCTGTTATTTGCTCTTATAACTCAATTTATGTTTTTAAATATAATTCTAATAGCTTATCAGCGTTTTCTTCAAATTCTCAGCCTTTAAATCTCATTGCATAGATGAAGTCACAAAGGAAATGAACGTCTCAGTCAGTTCAGGAACCCAGATACACAAACTCTAAATTTCCAGACACTAAGCCAGTCTGTCTTTTCTTAAGAAGTTTCACCTGAGAGTTGGGGAATTGGGTTCTTCTGAGATTAGATTCTGGGTTGATGAATTTCAAATGACTGGTCTCTGCTTTTCTCTTTTATGGGAAATGAACTCTCATTGGGATTCTTGTAAATAATTGAATTTTAATGTTCCTGAAAGAGGAAAAGTACTAGAACAAATGGTATTATTTACAGCATTTATTATGACATGTTAAAATAATGAAAACACTGAGATATTATTTCTTCTCAATAGTCTGGATATCAAACATGTGAACCATGTAATTTATTCAATGAGAAAACATTTGCTGTGGCTCTGCTGTGTGCCAGATATGATGAGATGAGCTGGGAAAGGAAACGTGAATGGTATTGGACCTTTTCACCCAGGGAGCTAAAAAATCTAGTGCAAGAAATAGGCATGTAAATAATAATTGGACAATAACGTGAGGAGTAGTAACGAAGATACATTTTACAACGGTCATGGAACCATGTGGAAGTAGTGTTTATGTTATTTACAAATTTAAAAATGTGTATTGTCAAGAGTAGTACAGGTACACACATATGTATAACTGCAGCATACACACTTGAAATGTCCTATTAGTTAGAAATATTAACGTGTAAAGTAGCTCACAGAAACATTTTTGCATTAAGTTCACCATGGGTGACATAACTGTCCTCAATAATTTCAAATACATCATCTGCAGAGATCTCAATGACTTCACTACCTACATTCATAGGAATAAAAAACACCTGCAGTGTGAATCTGTTACTACTACTAAATAATGACACTTCCCTGTCTTTACATTTATCTCCTACTCTTAAACTGTCTTGTTAGAAATCTCTGAAATACCATGGTGTCTATAACTGAAATGGAGAGAAAGAAAGGATCAGGGAATTTAATTGGACATTCTACCTCATGCAATCTTATAGCAAAATGTTCCTGGGGAAATCCTATATGTATAAAAAATATATTTGCCATGCTAGAGTTTGAAGACTATAATTATGTTTTCAGACTTACTGTATTATTACATTCATAAAGTGGTTATGACTTCACACACCATTAAAGTAGGTGATTCTGTGTAGCTACTATTACATGAAAAGGCAAAGATATTTCCCCACATTCTATAATTTAAGAATGTATGCAAATTTATAAACATCTGAGTATAAAAAAATTTTAAGATCTAGGAGTAAAAATGTCTGGTAGGCCAGCCCCTTTATTTGTTGCCCAGCTTTTTAAATTAAAGCCACCACCTGAATTCTGGAAAGGGGCTAACATTTCCATTTTCTCTGAACTTTATTCATTTACCATATTCATATGTTAGACTGGATTCAGTGTGATATAATCAATTTTAACCAAAGAAAACATACACAAATTACAGTAAGGTAAATATATATATTTAAATAGGGAGCACCTCTAAAGATGCTTTTTTGGAAGCCTTTTTGCTTTATGTTTATTGTTGAAAATGTTACATATGTCCCCTTTTATTCCCCATTGACCCCTTTTAGCAAACCCCTGCCCCGGGCCTTCAATATTTTTGTTTCTTTTATGCTATCTTCCTTTGCAAGGCAAAACTGTAATCATTTTGCTGACTAAACTCTACCTATTTACTTCCAAAAGTCACAGGCAAAATATTACACAGGTACCTGGTGTAGATGTGCTGGAAGCCTGGTGAGGTTAGGGTAATTGTCTGCTTTGCTTCCATCTTCAACACTGGGCATCAAGGAACAACTATTGTGACCTTTCTATCTGACTTCAAGGGTATGCAAAACATAACTTGCTATTATAAGGAGCTTCCTGAAGGAGAGGAGTTTATGACAGCTGGAAGTTATCCAAAGGGATTCAGCAGTTTAAATCCAATGTGATTTTTGAAATCTGTTGAAAATCACTTTTAAACCTTCATTGTAATCTTTAAAATGTAACCTCATTTATCCTACATAGAATATTCTTCTGAAAATATTATACTACATATGCTCTTGAAACAGGAGAATAAGCACACTTATCTGCCTCCTTTTAAAAAAGTTATATTTTTGCTGAGATACTAAACATGAGTTATTTAATCTGTACTTCCACATGATGATTGCTACCCCCCCAAATGCACAAGAGTTATTGAAGATCTTTCTCAAATAAAGTATGATGCTTTTAATCTCTGTATTTACCATTGGACTGAAGAGATTCACACTGCTGGGAAAATACACTGTTAAAGTATGGTCCTCTGATTTCCTGGAGAGTATTATACTAAGTGAAATAAGCCAATCAGGGAAAGATAAGTATCACATGATCTCATTCATATGTGGAATCTAATGATCAAAATAAACTGATGAACAAAATAGCTCCAGAGACAGAACTAGGGAACAGACTGACAAATTTCAGAGAGAAGGCAGGGATGGGGGTAGGTGGGTGGGGAGAGATTAACTGGGGAATTTATATACATACTAGAGGCCAGGTGCATGAAATTCATGCATGGGTAGGGTCCCTAGGCCTGGCCGGCGATCAGGGCCAATCTGTGGGGTGACCAGCAGGGCTATCGGGGAGCCCCCACTGGTACCCACCTTGGTTGGCCTGGGGCCTTGTGGGCTGGGGGCAGCTCCTGCATTGAGCATCTGCCCCCTGGTGGTCAGTGTGTGTCACAGGACTGGTTGTTCCAGTGGTGGTTCCGCCGTTTGGTTGATTTGCATCTTAGGCTTTTATTATATAGGATATGTATAGCCCAAGGACACAGACAATAGTCTGGTGAAGACCTGGGAGGGGCAGGTGCAGGGTAGAGGAGGTCAATGAGGAAAAAAACAAATGAGACATCTGTAATACTTTCAACAATAAGGATAAATTAAAATATATATATATATACACACACACACACAAACACTGATTTCTAAACCACACAAATCCTACAAAATCCACAGATTTTGTGTAAATTTAAGCACATAACTTCATCTTCATTTTTAAATGACATTATTGCATTTATTCTTAAGAAATAGCATGATTTCCCAAATGGCAAAGAGATGGGAACTAGTGCAGTTTGTTTGGTTGACTGTGACTCTTATTTTCACTTGTCATCATTGAAAAGTCCTACATTTCCTTTCAAAGCGTGAACAAATTGCTAGTGAATAATTCAAGATTATTTAAAGGCCTATCCTGCAGGGTCCTCAGGCTTCCTAGTGGCTTAGGAGAGAATGGCCTCAGTGTGGACGCATAACACCATCTGATGTTTGGACCTGGGTAATAGGTCTCATTGGCAGAGTTTCCATGTGATCCCACCTCTTTAACCCCCATGGAGAGGCTCTGTAACCTGAGGTCCATGTTGGGAATGATCTCTTCCCACTGCCATGACCAGAGGAATGAAGAGTGAGGATGTTAAAATGAAAGATGACTTACTCTTAGGCCCAGGACTCCTCCGAGTGTTAAATACAGACACACGGAAATCTAAGCAGAGGCCACTAAAACAGTTTTATAGAGACTGTCTCTACTTGTAACACATGTGACCACATTCTTGCTGGCATTATGGTAGCTCTATTTTCGTGCTGAGCTCTGTCACAGCAAAATCTTGAAAGTACTTTATTTTACGAATATTGTGATATGGGATCAAAGGAATGATTTTTTTAAAGCTTATGTAAAAAGTCTCACACATTTCACGAGTGGTCTGCTTTCATCTGCGAATATTTTAGGAGACGAGTAATGATGACGGTATTCCTGGATTGCAATCAAACAATTGATTTGGTTCAAAGTCATTACTAAAGTATTTATTCTAGCACAGGGCTGGCACTCGCATTTATGGCCAGTCAGAGCCGAAGTCAAGGAGGAAAAGGCTGTCTAGAGAGTTCACTTGTGAGCTGGAAAATAATTAGGTGTAGACATGACTGTGTTGCTTACTCCAACTGGAGATATTCTTGCTCTTAGAGCCACAATTTCCTGAATAGGGCCCAGCATTTTTTAACTTGAGGCCTTTGCACATGTTGCTTCTTTCCCTGGCCTGCATTCCACTGTCCTGATCGCACTGGTCCTTCACCTCTCTCACAAGTATCGACCTTCTGGTTTCACCCAGGTGCCATCTTCCCTGAGGCCCTGGGCATCACCTCCCTGGTCTGGGTTAGGTGACATCCTTTGGTCTTCAATGCATACATCACATTGCCCTGTCATTGCTGTCTGTCTGTCTGAGTCCTCCCACGAGACTGCAAACATCCTGTGATCAGGAACTAGTGCATCACTGCTGCTTCTCCGGTGCCCAGCAGAGTGCAAGTTAATATTTGAGGGGCTTTGTCTTTCCAACCAAGTGAAGGTAGAAGAATTTTAAGCAAGACATACTATACTCAAAGACATTAATGCCATGATATCAATCTTTTTTTAAAAAAATCCTCACTTGGGCGAGACAGTTTACAGCCGGGAAGAGCAGAACTCCCCTGGAAAGGTAAAAAAACCAGGGATTTGGGCAGGAAAGTTTGCCAGACCTCTGAGCCCAGAGAGTCGGAGGGAGACCGCGTGGCAGACAGCCGCGTCCCTTGGGACAGGCAGAGCCCCTGACGGGGGAAAGGAGAACTGCGGGATTCCTGGCGCTGCCGGGGGAATTGAGAGCTCGGTCTGTGATCACAGAGGACTGAGCCTAAAGGGGCAGCCTGAAGAGCTGATCAGACCATGCAGTCCCGGTAAGAGAAGAAGCTTACAGAAACCAAGCCTTCCCCGTTTCCGCGGCCGGCGTTTGTTTGTTTGTTTTCACTGAACCCTGTTCATGGGACATTTCGGATACAGACACTCACCTGTGCTGAAGAGAGGGAGAGTGTGCGGAGGAGTGGAATCTGGGGAGAGACTGAGGAGAGAAGGGGGGCCGGGAGAGGTGGCAGCGAATTGAGTGTTGAGACACCCCTGAGCCCATGTCTGAGGCAGCCATTCTCTCCGGAGAGTGAGACTCCTCCCCCCAGCCCCCAGGCAAGGAGCACAGCCACACCCAGATTCCACCCTGTAGGAGATCAAGGATTAAAATAACCTGATCAGTCCCTGGGAGTTAACAGGGTCTGGCCTATAGAGGGATTTTCAATCCCAGCAACAACACAGCACTGGTAACTCTTACGCAGCCAGCTCTGGGTAGTGAACTTCCACTGGACAGAGAGGCCCTGTAGCCTCAGAGGCCAACCCCAGAACACTGCCACCCAGAGGCTGACCCACAAACTGACTCTTTGCTAAACACAAAATAAGGCAGTCTGGGAAACAAATGCGGCTTGCTTTAAAATAAGGACTGTGGTTTACAACACAGAGGAACAGTGTATCGCAGGGAAACTCAACACTCTCCTGAATACCTGGCAGGTCTAAGGCGAGCCACACTGAAGAATAGAAGAACCGAAGGACCTTCACTACTGCAATATTTTTTTTTTTTTCACCTTTTAACTAAGAAACCAATTTTTTTTCTTTTTTTTTTCTTTTTTTTTTCTTTTCCTCTTCTTCTTTTTTTTTTTTTCTTCTTTTTTCCATCACCTGATTTTACCCTTTTAATTACTACCTTCTTATTTTTAACCAGTATTATTACTGCTACCATTTTACCATTTTTTTTAAAGTGCCATTTTATTTTCTCTTTATTTTATTTTGGGATTAGTGTTCTCCATTCTATTTTCATCGTTATATTATTGGTTGTTTCTAGTTTGCATTTATCTCCAGGGAGCTGTTGCTGGAATTTGTTGGGATTAATGGCTGTTCTATAGGAATATTCTCCTCATATAAAAAGTCTCTTCCCCTCTTCCACTTCATTCTCTCTTTTCGCTCTTTTTTTTTCTTTTCCTTTCTTTTCTCGCTTTTACTTTCCCCCCTCCTTTTTCCCACTTTCATTTTTGCACTCCTTTTTTTGGTCCCTAATTTTCTTTTCTTTTTCTCTTTTCTCTTTTTCTCTTCCTTTTCCTTATCCCCTAATTCTCTTAATTCAGGTGGTCACCTTTATTTGGGGTTATTAATATTGTGAATATATTTGTGTATAGTGCCTGGTACGTGGTGCCTTGTTGTGTTGTATTTTGTGCCTTTAAATCAACACAGCAGATCCAAGCAACAGCAACCTCCTGAGCACCACACCCTCTGCTGAGGAACAGCAGCTGTACGTGAAACCTCGCCCCACCAGCCAGAAGAGCCACCACAGCTGTGAACAGCACCCACCAGAGGAGTTGCTGCCAACTGAAGAGCAGCTGCTACCGCAACTGCCCAAAGAGGAACCGCAGACCAAGGAGTCACTGCCACCAAGGGAGCAGCCACTGAACGACTCAACGTCTAGATATGTCAGTGAGATCAAACATGGGTAGACAAAGAAACCCCCAAAGGAAAGAGAAGGAGGACTCTCCAGAAAAGCAGCTAAGTAATACAGAGGCATGCAACATGACAGAAAAAGAATTCAGAATAAGGGTCCTAGAGTGCATAAACCGGATGGAGGAAAAAATCGACAACCTCAGCAAGAAGCAAGAAGAAACAGATGAAAAAATCGATAACATATGGAAGAAGCTAGAAGAAACAGATGAAAAAATCGATAACATATGGAAGAAGCTAGAAGAAACAGATGAAAAAATCAACAACTTAAGTAAGACCCAAGAAGATATGAAGAGTGATATAGCTGCAATGAAAAACTCCATTGAAAGTATCAACAGTAGACTAGGAGAAGCGGAGGACCGAATTAGTGATTTAGAAGACAAGGAAGCAAAACACACCCAAAATGTACTGCAATTGGAGAAAAAAATGAAAAGACAGGAGGAGAGCCTAAGGGAGCTTTGGGACAACATGAAACGAAACAACATACGAATAATAGGGGTACCAGAACAACAGAAGGATGAACAAGGATTAGAAAACCTATTAGAAGAAATAATATCAGAAAACTTCCCTGAGGTGGGGAAGAAAAAAGTCACACAAGCCCAGAGAGTCCCAAACAAGGTGAACCCAAAAAGACCCACACCAAGACACATCATAATTACCATGGCAAATGTTCAGGACAAAGAGAGAATCTTACAGGCTGCAAGAGAGAGACGGAAAGTTACATACAAGGGATCTCCCATTAGATTGTCAAATGATTTCTCAACAGAAACACATCAGGCGAGAAAAGAATGGACGGAAATTTACAAAGTGATGCAAAGCAAAGGACTGAATCCAAGAATACTCTATCCAGCAAGGCTATCATTCAAACTTGAAGGGGAAATAAGAAGCTTCACAGACAAAAAAAGGCTAAGGGAGTTTATCACCACCAAGCCAGCAATGCAAGGAATGCTAAAGGGACTGGTATAAAAATAAGAAATAAAAAGCTCAGAAAGAAAACAGCCACACAAAAACAGAAATGCCTACAAACAAGTACCTTTCAATAATAACTTTAAACGTAAACGGACTAAATGCCCCAAACAAAAGACATCGAGTGGCTGAATGGATAAAAAAACATGACCCATACATCTGCTGTCTACAAGAAACCCACCTCATTAGAAGGGACTCACACAGACTGAAAGTGAAAGGATGGAAAAATATCTTTCAGGCAAATGGAAAGGAAAAGAAAGCTGGGGTAGCAATACTTATATCGGACAAAATAGACCTCAAAGTGAAGGCCATAACAAGAGATAAGGAAGGCCACTTCATAATACTAAAGGGATCAATACAACAAGAAGATATAACCCTGGTAAACATATATGCACCCAATGCAGGAGCACCCAAATTCATAAAAAAAACTCCTGGAAGATATCAAAGGAGAGATCGACAACAATACAATCATTGTAGGGGACTTTAATACACCACTGACAGCACTGGATAAGTCTTCTAGACAAATAATCAGCAAAGATACAGCAATCCTAAATGACTCACTAGATCAGATGGACTTAATAGACATCTTCAGAACACTTCACCCGAAAGCCAGGGAATATACATTCTACTCAAATGCTCATAAGACATATTCAAAAATAGACCATATATTGGGTCACAAGCAAAGTATCCCCAAATTCAAGAAGATTGAAATCATAAAAAGCGTCTTCGCAGACCACGATGGCATAATATTAGAAATAAACTACAATAAAAACAACCCAAAATACTCAAACACCTGGAAGCTGAATAGCATGCTATTAAATATTGATTGGGTTACCAATGAAATCAAAGAAGAAATTCGAAACATCCTGGAAACTAATGACAATGAAAACACAACAATCCAAAACCTATGGGACACAATGAAAGCAGTCCTGAGAGGGAAGTTTATAGCTCTACAGGCCTATCTCAAAAAACAAGAAAAAATGGTAGTAAATCATCTAACTCTACAACTCAAAGAATTAGAAAGAGAGCAACAAGAAAACCCCAGAGTGAGCAGAAGGAAGGAGATAATAAGGATTAGAGCAGAAATAAATGACATAGAGACCAAAAAAACAATACAGAAAATCAATGAAACCAAGAGCTGGTTCTTTGAAAGGATAAACAAGATTGACAAACCTCTAGCCAGACTCACCAAGAAGCAAAGAGAGAGGACCCAAATAAACAAAATCAGAAACGATAGAGGCGAAATAACAACAGACCCCACAGAAATACAAATGATTGTTAAAAAATACTATGGACAGCTCTACTCCAACAAACTAGACAACCTGGAGGAAATGGACAAATTCCTAGAAAAATACAACATTCCAAAACTCAATCAGGAAGAATCTAAAAATCTCAACAGGCCAATAACTATGGAAGAAATTGAAGCAGTCATCAAAAAGCTTCCAGCAAACAAAAGCCCAGGACCAGACGGCTTCACAGGGGAGTTTTACCAAACATTCAAGGAAGAACTAAAACCTATCCTCCTCAGACTACTACAAAAAATTCAAGAGGAAGGAACACTTCCAAGCTCATTCTATGAAGCCAGCATCACCCTAATACCAAAACCAGGTAAAGACAACACAATGAAAGAGAATTACAGGCCAATATCCCTCATGAACATAGATGCCAAAATCCTCAACAAAATCTTAGCAAATCGGATCCAGCAGTACATCAGAAAGATCATACACCATGACCAAGTAGGATTTATCCCAGGGATGCAAGGATGGTACAATATCCGCAAATCAATAAACGTGATACATCACATAAACAAATTGAAAGAAAAAAACCACATGGTCATATCAATTGATGCAGAAAAAGCATTTGACAAAATTCAACACCCATTTTTGATAAAAGCTCTCAGCAAGGTGGGAGTAGAAGGATCATACCTCAACATAATAAAAGCCATATATGACAGGCCCACAGCCAACATCATACTCAATGGACAAAAACTAACACCATTTCCCCTAAGAACAGGAACAAGACAGGGATGCCCCCTCTCACCACTCCTGTTCAACATAGTACTGGAAGTGTTAGCCATTGCAATTCGGCAAGAAGAAGAAATAAAAGGCATCCAAATTGGAAAAGAGGAAGTAAAACTGTCCTTATTTGCAGACGACATGATATTATACATACAAAACCCTAGAGACTCCATCAAAAAGCTACTGGACTTAATACATGAATTTGGCAATGTAGCAGGATACAAAATTAACCCCAAGAAATCCGAGGCATTTCTATACACCAATAGTGAACTTTCAGAAAGAGAGATTATAAAAACAATCCCGTTTACCATCGCACCAAAAAAATTAAGCTACCTAGGAATAAACTTAACTAAAGAGGTAAAAGACCTCTACTCAGAAAACTACAGGACGTTGAAAAAAGATATAGAGGAAGACATAAACAGATGGAAGAACATACCGTGTTCATGGATTGGTAGAATCAACATCATTAAAATGTCCATACTACCCAAAGCAATCTATAAATTCAACGCACTTCCCATTAAAATACCAACGGCATACTTCAGAGATCTAGAACGAACTCTCCAAAAATTCATCTGGAATAAAAAAAGACCTCGAATAGCTGCAGCAATCCTGAAAAAGACCAAAGTAGGTGGGATCTCAATACCAGATATCAAGATGTATTACAAAGCCACTGTTCTCAAAACTGCCTGGTACTGGCACAAGAATAGGCATATAGATCAATGGAATAGAATAGAGAGCCCAGAAATCGGCCCGAACCAATATGCTCAATTAATATTTGACAAAGGAGGCAAGAACATACAATGGAGCCAAGATAGTCTCTTCAATAAATGGTGCTGGGAAAATTGGACAGATATATGCAAGAAAATGAAACTAGACCACCAACTTACACCATACACAAAAATAAACTCAAAATGGATAAAGGACTTAAATGTACGACAGGAAACTATAAAAATTCTAGAAGAATCCAAAGGCAACAAAATCTCAGACATATGCCGAAGCAATTTCTTCACTGATACAGCTCCTAGGGCACTTGAAACTAAAGAGAAAATGAACAAATGGGACTACATCAAAATAAAAAGCTTCTGCACAGCAAAAGAAACCATCAACAAAACAACGAGAAAACCCACTGTGTGGGAAAACATATTTGCCAATGTCATATCCGATAAGGGCCTAATCTCCAAAATTTATAGGGAACTCATACAACTTAACAAAAGGAAGATAAACAATCCAATCAAAAAATGGGCAAAGGACCTAAATAGACACCTTTCAAAAGAGGACATTCAGAAAGCCAAGAGACATATGAAAACATGCTCAAAGTCACTAATCATCCGAGAGATGCAAATCAAAACAACAATGAGGTACCATCTCACACCTGTCAGACTGGCTATCATCAACAAATCAACAAACGACAAGTGCTGGAGAGGATGTGGAGAAAAAGGAACACTTGTGCACTGCTGGTGGGAATGCAGACTGGTGCAGCCACTATGGAAGACAGTATGGAGTTTCCTTAAAAAACTGAAAATGGAACTCCCATTTGACCCTGTGATCCCACTTCTAGGAATATATCCCAAGAAACCAGAAACACCA
Source organism: Myotis myotis (assembly GCF_014108235.1). Taxonomy (NCBI): domain Eukaryota; kingdom Metazoa; phylum Chordata; class Mammalia; order Chiroptera; family Vespertilionidae; genus Myotis; species Myotis myotis. Next base: position 42,402,379 of record NW_023416335.1, read on the forward strand.
ATCAGAAAGGATATATGCACCCCTATGTTCATAGCAGCACAATTCACCATAGCTAAGATCTGGAAACAGCCTAAGTGCCCATCAGTAGATGAATGGATTAGAAAACTGTGGTACATCTACACGATGGAATACTATGCTGCTCTAAAAAGGAAGGAACTCTTACCATTTGCAACGTCATGGATGGAACTGGAGAGCATTATGCTAAGTGAAATAAGCCAGTCAATGAAGGAAAAATACCACATGATCTCACTCATTCATGGACAATAGAGACCATTATAAACTTTTGAACAATAATAGATACAGAGGCAGAGCTGCCTCAAACAGATTGTCAAACTGCAGCAGGAAGGCCGGGGAGGGTTGCGGGGCAGGAGGTAGGGGGGTAAGAGATCAACTAAAGGACTTGTATGCATGCATAGAAGCATAACCAGTGGACATAAGTCATTGGGGGATAGGGGAGGCTAGGGGACTGTCTAGGGCGGGGGGATAAAATGGACACATATGTAATACCCTTTGTAATACTTTAAGCAATAAAAAAAATAAAAAAATAAAATAAAATTAAAAAAAAAAAAATCCTCACTTGAGGATATGTTTCTATTGAATGTATTCTATTTTTTACAAAATATTTTATTGATTTGAGAGAGAGAGAGGAAGGGAGAGGAAGAGAGAGAGAAACATAAATGTGAGAGTGGACATCGATTGGCTGACTCCTCCATGCCCCCTAATGGAGATCAAGACTACAACCCGGGGATGTGCCCTGACCAGGAATCAAACCAGCAACCTTTCTGTGCACAGGATGATGCCCAACCAACCCAGCCACACAAGCCAGGGCTGTTTCTATTGAGAAAGAAAGAAGAAAGAAAGAAAGAAAGAAAGAAAGAAAGAGAGAGAGAGAGAGAGAGAGAGAGAGAGAGAGAGAGAGAGAGAAGGAAGGAAGGAAGGAAGGAAGGAAGGAAGGAAGGAAGGAAGGAAGGAAGGAAGGAAGGAAGGAAGGAAGGAGAAAGAGAGAAAGAGAGAGAGAGAGAGAGAGAGAGAGAGAGAGAGAGAGAGAGAAACAAATCAGTTACCTCCCATATGTGCCCTGACAGGGGATGGAACCCTCAACATAGGTATAAGTCCTGATGGGAATTGAAACTGCAAACTTTTGTTTCACAGGATGATGCTCCAATTAACTGAGCCACCCAGCCAGGGTGATATCAATCTTCATTAGATACTTATTTTAAGATAATTATATATAGGTTATATATAAAATGTTAAAAATAGAAACTTGTGAACAATCAGTTAGTGGTAATTACAGAGTAACTATTATTAAAGCTCAACTCAATGTCCCTCTTCAGTTTTTAGTTATATTTATTATCTTATCTGTACATGGTCTCAGAGGGGAAAAAAATTTCACCAGAGAGCATGGTTAAAATAAATATATTTACAAGGGGAAATAGATGGAAGAAAAAGACATTAATCATGCTTGACAGTGAATAAATGCTTAACTGTGTACAACTATCTGCACAAATCGCTTAGGAAAGTCCATCTATATGAAAATTCAAACCCTATAATTCTCTCAAGGACATTAGACTTTTAGCAAAAATCAAAATGCTATAGCTATTATTACCTTTTTAATTTTTGTGGTTTTTTTTGTTTTGTTTTGTTTTTTTTACGGTGTCTGCATAGTAAAACAATTCACTGATACTTCATGGCATTATCTTTAAGACAAAGCGATTTGATTAGAAAAACAGTCATGTAAGTATTGCTGCTTTTGTAAATCAGCAGCTCCCAGAAATTTTGTCTTTCCTGAAGTCTGGACTGAGGAAAGGTGGACTGTTTGTGGATGCATGAATTTATATTCCTGGCCATGGGAATCTTTATCACTTCTGTTGGAGCTCTAGATAAAACCACAGATACAGCCTCCTGACTTTCAGAGCACATTTGTAATTGAGCTCTGCATTGAATAATTTCCTTTAAGCCAAGGAACTTTAAAAAAGAACAAAGGGCATGTGGAAGTCAGATAGGAAGCTTCCCCAAACACAAAACCAGATAGATTTTAGATCATTTAAATGGCCAATTAATAAAGTTTTATATTAGTAAAATCTTCTAATTGTTCATTATACTCTTTAATCAAATCATAAGTCATCCTAAAAGGGACTGTGACTGTAACATACACCACATGCTTTATTCTAAGTTATAAATGTATAATTTTCAGTTAATTTAAAAAACCTTCTACGTGGAAGACTATTCATCTTTGAAATTTCAAAGCTGAGTTAACCAAATATGCTTAGGTGCATAAAGAACAAAGGTGGAATATAATGAATCATCAAATGCTAGACAATGGAGGAAAGACTGATCGCCTTTTAGGGTCAAGATGGCACATGCCAGGCACGTGTGCCAGAATGAAATCATCCCTTCATTTCTTTCCCAGCTCAGCACCATTAATCGCTCACAGTGCTCATTCATACCGAGACCCGAGGTGACCTCAGGATCCTTCTCAACACAGAATTCCTGGCGGCCATAGCGATTCTGTTGGGTTAAGGAAACCAAACACCGTTTCTGTTTTGAAATTTCCTTTGTACTTCCACTGGCATCACTGCTCAATAATGTCTCAGCAGCTTTTTACCTGTTGTTGAAAGGCAAAGGAGGGCATCTGCTTCCAACAGCTGCTGCAGAATCACGCAGAAAAAGTGGAAGCTCCATTTAAAACTTTTGGGGGCAGAGACCCCTACCTCATTAACACTCACATCACTTTCAGACAACTCCAGCTCTTGGAAAGGTTAAAAATGTGTTCCTTGTGTTACTTCAAAAATATGTCTTCCCGTAATGTCCTCATAGAATAAATCTAATTCCACTAAAAAAATAGAGACCACAGAAATTCAACACTGAGTTATCTCATAGTTTCTCCTTCTATGCTTCTCTTTGCTAAAACTATATTTAAGTGCTTCACTAATACCTTATGTGGCATAGTTTCCAGGTCCTTTACTAACTAAAAAGTACAATTATTCTTTTAAATCATTAGTTTCAATTAATATTTTAATTGTTATACCTTCCACCTAATGAAATCTATTTTCAGCATAAAAAAAGACACAGGGTAAAAGCTCTATCATTTCAATTCTTTGCATTTAGAGATACCACAGTCTTTATAAATAATTAGATCTTATTTGATTTTGTTTATCAATGTACCTAATTTTATCGTGGTTCTGGAAGCATCTACCACTGGGGAACAGACAAAAACATATTTTTCCTCCAGGAAACTGAACACAGTGGGGTGTATGAGGCAAAGGTAGATGATCTTTGTCCTCTACATGTCCATGTAGCGATCTTTGGCTAAGGCTGGAAAACGGGAGGATTGTGTGTGCTGTTTCCATACTTTTGGCATTAAGGTGGTATTGATACACATCTACTCTTATCAACACGCAAACACACTCTCAATTCACATTCTTTCACCACTGATTATCTGTTTCATTTAAAATGATTACCAGAAAAGATAGATATTAGATATGGACATAATATATAGATATGATATAGATAGAGATATGTAGATATTGATTTATCTGCATTTAATTGAGCGTCTTTAACAATTTTGGTAGTGGAATAAGCCACATTAGAAAAAAAGCATATCAGATGGTGAGGGGAAAATGTGGATTCAGTGTTTGTTCTTTCATATATCTTGGGCAAATATTTTTGCTTTTATAGATCTTTTCTTCAGTGGTAAAATTAAATTCTAATCCCTAATTTTATGATTTATAAATAACTATCTCCAAGTTTCAATTTGATACATAATCAGTTATTATATATTGCACATTCTCCCCAATATCTTAGTCCAGTCCTTAGTAACTTAGGAATTTGAATAGATATTATTTTCAATTAAGAGAAATTTGTCAGTAATGTAGTATATTCCTTATTAGTTTCAGAGAAAGTCTAGTGGCCTAACTTATTAACCTAAAAGTGGTTATACCTTAATTTATATTATGATTCATAATATTTTGAAAATGAAGAAAACTGGTTGAAATAATGTTTCAATGATCATTAAAGTCTGCCTCCCCTAGTATTCACTAAAAATATTAAAACTATCCAGTTATATTTCATGCAAGGATGCCAGCTGGAACTGACTAAATAGTTTCCCAGGTAGCTTTTCCAGAAAGGGAATTAATTTTTATATTCAGATATAGCTTTTATACCATATTATAAAGTGAAAGTGGTCATAGTTAAATAAAACTGTGACTTCCTTGTAGAAAGGGGCTTGTCATAATCACCTCAGTTTCCCGGAGCCCACAGTGCCAGGCATAGAGTAGACAAAAAAATAAATAAAAAAACCCTTGAGCGAATTCTTGGTTATATGCACCCCAGTCTTCTTCACTGGGTTTCAGAATGTCCTTAGAGCTCAAAGACCTGGCCCAGTGAAGACAAAATTGGCTTTAGACAAAGTTACATTTAAGAATATTCTTTTTATTAGAAGTTGAATGATAAAAGTACTTTGGTATCAAATGTTTTCTTATCAGCACCCAAACTTATGAAAAAAAGAGTGTATGTTATATTGCTCTATTAATGTTTTTGTCTAAAGAAATAACAAAACATTAAAAAAGTATACATGAGCTATATATTTATGATAGAGAAAGTATAAAAATCATAGAAATCACTTCTGACATTATTCTTTCTAGTAAATACCATGAGTCCACATTAAAGAACACAGCTATAAACATTTATGTACCTGTGAACAGCATGGGGTGAATAATTGGGTAATAAGGCTGTACAAATCCAATTTTAAAAAATGTAATTACAAAATTAGACCATGAATATCTACAGTGGTTGTAATAATATATCTTGATTTTACTGAAGTATTTGATATAGTGTCTCATAAAATTTTATTCAGTAAATTAATTTATACTGTCTCTTCTAATTTACTGAGCATTGTCCAAGAAACCAGACTTGATCATGTAGGAAATAAGATTAAGAGAAAATAGCAGAGGTTAAGAAATAACAAGGAATTATGCTTCTATGCTTCAAAAAAAGTAACAAAATATCTCAAGCATTCAGCATTGCTTAACCCTTTGCTGATTCATCAAAATTTAAATGTTAATTTAGTGTATCTAAAGATGCTCAGCCTAACTCATTCTCATTTCTAACAGTGCCAGTCCAATCGTAGACACACAAGAGATACTGAATGAAGAAATGAATAGTATTGCAGAGATGCTGCACATTACTACGTCAGTTGTACAGAAAGAGAAGGGATGCTAGAAGGTTTGGTCATTTGCCTCAGGCTATAAGCCTGGTAAGCATTAGAACCAGGACCATAACTTAGATTTCTTGAGTCATGAGAAGCACTAACTTTTTCTAGGAGGTCAGAATTCAGAGGTTCTACCTATAATACACATGGATGTTAAAGACTTTATAGTACAGTATCAGAAAATAAGAGAATAGAAAGAATACAGCACCACTGAGCACGATTTTGTTTCAGGAATGCATTTAATAGTGTCTAATTTCTGTCATGTATAACAATGATATTCAAGCTATTCTTCACACCCAACACAAGAACTCCATACAAGACTTCCCATCAGCCATCAAATTCTACACACAACTGCTTTAGTCAGTTAACCCTGACTATTAGTTCATTTCAAGGGTCTACAGCATGTCCTCATGGAGATGAAACACTGAAAAGCAGCATTCATCTTTAACTCCATTTCTCTCTGACTTAATAGCTTAGACTGATCACACATTGCTTTGCTTTCTTTACTGTAAAACTTGGCTAACACTTATTACTTTTCCACTGCAGATTGACAGAGGAAAAGATTAATGGGCATACCATATGTCATGCCTTTTATTAGTGTATCATCTTCAAAGCCATGAGAAGATTTACTACTGAGGTGACACATCACAAAAAAAAATGGGCACCAAGATCAAAAGTTGTCATATTTCTAAAGATTACTGTTATTTAACCCACATTTACTTAGGTGTGTGTGAAAATGCTAAAATTCTCTGATGCTATTTTGTAAAATCTCAGAAAAATTCTTAAATATTATAAGGCAAACAATGAATAAGCCATGCCTACCTGTAAAGATTAATTTATGAACATACTCAGCAGAATGCAAACATTTGAAAAGATACCAAGAATACTTGGGAGGTTTAGGAGATGGTGATAAATTATGTTGTTGTCTACTTGAACTAGAACTCAGTTAGTGGCAGGAATTCAGGTAAAGAAAGAATAGGGTAAATTCTGTAGGTAGATGGGAGAGTATTCCTTTCCCAGGTGTGTTAGGAGGAGAATGAGATGGAGAAGAACTGGTAGAGGTAAAAGGGGATTAAATGAGAGGGAGGGAAAAAGATAAGTATTCTGAATGTTTTTTTTAATCCCCTAAAGCTGGGAATTTTAACCCAGAGCCCAGTATGAATTCTGAACAATAAAAGAAAAGAATGTTTGTATCAGAGGGCTCTGGGAAGGCAGGCAAGCTTTGAGAATTTTGCTTTAGTGGCTTTGAAATAAACTCGAGTGGGGCCATCTTGGAAATTCAAGAGTAATCCTGATCATTTGCAAAGAACAGGTTTCCCTGTTGAGACATAAAATGGACAAAAAATAGGCCATTGATTCTTTTTTAAAAATATATTTGTATTTATTTCAGAGAGGAAGGGAGAGAGATAGAAACATCAATGATGAGAAAGAATCATTGATTGGCTGCCTCCTGCACACCCCAGAATCATGCAGGAGGATCGAGCCAGCAATCTGGACATGTGTGCTTGACCAGAATCGAACCTACCCAGGACCCTTCGGTCTGCAGGCCAATGATCTATCCACTGAGCCAAACCAACTAGGGCAAGACCAGTGATTCTTAATGAACCAGATCAGCTGTGGGACTTATTCAATACATGTTCCCTTCCTCTATCCAAAATTCTGGTGCTTCCCTGGATCGGCTGCCAGGCTGTTTGTTTTGTGAGTGAGGGAGCCAGTAGTCTCTGATGGGAGAGTATTTCTTTCCCAGGTGTGATGGGATGAGAATGAGATGGAGAAAGAGAATCTCCTTGTATCTTTATACTGATAGAGAGAAAAGGAGATTCACTGAGAAAAAGCAACCAAGATAGGTATGTTTTAAAGAGAGTAAAAGAAATGTGGATGTAATAGCCAGTGGGAGCTTAGAAAATATTTTAGAGATAATTTAGTACAAACCCTTCATTTAACATGTTAAAGTGGTCCAGAGCAGCTAAATTATTTGGCTGAGGTAACAACAGAGTAGGAGTCAAAGGTAAGACTCAGACCAGGTCTCCTGCTGCTGCTTACACAGCCCTGGGCAGCTCCCTACCCAAAAGGGCCAGCGATGGAGGCACGCGTCCTAGGACACACAGTGCTCCACTAGTGTACCGCTCTCCGCTGCGTACCTGTTAGCCTGTCCACAAAATGTTTCCAAGCAGGAGCACGCCAAGGACATCGGTGGAAACATGTTTTCTTGAAAGAATTAGAGGCAAACTAGATAATGATATAAACAAACTGAGAATAAAATGCTGAAATTTGAAGTTTCTTTCATCTATATTTTGTATGACTGCGGTTAACGACTTTGGAGAAAACAATCTCAGAGATGCCTTTCTCTTTGCTTGTAGTTCCAAATAGTGTTTTCCTGGTGGAAGTATCAGCTCTCCCTTCATGAAAAGAGGAGCTGCGAGGGCTCAGGCTCGGAGAGAGGACAAGCCATCCTGGGTTCTTCTGTTTCTGCGGTTGTTACTTCCTGGACGCCTCCCGCATTTAACAGCACAGTATAAGAAAGCCCAGTGAAGACAGAGAGAAAAACAAGTACAGAACAAAACACAAACAAGGCGACTTGGCCTGAGAATAACACTTCCCAGTCACGTTTTTAAAAATCCCAGCTTTTGTGGTCTCAGGCAATTGAATCTGTTGTTTCCACCCCCTAGCATTCCACGCCAGGGCTACGCGTAACTGCGTGGTGAAACATAACAGCCTCCCTTGCAACAACATCCAAATGTTTGGTGGAAGAACGCTTCCTTTGGATCACAAAGGGATTCCCACACGGAGCCTGGTGCTGCTAAATCTGCTTCCTCAGACACAGTCAAGCATGTTTTACATTTGCTGAGCAGATGAGTTTCTCATGGCAGCTGGGCAGGGAGAAATTATTTCATTCTCCAAGTGCTCTCACTCACAGTTGTTCTGGAAAGCCAGGGGAGAGTCAGCGGAAGTCTCAAAGTGAAGGCTTTCTAAGTATTCATCACTGGAGCAATCAATGACATCCCTTAAAACAAACAAGCCTGACTCCAATGCGCCAAACCTCACACAACGATCACATGCCCATGAGACATGACACTTGATTACATGAAGAGCACCCAGAATTCACTAATGGCCAGAGGAAAACACCCTAGTGCATTACTCTATTTCTATTGTGACACTGGTAGTATTTCACCCCAGTAAATTACTTAGGTATTAGTCAATAACTGTAGGGTATCAATCAGGTTAAGTCATGTTAGACTATCTATGATTCTGACCGACCTATGGTGAGACTTGAATACCCTCTGCTTAACAATGCAAAGTTCCTTAAGTCTAGCCACTTCATACCACTCACCGTTTCATTTGGTAATAATATATGTTTGCATGTGTTAGGTAATGTGTTCCTTCTGTAAAACACTTAGCCTTACTTAAAAAATACATAAAATGAAGATTAATAACAAGCTAAATGGAAAATGGCAGCATATTTGGGTAAAAACAGAAGGGAAACAGTACACAGAAATTCAAGGGGGCCCTAACTGGTTTGGCTCAGTGGATAGAGCGTCAGCCTGCAGACTGAAAGGTCCCAGGTTCGATTCCGGTCAAGGGCATGTATCTTGGTTGCGGGGCACATCCCCAGTAGGAGGTGTGCAGGAGGCAGCTGATCGATGTTTCTCTCTATCCCTCTCCCTTCCTCTCTGTAAAAAATCAATAAAATAAAATATATTTAAAAAAAAGAAAAGAAACTCAAGGGGTAAGATCTCCCATAGTTAGTAAACCTGGGACACACATTTTTTTACTCTAAGTTTCCTATTGGGCAAAACAAAAAAAGGAAAATGATTAGTTCAGGAGATTGACCAGTTATTTAGGAAATTCAATTGGCATTTATTCCATAAATGACATTAAATTGGGTGGTAGACAAGATCCCTGCTGTAAATATAAGAAATAAATTATAGTCTCTCAATGTAAAATAAGGGGATACTTATAATTAGAGTAAGAGAATCAAGGCTTGTCAGCACTGAGACTATCCAGAGTCTCTATAATACACATGTCTTTTAGCTTCACTGAGTATAATTCACAAAAGACTGATTCCTCTTAACATTGGGCAGGTTTCTTGTAGGTAACTTTGGGTCCTAAATTGCATCAGAAACCACACTCCCCCCGCCACACCCCCCCTTACCCCCGACCTTCTCCACAGGGCTGACTCCCCTGCTGGGTATCACACACTGACAACAGGCTTCCCCAAGCCTATTTATTTTATTTTAAGGTTAGAGAACAGGGCTAATGGCATCAGCAGGACATATCTGAAAGATGGCACCTCCCAGGAGTCAAGGGTACTGCAAAATCACCCAGGAACATGCCACTCCCTTTCGATGAGGGATTTCAGCTTGAATTGCCCAGGGCTTCCCAGCCCGTGTTTTGGGAAGGTCTAACCCTGATTCATCCTCCGATAGCCATGTGCTGCCAATGCAGACACCCTCCCTTTGCTCCCTGGGCAGGAGCCATTACGAATATTTATTACAGCCACAGTTCTGGCTTCCATGCCTGTCACTGTTGTTCATCTGCTGAAAGCCAGAGTGCAAATCATTGCAAATCTGGCCTTCAATATGGCAGACAACTGCCTTCTCGTCTTGTTTAATAAATTGTATTTCTTTCATATGAAAATGAACGGAGTCAAAATGCTCCCTGTTTTATGGGGCAGCGATTTTGTAGTAGTAAACGGGGATATAAACAGAGTAACGGGGGTTGTTGGAAGGCATGCTTAGAATACCTCCTGCCATGGATTTCAAAATGAATGTGTTAATCCATGCTAATCTGGTTCAATCTTTGCAAACAATTACATTTATTTTACAACCCACCTGCCACTCTGACTAGTAGTATAAATATACTCTATGGCTTACATATTTTTCACGTTATTGTACCTGCAGGCAGAGTAAAAGCAAATAAAAAGATAATAATGCCGACTTTGATTAAAGTCGCTCAACAGTATATGTGGCAATCTCAGACAGATCTAGTTCAGTGTCTGATTTTCAATCAAGTTTAGCAAATTATCCTTTTACAAGATTAAAAAAAAATACTCTGTAAGTGTTGCATGTACAATTACTTTCAATAGCTCCTTGAAAAAGGAAACTACTAATTCATGTTAATCAGAAAGTTTGCCAAATTAAAGTTTGTATTATATTAATACACTCCTAGGAAGGCACGTGGTTATTATTACAACTAAATATTAGGCTTTAATATCAGGGCAGGAGACACCTGGCTGAGTGACGAGTGCTAAGGCCTTAATTAAGAAACAGGATTTGTTCTTTGCACTCTTCTTTCTTGTCAGTTTTTGAGTTCTACTGGAAGCTCAAACATACTGGGGTTTTTGTGGTTAAACTATGTATTAAACAATGTACTGATTTTATTTTCCTTTTAAGCTTGAGTGGTTATTGAGAGGTCACTGTACTTTTGGAGTCTACAGTGGTGTATGGTAGCAAATTAAATGAACAAGTGGTTATTAAAATTTCATCTAGGAATTCACTTCAATTCAGCACATACTGCCTGAGCACTTACTACATTCCAGGACTGTTTTGTTTTTAAAAATTAATTTATTGATTGATTTGAGAGGGGTGGAGGAGAGAAAGATCTGTTGTTCCATTTATTTGTGCATTCATTGGTTGATCCTTGTATGGGCCCTGAATGGGGATCACGAACCTGCAACCTTGTCGTATTGGGACGATGGTCTAACCACTGTAAAACCTGGCTAGGACGCCAGGACTGTTTTAGATCCTTCCTCTTGTGGAGCTCAGATTTTAGCAGGGTTTAAAGGTAATTAATACCCAAAATATGGAATATGTGAATTATATAGATTGCTAGGAGGGAATAAGTGCTATGGAAAACATAGAAATAGAGGTGAAGGGTACAGGGAATTGGAGGGGGGGAAGGCTTCAGTTCAAAATAGATATATTTGTGTGTTACCTGTAAAAGTCATTGATTTGTCCCCTTTTCATGGTGGACATACTGTTCTCTCCTCCTTCTCCAAAATTTTAAAACTACCAATAGAAAGTCCAAATTGTTTTTTGCTTTTGTTGTTGTTCAATAAGAAAAGGATAATTCCAAAGAAGGAATTGAACCAAGCAAATAAAAGGAATCAGAAATGTTTATAACATTTCTTCTGATGGTTGAAAGCCAGAAAGAAGAGATGGCATTTGGAAAGAGGTGGTAAGATGCTAACAGTAAAGAAGATATATGTGAAGAGGTAATATGGCTGCCCTGAAGGACAACAGATCTTTTAACAGTTGGGAGTAGGGAAGGAGGTTAATGAGAATCCAGATCACATACAAGTTTGGTTTTAGACCCATTCCTACCCTCAACTGCCCCCCTCTCCACTACCATCCTCTCCATATCTGTAGTTACAAGCTGGCTGTAGGTATTACAGATAACACTTTTAAGCCCTGGCCAAGATGAGGGAGGAGGAAGTTGAAGATGGTAAACATTGGAGAATTATGGGAGAAGTAAAAAGAGGATGTGAGGGGAAAACACATTTTTTCTCTTTCATGTAGGCATTCCTCTGAGAGACATACAAGCTTGGAAATAATGCACATTAACCCACAACCAGCAATTGTTATTTTTCCTAAATAACATATCTGATTAAGGGGTGAAGGGGAATGCTTTCTTTGCTGCAAGCATATCTCTGTAAGTGAACAACATGTTAATGCCTAATCCTGAGTTCAGCATTCAAAGTTAAGCTGAATAAGAGATTTTTCCTACTTAAAAAAAAAATCTCCGTAAACAAAACATAAAGCTTTTGCTTTATTTTGTTTTAGTTTATAAACCTTTAATCAAGAGAAAACTGGGGTTGAGCCAAGAATGTTGGCTAAACCTTGTGCTCAAAATTCTAAAGACTCTTGGAACATGGATATAATTGTGTGTTACCTGGATTTTGGAAAGTAACAGCATGATCTAAGAAATGTTGCAGAAAGTATTGAGTAGCAACCATTTTGAGACTTGTCTTCATTTATTCTAATTTATCTAGATAACAGCTCCTGGATGTGTGGCTTCCTACTAACCTCCTGCCCTAAACATCCAACTTAGAGAATATAAGAAGAAAACTCACCACCCAATAACAGTAGCAATTCCTTTTTCTTTTCTTCAACTGTCACCCCCGTTACTGCCTCAGAGATCATCATTCACTCTAATTAGTCTTAGCAAAATTACAATTATATATTGAAATTTGAGTGTTTATTTTGCTCATTATGTACCAATAGGACCTAGAACAGTCTCTAGTATCTAAGAGGGGCCCAGTGTATCTAGTACTTTATTTAAAAAATAATGTGTAATGAACTTTAATCTTCAATCTATAACCTAGACATAGTAGATAGTATTTGAAGTACCTAATTTGGAACCAACATCCAGGGGTGGCTTCTTTAGCACATCAAATGTCATCTTTGAAATCTACAGCAGAGTGTTGGTTAACTAGCATAGATGGGTTTTATACTTTTGTCACTGGTGAAATGAGTGTTCAGAATCTGAGGCTGTTGAGCCTCCAGTGGCCTGGATGAACACACTATCTGAAGAGATTAGGCCCTGGAGCCTCAAATCTTTTGAGCAGCACTGCACATCTACTAGTCTGCAAGATCTAGGTCCCTCACTTTATTAAGGTCTCTGTTGCCTGACCCCATGTAGAACTGTTAGTCTGTTCCATATGCCTGGAATGAAGCCATTCATGCCAAAAAACTGTTGGGGTCACCTGGGATAGAACTGCCCCACACTTTTAAAAACAGGCTGTGTGATATTTTTATTCCTATTGGCTGACATATGTAGTTTGTCAGAACTTGGTCAGGGTTTAGCTTTGGTTGTAACTACCTAGGGGTCAGGATGCAGGACAAGCCTTATAAAAAAAAAAAACCAAAAAAACAAAAAACCCAACATTTAACTTCAAGGAGCTACCAAAGAACCTGACAATCGCTTAAGAGACAAATTAATTTAGGTCAGTTCAAGAACACTAATGGATATTTGTTGAATGAATGAGGAAATGGTCCTTACCTAGCAACTGAAAATTAAGTAAACATCATCACTGAGCTAGGCCTCTCCAGGGCCAGATGGAGAAAACAGAGGTCCAGGAATCACATTGATTTCTCTACCTTTAATATTTGTGTTCCAACCCTCCACAACCAAGCTTATAAGAATCAAAATCAAGTATATATGTGAATAATATTGCTGATTTTCTAAAATGAATCAAGTGGGATGATTTTGGAGAAGTCTTGAATGTTAGGTTCTTCCTTCCCCAAAAGGCAAATGCTTTCTGTAATAGTTGTCTACAAATTGGTTTCCTGCCATTTAAGAAATAGCAGGGACTCAGTTCCTAAACCTTTCTGTTGAATTGCTTATGATATAAATTAAGCTCCACTTACAGAGTCTCTGGGGGGTATGTTTCAGATACTGAGTATAGTTACAGAATTAATTTATTCTCAAGATGAATCTATAGTAGGTTTGAATATAGCATGTTTCCTTTTTTAAAGCTATTCATCTAACTGATCTTCTGTCTTTTATCAGCTGTCCTGTTTAATTTCTGCTGGTCTTTTCTTGATTAAGACCATGTGTTCTCTTAGAAACACTTGGTTTCTGTCAACTCTCTTTCATCCAATAAGTCTGCTTCTTTTGAAGGTCATACATTCAAGCACTTATTTTAAAAGACTACAAGTAAACTACACATGTGTAAAAGACTAGAATTATGGCACATTATTTCACAACGGTAGTTCCTAGTACAGTTGTGTCCTTTCTAGAAGATACTACTTCTCCTTCATTCCCAAGTAATTCCTTCATTTTTTGCTACTTACCATTTTGAACAAACTAATGATTTGGGAAAGCATAATCCTAGTTATTACTGCAACAGCAAACAATGAGGTTGTCAAATATTTAGAGACTGTGGTAATAGTCTCAATGGATATTGAATAATTATTTTCAGATAAAATTAAAAGTTTCAATATTCTGAATGTTTTCATCCCTGAATAGAGGATTAGGAGAAATGTTTTAAACTTTTTCATATCATCATATTATTCCTTTAAGCAACAATACAGTGGCATTGACCCATATTTCCCAGATACAACAAACTTTCTTTCAATTCTTTGATTAACCATAAAGCTAATAATTTGAACACAATCAACCACTAAGTCCAATTCAATATGTTAGGCAAAGTGTACTTTTCAAATGGCTAACAAAAATTTTGAATATTGTAAGTTCAAAAGGCGGAAAGATAATAGATATTTCAACAAATGCTTAAAAGCCAGTCTGATAGCTTTGTTTCAATGAACCACACTGTGGATGTAAATATGAGTAGTCATGACAGGAAAATGCAACATAATAAGTTGATGAAATAACGAGCATCTTTTTCCCATTACTGAACTTTCAGGTAATGCTAATGACATCCAGAGCAGGGTACAGTCATTCCTCTTTTGATTGTCCGTCTCATCAAGAATAATGGCTTTGGATGGAAGTGCAAAGGACTGCTGACTTAGAAGACCTTTTTTTAAAATTATGTTTTAACTACATGACCACTCAGACTGGATTTAAGTGTTATGGGAGAAATTATCATTGGACTAATGGTTTTTCCGATATTGATCATTAGTACCTCTAGTGAATTTCTGTGTGATTAAATATACATTTACTCCTCATGAAAAAAAATTATAATAACTGTAGATGATTTGTTTATCTTAACTGGGTCATACTGTTAAAATTTGATATGCTTCTTCCAGATTTGCAGACACTGACCTCATCCGCTAGCTTCCTGAGCCTGCAGAGGTCCTCAGAGATTTACTCAAAAGGGACACACGATCACTTTTAAGAGCCTAGTCTAGAATGGAACATAATTATTCATTAACGTGTTTTCAACAGGAAAGTTTCAGTGTGTACTGAATTTGCTTGCATATGTTTTTATTAATTTTTTAGTATCTCCCTAGTATGTTTTATTGAATTATGTACTCATTAAAAAATATGTGTTAATATATTTATGGTTAATATACTTCATAAGAGCATCCCAGGAACCAGGCACTGTTCTAGGCTTGTGTGATTTGTCAGTGAATACATGAGGCGAAAGATCAATGTAGAAAAATTTGTTGAGCTTTTCTCCATTCCTTTTATTACTTGACCAGTAATCATTGTGACGATATTACAGTAAATATTACCAGTAATCTCTGGAGCATCTGTTAGGTATCCTTCCTTGGAATTAAAAGGGGGAAGGGAGTCTGTGGAGGAACTCACACTTGCTCGGTAGGGACAGGAGGGAAATCTAATAGTTGTAAAAAACGTATTAAGTTTTCTAGTAGAAATATCAGCAAAGTGGAGAAGCACAAATGGGGTGTAAGTCACTGTGGGATTTTGGAAAGGCTTTAGAGCAGCAGTTCTCAACCTGTGGGTCGCGACCCTTTGGGGATGCCTAAGACCATGGGAAAACATGTATATAATTACATATTGTTTTTGTGATTAATCACTATGCTTTAATTATGTTCAATTTGTAACAATGAAAATACATCCTGCATATCCGATATTTACACTAAGGATTCATAACAGTAGCAAAATTACAGTTATGAAGTAGCAACAAAAATAATTTTATGGTTGGGGGTCACCACAACATGAGGAACTGTATTGAAGGGTCGCGGCATTAGGAAGGCTGAGAACCACTGCTTTAGAGCATTCTTGAAAAGCACTGTTCAGGATAAGACTGCTCTAAGAACAACCCGGGCCCCTTGGTGTAAGCCGGAGTTCTTTGCTCTGCCACTGCTTTGTCACTGTTTCTCTTATTTTTTCTATTATAAATTTAGCTTTTTGCTCTCCATACCTTGTTTGCATTTTTGCTCCTTAAGAAGTAGCATTAAAATATTTATTGAAAATCATGTATATACTGTAAGTAATAACCTAACCTATATGCAGTCAGCTTCCTCTCCATCTTCTCCTGGTGAAGTTTAGTCCCCAACAACCAACCTGAGGTCCAGGTCCAGTGTAGCCTCTGTGGGGCTTGGGGATTCCCCTTCCTCCTTTCAAATGTTCTATATCAGAAGTTAGGACTTGTAGAGAGAGAAGGTGGTAGAGTGAGGAAATGATAGAAAGGACAGTTTCTCTAAATTAATAAAAGTCATAAAGGATATTGGTCAAAAACTCTAGAAATTGCTGTGGGAAAGAAGGAACAAACAAAGGGGGAAGAACTAGCCCTCAGGGTTCATTACAAATGACTGATGAATCACATACTTGGAGTTGGAAGGGACCAATGAAAAAGCCAAAAGGAGGGGGTGCCCTGGCTTGGTCAGGTGCCTAGCTGGTGCCGGTGCTATGATCAGGAAAAATCCAGGACATCTAACTTCAAGTCCAGCCCAGCCCCCTTGTCATTCTAAGTAGTATCCTCAATTGGAGGATGATCAGTGGATTTCAGAGCGTCCCAAACCACTCTGATATATTCTCAAAATTTAATGACACTAAGGTTAGGTTTATTTTTTAGGGAAAGAGTGCCTGCTTTCATAGACTTCTCAAATAGTCCCAAGATTTAAAACACTTAAATCTATCGTTAGGTTCATTGGAGAATTGGTTAAGTTCTTGGTTTTTGAAATGTATTTGAATACATCAACAATTATTGCTAAGAATCCAAGTGACTAGCATTCTTTGTGAAAGTAGACATATTAATTTGACTGACTTAGGGTATATTCAGTCAAATGACAAATCTCTCTTCAAATCACAAACCATTATTTTCAAGTGGTCCGAAAATCATTAGGTCAGAATTCTCCTCGTGATGATTGGCTCTCTTGCTATTTCTCCTTTTTTTGCAAGTGACTGGGGTTTGCAATATTATTCTAGTAGCTCCAGCTAACATAGAATTGTACCTAATACATTCAAAGTGCATAACTGCTTCACCCAGTTTTCAGTGAAAAGATCCTGGATGTGAGGCAAATGGACCCCTCCTGGAACAGACCCTCATGCCTACTGGGGAGGGCTCTCAGCCCCCTCATTGTCTTCATGCAGAGCCTGCTTTCCCAGGCCCCTGTGTGGGATGAGTAGCCGGAAGACTGACTTCTATATTCAGAAGACAATATCCAAACATATGACAAGCAAATGGCCCCCAAGTTAAGTCATACAAACCTTCTGAAATACATGGCGATTTTCATTCTCTATTCATGTTTCAAATTTGTTTTACACTTTTGGAATAAGAATTTTGTCGGGTGTGTATGAGTGCCTACCCACATGTGTGCATGTGGATGTTTAGGAGAAAAAAAAAAAGGCTGTATTAGAGTTTCAAACTCACACTACTCCACGGCTCTCTAAAATAGAGTCTATGAGAAGTGCTTGCTTTAAAGTTAAAATCACTCCCCTGTGATTTACTCTGACAGATTGATATAAGAATTTCAGTGAATTTCCCACAGGTTTCCTCACCCACAGGGTAAATACATTCTTATAAAGTGCAAAAACCAATGATGACATAATTGGCTTTGTGAGCCACATGGCTTCAATGCAGTCTTCTGAATTCTCTTTTCTTCCAGGCAGGTTTGAAGGTGGGTAAGCTGACTGTTAAGGATCCAAATACAAGGTAAGGCAGGCCGAGACTCTGGGGAGGCCAGTGACCAGCTGCCAAGGGATGTCCAAAAGGTGGGATTATTGGCTAAATGGTTATCAAGGTGTGGTCCAGCATCAGCAGTACTGGGCATGTATTAGAGATGTACATTCCTCACATCAGGAAAACGGAATTAAAAATTCTGAGGGTGCCCTAACCAGTTTGGCTCAGTGGATAGAGCGTCAGCCTGCGGACTGAAGGGTCCCGGGTTCAATTCTGGTCAAGGGCATGTACCTTGGTTGTGGGCACATCCCCAGTAGGGGGTGTGCAGGAGGCAGCTGGTCCATGTTTCTCTCTCATCAATGTTTCTAATTCTCTATCCTTCTCCCTTCCTCTCTGTAAAAAATAAATAAAATATATATATTTCAAAACAATTTTGAGGGTGGCACCTGGAGTTCTGGGTTTTCATAAGCCCTCATGGTGAAACCAATGCCCCCTAAAGCTTGAGATCCATTGACATAAATGCATTTGTCACTGGTTCAGGTTCACCCCTCAGGTTTGCTGGGCTCTATGGGACAGCCAGTGGCAATCAGTCACCCTCCTGAGACTGGTCCTAACTACAACCATATGTATAAACCCAAATGGCAATTTTTAAGTTAAGAGTATGTGTGTGGGGGGGTGGGGGTGGGGGGGAGATTTCTTTCCAGAGCTAGGAAGGCTCACTTTTTCTGTTGAGAGTCCCCACTGGTTTGTTGTTGTTGTTTTAAATATGTTTTTATTGATTTCTCAGAGAGGAGGGGAGAGGGAGAGAGAGATAGAAACATCATCGATGATAGAGAATCATTGATTGGCTGCCTCGTGCAGACCCCCGATTGAGGATCAAGCCAGCAACCTTAGGCATGTGCCCTGACTGGGAATCAAACCATGACCTCCTGGTTCATAGGTTAATACTCAACCACTGAGCCACACTGGCTGGTCTCCCCACCGTTTTGATCATAGGACCTGAACAGCTCATATCAAGACTCAAAATACCATGGGGTAAACATAATAGTGAATTAGAATAAACTAATAAAGATGACCTGTAGGGCTTTTCATCCTTTTTATAATTAGCAGGATGTTACGTCCCTCTAATTCAGCATCATTTTCACTAAGTTTTCTGAACCTTTTTTAAAACTTGACCATCCATTTCTGCTAATACCTTTTCCTATATATGTACTGAAATACCTGATGAAGCCAGGTAGTTTTGCTAAATACAAGTATCTAAATCTGTGAAATAAGCAAATATTCCATGCTAATCTATTAGTGTAACATCTAGAAAGCTACTTTATTTTTCTTTACTCCTAGTCTTTACAAAAGAGGCATATCCAAATGTTCCCCCACGTATCAACCATACAAAAATGGGCTCTTACAGCTTCAAGAGTCAAATATAGATAGAGTGAACATGTAATGTTTTCCTTAAACTGGAACTCTCTTTGAAAGTAATAGGGGGGCTCTTTATAAATCATACTGGGTCAATGGGGGCAGGCCTGGGCTAAGTGGACAGGTGGGCAGCTGTAAATGATCCTATTTCTTTCTGGCTCCTACTTTCTTTCTCAGAGTCTCCTGTGATTTGGGGGGTAACACCCAAAAGGATATAGTAGAAATTTTAAAACATTATTTTAACAGTTATTACCTTCTGTTTTTCAACAAGAAAAAGCACCCGATTTTATGTAAAATGTGCCAACAATAGTGTCTATTACATTTCAAAGGTAGTACTGAATCTCTAATTGGGGGGGGTGCTTAGCTCTAGTTTTCTTTGGAAATTGCCCTGGAGCTTTTAAAAAGTGCCAGCGACCCTCCTGGAATTCCATTCAAGAGGGGAGGTTGAAAAACACTGCTCATGTCATATCTCCGTGAAAGTAGTTCCAGAGTTTAACTATATGGAGTGGCAAACACATTCAGTTTCTGCACAATTTCCAATGCTTCGCTGGCTCAGATGCAGTAAGTCTGTCAATTATCCATGACAGTCATACTCTTCAAATATAAAGTCACTGATTTAAGTTCCCTTAAAACCTTTGTGACATGCTTATCTGGTAGAAGCTGGGCATTGAAAAAATGGGACATGACGTGACAGTTGCCTAATGTGGATGCATTGTAGGATGCCCCCTGCTTGAGCATGGCAGCACCTCGGTGGTGTGGTGAGGAAAGGGTGGTGCAGAAAGGAGAATGTTACCTGCAGTTTTCTATAGAATCCCTTGAGAGCCCAGAGATCCAGAGATGCCTGGGGGTATAGCTTGGCGGAGAACCATTGACAAAGGTTCTGACCTTAGCTTGGGCGTGATTAAGTCCCACATAATTAATTGCCTGGCTCACTCAGGCCCCCATAAAGCTCAAATATTAGGTTTGGGAAAGGATGATAGAGAAAGAAATGAAACGCACAAAATAGAAACACCCTATACCAATGTATATGTACTTAATTATTGAACTGTGTGGAGCAGATGCTGAGGAATACAGACATTCAACGGAGTTCAGGAGCGTTGACATTGTTAGAGAAGTTTTAAGAAAGAGAGGCATTGTTTGGTATATGTTAATACAATTAATCATTTCCCAGTCCTATAGCATACATTGGAATCTCCATGGCATAAATACATCAGCTCCACAGCATAGCAGTGGAGCTAGTTCATAGCCTG